>NC_088342.1:25161250-25792500 GCF_036884655.1 Musa acuminata AAA Group | reverse complement strand
TCGCGGTGGTGTACGACCGGCGGCGAGGAGATCCGTTGCTGCTGCTGCAGCGGTGGCGGCGGGGGAGGACGAGTGGGAGGGCTGGAGACGGCGGTGCAGCGAGCCGGCGCCTCCCCGCTACGGATAGGCCTGAGTCTGGCTCGGTGGCTCGAAGCCGACTCAGGCTCGGAGGAGGAGGAGAAGCCCCCGTAGCTGGAATTATCTGAGGAGCTCGAGGTAGAGATGGGCGGGAGGCCACGGGGTCGGCTCCCCGCCCTCTCGCTGACCACCATGGCGGGCCTCCTCGAGGCGGCGAGGGAAGGCTCGGGCGTTCCTCCGGCGTCGGACTCGTCCATGGAACGGTAGATTGCGTCGAGCAGCGTGGAGGAGAAGGATGGGCACTCGTGACCACGCCGCTGCCGCTCCTTCCCCCATCTCTCCATTTCAAGAGCCACAAGTCAAGTAAATCCAATCGCGCCCTTCTCCCCCAGAGAAACTGATAGCTTCTGCTATTGCAGGAAGGAGAAAGAAGAAGATAGAAAGGGAACGGACGAGAGGGAGACGAGAAGAAGTGGAGGTGGTGGTGGTGGGAGGTGACGAGCTTCTCCTCCTTTATGGTGAGGGGAGAGCGACTCACGCGCGTGCGATCGCTGACGGGCTGTTGTCTTGGTTTTTCCGCTCTTCAGGTGTGGGGCCCAAAACAATCCCTTCCGTCCGATGTGTGGCTGGCTGATCGAGGGGACTTCCCGCCGTGCCGCGGTCCTCAGATCCTCACCCGTTATCATCCATCCGGTAATCAATAAGAACACCCACAGTGCCACACTATGCAGTCACGGACCCGTTGCTTGTAGTCATGACTCAAGTTACGAATGAAGGACCGACGCCAGGCAAGCGATTCTCTTGCTGTTGTTAGGTTTGCCTAGGTCGGAACCTTACTCGTGGCTCAACAATCGTCGATGCGAATTGTGTTTCTTCGGCGACATTTCTGTCGTGGCCTGCAGCGGAGCGGTCTCAGCGTCACAAAAGAGTCAAAAGCGTGAGGTTTAGCTCCATAATTAGGCGTTCAAAAGTGTTAAAGAATGTAGGGGAAGGACTCGTGATACCATGGAGTTCCCAAACATTTATCGTTGCCTTCGGTGGCCCTACTTGCCGTTTTGGTACGAGTCCCATTAAACTAGAAGAACAATACCACACGTTGCTGAGATCGCTTTCCACTCGAGTCATGTCTTTGCAAGCGATGGGGATTATTATTATTATTATTATTGTTATTATTATTATTATTATTATTATTATTGCATGGGATGTGGGGTCGCGGAGAGTGCTTTGGAAGTAATCTGTTGTTGTTGTTGTCGTCGTCGTCGTCTGGGAGCAACATGAGGTTTGGATAAAAGAGGAGAGAAGGGGCGCACGGGGGATGCCAATCCAATCTTCTCCATCATTATTGCTGGGGTAGAAATTTTCTATGGATGCCAAGCTGTCCCCTCTCAAGATAAGGAATCAATCTTCATTCCCTTCCATACTTTCCAACAGACGTATGCGTTCATTTTATTCACAATTCCAAACCAAGAAAATACCCTTCTCTCCCACCTTCTGGTATCATCTAATTTCCATCAAAAGAAAGCAAAATTAATCTTATATCCTATATGACCTTTTGAGTTGTTCTTAACTTCTTTTAATCAATGCTATTGATTTATATTGATTGACGAGGGATTTGATTGACGTGACTCGTGGCATAATATATCAGAGAGCATAGAGTTTTTTGTTTTGAGAGGGAGGTCGAGATAGACAAAAAAAACAAAAACAAAAAATAAAAATGAAAATTCACTGTCGTTTACAGGAAGGAATCTTGTATTCTGATGAGATCTTAAAGGGTGAAATATCCAGAGGCATAGATATGGAACCTATTGTGGTTTTGATTAGTCAGGTGATTAGATCAACAACAAATTGGTTGACTTGATACTGATAGGTTAAACCCTGTTTTCTGGGTTACGTTCCCTATAGACCTACCTGTAAACTAGCCACCTCCACTCTCCCCCTTACGCCCTCCAACACATAAAAAAAGAGAAAATTTTCACATCCAGAGTTGAATTATAGTCTGCATACTTTTCTGCCCTTGCCCTTGATGAGCCTGCCATTGTTTCATATAATAATAAAGACACTGCCATTGTTTGTGTTGCATGACTAGCTTCACACCGGCTCCAGTAATCATGCAAAAAGATGCACGCACAGGCCTTGAGATGAATCACACAAGATTTTACTACGCGCAGCACTAATCATGTGTCCTTTTAAGTGCCTGTTGTAGGCTTTTTGGACAGTAGGGTGCTCTCAGGGATTATAAAATCCAAGCAGAAGCCTTGCGACAATGCTGCTGTCTTCATCTGATTTTTAGTATATTAAAATACAATTGAATGTGGATGGATATATGTCTAATGGTGTTCATCTTTTGGCTCTTTAATTCTGCGTCAACTATTTCAATGGTTTTGTTAATTTCACACAGAGGTCTGGTTTCCAAGTTTTTGGTAGTAAAGTTATCAGGGAAGCATTTTTTATGTTTTTTTTTCTTCGATTTTACTCAGATTTTGATTTCCAAGCCTGATAAATGTGTTAGTGAAGTAATTAATGAAGGCGTGATTTCCATTTCTGAGTTTGATTTCTATGTCTGCGAGTCTGGTTTCCAAGTCTGATGATCGTGAGGTAAATATTTTGAGTCAAATTTATCCAGAGTTTAATTCTTAATCTTTCATAAATTTGTTAAAAGACGATTTATTACTGGAAGAAAATTCTAAGCTGATACATTAAATGCTCGCATATAGCATATTTAGCACACAAAATGTGAGTCATCTGCCCACCTAGTCATCTCTAGAATTAGAGTGCAATTTAAGTCCAATAATTAATGGAAAGATGTTGACAGCGAGAGTCTTGGGAGATATTTGAAGTGACTACGGGACATAGGATGACTCACTTGGATTTATCTCCAACTGCAGTGCAAGATCTTTCTTTGTTGGATGGAGAACATTAATCCAATGTGTTGCCTCGCCTCGGATCACAAGTAGAAAGTGAACCTCATTACCATATGACTTGACCAAGTAATAAATAGGACCGGTTTTATGTTCCGCAGATTTTGTTCTTCGAAACACACACTATCATGTCTGGTCTTCAATTTTGACTGCATTGGAGTGAGTGAGCTACCGGTTTTGCCTTACCACATCTGTGCTTTCTTTATGTTGGACAGCCTTGCAGTATTTTAAAAAAGAAATCAATTTTTCAAGGGAGAAAAGTTAAAAATAAAACAGATAATATTTCTTCTTCTCGATAGATTAAATTATGATGAGAAAGCTTCACTAGTTTCATTAATATAAATCCTGAAAGATTTCTGATACCGGGGAGGGTAAAAATACAGAATGGATGTCGATAGAAAACCGATATAACAGTTGTTCAGATAGAAAATGTCACAAAAGGCAAGGAACGCACTTTTGAAGAAACTTCGATAAAACGATATATAGCTCACCACCAAGTTTAAAAATCAAAAGGGATATAGAAGATCACCACCCTAATGATAATAAACAAGGATACAGAACTGAAAGCGAAAGACTCACCACTCAAGGACGCATCCAAGAGATACAGAGTTCAAAAGAGCACTCCAAGAGAGCTTCTGCCAATATCCTCAGTTTTCTAAAAGTCCTTTCTAAGTCCTAAACACCAAAATAAATACTAGTGCATGAAACAACCCTTCATGCATAGGGAATTTCGAAATTAAGTGTTTACAGCTTCTAACCAACTATTTTAATGCCCTCATTGGTAATAAAGAAATGTTCACAGCTGCCAACCAACTCCTTTAATGCATTCCTTTGTCTTGAAGAAAAACACCTTGAAACAGCTTTAACTTTGTGCAGAGAATATGCTGATGAGCTGTCATTTTTTTTGTGTGCTGAGATAAAGATTATGAGGCATCATTATTGACTGAAAAAGATACTAGATCATAATCAAGGCTCATATAATCAGATTGTAGTAAATTAGACACTCCCGTGTCAATCTCCCCCGGTTGAATGAGACTTGTCCTCAAGTCTTCGTTTGATTCATCAACATGATTATAAAAAGGACTCAAATCAGCCACATTAAATGTTGGGGATACTCCGTAATCTTCAGGTAGCTCTATCTCATAAGCATTTTTGCCAATTCTCTTAAGCACCTTGAATGGACCATCAGCCTTTGGTTTCAATTTTCCAAATTTGCCCGGTGGAAACCTCTCCTTCCTTAGATGAATCCAAACCAAATCACCTGTATTAAACTCCACATGTTTTCTGTGTTTGTTGGCAGCATGCATGTACCTCTCATTTTGCTTCTCAATGGTTGCTTTCACACCCTCATGCAGCTTCTTTATCTGCTTAGCTCTTTTCATCAGCATCTCCACTAAATTGCTTTGTTGTAGAATGAGGGATTAAGTCCAAAGGACCAGCAGGATAAGCACCAAAAACTACCTCAAAATGACTCTTACCAATACTATGATGCATAGAACGATTGTAGGCAAACTCAATTTGTGGAAGAATGACATCCCATTGCTTAATATTCTTGCCAACATAGCTTCTAAATAAATTTCCCAAGCTTTGGTTTGTTACCTCAGTTTGCCCATCGGTTTGTGGATGATGCGAGCTACTGAAATTCAAAGAAGTACCCAGCTTCCTCCAAAGAGTTCTCCAAAAATGACTAACAAATTTTGAATCTCGATCAGACACCATAGTTCTTGGAATACCATGCAATTTAACAATCTCCTTAAAATATAAATCAGCAATATGAGATGCATCATTTGATTTATTGCATGGAACAAAGTGAGACATTTTTGAAAATCTGTCAACAACAACCATGATAGAATCCTTGTTCCTTTGAGTTCTTGGCAGTCCCAAAATGAAATCAAGACTCACATCCTCCCATGGAGCATTTGACACTGGCAAGGGAGTGTACAAACCAGAATTTTGACTTCTTGTTTTTGCCAAATGACACATTCGGCATTGCTTCACATGTCTATCCACATCTCTGAACATTTTAGGCCAGTAGAAATTTGATTGAACAAGAGCTAGAGTCTTATCCCTACCGAAATGTCCTCCCAAAACACCACCATGAGCTTCAGCTAGAATTACTTGTCTCAAAGAACAAGATGGAACACACAACGCATTAGCTCGAAAAAGAAAACCATCAAAGATAAAAAATTGTTGAAAGGAACCTGATTTACAATTCTGCCATATCGAGCCAAAATCCACATCATTCTCATATAGATCTTTGAATGTTTCAAATCCAACCACTTTGACTTCCATTGTTGATAATAAAGAATGCTTTCTGCTCAATGCATCAGCAACTACATTTTGAACACCAGATTTGTGCTTGATTGTAAAGTTGTAAGATTGTAAGAACTCCACCCAAGCTGCATGCCTCTTGTTTAGCTTGTGCTGATGATTAATGAACTTTAATGCCTCGTGATCAGAATATAGAACAAATGGCTTGGCGAGAAGATATTGACCCCAATGAGACAAAGCTCGATAAATCGCATAAAACTCCTTATCATAAGTAGAGTATTTCTTTCTTGTATCATTCAGCTTTTCACTAAAAAATGCAATGGGCCTTCCGTCTTGACTCAAAACAGCACCAATTCCCACATTAGATGCATCACATTCAACTTCAAACACATTATCAAAATTTGGTAGAACTAAGATAGGAGCCTCAGTAACCTTTCTTTTCAAAAGCTCAAAAGCATCGTTAGCCTCACTAGTCCATTTGAATTTGTCACATTTCAGACATTCGGTGATTGAAGTGACAATAGAGCTGAAACTCTTGATGAATCTTCTATAAAAAGATGTTAAGCCATGGAAACTCCTCACATCATGTAATGAAGCAGGTGTTGGCCAATTGAGAATAGCTTCAACCTTACTTTGATCCATCATGATTCCATCTTTTGAAACAACATACCCCAAAAACACCACACTAGAAGTAAAGAAATCACATTTGTTTAGATTAGTATAAAGTTTTTGCTGCCTCAAAATAAGAAAGATTTCTTTCAGATGACTCATATGCTCCTCTTC
This sequence comes from Musa acuminata AAA Group, assembly GCF_036884655.1. Taxonomy (NCBI): domain Eukaryota; kingdom Viridiplantae; phylum Streptophyta; class Magnoliopsida; order Zingiberales; family Musaceae; genus Musa; species Musa acuminata. The sequence goes on along the minus strand of NC_088342.1, from coordinate 25,786,450 downwards.
ACTCTTGTTGTACACCAATATATCGTCAAAATAAACAACAACAAATATTCCAATGCATGGCTTAAGTATGTGATTCATAAATCTCATGAATGTGCTAGGAGCATTAGATAGTCCAAATGGCATAACCAACCATTCATATAAGCCTTCTCTAGTTTTAAATGCTGTTTTCCATTCATCTCCGGGCCTCATTCTTATTTGGTGATAGCCACTCCTCAAATCAATTTTAGAGAAAATATAAGCACCACACAATTGATCAAGTAAATCATCTAACCTTGGAATAGGAAAGCGATAGTCCACTGTGATTTTGTTGATGGTGCGACTGTCCACGCACATTCTCCAAGAACCATCTTTCTTAGGCACCAACAAAGCTGGAACTGCACAAGGACTCATGCTCTCCCGAATTAACCCCATTTTCACTAATTCATCAACTTGCCTTTGAAGTTCTTCATGTTCTTTAGGACTCATTCTGTACGCAGCCTTATTAGGTAGAACAGCCCCCGGAATAAGATCAATGTGATATTGAATGTCTCTCAAAGGTGGAAGGCCATGTGGAATCTCTTCCGGTATAACATCTTGAAATTCTTCTAGGATTGGTTGCATGATTTTCGGTGTCTCCTTATGTTGTTCGTTCTCCTCTACTACCATTAGGGCCAAAATATGACCGCCCTTGTCCAATTCATATCTGCATTCTCTATAAGAAATAAAAGCACTAACTTCCTTCTTTGGCGCACTGATTTCGGAAGGTTGTAATGGAGCTAAGATAATCTTCTTTTCATTCACTTTAAAAGAATAAGTATGTTTATAACCATCATACAATACTCTTCTATCATAATGCCAAGGTCTTCCCAATAGTAAATGACAAGCATCCATAGGGGCAACATCACACCACACTTTATCTTTATAATACTTGCCAATAGAAAATGAAACTAAACATCTTTTAGTTACCTTGATGTCATTTCCTTTTTGCAACCAACATAATTGGTATGGATGTGGATGAGGGATCGTATCCAACTTCAGCTTCTGCACCATCTCCAAAGAAACCACGTTCTCAAAACTGCCACTGTCGATGATCACCAAGCACACCTTGCCAAGAGAAGTGCATTTAGTGTGAAACACATTTTTTCTCACCCAACTTTCATCGTCGGCCACATATGACACTTGTAAACTACGTTGCAATACAATAGACAAACCATGATCAGCATAAGTAATCTCTTCCTCATCATCATTGTATTTTGGTTCGTCGTCAGCTTCATCTTCGCCTCCATCACTATGATCTTCAACCAAAGTTACAATCCTCCTATTTGGACAATCCGAAGCAATATGCCCAAAACCATGACATTTGAAGCATTTTCGACCACTTGGGGTAGAAGAATTAGGTGTTTTTTTGTTGCCAAAAGACTCTTCACCCTTTTCTTGCACCTTCGATATCACCTTGCTTTGGACAGTAGGCTTGAAACTTCCTCCTTTTGTGTAGTCTTCTTTTGAGCCATACCGAAAACTCTTTTCAAACTTCTGTTGCTTTTCAACTTTTAATGCCAGCTTGCTCACATCATTTAAAGACCAATATGGCCGTAGCTGAACAACTTTAGCAATCTCATACTTCAGACCTCCTAAGTATCTTGCAATTGTTTGCTCTTCCGGTTCCACAAGCTCTCCTTTTAACATCAAATTATCAAATTCTGCAGTGTACTCCTCCACACTAAGATCTTTTTGCTTGAAATCATGTATTTTGAGAAAGATCTCTTGTCTATAATTATCAGGTAAATATTTTCTCTTTAGCTCCCTTTTCATTTTCTCCCATGTAACGATCTTACTCTTCCCCTCACGTTCTCTTTGTTTCTTCAGATTTTCCCACCAAAAAGATGCATTCCGCCTGAGTTTGAGTGCCACAAGTTTGACCTTCTTTTGTTCCGGTGGTTCATGAAAATAAAAAATTCTTTCTACTATATTAAGCCAATCGATAAAGTCATCAACATTTATTTTGCCTTCAAATTCAGGAATATCAAATCTGGGGTTATATTTATTCTGCCACTCGTCTTGGACTTCATTTCTGCTCCGACATCTTCTCGACTCCCTTGGAAGAAGTGTATCATCATCATAAGTAAACTCTCGAGCTTCATTTTCATATTTGTTATGTCTACTCTGAAGTTCATCGATTATCTCATTTTTTTCTTGTAGGCTACGCAGCAATTTTCGTAGCTGCAGCCTCAACGACTCAGCGTCATCTTCGTGATCGCTACCTTCACCAACTACATCTTTTCCATTCCGCCTTGCCATGATCTCTAGCCTTTAGCTCTGATACCAAACTGATACCGGGGAGGGTAAAAATGCAGAATAGATGTCGATAGAAAACCGATATAACAGTTGTTCAGATAGAAAATGTCACAAAAGGCAAGGAACGCACTTTTGAAGAAACTTCGATAAAACGATATATAGCTCACCACCAAGTTTAAAAATCAAAAGGGATACAGAAGATCACCACCCTAATGATAATAAACAAGGATACATAACTGAAAGCGAAAGACTCACCACTCAAGGACGCATCCAAGAGATACAGAGTTCAAAAGAGCACTCCAAGAGAGCTTCTGCCAATATCCTCAGTTTTCTAAAAGTCCTTTCTAAGTCCTAAACACCAAAATAAATACTAGTGCATGAAACAACCCTTCATGCATAGGGAATTTCGAAATTAAGTGTTTACAGCTTCTAACCAACTATTTTAATGCCCTCATTGGTAATGAAGAAATGTTCACAGCTGCCAACCAACTCCTTTAATGCATTCCTTTATCTTGAAGAAAAGCACCTTGAAACAGCTTTAACTTTGTGCAGAGAATATGCTGATGAGCTGTCATTTTTTTTGTGTGCTGAGATAAAGATTATGAGGCATCATTATTGACTGAAAAAGATACTAGATCATAATCAAGGCTCATATAATCAGATTGTAGTAAATTAGACACTCCCGTGTCAATTTCCTCTATCAAGATTAAGTAGTTAAGAGAGATTTCCTTTAGTAATTGTGAAAATTTTATCTTCTATCACGTATTGAGCTCCTATCAAGGACATCGATCTTGGACTAATACAATGAAAATATTTTACGGGTGAGCGGTTTTTAGAGAGTATGCTAGTTAATCAGTCATATGAGAAACACATAATTGATGTCTGATAACTTAATCCTGAATGAAGTAAAAATCGATGACAATATGTTTCATACGTAAGTGGAACACTAGGTTGAAACATAGATAGGTGACTCCGACATTCTCACAATTAAGTTCTACAACAACGATGGCGAGTTTTTTTAGTAAATTTGTGACCCAATTGAGTTCTACAATAACGGTGGCGATAGTTTGGTATTCAATTTTAGTTGTAGACCTTACGGTTGTCTTCTGCTTTTTTTAACTTCAATTGATTGGATTTGCTTCAAAAAATATAATATACCCCGATATAGATATTCTATCATTAATATTTCCTACCCATTTAGCATTGACAAAGGCATGGAGATAAAGTGATGAGTATTTATAAATAAAGAGTCTATGATTAAGGATTCCTTTGAGATATCACAAGACTCATTTTATTGTAGACCAATGCATAGTGGATGGTCGATGCATGAATTAGGATAATTTATTGACTGCAAATGAGATGTTTGGACACGTGAGAGACAAGTATTATAAGGAGCCATGTACTTGTCGGCATTGTGTAGGATCCATAGTAGCACTACCGTTATATAATTTGAGTAATTCAGTAGTAGAGAGTGGAGTGGCAACCTCTTTGATGTTCCGCATATTTGTCTTTGATAATAGATCTTAAATGTACTTTCTTTGAGATAGAAAGAGTCATAAAGATGTGTACATTGCTTTTACTCCCAGAAAGTAGCTTAAAGTTCCTAGATCTTTGATAGAGAATCAATCTACCAATTTCTTGAGGAATCCCTTGATCTCTATTGGATTGTTGTCTATGACGATAATGTCATCCACATAAGATATATTGTACCACCATTTTGTTATCATAGAAATAATGAAGTGTCAAACTTATAGTTGATAAAGCTAGTTAATATAAAGAACGAGCCGAGTTTGATGTACCAAGATCTTGAACCTTAACAAAGTTCATAAATAGTTTTTTGTAGTTTACAAACATGCCTTGGATATCGAGGATAGATGAAACCAGGATGTTGTTGCATAAAGACATCTTCAGTTAGAGTCTTTTGTAAGAAAGTATTATTAACATCCAATTATCATAAATGCTAATCTTTTGATAGCCAAACTCAGGATAAATCAGATTGTTATCGATTTAACAATGGGACTGAATGTCTCTGTGAAGTCAACACTAGGTCATTGATTAAACTCTTTGGTCACTAGACATGCTTTATATCTAGCAATAGATCTATCTGGGTTTTGTTTAATTCGAAAGACCCACTTACACTTGATGATATGTGAGTTTGTCTACAAAAGAGGATGGTTTTTAGGTACCCATTTGATTTTGGGTGCATCAAAAATTGATCTACTAATTTTGTCATTCATCATTGAATTATTTATAGTTCCATTAGGAACCCATATCAACTTATATAGACTAATTTTCTTAAATGGACATTTGTAAATAACATGTCCGAATTTACAATAAAAGTTGCATTTCAAATGAGGTGAAACACGTAATGTAAGTCTTTTAATGAAGGTGGTAGGATTTTGGTGAGATCCTCTCACAAAACTAATTTCACTTCTATTTGTGACGTAACCTTTGTTTGCAAATATCATGTCCAAGCCTTTGCTACTGACCTTAAACTTATTTAAGGTCTCTTTAAGTAGCAAATTCTCATCTTTTATTGCTTTTAAGTATTCACACTTAGTGCATGAAGGAGTTTGAAGATTATCAAGCTTATTTTGTAGTAAGGCATACTCTTTCTTTAATAGATTGAAATTCTTACTAATAGTTCTACACTCATCAAATAATTCGTGAAAAGCAATAGAAAGTTCATCGAAAGATAAATCTTCATTAATTAAATCACATACCTCTCCTCCTAAAGCCATTAGCGCGAAGTTTGCCTCCTCTTTGTTGCTAGCTTCTTCATTCTCGAAATCACTTGAGTCATCCCAAGTCACTTTTAAAGCTTTCTTCTTCTTTGATTGCTTCTTCTTGGCTTGGGGGCATTCATTTTTGAAGTGCTCCGGCTTCTTGTATTCGTAGCATATTACTTGGTCTTTTTTACGTTCAAATTTGTTTTTGGTGTCATTTTAAAATTTATTCTTTCTTATAAATTTTTTAAATTTTCGAGTTAAAAGTGCAATGTCATCGTCACTGTCCTCATCACTTGATGTTCCTTTCAAGTGGTCTTCTTGTATTCTAAATGTCATATCCTTCTTGTTCTTTGGAAGAGGGTTCTCGAGCTCTTCATGAGCATGACACGTCATTTCATAGGTCATAAGAGACCCAATAAGTTCTTCGAGAAGAAATATTTTAAGGTCCTTGGCCTCTTGAATGGTCGTAACTTTTGGATCCCAACTCTTTGGAAGGGATCTTAAAATTTTAGTTACTAGTTCAAAGTTAGAAAAACCTTTACCAAGAGCTTTGAGTCCATTGATGACATCCGTGAAACAGGTGTACATGTCTCCGATGGACTCACTTGGTTTCATCCGGAAAAAATTGTACGAATGCACAAGAATATTGATTTTGGACTCTTTTACTCAACTAGTGCCTTCATGAGTGACCTCAAGAGTTCTCCAAATATCAAAAGTCGAATCACAAATCGAAATGCGATTAAATTCATTTTTGTCAAGTGCACAAAACAAGACATTCATAGTCTTTACGTTTAAAGCAAAAACCTTCTTCTCCGATTTATCCCATTCGCTCATCGGAAGAGAAGATTTTTGAAATTCATTTTTGACAATAGTCCAAAACTCAAAATCCATGGAAATAAGGAAGATCCTCATACGAGTCTTCTAATATATATAATCCGACCCATTAAACATAGGCGGACGTGTAATAGAGTGACCCTCTTGCATGTCGGAGTAAGCCATCTCTCTTGGATATTAAACCAAATATGAGAGTGAGCCTTGCTCTAATACCAATTGTTAGGATCGGAGTGGCACTAAGAGAGATGGGTGAATTAGTGCAGCGGATTAAAACTCTTAAGTTTGAAATCGATTTCATAAATGTGTAGAGATTTCGATTCGATGAAGGATGACTTAGCTAAAATAGCTCGAGTAAAGGAAGTCAAGAGTAGAGAGAAGAAAACCGAATAGTTTGCTGTTAAGAAGATAAGTGGTTCAGAAAATTAAACACTCACACATTCAAGGAACACCACAATGTAAAGTGGTTCGATCAAATGACCTACATCCACTTGCGAAGCCTTCTTCGATGAGGCTCCCAACTTCCACTAGCAAATCATTTTGAAGGGGAAGGACCAAATACCCCTCTTACAACCTTTTTACAAGTGGTTCATACTCTTATAGATTTTTCAAAGAGAAAGAGGGAGGTGAACACTTAAGCTATTGAAAACAAGACTTTGCTAGAGCTTTTTCTCACTTTCTAACTTGTCAAAAAGGTGTCTTCTCTGCTGAGAATTGAGGGGTATTTATAGGCCCTAAGAGAATTCAAATTTGGGCTCCAAATTTGAATTACTTTTGGGTTTCCGGTGCTAGCGGTGCCACCGCCTGTCAGTGTCTGACACTGATAGTGTACTGACGGTGCCACCGTCGGAAATCTCGGGTTCTGGGCAATGCCACTGCCTGACCTTTTGGGTTCTGGGCAGTGCCACCACCCAGTCCGGTGGTGCCACCACCCGACCTTACGGGTCACTGGTTGGGCTCCTAATTTAGCCCAAACCAATCTATATTAGGGCCCAGTTGGCCCCTAACCAGATTATAGGATTAACCCTTAATCCTAACCCTAATTATATATAAACTATAAAATTAAGACATAGTCCTAAGTAGGTTTTTAACCGGAAACGTCGAGTTTCCTTTCGCCGAGCTTTCCGGTGAACTTCCGGCGGACTTTCGATACACCCTCGGATTTCTTTTGGCGGACTCCCAGCAGACTCCCGGTCTTGTGGCGAGTTCAGCGAGTCTTTGGCAAGTAGCCGAACCTTCTCGATAATCTCCGTAAACCTCCGACGATCTCTTCGGCGGACTTCCGAAAACTTCGGCAAGTCCCTGATTCCTTCTCGGTTGGTTCCGGCAGTACTTTTGATGATTCTTCGGACTTTCGGCGGACTCTCGAACACCCATCGAACTTGACTCCGATAGACTTACTTTATGTCTTCAAGCTATCGTAGTTAATCCTGTACACTTAACTCAATAATATGGATTAGATCAATTAACCCATCAATTGACTTCATCATCAAAATCCGAGATTCAATAAAGTGATGGTAGTGGGTTCAATGGGCTCAGAGGAAAATTTTGTGACAACATGAAGGTTAAAGATGTGACGTAATTTGAAAATACTACTTTTGGAGTATGTTATCATGGGATGTACAAGTGTGATGGAATTGTTAGGTTGTGTGGGAGGTATAAATATTGGTGGAGAGTCACTAACACGTGCCTAGTTAGGCTAAGGTACTTCAGTATCACTAAGTCTAGGAGAAGACTTTCTTAAATTTGATGAGTGACCTCAACGAAGCAAAGGAGGAGAGGGGAAGACACTAACATAAGGAGGAGAAGAGGTTGTCGGTGTAGGGTGGAGAGTGGGAAAATGGCTGTGACAAGGTGCAAAGGTGGGTCGTGCTTCTTCCTAGGGCGTTGTTGTTGTAGCAATGGTAGTAGGTCAGCGAGGTGGCAAATGATAGAAATAATAGAAGAAAAGAACAATAATTGAAGAAGCTTTATTGTAGAAATGAAATAGCTTTAGCTTGAATCTATTAACATGTTCCCTCTCCTATTTATACAAATTAGGAGGAAGGATTTCCCTAACAGAATAGAGGATTTTCCTCAACAGAATGAGAAATTTCCTCATATAGTTAGGAAAATCTTATCTTCTATCATGCCCCCGCAAGATGGTACTCCTGATAAGGATACCAATCTTGGATTGATGCAAAGAATTGTTTACAAGCGAGAGGCTTCATGAGTAAGATAAGTGTAGATCGCTGCTGCTGCTGCTGTGATTGCTGTTGCTGTGATGGCACAGGCGTTCCCTTCATTCTCCTTAAGTCTGCCGAATGTTGACAGATCAGCGAAGACTACCGCGGTGAGGAAGATGAGATTGACCACGGAGCCTCTTAGGAATGCAACGGCGTTGGTCGCTGGCCGAAGGGTGAAGCTTCACTTTTCTCAGCGACGTTGGTCGCTGGCCGAAGGCAAGAGCGAAGCTTCGCTTTTCTCAACGACGTTGGTCGTGGTTGTGATTACGACGGCTGCGACGGTAGAGAAGAAATCTACAGTAATGTTGCAGTGATGCTACTACAGCAAAGGAGGAAACTGCAACAGAGGAGGAAGCTGTAGCAGAAGAGGAAGGAAAATAGCTACAACGAGGAAGAAAGGTGGGGCAGTGCTGATGAGCAGCACTAGAAATGCTGTAGTGGAAGGGAACGGACGTTGGCGCAAAGTGGCAACACCAATGATGAATTGGCAACAAGAAGAGAGCTTGCTGTAGGCAAGTGGCTCTGATACCATGATAGAATAAGAGAATGAAGAATGAAATTATAAGGATAAAGCAAAAGGCACACTTCAAGTAGTATCATGTGAAGTCTATTTATACATAGTGAAAGAAATCTCATCTGCTATGCAGTTGAGAATAACTCTCTCTTATCAGAGAAAATCTCTCTGTTATCAGCAAAGACGCTCGGGGCACAAACAATAGCGATCATTGAGGAAGAGAGCATTGATCTGATCAATGTTGTTGGAGGTGGTAGATTGTCGTCGGCTCAGATCAACATCGCTGGAGGTGGGTCGAGGTAGAGGAGGAAGCCCAAGGGGTGGAAGAGAGGCGCGCTGTTGTCGGCAAGGATGATGACGAGGACGACGAGGAGCAATGCAACATAGACGATGACAGACTCATGATGGCAGGTGATCACGAGAGTGAAGAAGACTGAAGAAGGGGGTGGTCACGTCCATGATCGATCCTGAGAGTTAGTTGACTTTTAAGATTGTTATCGGTGGATAACAAGAAAGAAGTCTTACTCAATGTAAGATCACTCTGATACCATGATAGATTAAAACATGATATGAAAGCTTGATCAGTTTCATTAACATAAATCTTATTTATACATGTAAGAGAAAAAAAATTTCTCGTGTAGTTATAGAAATATTCACGAAACTTTGAATTATCACGTGAACTTTGAGGATTTGATGATGTCAGCCTCTCTGACACCTGCTATTCTCTTCTTGATGATCTGTATTAATTCTTTCATAGTTCCTAGAGCTGTTTAGCAAGACATCACTCGGCGACTCAGTCCAGAACGATGGATCTGCCTGACCCTGCCACATCTATGTCATTGCTTCTTTCAGATGCTTCTTTTGATAGGTAAATAGACACATGAAGTTTTGAACGGAGAGGAGAAGAGGAAATGTGAAAAGGACTAGATTCCTGTAGAACACCGACACCTGGCTTTTTCCCTTGAACTGGAGCAGAGTATGTTTTTGGGATCAGAGAAAGAGGGGGGAAAGACGTAGAATGATGCGCGCACACACATCGACAGAAATGAGAGGAGTAAGAAACAAGAAAGAAGGGCAGGCATGGCGACAAAATCTACAGGGGGCAATCCCTAGGAATGAGGCAGACTTAGAGGAGCAAGGGGACAGTCCTTCTCTTCTCCACATTCACATATCCCTTCCCCTTTACTTTTGCTCGGCTTGTTTAGGATGACAAACGATGAGTTCTTTCCAACATGGATCTCTCTCTCTCTCTCTCTCTCTCTCTCTCTCTCTCTCTCTCTCTCCCTCTTTTGATAGATCCTCTGGTATATCTTTCTTTTCTTCTTGTAAGTGGTTTGGTGGGGATTTCTTTGTTTGTCTTTTAGCTATTTGCTTGAGGAATTTATTACAATCCTAGTATGTCATGGTTCCAACAAATACGTATTTATAAGACTCGGTAGCATCATATGGTTTATGCATGTATATTTTTTGTTTATGTATAAATATTCAACTCTTTTTTTTTATTATTTTTCCATTTAGATAATGTTCTAACCAGCAGAAATACAGACATAAAAACAAAAAAACAAACAAACAAACAAAAATGCAGATACCTACTGTCATAGCTATTATGCTTTCTATTAAAACAGCTATTCACTACTATGAACTAGTTTTAAATGTCATGTACATATTAGCTCCTGCATTTGAACTAATTATTGATTAGATTGTCTTTATCGTTGTTCGCAATCTGACATTATTTAACATGTAGAACCTCATAGTAAGTGATATATATCAATATAATATGAATACTTGGGAAATTGATCTTTTTTTCATTTTTAATTGATTTTAATATGTTGATGAAACCACCCTCTCATTTTTCACATAAGAAACAAATAAAATTACATTTAATAGTGGAAGAAGATTTAGTCTAAAAATGTAGAATGTTCTAGTTAAAAAAAAAAAAAAATCTATGGTGACCATGTGCATTCCTAAATAAATATAGGAATAATGAGTGTGGGGAAGGCAATAGCTGGTTTAAGTAGTAAATAATTAAATAGATCATTACAAGCATCTTAATCAAATTTCACTTCGATTACTTATGTAAAAAATTTACTTATTCTTCGTAAAAAAAAAAAAAAATAGTGGGTGTGAGGAGGGCGCTGATGCCACGTGAAAGATAAATGAGAGAACAACTGAAAGCAAGGTCAACGGTTTACGCCGGAGCAATAAAAGATTGGTGGCTCACAGCATCCAACGCACCACCGAGGAGTCGGCCACTGGTGGGATCAATTTATGCAATCCGCCCAGTGGGGATGGGGGTTGGGATCGATTTATGCAATCCACCCAGCAGGGTTGGGGGTTGGGGGTCGGGAGTTGGGAGTTGGGAGTTGGGAGTTGGGACCAGGAATCCATTTGCTTCGAATATATTCGTCTTCTTCTTCTTGATGTTATTATCATTCCCACTCCTATTCCTCGGACCCCAACCATGGAGGTGATGTGGGCGACAGCTCGCAATATGATTAATGATCATGGAGAGATATGTGCTCCGCCATCACAGGTTGCCGGCAGCCTTGCAAGCAGCACCCACCTGAAGTAGCACTTGGGGTGAGTGCTTGCGGTCCTCCACCGGGACGGGCTCTATGGATATCGTTGTCTGTGACACTACTACTTCAGAGTAGATCAAATCGGATCGATAATAATAAAATAAATTAAAATAAATTAAAATAAATTAAAATAAAATTACCATTCACTTTTTATAAAAAAATATTTATTTTTAATTATAAGATCGAAAAAAGAAAAAAAAAACTCCCTTTTTAGATGGTCTTAAGATTTAGTCGATAACTACAAATGTCAGAAGTTTACATCCAATAATAATACTTTGTCATCACTAAGTCGACTTAGACTCAATGTGTTAATGACACTCAAATGTTTAATTAGATACTAGAAACGAGGAACAACCACAAGATTTGAACTCACGACAATACTATCTTTAGGTAACCAACTTAAAATGTCATTAATATATGCTTTAGTAGAGCGAAAGAAACGAAATCTGAGTCTCATGTCACAATCCAATCAAGCCTAGTGATCCAAAGCCCAAACCATCGGATTAGCGGCGTAATGTAGAATGGGGGTTGTGCTGTATCTCTTCACCTAGGGATCTTGTACACGGCAAAGAGTAACCATGGGAATCTTCCATGTACTTGGAAGGAAAGGTAGCAGTGCAGTGCCGATCATTAGAGCTTAAAGGAACAACATGTAAGAGCACAGGCTACGATGACAATACAACGGAGAGATGAAGAACTACGCAATGCCGCGTGGGGATCGATTGCATGCATGCAGAGGCATCATGGCAAGCCACTGACTGCTACGAAGAAGATGAATAGTACGCTCTATATCTATCTTTCTTTGGAAGATTCGCAGGAGGTAATTAATTAAACCTTCCTAAATTGGCTGCAAATAAAATTCCGAGGAAAGAGAACCACAACAACTCTCATTCTGATATCTGGTGGGACTTATATATAGTCCATAACAATTCATTTAAAAGCTTTTAGTTGATCGATGGGAGATGATAAATCCATTTATTATGTTCTCAACACTCCTCTAATATGTTGAGGATCTCACATCTTTATTAAAGCCATTGATCAGATATTGGCACTGTTACTGTGTTGGCAAATCACTGTGCTTATTAAATCTATGTGTGTTCTACAGTTATGTTATATGAATATAACCACAAATTCTACTTAAATAATATTATGTTTCTTCTTTTCTTTCGGAAGATCGATTGCTTCATTTTACTTGCTGACTGATGAAATGAAAAGTAGTAGGTTTAATCGCCCTTTTTCTTTCTCTTCACAAGTCAAGTTCCGTTTCCTTAAAAGAAAAAAAAAAAAAAGGTAAAAAGGATCAATCTCATGTAGCAGCATCGTGATACTTGAAGGTTGTAGCAGCTGTTGTAGGTTTAATCTATGTTGCAAGGTCAGTACTTGTGTAGAACAATTGTTTAGGACACCAAAAAGCTCCCCTGTTCGATGCTTTCTTACATTTATTTTATTTTATTTTATTTTATTTTATTGGGGGGTGGGGTGGGGGGTGATTTTATGTATGCATGTTATGTATGCAACTTGCTAATTAACCACTTTATACATACCATGTTACTACTACTCTTTATTTGCTATTTAGCATCAAAACTACTATCATTGATGTGTGAAGGATTTTGGACATTACCATCTGGAAGAACAATAACACACGTTCGAGAATCCGTGCTAGAAGAAAATTATCACATTGTGCCTTTTCTTTCCCATTATTATTTGTCTAGCCAAGAGCTCACACATATTATGCAACTCGTGGTAGTTCAGCAGCTTAGCTAGTCACAATTACTCCACAAAAAAATTAGCTAGCAAATAACTTATGCACACAAAATCACAAATAAAACCTATGTTTTGGGTGGACTGACGAATCGACATGATTAACGCACGCACATGGTTGTTCCCAAGACAGCCAACTCAGCTAGCCGAGAAGTAAGTTTGCTATTATTAGCATCAACTGGCCTTGACATGCTGTATCATCAACACGCATCTTCAATCTTTTCGCCATTCCACATCTTGCAACAAAGCAATCCAAAAATTTTGAAGGAATCAGTACTTGGAAATATTCATAAGTGTTTGTTCAAAATGGATTGAAATAGTTTCACGTTCTATCATAAATTTGTTTTGTAAGAGATCCGATGTGATAATTTGTATGTGTCCACATTAGTTCTGAACAAATTATATGCAACAAGAGCAAAAATAAACAGGAAACAATGTGTCCAATTTAGATGACCATATATTCCATATACAAACATCCAAGCGTGTGGAAGAAATACAAGTCACCGAATTCATAATGTCCTGTTTCACATTAACAAAAATATACTAGAAAAAAAAAAAGGGTGTTAATAGTCAGTCCATGCACCTCAAGAATCATATATTCGAATTGAGGATCGAACATCTTGCCGACACACAGGGCACTTTGGTGAGGAGTCACGCTCCACATGCAGTGCACAGCGAGAACAGCAAACAAGATGCCCACAAGGAATAAATGCAGATCTCCTTCGTGTTGATAAGCAGATGACACAAAGTTCTCCCTCGGGTGCATCCTCAGCTTCCATACTACTCTCAATCAGAGACTCATCATGTAAGTCCTGGATCTCTCTTCTTCTCGTTCTCCACTCCTTCCATTTCCGCCAGTTCCTGCATTATTATTAATAAACTGCTGAGATTTAATATTATTTATCACATGATAGAAGGTAAAAGAATCATATCAACAGACATCAGTGATAACCAAAAACAGTTTCTAAATACTTAAATTGCAAACATACTATGTATGTGACACATGCACCGATAAAACCATATCATATAACTATAAAAACACATGCTTCAGAGACACCTGAATCATGTAACTACAAAAACAAATACTTCACAACGTGAGTTACGCACCTATAACGCGAATTATCAGGGATCGATGTCATGGCCTGTGTACCATATAGAAGCACAGGAACATGCAATCTTTTGTCATAAATACAGTCACCTAGAGCATATGGATTTAACTCTACAAATGCATGAACTGCATTTAGGAGAATAAATGGGCATTGTACATGAACATAGCTCTAGCCTCTAAGATGCATACTTAAGAGCTTGTTCCCTTTCAGATCAAGAAAAATGGAAACAATATAACCAGGGAGAACTTATATGTCAACTAGCACTACATCGCAGACCAATATCCTGATATCTCTATATATAGAGGACTATCAAGAATATAATTAAATAAGATAGCTAAAAAGGAAATATACACAAAAGACAACCCTATTAGGATTTGCAAATTATAGTCATATATATGTTGATACTTAATTGTCCATTAACATAGACCATAAAAATGTTGAACAAAAGTAGCAACTGAACCCGGGGATGATTTTAGTAACAACGAAAGCTGAATATTAAAATATTCAAGCCACCACACCAGATATAATTTAGTTTACTGGAAGGACCATTGCTACATAAAATAGTGTAGCATATTCACTGTCATTGTTTGATTTACCATTTAGGTAAAGCTTGTGTGCCTAAATGAAGAAAAAGACAAATATATATAGGTTATGATTTTGCATGATCCTACATGACATACTGATGTACACACATATATATAGGCTAGGATTTAACATTAAAGGATCAATGTTATGGTAGCATTTAGGTTGTCGGCAGGCTGCCAAAAGATTCATTCAGTGATATAGGCTGATATGTCCATGATCTTCAGAATCTTGGATCTCTTATCCACTCTCTCCAACAACTAAGCAAGAGGATTTCCTCTCAAGACCCATAGCCCCCCCCCTAGAGTCAAGACCTATGATTCCCTATTCCCCTTTCCTAGACCTGATTAATGAGAAGACAGTCATTTAAGTTGAAGGACTGGTTTTGGTCCCTTTTAAGGTTAACCCGTTCAAACAAACCCTATGAAATATTGGACTGAGAAACACCAGACCCAGTTTCAAGAGCAGTTCTGCGCAGCACTTTTCACCCAATGAGTGAAATGGGTCAAAATCATAATCCATGCATGATAATACACAAATTTACATTTATATTTTTATTGATATGTCTATGCATATGTATACATATGGTGCTATGCACCATTAAGTTGAATCACAATACCTGACCAAGGCATAGCCTAATATACCAAAGGACAGTGTTCCAATTAAAATGCCACTCCATAACAGGATCCTGGTGTTGGAATTAAGCTCAGCCTCAAGTTCATCCTTCGTCATGTCAGACCTGCACAGCACACGAAGCCATAACATACCTCCCATATAATAAGGAAGCATTTATAAAAAATGCTAGTCCTTTATCTGTACAGTGTAGTGCATGAGAAATTTAACTTTTGCCTTAAAAGGTTAAAAATTCTTCTGATAGTTGAATTTCACCATAGTGATATTTACTTCCAAAACTGACAAATTTTGCTACAAAGAAAAAGTAGCATACTGAAGACATTTGGTGCTCAAAATTAATGCTCACAAGAAAAAAGGAAGATTCTTGCACGATTTTATCTCTAAAGCTCCATCTCTTGGTCTACAAATGCCAATTGCAGTGATCTCCTTTCCAACAGGAAGGATCTTTTCTTCGTGCAACAATGCCACCTTTCAAAAACACAAAATTTGACAATGAACCCTAACAAGATGAGCATTGTTAAAGGTAAAGGGGAGAAGAAACCAATTCCAAGATATGCAGGTGGCAAAGAACAAGAACTTACAGGATATCCACTACCAAAGATGGCCTGGAAAAATGTGCATGGAGTAAGTTGAACAGGGTGCAGCTCATGATAAACTGTAGTAAGAGGTAGTGGATGGGCTGACCCATCCAAATTAACATGAATATAACCAGAATTAGACGATTTGGCACCATCAGCAAGAATAAATGGTACCTGCAAGTTTACTTAGATAATCTTCAACATTTATACTAATGTTTCCTCATTTACAATAATGTTTGATGTATATATTCCACAAGTAAAATTTGAGCCTATGGATAGCAGAATTTACCAACTCCAATGAACTTGACCTTCTCTCCTTCCAAGATCTCATAAGTAGTGCATTAAGATCAGAACTCCACCCGAACATTCCCCTCCATTCATTGTACAGACACTTCAACAACAAAAGATAAGATATAAGGTCACAGTGGATGGTAAAATTTCATTCAAGAATTAGCTACTTTGGCATCTATTTTAAATTTGGTAAACAATGTTCTAGACTGGAAGGCAACTTATATAGAATGTTACAACACAAGCAAAATACCACGTGGGAAAAAGACAAAAAAAAGCACTCAGGAATATGTTTTATAGTGAAGGTAGTAACTCATAACTCATGCCAAGCAAAGTATCGACCACATTCAATGTGGGACTAGTATGCAGTATTACAATCTCCTCCACTTGAATTCTAGCATCCTTGTTTGGTTCACGTATCTCACACATAACTTTCCATGGATAAGCAACACCCTGAATACTAGACATTCTTGCCAGGTCCGGAAAATGTGACACATAAGTCCAGATGGATCAGCAAGAAGCATGCCAGTGATATATTCAAATTTAATGATGGGTCAAGTTATTATATTGGTGCAGAATGCTTCATTTAATAAATAAAAAGGAAAACCATCAAAGCAAAACCTTTTAAAAGTTGGACAGCGAGTAGCAAAGATACACTGTTTTTACAAAATTAAATAAATAATAATTCCAGGATATTGACCAGATTCAGATGTGTTTGCATGAGTACCCAAAACATGGCATTTCACACACTTGGTCAAACAGGCATTTTATGCATTATGCATGTGAAGCAAGTATATCTAATCTTCGCATATGGCACAGTACATGTCAATACTTAGAACTTATTCTTGTTGCTTCCTTATTTCATATGCTATCATAGCAATAATTAAACTTAATGTCATGCCTGCTAGCTAATTCTCCTTCAAGGAGTTTCACATGCTTACCAATTTAAACTGCTTCAAAATTGGCCTTGTTAAATTTACAACACGTCTTCAACATCAAGAAAAGTAGCACTTTCTCCAACAGTTCTTTTAAGACTTGGATGCAACAATTATGTACTTGTCATGCCCAGCTGAGCTCCTCCACTTTCATTCAGGTGTAGAACCATAAATATATCCCCTGGGACTAAACTAAGATCTAAAGATAATCCTTAAGTAACCTCATCCACAGAAACATATTTCTGGGCAGTGGGCACATGATGTAACCAAACTATTTTTTCCCTCAAGTAATCATACTCTTGGACCCAATTAAATGGTAAAGAAAAGAACCCAAGTCTTCAAAAAATAGACAGATTTTTCATCTAAGCAATGTTTGGCTGCTCCCTTCAGAGTCATGGTAGAGAGAAAAGGAGCGCTTGGTTATAAATCATGTCTCTTGATCCCTCTCATTTCCTGCTCTTTCACACTTAATAGCTGTACTAAACTGGACTATAGATCTCTCTGCCTTCTTCCTGTCTGTCCAGTCTCTTGGCTCCAATTATCCCAGTCCAGATACCACCCCAAAATGATGTATAATACAACTGCCTGAAGATTCAGAAGCTAGATAATACATCTAAGCTAGGCACACATTGCACTGAAATTTGCTCATATGAGATATATTTTAAAGTATAACGACGGTCAGTAGCCATCCCAATTTTGATATTCACTTGTTTTAAAGTATAACAGAACTCAGTAGCCAATCCAATTTAAATTTTCATTATTAAACAAAAGGTTCGCAATTTGCAAAACAGAAAGATTTCTTTCACAAGGAGATCGATCGAAGTAATGGATTCTTTAATGTCCCTTACAGGTTTTCCTTTTCTTTTTTTTGTTGCATTTTGCTTCACTATTTGGTTATCTCCAGAAGAGAATTGCAAATAATTGGAAAATAAGTTCCAGTATTCCAATAATTTACCAGTAATGCCATAAGAATATTTCAGATATGCCAACCAAAGCTTGCTGCCTCACTGAAACAATTAGGGCACAGAAAAATCGCAACAATCCAAAGAACAAATCAGCTTAAATGTCAGGCATACAATTGATGACCTCCAAGTGAAGAAAAATTTACAGTTTGGGTGCTGAGGACGGCGACGGCCCTCTCGCCGGAGCCCCGGGGGGTAAGGACGTCGCGGAACTTGGAGAGCGGCCAAACGCCGAGAGCCTCGACGGTAGAGCTGGGCTGGACCAGGCCTCGGACGACAACAAGGACCCCATCCTCGTCGGAGGAATCATCGGATGAGAGGAGGGAGCGGAGGCCAGAGATGGGGACAGAGGTGGCGCGGCGGATGCGGACGAGGGCAGCAGAGGCGGCGAGGTACTTGACCCAGGAGACCGCGGCGAAGGCGGCGAGCGCGAGGCCGGCGATGGCACCGTCGTAGGCCAACACGAGGCGCCCGACGGCTGCCGCCATCTCGTGGTCGCGGAACGACATCCCGCAGCGGCGGCGTCAGACGGGGTTGGCGTTCGGTAATGTAGACGGTCGGTGTGGGGGTGCTTTGAGCGCGGTCGCTCCCGGGCCGGGTTTTGCAGGATCATGGGGTGGCCGAGCTGACCCGAGACTGGTCCCGTGCCTATTCGCTGCAATTTTCTTATGTTTTACTTGAAGGATCCGATCCGATCCGTTTTAAGCGGATCGAATAGTTGGATACCGAAAGATATCGATCCACTAAGAGAATCCGCAGCAAAAGGTAAAATTTTAGATTATCCGGTGTTGTCAAACTCCGATCCAATTAACAAAACAAAAAGGAATAAATTTTTTAGATTATCCGGAAATACATATTTGTTGATTAAGGAAACCCTTTATGGAGGTATATGGTTGAATTCTTTTCGCAATAATAACGAGGAATTTGTTATAGAAACAAATATATCTATTTGGTGAGAAATCCCAAAAGTAGACCTATCTCTAAATAAAGCAATAAATAAATAAATAAAACTTTAACTATTAAAAATTTTAAAATAATATAAATATAAATATTAAAAATACTTCAATACTTTATTATTATTAAGGAAAAAATATAAGTCGAAAATTTGGGCAACCTTCATGTAGTAACCCCCCAACAATTCCACGTAACTATTCTTGTATATTAACTTCTTATTTAAGTTTGATGATTATGAAAGCCTCTATAAAAAGCTTCAAATATATTATCTTACCCTCATATTATTTAAACCTCCAAACCTCTATATCTTTTATTACTTTATTATTTATTTTGATTTTAATTTAAGGATTGTATAAGCTTATATCGGACACATCTCGAAGTTTTTGTATGATCCCATACTATGAACATGTTGAATCTCGGATTTTGATGATGAAATCAATTGTCATTTGTTATCTAATCTATATGTTGAGATAAGTGTGCAGGATTAACTACGATGAAAGTAAGATATGCAGCAGGAGTTGCGCCGGAGTCAAGACAATGATCACGTTGGGAGTTCGAGAGTTCGACGGAAGTTCAGACAGTCGTCGGAGGTTCTGTGGGAACAAATCCGAGAAGGCCATGAGCTTGCCAAAGAAGCTCGTCGGAACTCGCCAAGTAGATCATCGCAAGTCCAAGAGTTTGCCGGAAGTCCACAGGAGCATCATCGAGGGTTCATCGGATGATCGACGGAAGTTCGCCGGAAGAAGCGATTGACGCACCGGAGCAAGTTGCAGTAAATGTCTTAGGAAAAATCGTAGTTAGCACAATGATTAAGTTGGAAATGGGAGGTGATCCCATTAACTTAATCTTGAGACAATTGGGCCAAATGGATCAACCCATTCGGACCCTGATTTCTGCTAGGCAGTTGAACCACCCCAGCCAGGCGGTGGCACCGCCTGGGCTCAGTCTTCGAGCGAGACTGAGCGGTGCAACTGCCCCTGACAGGAGGTGGCACCGCCTGAGCTCGGTCTTCGAGCTCTGGCAGGAGGTGCAACCGCCTCAATCAGGAGGTGGCACCGCTTGAGCTCGGTCTTCGAGCTCTAGCAGGAGGTGCAACCGCCTCAATCAAGCGGTGGCACCGCTTGAGCTCGGTCTTCGAGTTCTGGCAGGAGGTGCAACCGCCCCTGACAGGAGGTGGCACCGCTTAGAGGCTCAGTCTTCGAGCTCAGTCAGGCGGTGCAACCGCCAGATCCCGAAATTCCGGGAAGTGACAGTTTTGAGCTCGAAATTCAAACTGGGTTGGGGCCTATAAATACCCCACCCTTTCAGCACTGAAAGGGCACTAAAACACACCGAAATCCTGATCTTATTCTGTGATTTTTAGAGCTCAAAATTGTTGTAAAAGCCAAAAGTTCTTCTCCCTCTTTTCTTCCAAGTTCTGATCTTTAAAGAGAGGAGAGAAAATTCTGTAAGGGTTGTCTCCTAAGCCCGTCAAAAGGAGTGAAACTATAAAAGGGTGGTTGGCCTTCGCCTATTGAAGGAAGGCCTCTAGTGGACATCGGTGACCTCGTCGGTGGAGGAAGCCAAAAGTGGATGTAGGTCAAGATTGACCGAACCACTCTAAATCTCGGTTTGCATTTACTTTGAGCATATTATCTTTACTGCGAACCTCCTCAAAAGCTTACTGCTTTCTGCGCATATACGATTGGGTTTCAAGCTTTGCACTTTCCGAATCGGCGTTTAGACGTAAATCAATTTTATCGTACGATCATCATATTTCAGTTTGCGTTTACGTTTTGATTTCTATCATAACTGCAAACTGCCTTTATATCCTTGCTTTAACTGCATCTCGCTTAATCAAGTGATTTACAAATCAACATTTAGACGTAAATCAGTTTTTTCATACGAATATCATATTTCAGTTTGCGCCTACTATCTGATTTGAACCATAACTGCAAACTGCATTTATATCTTTGCTACATCTAGCTTAATAAAAAGTTAAAGTGATTTACGAATTGGCTTTCTTACTGAAATCACTTTTATCGAACGAACGCAGTTTCTTTTAATCGTAGAAGGTTTTCCGCTGCACTAATTCACCCCCCCCCCCCTCTTAGTGCTCTTGATCCTAACAATTGGTATCAGAGCGGGGTTAACTCTCAAACGGATTAAAACCCAAGAGAGATGGCATACGTCGGAAACCAAGAGGGTCATTCATTCTATTACACGTTCACCCATGTTCAATGGGACGGACTACACCTATTGGAAGATCCGAATGAGGATCTTTCTTATTTCTATGGATTTTGAACTTTGGAATCTTGTCGAAAATGGATTTTCGAAGTCTTCTCTTCCAATGATCGATTGGAATGAATCGGAGAAGAAGGCTTTTGCTCTTAATGCAAAGGCTATGAATGCCTTATTTTGTGCACTTGATAAAAACGAGTTCAACTGTGTTTCGGTTTGTGAAACCGCATTTGATATTTGGCACACACTCGAAGTGACTCACGAAGGCACAAGTAGAGTGAAAGAGTCAAAAATCAATCTTTTAATACATTCTTTCGAACTTTTCCGGATGAAACCGAGTGAGACTATTGGCGACATGTTTACCCGTTTCACGGATGTCGTCAACGGTCTAAAAAGACTCGGAAAAAGCTTTTCGGATTTTGAGCTCGTAAATAAGATTCTAAGATCCCTTCCTAAGAGTTGGGATCCTAAAGTCACTGCTATTCAAGAGGCGAAAGATCTAAACAACTTGCCTCTTGAAGAACTAATCGGGTCATTAATGACCTACGAGATGACTTGCAAAGCTCATGAAGAGCAAGAAGACATCCTTCCAAAGAACAGGAAGGATATGGCACTCAGAACTTTAGAAGACCACTTGAGAGAAAACTCAAGTGATGAGGACTATGACTATGACGTGGCACTTCTAACAAGAAAATTTAAAAAATTCATTAAAAGAAACAAGTTTAAGAATGACACAAAAAATAAACATGAACCCAAAGCAACGTGGGATGACTCGAGCGCGTCCGAAGAAGAGGAGTCCAACACCGAGCAAGTTGCTCATTACGCCTTAATGGCCATCGGAGAGGAGGTAACGAATTTAATAGATGCAGATTTATCATTTGTTGAATTATTAAATGTCTTCCATGACTTATTTGATGAATGCAAGATTATTAGCAGAAAATACAAATTGCTAAAAAAGGAGCATGATAGTCTTACTTGAAATTTCGATAAGTTAAAAACTGAATATCATGATAGTTTAGGTTCATGCATAAAATGCTATAATCTAGAAACTCTTCAAAAGGAAAACTTGCTACTTAAAGACACCTTAAAGAAATTTGAGGTTGGTAGCAAGTCTTTGAACATGATCCTTGCAAACAAGGGTCACGTTCCCAAAAGAGGTGGAATCGGATTTGTGAGAAGTCCTCACCCAAATCCAACCACCTTCAAAAAAGGCCCCATCTTACATGTTCGACACCAAAGCAAATGCAACTTTTGTTGCAAATGCAACTTTTGTTGCAAACTTGGACACAAAACGCATTATTGTCCATTCAAGAAAATTAGTTCGAACAGATTAATTTGGGTTCCTAAAGGAACCATGATAAATTCTATGCAATATGATAAAAAATGGAGATCTATTTTTGAGGCACCCAAAAGCAAATGGGTACCTAAAGATAATCCTTTCTTGTAAAGACATAAAACATCATAAGCTGGGAGCAAGAAATAATATCCTGCTCTTTGGATTCTCGATATTCATGACCCGAGATCCAAAAAGAACTCGCGATGCTCTCTAGCCTAAATAATAGAAGAGGATTAGAAAATTAAAATTACAAATGCGATATAGATACAATCCTATTTGATCGCTCAGAATTGGAAACCCATGATTCTCACTTCACATATCCTTTGGATTTTCGAACCCATTGATGTCATCCGTTCGTTACTTTCGAATCCAACTATATCATGAACTTACTAAGTTTGTCATGAACTTGCAAGGCTTACCAACTTGAACAATCTGTCACAAACATGTGCACGACATTTAGAGTATGCATGTCACAAGATATATCTTGATCATGCAAAATTTCTTATCTTACAATGAAAATTCTTACGTAATTACGTAAGTAAAGTTGATTGCTCTAAATGAAAATTCTTCTTAAGTCAAAAACATTCAAATCAGATCACACTGCAGTCAGAACAAGTGATCACCGCTTGCAGGCGGTGGCACCGCCCCAGCTAGAGGTAGCACCTTCGACTGTCACGTGTTGTAAGCGGTGCAACCGCCCGCAATTCTGCCTCTTTTTAACCAGAGCTAGGGTCGACGGTGGAACCGACCCCAACTCACTCCCTTCCCCTCTTTACTCTTCCAAAGCTTCGCCACCTCCATTTCACCCCTCATAGCATCCCAAATACTCCTCATTTTCAACCAAAAAGAAGGTATCGATTACGAAGAAACCTTCGCTCCTGTGGCTCGATTAGAAGCCATAAGGATGCTCCTTGCCTACGCTAGTAGTAATAATTTTAAGTTGTTTCAAATGGATGTTAAAAGCGCTTTTCTTAATGGCTTTATTTCCGAAGAAGTCTATGTTGAACAACCTCCTAGATTTGAAAATAATAGCCTCTCTAATCATGTGTTTAGATTAACTAAAGCTCTCTATGGTTTAAAACAAGCTCCGAGGGCTTGGTATGAGAGACTTAGTTATTTTCTTATTGAAAATAATTTCACAAAAGGCAAGGTTGATACTACATTGTTCATCAAGAATTTTGAAAATAATTTTCTCATTGTTCATATTTATGTTGATGATATTATCTTTGGTTCTACGAATGAATCTCTTTGTGAATCTTTTGCTAAAACTATGAGTCTTGAATTCGAAATGAGTTTAATGGGAGAATTAACATTCTTCTTAGGCTTACAAATCAAACAACTAAGCAATGACATCTTTATTAGTCAAACTAAATATACTATGAATTTGCTAAAAAAGTTTAATATGAATAGCTCAAAAGCTATTAACACTCCTATGAGCACAGAAATTGATGAAAGTGGAGAAAGCTTCGATCAAAAAACTTATAGGGGCATGATATGAAGTTTACTTTACCTCACTGGAACTAGACCAGATATCATGTTCAGTGTAGGACTTTGTGCTAGATTTCAATCAAACCCTAAGATATCTAATCTCAAAACAGTTAAAAGAATACTTAGATATCTTAATGGTACCACAAATCTAGGATTATGGTACCCAAAATCAGAGAATCTTGAGTTAATTGCTTATTTTGATGCGGACTTTGCTAACTGTAGGCTAGATAGAAAAAGCACATCAGAAACATGTCAATTTTTAGGACATGCCCTTGTTTCCTGGTCATCTAAGAAACAAAATTCGGTTACACTATCAACAACCGAAGCTGAATATATTGCAGCAAATGCATGCTGTGCACAAATTGTATGGATGAAAAACACTTTAGAAGATTATAAAGTTCATCTTAAAAATATTCCCATTAAATGTGATAACACAAGTGCAATATGTTTAACAAAGAATCCTATACAACACTCAAGAACAAAACATATTTATATTAGATATCACTTTATACGAGATCATGTTACTAATCATGATGTAATCATAGAGTTCATTGACACTAAACATCAACTAGCTGATATTTTTACAAAACCTCTAAGTGAAGAACAATTTAATTTCATAAGAAGAGAATTAGGAATGTTGATATGTCCGAATACATAAACTTGTTGAAATTATTTTTCGGACTTTATTGATTTATTAATTAATTTCACTTAATTGCTATGATGATTTTACATAATTATATGTTAGAAATTATGTGTATGAATATAAAAATTTCCATGATGATAAGCATGTTTTGTCTTTATGATCATATTTGAAAATCAATAGCACAGTCTCGTTCGAATGCATGAAAGTCTTAATTTCGTTTTCGGATTCTCATAAAAATTGAAGTTTCTCGATACATTATCCTCTTCCGGACTTAATAAAGCATATGTCATAACAAGTTTAATTCTCATCATTGTTGACATATGAAATACATCTCTAATACACCTATGTGAAGAATATTCTTTAAAGAAATGAATTTAATAAAATGATTCCTGATTATATGAATGATAGTGTTTTTACTAACAAGGATTCGTTTCTAATACATATCTTGATCCTTGTGAAAATGAAGCAAGATTTAATCTCTCATCAATTTTAACTTCATTTAAAGTAAACTCACAAATAGATGGTGGAGATGCGGGGTAAAAACAGAATTGATATCTCCATGTCATGGTTGCATAATTGACTCACTATTGAAAATGACATGAACCTAGTAAAGGTATCACACTTATGCTCAAAATTCGCTTATATTGTTCTCTTGGTATCACAATTACCATACTTCTTGTTGATGACAAAGTGGAAGAAATATATGAGTATTAATGCCATGCTTGCATCACCAAGAGATATATGAATTGCTATGCTATGATTGCTATAATTTGCATTATGCCTTGTTTGTATCATGTCAAGATATCAAACAAAAAATCTTACTTCGCAGTTTTACATGTTGATATCTTACAATATGATGAATTGCTACTATTACCATCATTCAAACTTGTAATGTAAAATTTGAAAATGAATGTCAAGCCTTGACATCATCTTCAGAGAGATACATCATGATGGGAATCATGATGGGAGTATTGATAAGTTTAAATGATTTTAACTTATCAATATGTCTCTTGAATTCAAAGGTTTTGAATTCAAGAATGACTTATCTCAAGTATAGCATATAGACAGGGGGAGTTAAGGTTAACTCTATTATCAATTGATTGTCATCATAAAAAAGGGGGAGATTGTTGAATCTCGGATTTTGATGATGAAGTCAATTGTCATTTGTTATCTAATCTATATGTTGATATAAGTGTGCATGATTAACTACGATGAAAGTAAGATATGCAGCAGGAGTTACGCCGGAGTCAAGACAATAATCACGTTGGGAGTTCGAGAGTTCGACGGAAGTTCGGACAGTCGTCGGAGGTTCTGCGGGAACAAATCCGAGAAGTCCATGAGCTTGCCAAAGAAGCTCGTCGGAACTCGCCAAGTGGATCGTCGCAAGTCCGCAGAAGCATCACCGAGGGTTCATCGGATGATCGACGGAAGTTCGCCGGAAGAAGCGATTGACGCACCGGAGCAAGTTGTAGTAATTGTCTTAGGAAATATCGTAGTTAGCACAATGATTAAGTTGAAAATGGGAGGTGATCCCATTAACTTAATCTTGGGGCAATTAGGCCCCTGAAAAACCCAAATTGGGCCGAATGGATCAACCCATTCGGACCCTGATTTCTACCAGGCGGTGGCACCGCCTGGGCTCAGTCTCCGAGCAAGACTGGGCGGTGCAACCGCCCCTGACAGGAGGTGGCACCGCCTGAGCTCGGTCTTCGAGCTCTGGCAGGAGGTGCAACCGCATCAGTCAGGAGGTGGCACCGCTTGAGCTCGGTCTTCGAGCTCTAGCAGGAGGTGCAACCGCCTCAGTCAAGCGGTGGAACTAAGGCGGTTGCACCGCCTGAGCTCGGTCTTCAAGTTCTGGCAGGAGGTGGCACCGCCCAGAGGCTCAGTCTTCGAGCTCTGCCAGGCGGTGCAACCGCCTCAGTTAGGCGGTGCAATCGCCAGATCCCGAAATTCCGGGAATTGACAGTTTTGAGCTCGGAATTCAAATTGGGTTGGGGCCTATAAATACCCCACCCTTTCAGCACTGAAAGGGTACTAAAACACACCGAAATCCCGATCTTATTCTGTGATTTTTAGAGCTCAAAATTATTGTAAAAGCCAAAAGTTCTTCTCCCTCTTTTCTTCCAAGTTCTGATCTTTAAAGAGAGGAGAGAAAATTTTGTAAGGGTTGTCTCCTAAGCCCGTCAAAAGGAGTGAAACTATAAAAGGGTGGTTGGCCTTCGCCTATTGAAGGAAGGCCTCTAGTGGACGTCGGTGACCTTGTCGGTGGAGGAAGCCAAAAGTGGATGTAGGTCAAGATTGATCGAACCACTCAAAATCTCGGTTTGCATTTACTTTGAGCATATTATCTTTACTGTAAACCCCCTTAAAAGCTTACTGCTTTCAAGCTTTGCACTTTCCGAATCGGCGTTTAGTGGTAAATCAATTTTATCGTACGATTATCATATTTCAGTTTGCGTTTACGTTTTGATTTCTATCATAACTGCAAACTGCCTTTATATCCTTGCTTTAACTGCATCTCGCTTAATCAAGTAATTTACGAATCATCATTTAGACGTAAATCAATTTTTTCGTACGAATATCATATTTCAGTTTGCGCCTACTTTCTGATTTGAACCATAACTGCAAACTGCATTTATATCTTTGCTACATCTCGCTTAATCAAAATTTAAAGTGATTTACGAATCGGCTTTCTTACTGAAATCACTTTTATCGAACGAACGCAGTTTTTTTTTATCGTAAAAGGTTTTCCGCTGCACTAATTTACCCCCCCCCACCCCCCCCCCCCCCCCCCCCCCCTTTTCTTAGTGCTCTTGATCCTAACAGAACACAATCATTTTCCAACACTAAACTTATGGCATAATTAGAGTTGAACCAAGGTTAACTTCATAACTCGATACCTAGAACAATCAGAATCTATATTAATATAATAACACTAGAAGAAAGGTCTCGTAGGAGAATCGCTCGAACTTCATGGGATCATAAAGAAATTCTATATTGCTTTGCTAACACGAGGCTCGACATTTGGATTAGGATAAAAAAAATCTATTTTTTCTTATCCCAAGATTTTTAACATAGTTTCGATATTCAAGCGCCTCTTTAATAACCGAGGCTCACATCACTTGTGGTGAGCTCACCCTCCATTCTAATTGTAAAAAAGTATCCTTAAATTTAATGCAACAAGTTTCGAAGTGTTAAATAAGAGTTATCGAGACCTTTGTATCATTCATATTTTTCTCAAATAGGGCAACTCACTCAATTTGGCAGAGCAATCCTACTACCTCTCCTCCCATGCCACTCCTAGAGTTCGTGTTAGTGTGGTTGCAGACTCTTGGTTGTTTTATCTAAAGCAGGATGAGCGATGCAGTCTCCTCACTATTTTCTAGAAAGTGAAAGCTAGGCCATCATTGTTTGACTTCATGGTGTAGTTAAGTATCGACCTGCAACCAATTGTCTAAGAACAACTAAATGAAATGGTTCAATGCCTAAAGGATATGAGACGAAAGATCAAATAAGGGAATGAAGCCAAGAAAGTTGACATCTACGTGAAGTCCCTTTTCACGTAGACTATCTAAAAGGATCTTGCTCCTAAAGATTTCCATGTATCCAAGCTAGTGGGCCTAATTTGAAAAGATGTTAACTTATTGAACAAAGGGACATGGTTTCGCCTATTATTAGTGGTTTTGATAGTTCTATATATATATATATATATATAATAAATAAATAAAACTCAATACTACACATCCATTTATCTAAAATTATCCACAAGATGTCATACCTTTGTTGGTAGGGATACACAACTGCTCAACTCTCAACCTATCACTTGAATGAATTATTAGTATTCTTACTTATAAAACATGAATTATTAGTATTCTTACTTAAAGTATATATTGTGACATGTATAATATTCTAAAATCATGTGCATAAAATTTATCATAGTAATCTTGATCTTCTAATGACCTTTTTAACAACATATAATCTTGTAACACAATAAATATATAATAAAGAGATAAATTCTACTTCAAAATAAATCAAAATTCAAATGTGCAAAAGTACGTCACGTAGTATATGTAATAGATATTTATAACATATGCATGAACTCCTACCTCACATACCATATCATTTTCGTGTGCAATATAGCATGTCATGGTATATAAGCGTATCGTATATTATAATAATATTTGTGGTTCAGGCTTGTACTAAATATGTAAGATACTCACCGCACATGTTCTTTCCCAACTCCATCTTGAAGTAGCCATCAAGACCCCAATCGCTTGCCCCATGAGTTCTTGATCAGCCAATATGGTATGCCATCCTCGACACCATAACCAACAGCCAGAACTGCATGGGTCACATCCTGCATACAAATGGGGTTTCATGAAAGTTGAGAGTCCTGCTTGTAATTGATTCAATCAAACCATTCCATTCGATCAGAAAAATTGATACAAACATAGAAATCGAGCATCTACAGTGAATGCTTACAGACAGAGACGGACAATGATGTTGAAGTTACCGTTTCAGTGTGGCCACACGTATCGCTTGTATAAACTCCTCCTTTGTAGAATCTAAAGCCCTTCACTACTTGAAATGCAACACTAACTGGAACGAACCAGACCTACCGACTGCATGCCTAAGTTCATCATCTTCAGCACCCTATAAAATTAGTTAAAACAGGATAATTATTGCTATGCACATCTATTCAGTTAGAACAGAAATAACAACTGTAGAGAAAATGCAAATGTATAGAAGACAAGACAATCATAAAAGACTCGCCCGCCTGCTGGTCTACAAGCTGAAAGGTGAGGATCTAATCCCTCACCTTGGATGTTCACTGAGCCGGCAACAGACACCATTCATTGCAGAATATGGATATGACTCTTCAGTATCAATTCCTGCATTAAGCTCGGGAAGGAAATCCTCCATTACATCCAAAGTTGTTGAACGCATAAGCGCAGTTCACTAGTTGCTGTTCCGATAGAGAAATATTCTTTCCTGTAACCTGTGCATATGCTGCCTCCAGTGCCCGTGTCATGCTGTCAGAACATAATTTGTATCATTAGCATTTGCTTTTTTGCTTTTGATGAAATAACACTGTTCCCTTTTACTACTAGATGAAATTTGAATACTTCCGAATGCGACTGAGATCCATATATATTTGAATTAGATGAAGTAAAGACAGATGCATCTTTCCGAGATAGATAAAGCATGATTTATTTTCTTTATGATGGTAAATTTGTCCTGATAACTTGCCCATCCAATTATCACATCACGAAACCAGCACCATGCCTGTGCCAATCACATATTTACAATGACGCATAAGCATGTGTTAGAGCTAGCCCCAGGAAATTTACCAAAGGATAATTTTGACAACACAACAAAGACAATAAAGCGGAAAGAATAAAAGCGACAAGAACACCAGAACACCAGATATACGTGGTTCGGTCAATTGACCTACATCCACAAACGAAAGAGGAGCAAATTACTACTATAAAAGAGGGACACTTACAAATGCCTTAGGAAGATGTTCCTAGGCCATAAAACACCTTCAGCTTACTAAACAAGAAAAACCCAAACCGTAAGCAGGTTTTCTTGTGGTGCCTCTTGTGCTGCATGTGGTACATCTGACTTCAAAGCCCAGGCCCTTATTTATAGTTCCAAGACGAGACAACAAGTCTAATTTTCCCGATGTGGGACTATGGGACTTGCCAAACTAACAAATCTCCACCTTGGCATGTCCCAACAAAACTTACTCCACCTTCTTCATAAAAGCCCCAACGGGCAATCACCAACAATGAACACCAACCAAGTCCAAGCACTGCTTGAACTTGTAAACTGAAACAGGCTTCGTAAGCATATCAACTGGATTGTCCTTCGTATGAATTTTCTGAACAAGGACTTTCCCCTCAGCAATGGTATCCCATTTGCATCCAACAATTTTCTTACCCGAAGGCGGCTTCACAAGATCCCAAGTTCTATTCCGATAGAGAGACTCAATTTCTTCATTCATTGCAATCAACCACTTAGCGGAATTATCATAAGAAACTGCATCTGAGTAGGAAGTAGGCTCACCAACTTCACTTGTCTCTTCTGCAACAGACAAAGCATATGCAACCAAATTTGCATATCTTTGTGGTGGTCGAATTTCTCTCTGTGGTCTATCCTTGGCTATGGAATATTGCTCTTCCTCTAGATCAACTTCCTCAGTAGACTCGGGACCATCTACTGACATTCTTTGAGTAGAAGAGTTCGACTTAAAAGAATCTGAACTACCAATCTCAAGCTCCACCTGCTTCTGCGCACTATCATTTGTACAACTAGTAGAATCTTCTTCGGAAGATAACATAAACAATTCATCAAAAGTAACATCTCTACTGATTATAAATTTTGGGGATTTGGGATCAGAACACCATAATCTGTATCCTTTCACCCCAGAAGCATACCCAAGGAAAATGCACTTTTTAGCCCGAGGCTCTAATTTTCCTTCATTTACATGCATGTATGCTGGACACCCAAAAATTTTTAAATCAGAATAATCAGCAGGAGTACCTGACCAAACTTCCTCCGGAGTTTTAAAGTTAAGTGCTGCAGAAGGAGCGCGGTTGACAACGTAACAGGCCATATTAATCGCCTCTGCCCAAAAGTCCTTTGTCAACCCTACATTTGAGATCATACATCTTGCTCTCTCCAAGAGTGTTCTGTTCATACGTTCGGCCACACCATTTTGCTGAGGCGTCATCCTAACAGTGCGATGCCGAACAATTCCTTCATTTTTGCAAAATTCTTCAAAATCACCTTCACAAAATTCTATGCCATTATCTGTTCGAAGCCACTTAATCTGTTTACTTGTTTGCTTCTCAATCAAAGCCTTCCATTGTTTAAATGTTAGAAAAACATCATTTTTATGCTTCAGAAAATAAACCCAAACTTTCCTGGAATAATCATCAATGAAAGTCAACATATACCTGGCACCACCCTTAGACTGAACTTGAGCTAGACCCCAAAGGTCTGAATGAATATAGTCAAGAGTACCTTTCGTTTTGTGAACTGCCGGAGAAGTGAAGCTGACTCTTTTCTGCTTTCCAAAAATGCAGTGTTCACAAAAATCAAGTGGCCCAGTACTCTATCCGCAAAGTAAACCTCTTTTGCTCAATATGCTCAAACCTTTTTCGCTCATATGACCCAAACGCATATGCCATAATTTGGTGATGTCAGAATCAGACAATGATGATGACGAAACTGCAACCGAACCTGTGACAGTAGTTCCCTGCAGAATATACAAGCTACCAGACCTACAAGCTTTCATAACAATAAGGGCACTTCTAGAAACTTTCATAACTCCACCTTCAGCTGTGTATTTACACCCAAGGGCCTCTAGGGTGCCTAAAGAGATGAGATTCTTTTTTAAATCAGGAACATGTCTAACATTAGTGAGCGTCCTCACAATACCATCATGCATTTTAATTCGGATTGTACCTCTACCAACAACATCACATGCGGTATTATTGCCCATTAAAACAATTCCACCATTACAAGATTCATATGTGGAAAACAAATCCCTATTGGGACACATGTGATAAGAACAACCCGAATCTAAAATCCATTCATTTTTAGACCTCATCCTGTCATCAATAGCAGAGAAAATATTTTCAACATTCTCATCAGTTGCTACACTAACTTCAACGGATTCAATAGTTTTCTCAACAAATTTTTCCTTTTGCTTTAATTTATTTTTCAATTTAAAGCAATCAGATTTAATGTGCCCCATTTTATGACAATATCTGCATTCCAAATTTCTATGTCTGGATTTAGATCTAGATTTAGATCTACTACTGTCAAATTCTCTTTCATCCATTCTTCCCCTAACAACCAGACCCTCAGCCTGATTCTCTCTACTTTCCCCAGTGATATTCCTGTCTATCTGCTCCTTAGATTTCAGTGCAGATTTAATTTCTTGATAAGAAACTGTTTCTTTTCCATAAATCAAAGTATCACGGAAATGCTTAAAAGATTGGGGAAGAGAACACAAGAGTAACAAAGCCTTATCCTCATCATCAATTTTTGCATCTATATTCTCCAAATCCATAACCAAAGAATCAAACTTATCAAGATGCGAGAGTATAGATGTACCTTCAATCATCCGAAGCATATACAGACTCTGCTTCAAGTAGAGACGATTCTCCACTGTCCTCTTCATGTACAAGGCTTTAAGCTTGTCCCACATGCTCTTAGCTGTAGTCTCCGTAGCTACCTCTCGTAAAACCTCATCAGAGAGATTTAAAATGATGCTTGATTGGGCCTTCTTATCCATACCCGCAAGCTCTTCTTTTGACATATCATCTGGAATGCTCTCGGCTCCCTGTAGTACCAAATCAACTCCGTCTTGAACCAGAATGGCCTCCATCTTGAGTTGCCACAAGCCGAAGTTGACATTTCTATCGAATTTCTCGACAACAATCTTTGTTATTGTCATCATTGCCAAAAGATCCCAGAACCAGGCTCTGATACCAGTTTGTTAGAGCTAGCCCCAGGAAATTTACCAAAGGATAATTTTGGCAACACAACAAAGACAATAAAGCGGAAAGAATAAAAGCGACAAGAACACCAGAACACCAGATATACGTGGTTCGGTCAATTGACCTACATCCACAAACGAAAGAGGAGCAAATTACTACTATAAAAGAGGGACACTTACAAATGCCTTAGGAAGATGTTCCTAGGCCATAAAACACCTTCAGCTTACTAAACAAGAAAAACCCAAACCGTAAGCAGGTTTTCTTGTGGTGCCTCTTGTGCTGCATGTGGTACATCTGACTTCAAAGCCCAGGCCCTTATTTATAGTTCCAAGACGAGACAACAAGTCTAATTTTCCCGATGTGGGACTATGGGACTTGCCAAACTAACAGCATGGACACAGCTTTGGCACTTGGTGAAGGGCAACACAACCTACATGTGCAGTCATGAAATTACCGGTGCTGTTTTAGAACATATAAGATGAACCCCGATAGCAGTCCAGTAAACTTGATATGTGATTGTTGGAATACACTAGGCAATTCTCTAATCTATCTTATATCTAAAAACAAACCAAGAATGCTTTGCTATTCCCCTATTGTACTATTTTGCCCGACGCCCTGACAACATTTAAGCTAACACGAAAGAACATCAAAGAAGAACGTAAAGAATGAGCAAACCGTTACCTGTCAACAGAAGAACTAACGTGAACAGTTCATGAACATTTACTATCTCAACATAGAACAAATATCCAGTTTGTCTTGCCTTTGGTTTCCACTTTCCAAGAATAAATTTTGGTGATATTAGTACTTATTGGCTCTAGTTCTGGCTATTATCTGATGATAGATAAAACAACAAAATTTAAAACAAATTCAGCTGGTTCAGAAGTTTCGGCTCGAGTTTTGCTGCTGAGTTCAAACATATAACCATAAACTTCGAAGCATAATGGACATAACAGACGAAAGCTATAAACATCATAGCAAGTAGAGGAAACAAATCTTGCATTTTATGAACTCCAAGTTATTCGCTCTAGAATTTAAAATCTATATCCCATACCACTGAGACTCTTGGTCTATGCCATCTAGTTAGCTGAGAAAATGTCTAATGGTGTCTGTATGTGCCAGTATCATTCATAATAAAGAATTTGCTCTGCAGCACTTACAAATAAGAACAAGTTGATATCAGAACAATTTTGACTACATCAATTGCAAGTGAGAAATGGAATTGCTGATTACGATCTGAAACGGAATAACAGCTTTGGAAAAATATGCTCTACATATCTGCAAACTATAATTTATGATTGAAGTCGGAAATAACAAGTGAATTGACCAGAAATTATTGAGTTTTTATGTTGGTCACCTAAAGGTCCAGCAAGATCCACAGTGACCTTGATCCTTTACCGGGCTCACTATCCCTTCCTCTCTCCGGTCTTTGCACCAGGACAAATCTGTAACTTTACATCACAATATCTAATATCTTGAAAGTTCGTAAAGAAGATCAAGGACGAATTCTCATCGTCACCTTTGTTACCACCCGATCAAGAACACACGGCAAATGATTTATTCAGCCAAAAACAAAAAAGAGAAGCCTTCAATACCGTCCCGGGGATGATCTCATTAGTCAACCAATGATTACCTCGGTATGTGGTGGAGCAGTTCTGGGTGGCTCCTAACCGGCCCGCCTAGAACTCCTCCCAAGTCTAGTTCGAGAACCCTGATGCACAGAGACGCACAAACAACATATTAATTGGTCCGATCATTGATAGGATGGCTAGGATCCACCGTTGATTTAGGAACTGATACCGAGGGGATGGTAAAATGCAAAATGAATTTTGTTAGAAAACCAATAGTAGAAAAGGAACGAACTCACGATAAAACTTTAATAGGATCGAAAAGAAAACTCACCATCAAGTTTAAAATCACAAAGGGATACAGACACCTCAGGATAATAAACAAGGATACAAAATTAAAAATAAAAGACTCACCACTCAAGGATGTATCCAAGAGATATAGAGTTTAAGAGAGCACTCCAAGAGAGTTTTTGCAATATCATTAGTTTCTAAAATCTTTTCTAACCCTAGAACACCAAAATAAGTACTAGTGCATGAAACAACCCTTTATGCATAGGGAATTACGAGATTAAGTGTCTTATAACCGGTAACTAACTCCTTTAATGTGTTTCTTAGCCATGAAAAAAAGCATCTTGAAATAACTTTAACTTTGTGTAAGGAATATGCTCATGAGCTGTTATAATTGAGTGCTCTGAGTTGAAAACTATGAGGCAATATTGTGGGCTGAAAAATATACCATAGCATCAGCAAGATCCATATGAGCAGATTATAGAAATTAGGCACCCCCATATCAATCTCCCCTGGTAGAAAAAAAAGACTTGTCCTCAAGTCCTTGTTTATTTCATCAACATGATTATGAAAAGTACTAAAATCAGCCACATTAAATATTGGGGACACTCCATAATCTTCAGATAGCTCGATCTCATAAGTATTTTTGTCAATTCTATTAAGCACCTTGAATGGACCATCAGCCTTTGGTTTCAAATTTTCAAATTAACCCGGTGGAAACCTCTCCCTCCTTAGATGAATCTAAACCAAATCACCTACACTAAACTCCACATGTTTTCTATGTTTGTTGGCAGCTTACATGTACCTCTCATTTTGCTTTTTTATAGTTACTTTAACACCCTCATGTAGCTTCTTTATCTGCTTAACTCTCTCATCAGCATCTCCACTAAATTGTTTAGTTGTCGAATAAGTGACTAAGTCTTAAGGACCAGTAGGATTAGTATCATAAATAACCTCAAAAGGACTCTTATCAATGCTATGATGCATGAAACATGGAACGATTGTAGGTAATCTAAATTTGTAGAAGAATAAGATCTCATTGCTTAATATTCTTGCCAACATAGCTTTAAAGTTTTCCAAGCTTTTGTTCATTAATAAATCTTAATATTCTTGCCAACATAGCTTCTAAGTTTAAAGGACCAGTAGGATTAGTATCATAAATAACCTCGAAAGGACTCTTATCAATGCTATGATACATGGAACGATTGTAGGTAATCTAAATTTGTAGAAGAATAAGATCTCATTGCTTAATATTCTTGCCAACATAGCTTTAAAGTTTTCCAAGCTTTTGTTCATTACTTTAGTTTGCCCATCGGTTTATAGATGATGCGAGCTACTGAAATTCAAGGAAGTACCCAACTTCCTCCAAAGAGTTCTCCAAAAATGACTAATAAATTTTGAATCTTGATCAGACATCATAGTTTTATTTGATTTATTACAGAGAATAAAGTGAGACATTTTTAAAAATTTGTCAACGACAACCATGATAGAATCCTTATTTCTTTGAGTTCTTGGCAGTCTCAAAACGAAATCAAGACTTGTTTTCTCCTATGGAACATTTGGCACTGGCAAATGAGTGTACAAACCAGAATTTCAACTTCTTATTTTTGCCAAACGATACACTCGGCATTGTTTTACATGTCTCTCAACATCTTTGAACATCTTAGGTTAATAAAAATTTGATTGAATAAGAACTAGAGTCTTGTCCCTACCGAAATGTCCTCCTAAAATACCACTATGAACTTTATCTAGAAGTACTTGTCTCAAAGAACAAGATGGAACACACAAGGCATTAGCTCGAAAAAGAAACCCTTCAAAGATAGAAAATTATTAAAAGGAACCTGATTTGCAATTCTACCATATTGAGCCAAAATCCACATCATTCTCATAGAGATCTTTGAATCTCTCAAATCCAACCACTTTGACTTCCATTGCTAATAATAAAGAATATTTTCTGCTCAATACGTTAGTAACTACATTTTGAACACCAAATTTATGCTTGATTGTAAAGTTATAAGATTGTAAGAACTCCACCCACATGCCTCTTGTTTAGCTTGTGTTGCTGATTAATGAACTTTAATACCTCATAATTAGAATATAGGACAAATGGCTTAGCAAGAAAATACTGATTCCAATGAGATAAAGCTCGATAAATGATATAAAACTCCTTGTCATAGGTAGAATATTTCCTTCTCATATCATTTAGCTTCTCACTAAAAAAAGCAATAGGTTTTCCGTCTTGACTCAAAACATTACCAATTCTCACATTAACATTACCAATTCTCACATTAGATGCATCACATTCAACTTCAAACATATTATCAAAATTAGATAGTACTAAAATAGGAGCTTCGGTCACCTTTCTTTTTAATTGTTCAAAAGCATCATCAACCTCACTAGTTCATTTGAATTTATCACATTTTAGGTATTCGGTAATTGAAGCAATAATAGAGCTGAAACTCTTGATAAATCTCCTGTAAAAGAAAGTTAAGTTATGGAAACTCCTCACATATGTAATGAAACAGGTGTTGGCTAATTGAGAATAGCTTCTACCTTGCTTTGATCCATCATGATTCTATTTTTTGAACCAACATACCCCAAAAATACTACACTGTGAGTAAAAAATCATATTTATTCATATTAG
Source organism: Musa acuminata AAA Group (assembly GCF_036884655.1). Taxonomy (NCBI): domain Eukaryota; kingdom Viridiplantae; phylum Streptophyta; class Magnoliopsida; order Zingiberales; family Musaceae; genus Musa; species Musa acuminata. The sequence goes on along the minus strand of NC_088342.1, from coordinate 25,748,799 downwards.
CATAAAGCTTCTGCTATCTCAAAAGAAAAAAGATCTCCTTAAGATGATTCATATGGTCCTCTACACTCTTGCTGTACACCAATATATCATCAAAGTAAACCACAATAAAAGTCTCAATGCATGGCTTAAGTATATGATTCATAAATCTCATAAAAGTGCTAGGAGCATTAGATAGCCTAAACGACATAACCAACCATTCAAATAAGCCTTCTCTAGTTTTAAATGAATGTTATTTTTCAGTCATCTCCAGGCCTAATTCTTATTTGGTGATAGCCACTTTTCAAATCAATTTTAGAGAAAATAGAAACATCATACAATTGATCAAGTAAATTATCTAACCTTAGAATAGAAAATTAATAATCCACTGTGATTTTGTTGATGGTGCAGCTATCCACACACATTCTTCAAGAACTATCCTTCGTAGGTACCAACAAGGCTAGAACTACACAAGGACTCATGCTCTTTTGAATTAGTCCCCTTTTCACCAACCCATCCACTTGCCTTTGAAGTTTTTCATGTTTCTTGAGACTCATTCTGTATGCTGCCTTATTAGGTAGAATAGACCCTGGAATAAGATCAACATGATACTGGATGTCTCTCAAAGGTGGAAGACTATGTGAAATATCTTCCGATACAAAATCTTAAAAGTCCTCCAGGATTGGTTTCATAATTGTTGGTGTCTCCTTATGTTGTTCATTCTCCTCTATTATTACTAGAGCCAAAACGTGACCACCGCTATCTAATTCACCCTTGCATTCACCATAAGACATAAAAGAGCTAACTTCCTTCTTTGGTACACTGATTTCAGAAGGCTGTAATGGAGCTAAAATAATCTTTTTTTCATTCACTTTAAAAGAATAAGTATTTTGTAGTTTATCATACAACACCCTTCATCATAATGCCAAGGTCTTCCTAACAACAAATGACAAGTATCTATAGGAGCAACATCATACGATACTTCATCTTTATAATACTTGTCAATAGAAAACGAAACTAAACATATTTTAGTTATCTTGATGTCATTTCCTTTTTGAAGCCAACATAATTGGTAAGGATATGGATGAGGGATTATGTCCAACTTTAGGTTCTGCACCATCTCCAAAGATACTATATTCTCAAAGCTACAACTATCGATGATCACCAAGCACACCTTACCATGAGAAGTGCATTTAGTGTGAAACACGTTCTTTCTCACCAAACTTTCATTCTCGGCCATATAGGACACTTGTTAGTTACGTTGCAATACAATAGACAAACCATGATCAGCATATGTAACCTCTTCCTCATCATTATCGTATTTTGGTTTATCATCGATTTTATCTTCTCTTCCATCACTATGTTTTTTTTGCTTGAAATCATGGATTTTTAGAAAGATCTTTTGTCAATAATTGTCAGGTAACTATTTTCTCTTCAGCTCCCATTTCATTTTCTTACAAATCACGATTTTACTCTTCCCCTCATATTCTCTTTGTTTCTTTATATTTTCCTACCAAAAAGATGCATTCTGTTTGAGTTTGAGTGCCACAAGTTTTACCTTCTTTTGTTCTGGTAGTTCATAAAAATCAAAAAAAATTCTACTGTATTAAGCCAATCGATAAAGTCATCAACATTGATTTTACCTTCAAACTCTGGAATCTCCAATCTTGGGTTATATTTGTTCTATCGCTCGTCTTGGACTCCATGTTTTATTCAAAATCTTCTCGACTCCCTTAGAAGAGGAGGTGTAACATCATCAAAAGTAAACTCTTGGACATCGTTTTCATGCTGGTTGTTTCTACTTCGAAATTCTTTAATTATTTTATTTTTTTCTTGTAGACTACGTAGCAATCTTCGTAGCTGCAGCCTGAATGACTCAGTAGCATCTTCATGACAACTACCTTCATCAACTATATATTTTTCATTCCGTCTTGCTATGATCTATAGCATTTAGCTCTGATGCCAAACTGATATGTGGGGGGGTGGGTGGTAAAATGCAGAATGGATTTTGGAAGAAAGCAGATAGTAGAAAAGGAACGAATTCACGATAAAACTTTAATAAGATCGAAAAGAAAACACACCACCAAGTTTAAAATAAAAAATGGATATAGAAAGATCACCATCCTAGGATAATAAACAAGGATACAAAACTAAAAACAAAGGGCTCACCACTCAAGGACGCATCCAAGAGATACATAGTCTAACAGAGCACTCTAAGAGAGCTTTTGCTAATATCATCAGTTTCTAAAACCCTTTCTAACCCTAAAACACCAAAATAAGCACTAATGCATGAAACAATCCTTCATGCATAGAGAATTATGATATTAAGTGTCTTATAGCCGGTAACTAACTCCTTTAATGTATTCTTTAGTCATAAAGAAAAGTATATTGAAATAGTTTTAACTTTATATAGGGAATATGCTCGTGAGATGTCATAATTGAGTGGCTGAGTTAAAAACTATAAGACAACATTATAGGTTGAAAAATATATTATAGCATCAGCAAGGTCTATATAAGCATATTATAGCAAATTAAGTACTCTCGGAACTTACAGTTTATTCCGAGTATTTAGGGCAGGCTTTTGCGGTTGGTGGAGCGAATGAGCTCAAGTTCTTGAGGAAGATCCCGAAGCGGTGCCCTATCTCCACCGCAGAACCATACCTCTTTCCGTACCTGGGAAAGAAGAAGCATATCACAAGCCATCCAACAACGATGAGAGGAGTCCGAGGAGGGGCTATCGTCGTTACCTGTGGGCGAAGCGGGCGAAGTCGAGGGCATGTCGGGCTCGGCCGAGTGTGCCGATGATGGCGGCGTCATAATATTCAACCCGATTGACAACGAATCGGATCGGATTCGTCTTGTCGAAGGAGGAGGTAGCAGTGACGATCGAGGCGAGGAGGAGCGGGGGGCGGGAGTGGCGAGGTGGTGGGGATGGGCCGCCATTTGGTCCGCTAATCTATTGGGTGAGCGGGGGCGAATAGGACGAAGGGTGGGTTTTATATTGCGTGCAGGAGCGTCGAGAAGGTGGCAAATGGCTTCCGCTGATGTGGCCACTGAGGGAAGTTGATGAGGAGGAGCCAGGCTCTTGCTTGGCACAGTCCAACGTCTCAGCAGCAGAACACCTGCTCTGTTGTTGGAAGAGAGGGGTCTCGATCATAAAGGCAGGACCAGTGATATCTTATTATGAAATTTTACATGTACATCCTTTACAAATTTTGAAAATAAAATAATTTCCCCTCAATAATTTAATGTGCCATGCATGATCTATTTGATGCCAGAACAATTTAGTTGGTCTATTAATAAAATAATTTTAATTAATTTTCAAAAAAATTAATTAAAAATTATAAATCTTAGTAAGATTCATATTAATAAAATAAAATTTTATTAATTAAAAATATTCTATTAATTTTTAAATCAAATTAGGATTATTTATCCTATTATATATTTGATTTGATTGTATTGTAATTTTTTATTTTTTTATTTTTGTTCTTGTCTTTGGGCCTTAAAAATGAGATAAAATATTTTAATGGATCAATTAAAAGATAGAATCAATAAATTAGATTTTTTTTTTATCTATCTTGTATGTGAATGGTGCAAAGCCATAAGTTGTTTTTTTTATGAAATGATTTCACCAGTGATACATTCAGAGGTATAATTGTTGAATATAAAATTTTAATGGTGAAATCAATTTGATTAAGAGATAATTTGATTAAAGTAGGAAGAATCAATATTGGGGCAAAGTGGAACATGTTAGAAGATTGGACGTTGAGCCGAAGGATCGATCGATATGTCGGCAGAAGGCTTCATGCCATGAGTTCAGATATTAGGCCAAGAAAATCGGACATTGCGCCAAGGAGATCGGATGTTACGGGAAGATAACACGTCGATTAGGCAAGACGATGTGCCCAAGAGTCGGACAAAGCGCTAGATGAACCAATAACATGTCGGATAATATATGATTAATACTTTATAATAATTTATCTAGATCGAGTTAGTTTAGGTCTAATTCACACGGTATTAGGTTAAAACAATGCTAACTCAATTATGGGCCAATTGGGCTTGAATCAAGACTGAATTGAGCTTGTTGTTTGGTCCATTCAATGTCATGTAACCGGTAGGGTCTAGCAGTTGTACTATTTAAACTAGGCGGTGGTACTGCCCAGACATAGTCTTCAAGACTGTGTTAGGCGATGGTACCGCTAGACTAGGCGGTGGTATCGCCTAATGTCAATGTGTCAGGTGGTGATACCACCCAGTGTTAGACTGGCAAGCGATGGTACCACCTAGTATTGGCGATGGTATTGCCAGTACCTCAAAAACCCGAGGATTTAAATTTTGACTCTAAGTTTTGAAGTCATTTGGGTCTATAAATACCCCATAAATTCTTACTTGGAATACACTAAAAAACTTGTAATTCCAAAGTTGTAAACTCTTTCAAGTATAGAGTTCATTCTCTGAAAGCTTAGTGATAGTCCTAAAGGAGATGTATGAGAGAACACTTATAAAAGATGATTTAAAGGTTTTCTCGTAGACTTATGGAAAAGAGAAAGAGTGTAAGGGCAGTTGATCTTTGCCCATTGGAAAGAAAACCATTAGTAGATGCCGGTGGTCTCGACGAATGAGGAATCAATAGTGGATATAGGTCACGACGATCGAACCATTATAAATTGGTGTGCTTTCTTTCTTCGCTATTATTTACTTACTTTGTAATTACTTTACTTTCTCATTACTTTATTTGCACTCTTAACAATGTTTTTAAAGTTAAAACACTTTTTGATACGATTTTATCATACAAAGTTTCGAATTATCGATGTAATTTTACATATATACTAATTCACCCCTCCCTCTTAGTATCGACTTGATCCTAACAGTAATAATTTTATATTAAGAGTATTCCTCTTGAACCACTGGAATGAGTATGGTAAGTATCTTTTTATATTTGTTTTTGTTACTATCTTTGTATTGCTCTCTTCTTGTTTCTTTATTATCAAGAGAAAAAAAAATGTTATAATTCATCCTGATTTGTGTTAAAGCTTTGATTTAGCCAAGATGTTTTATCATAAATGTCGCTCAGTTATCTCGAATTAGGATAATTTCTTTTCAACAAAAGTGTACTCAAAGGTAATTTTGTTGATCTATTAATAAAATAAATTTGATTAGTTTAAAGATATTTTACATATATGATAAGTTGTGATATCAAAATATATAGGAAATAAATACAAAGAAACATTATATTCATTCTTGATTGAATGTTTCAAATCTTGACCGAAGATTATTTCAATAAAGATGAAAGTTTATTAATAAAAAATATCATTAAAAGAATTTTTTTTAAATATAATCATAATTATTGTGAACATATTATATATTTGATTTGATAGGATTATAATCTTTTTTTATTTCTATATTTTATTTTTATGTAACTTAACCTATAAAAAAAATTAAAACATCCTAATGGATCAATCGAATCAATGAATTAAGTTCTTTATCCACTTATGTGTCTTGTGAGTGTTATTATTCATATCTTTTGATATATAAAAAAGACTATAATATTATACTATAATTTTATAATGGATCACACAAAAAATGAATCAATAAATTAATATCTTCGGAAAATTCTCGAAGCATTATCTCTTTGCTTTACTATTTTTTTTTTATTATTATCTTTGTATTCTTCTCTTCTTACCCTCTAACATCATTTCCTTTTTCAGTTACCCAAGTATTATGATTATTTTCTTTATATTCCTCTCCTTATTTTCCTCTAATATAAAAAAAAAATATTATCTCAATCTTACATCACGATTAATATTTAAATAATTCATATATGTCGATCAATTAAACATATAATAATCAACGAGTGATGACGGTGGGTGCCGTAGCCACATCCGAGGCTGCTTTCTCCATTCTTAAGATTCCTACTTTAACAACAATAAAGCCCTCCTCACACATACCTGGATTTCTCAGAGTGCTGACGATTGACGTGACAAACCAGCAATAACAATTTTATATATCAAACATTCGATGTCGTGCTTCACATATCAAACAACTCAAACTGTACATTATATGTTACGGGAAAAATGATGTAGTTAACAAGTGAACGCCACACATCCAATATGTCAGCAACTTAACTCCGTGTTCGACCAACTCATATGGCCAACTTGTCAATGCCACGTAGTGTATACTCCGGCTTATTGCGATCGATCAAGCTCCACATGATCGACACATTAAAGCCACATGGAAGACACGTTAGAGCCATCCGACCAACAGCTTCACATAAATTGCTTATAGAGTGAATCCAGATGACTGCATCCACTGAATGCCATATGGAAGAGGATAGGACAATCTTTATCTTTAGTTCTATGCAGGTCGATAACAGTTATGGTCAAACTCCATGTCCTATTACTGCACGAGCTGCAAAATGATTCTGGGTAACGGTCTAAACCATCCATTATAAAAGGAAGGGTATATAGATATATTTATACACACTAAAAAAAACTTAAGAGTATGACTCATGAGGCTTGACTACTAACTTAAATTATAGAACGATATTGTCGGGAGTGCCCTAATGTAGTTTTGTAGGATTCGAGCATTATTTGGAGGTCACCTCGAGGTCGACTTAAAAAATTACCAGGTTGGATCTGGATTGTCACCCAACTCGGATAATCAAATCTGGCACTAATAAATTGGTGCTAGAAGGATAGCCTTCAAAATGAATCCTGAGGTCCCAAGTCCGAACGGTCCAACCTTAACACCCTTGAATGTCTTATCGACTCCTACTTTATCAAATCCCCTATGCCAATGTTGCCAAGTAAAGGGCTTAGCATTTCGATCGACCTTGATTCCCTACTCCAAATTATCGACTCCATTGTTTTTTGTCCACTATTCCTAGACTCGATCATCAACCAACCACCACCTTAGCAATATGCATAACTCATTCTAATGACCATGACTATCCCAACTAAGACCTGCCACACCTTGGTCTAACAAGTGCAGGTCTTAATATGCATAATTTAAACTATTGCTCCATACTTACCAAAACTCATCCATTTAGTCTAATTGTTGAAAAATCTAGGGGTCACATCACATGCGCAGCAGAAGAACATTAAAAATAAAATCATAAATTTTCCAAAGATGTGTTCGTCGTCGTGCGAAGATTGGTGCACAAAAATCGCAAAACTTAAAACTGAATATATATGAAAGATTGTGTTACCTAGGGAGATCGTATATCCTTGAATCTCTGTAAATCTCTAGGAGAGGGTGAAGGAGGTCAAGTTTCCTCCTCTCTAGCGGTGATCCATGTTAGGATCAAGAGCGGCACTAAAAGGGGGGGTGAATTAGTGCAGCAGAAAACTTTTCGAATTCGAAAGACTTTTGTTTCGATTAAAATTGATTCGGATGAAAATGGTTTCGATTCAATCCGTCTTGGAGAGATCATGAACTTAAAAGCATTCGTAAAAGTGCAAGAGATGATTAAGGAGGTTTGCAATAATGTAAATTGCTCAAATAAAAAGCAAACCAAGATTTAGAGTGGTTCGGTCAACGTATCCTACATCCACTTTCGAATTCCTCCTCTGACGAGGTCTTTGACATCCACTAAAGGCCTTCCTTCAATAGGTAAAGACCAACCACCTCTTTTACAACGCTTTCTCATTTTCACGGGTTTAGGAGAGAACCCTTATAAGTCTCACACCTCTCTTGAATGATCTCAAAACTTAGAAAGGGAGGAGGAGAACTGTAGCACTTGTTTACAACACTTTTACACCATAATAACTCAAGATTATCTCAATACTTTCATACCCTTTCATGCATAAAATGGTGAGGTTTTTATAGGCCCCAATGGCTTCAAAAATGGAGCCAAAAAGTGTCTAATCCTAGGGTCCTAGCGGTACCACCGCCATTACTAGGCGGTACCACCACTTGACACTTGACACTAGGTGGTACTACCGCTCAGTCTGGGTGGTACCACCACCTAACAAAGCTCGGAGACCAAGCTCTAGCAGTACCATCGCCTGACAGGGGCGGTGCCACCACTGGCAGTAATAACTACCAACGGTACCACCACCTAGACCACATAGGAGACTGGGTCTTCTAGGCGGTGCCACTGCCAGCCATGTTTTTTGGGGCTGATTGGGCTATTCAATCCGACCCAAATCAACCCGTTAAGGGTCCAGTTGGCCCCTAATTAAGTTAATGGGATTACCTCCTAATCCTAACTTAATTTATGCTCTAGGTACGATAATTAAGACATGATCACAGCTCTTCTTATTCCGGTGCGTCAATTGCTCTTCCGGTGAGCTTCCGGCGTACTTCCGGCGAACATCCGACGAACTCTCGACAATGCTCCGGCGGACTCCCGGCAAGCTCCTAGACTTTACGATGATCTTCTTGGCAAGTTTCGACGAGCTTCTTTGGCAAGCTCTTGGACTTCTCAGTTGGTTCCGGCAGAACTTCCGATGAACGTCTAGACTTCCGATGGACTCTCAAACTCCCAACGTGATCTCGATCTTGACTCTAGCACAACACCTGCTTTATGTCTTACTGCCATCGTAGTTAATCCTGCACACTTTTCTCAACATATAGATTAGATCAAACAAATTATAATTGACTTTATTATCAAAATTCGAGATTCAATAATCTTCCCCTTTTTTATGATGATAATCAATTGATGATGGAGTTAACCTTAACTCCCCCTATTTATATGTCATACTTGAGAAAAGACACTCTTGAATTCAAAATCTTTGAATTCAAGTATCAAACTGATAAGTTAGATTCATTTAAACTTATCAACATGCACATCATAATTACTATCATGATCTAACATTCTCAAAATAATGTCAAGGCATGACATCCATTTTCAAGTATGATATTTCAAATATGAAAGATGACAAAGATAGTAATTCATCATTCTATGACAAGATATTAATTGTAAAATAGTAAGTTAAGCTCTAGATATCTTATCATAATGAAGAAAATTTATCAAGCAAATATTTCAAGTATATGTGATGAAATACATTGCACACATTTATCATCAATTTACCACATTTTGGTATTATTTCTCCACCTTTGTCATCAACAAAAAGGAGAACGATTCAACAATGCAAGTGTGGTAAAAATTCATGCCACATTTCAATTTGTATACCAATCATATTTCAAGCATTCATGATATGATATCATTCAAAAGTTCTCACATTAAAAGTTATAAATATTAAAAAGATAGCTTCCATCAACTTCTCCAATTTTTTCATCAAAACTTGGCATGAAGAAGGAAAGTAAGGAGGAAATCCATTAAGAACCAATTTTGTGAAATGATTTGAATCAAGTCAAAAATGATAAAAGAGTTTCATTAAATCATGCTTCAATTTTTGTAAGGATCAAGATATTAATATGAAATCAAATCAACTCCAATTGTTAGGATCAAGATATTCATGTGAAATCAACCCCTTACTCTTGCAAGTGTTCATCTCATACTAAAAATTTATCTTTTAAGGAGCAAGATATCCATTTATAAAATTTATTTTTTATGAGAAGACTAAGAAGCGTCATATGAAAAAGAAATTCATAAGTCAAATCTATTTCTCAAAAAAAAAATCACAAGAGATAAACCCGTGAGAGATGTATTTGTCAATTAATTCCATGTATCAAAAATCATTAAATGATGGAGCAAGGATATGAAATAAACTTGATATGGCATAGACTCATGAAAGCTCAATTCAAGTAATACATTAAGTAAAAGATAGTCCAGAAAAGATATTCATTAAATTTATGCATTCAGATATAAATTAACATTCCTAATTCTCTTCTAATAAATCAAATTATTCTTCACTTAAAGGTTTTGTAAAAATATCGGCTAATTGATATTTTATATCAATAAATTCTAGGATTACATCATGATTATTAACATGATCTTGTATAAAGTGATGCCTAATATCAATATGTTTAGTTCTAGAGTGTTAAATAAGATTTTTTGTTAAACATATTGTACTTATGTTATCACATTTTATGGGAATATTTTTAAGATGAATCTTATAATCCTCTAAAGTATTTTTTATCCATACAATTTGTGCACAACATGCACTAGCTATAATGTACTCAGCTTCGGTTGTAGATAGTGCAACCGAGTTTTGTTTCTTGGATGACCAAAAAATAAGTGTATATCCTAAAATTTGACATGTTTCAGATGTGCTTTTTCTATCTAATCTATATCCAGCAAAATCCACATCAACATATGCAATTAGTTAAAAGTTCTCAAATTTTGGATACCGTAATCCTAGATTAGTGGTACCTTTGAGATATCTAATAATTCTCTTAACTGCTTTAAGATGAGATATCTTAGGATTAGATTGAAACCTAGTACAAAGACCTACACTAAACATGATATCCGGTCTAGTTGCGATGAGGTATACTAAACTTCATATCATACCCCTATAAGCTTTTTGATCAAAGCTTTCTCCACTTTCATTAATGTCTAACTTAGTGGAGGTACTCATGGGAGTATTGATAGCTTTTGAGCTATCCATATTAAACATTTTTAGCAAATCTAAAGCGTATTTTGTTTGGCTAAGAAAAATGTCATTACTTAGTTGTTTGATTTATAAGCCAAAAAAGAAGGTTAATTCTCCCATCAAACTCATTTCAAATTCAAGACTCATACTTTTAGCAAATGATTCACATAGAGATTCATTTGTGGAATAAAAAATGATATCATCAACGTAAATTTGAACAATAAAAAAATTATTTTTAAAATTTTTGATAAACAATGTAGTATCGACCTTGCCTTTAGAAAATTATTTAGAATAAGAAATAAACTAAGTCTCTCATACCAAGCCATTGGGACTTGTTTTAAACTATAAAGAGCTTTAGTCAATTTAAACACATAAGTAAGGAGATTATTATTCTCAAATCCAGGAGGTTGTTTAACATAAACTTCTTTAAAAATAAAGCCATTAAGAAAAGTACTTTTAACATCCATTTGAAACAACTTAAAATTATTACTACTAGCATAGGCAAGAAGCATCCTTATGACTTCTAATCGTACCACAGGAGTGAAGGTCTCTTCATAATCAATCCCTTCTTCTTGGTCGAAACCTTTAGCCACTAATCTAGCCTTATTTCTAACCACGATACCAAGTTCATCTTGCTTGTTTCTAAAGACATATTTAGTACCAATAACTAAATGGTCATTTGGCCTCGGAACAAACTTTCACTTGTTAGGATCAAGAGCACTAAGAGGGGGGGGTTGAATTAGTGCAGCGGAAAACCTTCTACGAAAAATAAAAACTGCGTTCGTTCGTTAAAAGTGATTTTGGTAAGAAAGCCGATTCGTAAATCACTTTAACTTTTGTTTAAGCGAGATGCAGTTTAAGCAAGGATATAAAGGCAGTTTGCAGTTATGATAGAAATCAAAACGTAAATGCAAACAGAAATATAATGATCGTATGATAAAACTGATTTACGTCTAAACGCCGATTCGAAAAGTGCAGAGCTTGAAACCCGATCGTATATGCGCAGAAAGCAGTAAGCTTTAGAGGAGGTTTGCAGTAAAGATAATATGCTCAAAGTAAATGCAAACCGAGATTTAGAGTGGTTCAGTCAATCTTGACCTATTCCACTTTTGGCTTCCTCCACCGACGAGGTCACCGACGTCAACTAGAGGCCTTCCTTCAATAGGCGAAGGCCAACCACCCTTTTACAGTTTCACTCTTTTTGATGGGCTTATGAGACAACCCTTACAGAATTTTCTCTCCTCTCTTTAAAGCTCAGAACTTGGAAGAAAAGAGGGAGAAGAACTTTTGATATTTACAATAATTTTGAGCTCTAAAAATCACAGAACAAGATCAGGATTTCGGTATATATTCAGTGCCCTTTCAGTGCTGAATGGGTGGGGTATTTATAGGCCCCAACCCAGTTTGAATTTGGAGCTCAAAACTGTCAATTCCCGAAATTCCAGGATCTGGCGATTGCACCTCCTGACTGGAGCAGTTGCACCGCCTGGCAGAGCTCGAAGACTGAGCCTCTGGGCGGTGCCACCTCCTATCAGGGGCGGTTGCACCTCCTGCCAGAGCTCGAAGACCGAGCTCAGGCGGTGCCACCTCCTGACTGAGGCGGTTGCACCGCTCAGCCAGAGCTCGGAGACCGAGCCTAGGCGGTGCCACCTCCTGTCAGGGGAGGTTGCACCGCCCAGTCTCACTCGGAGACTGAGCCCAGGCGGTGCCACCTCCTGGCTGGGGCGGTTGCATCACCCAGTCTCGCTCGGAGACTTAGCCCAAGCGGTGCCACCTCCTGGCTTAGGCGGTTCAACAGCCTGGCAGAAATCAGGGTCCGAATGGGTTGATCCATTCGACCCAATTTGGGTTTTTCAAGGGCCCAATTGCCGCAAGATTAAGTTAATGGGATCACCTCCCATTTCCAATTTAATCATTGTGCTAACTACGATATTTCCTAAGACATTTACTGCAACTTGCTCCGGTGCGTCAATCGCTTCTTCCGGCGAGCTTCCGTCGATCATCCGATGAACCCTCGGTGATGCTCCTGCGGACTTCCAGAAAACTCCTGGACTTGCGACGATCCACTTGGCGAGTTCCGACGAGCTTCTTTGGCAAGCTCATGGACTTCTCGGATTTGTTCCCGCAGAACCTCCGACGATTGTCCGAACTTCCGTCGAACTCTCGAACTCCCAACGTGATCATTGTCTTGACTCCGGCGCAACTCCTATTGCATATCTTACTTTCATCGTAGTTAATCCTGTACACTTATCTCAACATATATATTAGATAACAAATGACAATTGACTTCATCATCAAATCCGAGATTCAACAATCTCTCCGTTTTTGATGATGACAATTAATTGATAATGGAGTTAACCTTAACTCCCCCTGTCTATATGCCATACTTGAGATAAGTCATTCTTGAATTCAAACCCTTTGAATTCAAGAAACATATTGATAAGTTAAAATCATTTAAACTTATCAATACTCCCATCATGATTCCCATCATGATGTATCTCTCTGAAGATGATGTCAAGGCTTGACATTCATTTTCAAATTTTACATTACAAGTTTGAATAATGATAATAGTAGCAATTCATCATATTGTAAGATATCAACATGTAAAACTGTGAAGTAAGAATTTGATATCATTACATGATACAAACAAGGCATAATGCAAATTATAGCAATCATAGCATCAATTCATATATCTCTTGGTGATGCAAGCATGGCATTAATACTCATATATTTCTCCCCCTTTGTCATCAACAAAAAGCATGGTAATTGTGATAGCAGGAGAACAATAAGCGAATTTTGAGCATAAGTGTGATAGTTGTTCATGCCTTTACATGTTATTTTCCAAGCATATAAAGGAAAGCATGATACATAGATTGCTTTGAATACTTCTTCCATTTTATTTGTTATAATCTTTTTGCATGAGGGAGGAAGGCTATTTGTGATTTTACTTTGAGTGAAGTTAAAATCGATGAGAGATTAAATCATGCTTCATTTTTACAAGGATCAAGATATGTATGTGAAACAAGTCTTTGCAAGTAAAAACACTATCATCCATATTTCAAGATGTAATTTATAAGCAGGAATCATTTCATCAAATCCATTTCAAAAAAATATTTTTCATATAATAAGTGTATGAGAAAATCTGATTTTTAGGATACCAATTGTTAAGCGAATTCGAAAAGAAAATTAACACTTTCATGCATTCGGATAAGACTATGCTATACAATCATGAAGACAAAACATGCTTATTGTTATGGAAATTTTTGTATTCAACACATAATTTCCAACATGTTATTTAGGCATGTAATGACAGTCAAGTGATTTGATCATTCAATAAAGTCCGAAAAATAATTTTAACTAGTTTATGTATTCGGACACATCAACATTCCTAATTCTCTTCTTATGAAATCAAATTATTCTTCACTTAGAGGTTTTGTAAAAATATCAGCTAGTTGATGTTTAATGTTATGACAATATAATAACATAACGCATTAACTGCATTGGTATATCATTTTCATAAATCATGGAAACCAAGACACAAGGTTATCAAAAACATTTAGTTTCGATGTAAAATCCGACAGTGAGTAACGAGATTAAACAATGAGTGATGTTTGTAACTCTGCTCACAAATAAATACATCAGGTAACCATATCAAAGATCAAGGCACAAGGCATTGTGATCATAGTGAGTAACATAAAGAGTTTACAATACACATATAAGCTCATTCAGGAGGTGAAAAATTAAAATGCCTAAATAAAGAGTCAAATTGTCGATGAATTTGCTACAGCTCAGATAGGATTTGATCTTGTCGATGTTCTAGTCGTTCTTGTCTTTGTTCAAATCGGTCCATCCGAATCCCAATATCTTCGACAGATGATGCAGGAGCTTGCTCAAAGGGATAGATCGGAGGAGATTGAGTACCCCTAAAGACTGGTGTTTCCGGTTCTGGTTCAGGTTGAGGGGGATCGATTCTTCTAGGCATTCTAACCCAGTTACCATTTCTATAAACACATCTTAATCGGTGAAGTAGATTTTTATTTATTATGCTAAACCTATCTACTTTTATTACTTCTTTTTCTGGTGGTATTGGAATATCGTAGGCTTTCAGTATTCTAGTGATTATACCACCATATGGGAGCATCATGTCTTTCTTAGATAGTTCTAACATGTTTTGCTGGATAAGATAACCAAGACAGATGTCATGTCCTTTCATGATCCAATACATAGTTCCTAATTATAATTGGCTTACTTCATCATGATGGTATTGTTTAGGGAGAATGATGCTAGTTAGGATATGATGAAGTACCTTAGTGTTTAGTGGCAGTAGATGTTCACAACTTTTAGGAACAATTGCTAAGTTGGGATTGGCGAAAATTGTTCCTAAGGCTTCAACATATGTTGTCCCAACAGTTTCATCATCCCATGATCCTCTAAAGTAGAGTCCTCTATTTTTTATGGGAATGCCTATCATATTGCAAATGAATTTATCCGTAATGGAGATGTGTTGTCCTAAGAGATAGGTAGACATTCTTTCTTCTTCATCTACTTGTATATTGTTGTAAAACAATCTAACAAGTCTTGGATAGATGGGTTCACTAATTTGTAAAATAGGGAGTAGATCTAAGTTTGCAAACCATTGGATTGTCTCTAAGTCTCTTAGTTCATTTAAATCTACATGTTTTCCCTTATTGACACTCCTAAGTTCGAAAGAGGAAAACTTTTCAGCATGATATTTTGAATCGAAAAGGGTAAGATCAAAATCTTCCACTAATCTCCTCTTCCCTTTGTCCCTTGAGGATCTTCTAGACCCCATAACTACTGCTATTTAAGAGGATAGTAATGAGCAAGAGTAAATGAATCAAAAATAGAATTTAAGGGGTTCTTAGAGAATACCTTAGTGAGATCTTCAATAGAAGGAGAGATTGTTGATCTTTTGCTTCAAAATGAGGAGTATTTGGGATGCTATGAGGGGTGAAATGGAGGTGGCGAAGCTTTGGAAGAGTAAAGAGGGGAAGGGAGTGAGTTGGGGTTGGTTCCACCGCCGGCCCTAGCTCGGGTTAAAAAGAGGCAGAGTTGTGGGCGGTTGCACCGCTGGTTAGGGCGGTGCAACCGCTTGCAACACGTGACAGCCGGAGGTGCTACCTCCAGCTGGGGTGGTGCCACCGCCTGAAGGCGGTGAGCACTTGTTCTGACTGCAGTGTGATCTGATTTGAATGTTTTTGACTTGAGAAGAATTTTCATTCAGAGCAATCAACTTTACTTACGTAATTACGTAAGAGTTTTCTATTGTAAGATAAGAAATTTTGCATGATCAAGATAGATCTTGTGACGTGCATACTCTAAATGTCGTGTACATGTTTGTGACAGATTGCTCAGGTTGGTAGGCCTTGCAAGTTCATGACAAACTTAGTAAGTTCATGATATAGTTGGATTTGAAAGTAACGAACGGATGAAATCAATGAGTTTGAAAATCTAGAGGATATGTGAAGTGAGAATCATGGGTTTCCAATTCTGAGAGATCAAATAGGATTGTATCTATATCACATTTGTAATTTTAACCTTCTAATCCTCTTCTGTTATTTAGGCTAGAGAGCATCATGAGTTCTTTTTGGATCTCGGGTCATGAATATCGAGAATCCAAAGAGCAGGATATTATTTCTTGCTCCCAGCTTAAGATGTTTTATGTCTTTACAAGAAAGGATGATCTTTAGGTACCCATTTGCTTTTGGGTGCCTAAAAAATAGATCTACATTGTTTATCATGTTGTATAGAATTTATCATGGTTCCTTTAGGAACCTAAATTAATTTGTTCGGACTAATTTTCTTGAATGGACAATAATACGTTTTGTGTCCAAGTTTGCAACAAAAGTTGCATTTGTTTTGGTGTCGAACATGTAAGATGGGGCCTTTTATGAAGGAGGTTGGATTTTGGTGAGGACTTCTCACAAATCCGATTCCACTTCTTTTGGGAACGTGACCCTTATTTGTAAGGATCATGTCCAAGGACTTGCTACCAACCTCGAATTTCTTCAAGGTGTCCTTAAGTAGCAAGTTTTCCTTTTGGAGAGTTTCTAGATCATGACATTTTATGCATGAACCTAAACTATCATGATATTCAGTTTTTAACTTATCGAAATTACAAGTAAGACTATCATGCTCCTTTTTTAGCAATTTGTATTTTCTACTAATAATCTTGCATTCATCAAATAAATCATGGAAGGCATTTAATAATTCATCAAATGATAAATCTGCATCTATTAAATTCGTTACCTCCTCTCCGATGGCCATTAAGGCGTAGTGAGCAACTTGCTCGGTGTTGGACTCTTCTTCGGACGTGCTCGAGTCATCCCATGTTGCTTTGAGCACCTTCTTCTTTGATGTTCTCTTTTTGACTTGGGGACAATCACTCTTGTAGTGTCCTGGCTTTTTGCACTCATAGCAAATAACTTGGTCCTTCTTGGGTTCAAGTTTATTTTTTGTGTCATTCTTAAACTTGTTTCTTTTAATGAATTTTTTAAATTTTCTTGTTAGAAGTGCCAAGTCATCGTCACAGTCCTCATCACTTGAGTTTTCTCTCAAGTGGTCTTCTGAAGTTCTAAGTGCCATATCCTTCCTGTTCTTTGGAAGGATGTCTTTTTGCTCTTCATGAGCTTTGCAAGTCATCTCGTAGGTCATTAATGATCCGATTAGTTCTTCAAGAGGCAAGTTGTTTAGATCTTTCGCCCCTTGAATAGCAGTGACTTTAGGATCCCAACTCTTAGGAAGGGATCTTAGAATCTTATTTACGAGCTCAAAATCCGAAAAAAATTTTCCGAGTCCTTTTAGACTGTTGACGACATCCGTGAAACGGGTAAACATGTCGCCAATAGTCTCACTCGGTTTCATCCGGAAAAGTTCGAAAGAATGTAACAAAAGATTGATTTTTGACTCTTTCACTCTACTTGTGCCTTCGTGAGTCACTTCGAGCGTGTGCCAAATATTAAATGCGGTTTCACAAATCGAAACACGGTTGAACTCGTTTTTATCAAGAACACAAAATAAGGCATTCATAGCCTTTGCATTAAGAGCGAAAGCCTTCTTCTCAAATTCATTCCAATCGATCATTGGAAGAGAAGACTTCAAAAATCCATTTTTGACAAGATTCCAAAGTTCAAAATCCATAGAAATAAGAAAGATCCTCATTCGGGTCTTCCAATAGGTGTAGTCCGTCCTATTGAACATGGGTGGACGTGTAATAGCATGGTCCTCTTGGTTTCCAGCGTATGACATCTATCTTGAGTTTTAATCCATTTGAGAGTTAACCCCGCTCTGATAGCAATTGTTAGGATCAAGAGCACTAAGGGGGGGGAGGGGGGGGGTGAATTAGTGCAGCGGAAAATCTTCTACGAAAAATAAAAACTGCGTTCGTTCATTAAAAGTGATTTTGGTAAGAAAGCTGATTCGTAAATAACTTTAACTTTTGTTTAAGCGAGATGTAGTTTAAGCAAGGATATAAAGGCAGTTTGCAGTTATGATAGAAATCAAAACGTAAACGCAAACAGAAATATGATGATCGTACGATAGAATTGATTTACGTCTAAACGCTGATTCCGAAAGTGTAGAGCTTGAAACCCAATAGTATATGCGCAGAAAGCAGTAAGCTTTAGAGGAGGTTTGCAATAAAGATAATATGCTCAAAATAAATGCAAACCGAGATTTAGAGTGGTTCGGTCAATCTTGACCTACTCCACTTTTGGCTTCCTCCATCGACGAGGTCACCGACGTCAACTAGAGGCCTTCCTTCAATAGGCGAAGGCCAACCACCCTTTTACAGTTTCACTCCTTTTGACGGGTTTAGGAGACAGCCCTTACAGAATTTTCTCTCCTCTCTTTAAAGCTCAGAACTTGGAAGAAAAGAGGGAGAAGAACTTTTGGCCTTTATAACAATTTTGAGCTCTAAAAATCATAGAACAAGATCAGGATTTCGGTGTATACTCAGTGCCCTTTCAGTGCTGAATGGGTGGGGTATTTATAGGCCCCAACCCAGTTTGCATTTGGAGCTCAAAACTATCAATTTCCAGAATTCCGGGATCTGGCGGTTGCACCTCCTGATTGGAGCGGTTGCACCACCTGGCAGAGCTCGAAGACTGAGCCTCTAGGTGGTGCCACCTCCTGACTGAGGTGGTTGCACCGCTCAGCCAGAGCTTGGAGACCGAGCCCAGGCGGTGCCACCTCCTGTCAAGGGAGGTTGCACCGCCCTATCTCGCTCGGAGATTGAGCCCAAGCGGTGCCACCTCCTGGCTGGGGCGGTTGCACCACCCAGTCTCGCTCGGAGACTTAGCCCAGGCGGTGCCACCTCCTGGCTTGGGCGGTTCAACCGGCTGGCAGAAATCACGGTCCGAATGGGTTGATCCATTCGGCCCAATTTGGGTTATTCAGGGGCCCAATTGCCCCAAGATTAAGTTAATGGGATCACCTCCCATTTCCAACTTAATCATTGTGCTAACTACGATATTTCCTAAGACATTTACTGCAACTTGCTCCAGTGCGTCAATCGTTTCTTCCGCCGAGCTTCCGACGAACTTCCGTCGATCATCCGATGAACCCTCGGTTATGCTCCTGCAGACTTTCGGAAAACTCCTGGACTTGCGACGATCCACTTGGCGAGTTCCGACGAGCTTCTTTGGCAAGCTCATGGACTTCTCGGATTTGTTCTCGCAGAACCTCTGACGATTGTCCGAACTTCCGTCGAACTCTCGAACTCCCAACGTGATCATTGTCTTGACTCCGGCGCAACTCCTGCTGCATATCTTACTTTCATCGTAGTTAATCCTACACACTTATCTCAACATATACATTAGATAACAAATGACAATTGACTTCATCATCAAAATCCGAGATTCAACATCACTCCTCATTTCTCTAAAATTGATTTAACTCATCTTGCATTGCGATGACCCATGAATCCTCTTTTAAGGCACCGTCAATTCATTTAGGTTTAATTTGGGAGAGAAAAGTGTTGAATCTCGGATTTTGATGATGAAGTCAATTGTCATTTGTTGTCTAATCTATGTGTTGAGATAAGTGTGCAGGATTAACTACGATGAAAGGTAGACAAGCAGCAGGAGTTGCGCCGGAGTCAAGTGCATGATCACGTTGGGAGTTCGAGAGTTCGACGGAAGTTCGGACGGTCATCGGAGGTTCTGCGAGAACAGATCCGAGAAGTCCAGAAGCTTGCCAAGCGAACCTCGTCGGAACTCGCCAAGTGGATCGTCGCAAAGTCCAGGAGTTTGCCGGAAGTCCGCAGGAGCATCACCGAGGGTTCATCGGATGATCGACGGAAGTTCGCCGGAAACTCGTCGGAAGAAGCGATTGACGCACCGAAGCAAAGCTGCAGAAATTGTCTTAGATCTAATCGTAGTTAGCACGTTGATTAAGTTGGAAAATGGGAGGTGATCCCATTAGCTTAATCTTGGGACAATTGGGCCCTTGAAAGACTGAAATTGGGCCGAATGGAGCTAACCATTCGGACCCTGATTGCACCAGGAGGTGCAACCACCTAGGCCAAGAGGTGGCACCGCCTGGGCTAAGCCTCCCAGCGAGACTGGGCGGTGCAACCGCCCTAGCCAGGAGGTGGCACCGCCTGAGCTCAGTCTCCGAGCTAGACTGGGCGGTGCAACCTCCCTGATAGAGAGGTGGCACCGCTTGAGCTCAGTCTTCGAGTTAGATTGGGCGGTGCAACCTCCCTGACAGAGAGGTGGCACCGGTTGAGCTCGGTCTTTGAGCTCTGGCAGAGAGGTGCAACCGCCTCAGTCAAAAGGTGGCACCGCCTGGGCTCAGTCTTCGAGCTCTGCCAGGCGGTGCAACCTCTCCAGTCAGGAGGTGCAACCGCCTGATCCCGGAATTTCGGGATTTGATCATTTTGAGCTCCAAATTTGAATTGGGTTGGGGCCTATAAATACCCCACCCATTCAACACTGAAAAGACACAGACCTACACTGAATTCTTGATCTTTTTTGTGATTCTAAGAGCTCAAATTTGTGAAAAGTCCTAAAGTTCTCCTCTTTCTGTTCTTCAAGTCTTGAGTTGTAAAGAGAGGAGAGAAAGGTCCTGTAAGGGTTGTCTCCTGAGCCCATCAAAAGGAGTGAATCTGTAAAAGGGCAGTTGGCCTTCGCCTATTGAAGGAAGGCCTCTAGTTGACGTCGGTGACCTCGTCGGTGGACGAAGCCAAAAGTGGAGTAGGTCAAGACTGACCGAACCACTCTAAATATCTGGTTTGCGTTTATTTCGAGCACTTTATCATTACTACAAACCTCCTACATAGCTACTGCTTTCTACGCCTTTACGAACAAGTTTCTAAGTGCTGATCTTTCCGAATCTGCATTCAGACGTAAATCGGTGTTTTCATACATTACAGTTTACGTTTACGTTTTGATTCTGCAAAACTGTTTTCTGCGCTTTTACGAACGAAGTTTCTAAGTTCAGATCCCTTTAAATCTGTGTTTTAGACGTAAACTACTTTTAAACGTAAAACTACGTTTAGACGTAAAACTGCGTTTAGACGTAAACTGTGTTTAGACGTAAAACTACGTTTAGACGTAAAACTGCGTTTAGACGCAAACTGCGTTTAGACGTAAAACTACGTTTAGACGTAAAACTGTGTTTAGACATAAAACTGCGTTTAGACGCAAACTGCACTGCGCTTAGACGCAATCTGATCTTAGACGCAAACTACGCTTAGACGCAAACTGCGCTTAGATGCAATCTGCATTTAGACGCAAACTGCATTTAGACGCAAACTGCGTAAACTACGCTTAGACGCAAACTGTGTTTAGACATAAACTGCACTTAATCATAAGTATTCTTAGAATCGGCTTTTGCATCAAAATAGTTTTTATCAAATGAACGCAGCTTTCGTTTTTAATCGCTGAAAGATTTTCGCTGCACTAATTCACCCCCCCCTCTTAGTGCTCTCGATCCTAACAATTGGTATCAGAGCAAGGTTAACTCTCTAATGGATTAAAACCCAAGAGAAATGGCATACGCCGGAAACCAAGAGGGGCATTCTATTACGCGTCCACCCATGTTCAGTGGGACGGACTACACCTACTGGAAGACCCGAATGAGGATCTTTCTTATTTCTATGGATTTTGAACTGTGGAATCTTGTCGAAAACGGATTTTCGAAGTCTTCTCTTCCAATGATCGATTGGAATGATTTGGAGAAGAAGGCTTTCGCTCTTAATGCAAAGGCTATGAATGCCTTATTTTGTGCACTTGATAAAAACGAGTTTAACCGTGTTTCAACTTGTGAAACTGCATTTGATATTTGGCACACACTCGAAGTGACCCATGAAGGCACAAGTAGAGTAAAAGAGTCAAAAATCAATTTGCTGTTACATTCTTTCGAACTTTTCCGGATGAAACCGAGTGAAACCATTGGCGACATGTTTACCCGTTTCACGGATGTCGTCAACGGTCTAAAAGGACTCGGAAAGAGCTTTTCGGATTTTGAGCTTGTTAATAAGATACTAAGATCCTTTCCTAAGAGTTGGGATCCTAAAGTCACTGCTATTCAAGAGGCAAAAGATCTGCAAAATTTCCCTCTTGAAGAACTAATCGGGTCATTAATGACCTACGAAATGACTTGTAAAGCTCATGAAGAGCAAGAAGACATCCTTCCAAAGAATAGGAAGGATATGACACTCAAAACTTCTGAATGCCACTTGAGAGAAAACTCAAGTGATGAGGACTGTGATGATGACTTAGCACTTCTAACAAGAAAGTTTAAAAAGTTCTTTAAAAGAAACAAGTTTAAGAATGATGCAAAAAATAAACTTGAACCCAAGAAGGACCAAGTAATCTGCTATGAATGCAAAAAGCCGGGACACTACAAGAGTTATTGTCCCCAAGTCAAAAGGAGAACATCAAAGAAGAAGGCGCTTCAAGCAACATGGGATGACTCGAGCGCATCCGAAGAAGAGGAGTCCAACACCGGGCAAGTTGCTTATTACGCCTTAATGGCCATCGAAGATGAGGTAACAAATTCAATAGATGCAGATTTATCATTCGATGAATTATTAAATGCTTTCCATGAATTGTTTGATGAGTGTAAGACTATCAGTAGTAAATACAAATTGCTAAAAAAGGAGCATGATAGTCTTATTTGTAATTTCGATAAGTTAAATGCTGAACATCATGATAGTTTAAGCCCATGCATAAAATGCCATGATCTAGAAACTCTCCAAAAAGAAAACTTGCTACTTAAGGACACCTTGAAGAAATTCGAGGTTGGTAGCAAGTCATTGAATATGATCCTTACAAACAAGGGTCACGTTCCCAAAAGAAGTGGAATTGGATTCGTGAGAAGTCCTCACCAAAATCCAACCACCTTCATAAAAGGCTCCATCTTACATATTCGACATCAAGACAAATGTAACTTCTGTTGTAAATTTGGACACAAGACACATTGTTGTCCATTCAAGAAAATAAGTCCAAACAAATTGATTTGGGTTCCTAAAGGAACCATGACAAATTCTATGCAACATGATAAGAAATGTAGATCTATTTGTGAGGCACCCAAAAGCAAATGGGTACCTAAACATCATCCTTTCTTGTAGAAAACTAAACCATCGCAAGCTAGGAGCAAGATATGGTACCTTGATAGTGGATGCTCAAGGCATATGACCGGAGATCCATCTCAATTCTCTAAGCTCACTAGCATAGACGAAGGATATGTCACCTTCGGAGACAACAACAAGGGTAAAATCATTGGCAAAGGAACCATAGGTAACAAATCCAACTTCTCTATTGAAGATGTTTTGCTAGTTGATGGTTTAAAACATAACCTCTTGAGCATTAGTCAATTATGTGATAAAGGATATATTTTAAGATTTGAATCTAATGCTTGCATCATTGAAAAACCACACAAAAATATATCTATGATTGCATTGAAACAAAATAACGTATACACTATTGACATCAATGATTTGTGTAATGAAATGTGTTTTTCTGCTTTGAATGAGGATGCTTGGATATGGCATAGAAGATTAGGTCATGCTAGCATGAAACTAATCACTCAAATATCATCCAAAGAACTTGTAAGAGGAATTCCTCATATCAAGTTCATCAAAGATAATGTATGTGATGCTTGCCAATTAGGTAAACAAATTAAGAGTAGCTTCAAATCTAAAAATCAAATAAGCACCTCTAGGCCCTTACAATTGATCCATATGGACTTGTTCGGACCAATCTCCACATCAAACCTAGGAGGTAGCAAATACGCCTTCGTCATCGTGGATGACTATAGCAGATACACATGGACTTACTTCTTAAAACAGAAAAGTGAGTGCCTTAGATCTTTTACCAAGTTTTGCAAACTTGTTCAGAATGAGAAAGGGTCTATGATTTCATCAATTAGAAGTGATCATGGTGGTGAATTTCAAAACCATGATTTCCAAGAATTTTGTGAACTCAATGGATACAACCATAATTTCTCTACTCCTAGAAATCCTCAACAAAATGGAGTTGTAGAAAGAAAAAATCGAAATTTACAAGAAATGGCAAGAACCATGTTGAATGAACACAACCTACCCAAATATTTTTGGGCCGAAGCCGTAAATACTGCATGCTACATTTTGAATAGAGTTCTAGTAAGACCTCTACTAACCAAAACTCCCTATGAGTTATAGAACAATAAAAAACCCAATGTTTCATATTTTAAAGTCTTTGGGTGTAAGTGTTTTATCTTAAATGAAAAGGACAACTTAGGAAAATTTGATGTTAAATCCGATGAAGGAATCTTTCTTGGTTATTCTACTGTTTCTAAAGCCTTTCGTATCTTCAATAAAAGAACTTTAATTATCGAAGAATCCATTCATGTTGTTTTCAATGAGATTTCCGAAATCACGAAAAATGATCTTGACGAAGATGTTAATTTTGATTCCTTGAATTTAAATGAAACCCCTTCTCCAACTAGCAACTTGGATGCATCCACTCCCGAAATATCCTTACCCAAGGATTGGAAGTATGTAGATGCTCATCCCAAGGAGCTAATCTTAGGAGACACGTCAAAGGGGGTTCAAACACGATCTTCTCTTAAAACTTTTTGTGCAAACGCCGCCTTTCTCTCCCAAATTGAACCCAAATGCATTGACGAAGCCATGAAAGATGATTCATGGATTATCGCAATGCAAGATGAATTGAATCAATTTGAGAGAAATGAGGTGTGGAAGCTTGTTCCTAGGCCAAATGACCATTTAGTTATTGGTACTAAATGGGTTTTCAGAAACAAGCAAGATGAAAATGGTATCGTGGTTAGAAACAAGGCTAGATTAGTGGCCAAAGGTTTCAACCAAGAAGAAGGTATCGATTACGAAGAAACCTTCGCACCTGTGGCTCGATTGGAAGCCATAAGGATGCTCCTTGCCTACGCTAGTAGTAATAATTTTAAGTTATTTCAAATGGATGTTAAAAGCGCTTTTCTAAATGGCTTTATTTCCGAAGAAGTTTATGTTGAACAACCTCCTGGATTTGAAAATAATAGCCTCCCTAATCATGTGTTTAGATTAACTAAAGCTCTCTATGGTTTAAAACAAGCCCCAAGGGCTTGGTATGAGAGACTTAGTTCTTTTCTTATCAAAAATAACTTTACAAAAGGCAAGGTTGATACTACATTGTTTATCAAGAATTTTGAAAATAATTTTCTCATTGTTCAAATTTATGTTGATGATATCATCTTTGGCTCTACAAATGAATCTCTTTGTGAATCTTTTGCTAAAACTATGAGTCTTGAATTCGAAATGAGCTTAATGGGAGAATTAACATTCTTCTTAGGTTTACAAATCAAACAACTAAGCAATGGCATCTTTATTAGTCAAACTAAATATGCCATGAATTTATTAAAAAGGTTTAATATGAACAACTCAAAGGCTAGTAACACTCCTATGAGCACCTCCACTAAGTTAGAAATTGATGAAAGTGGAGAAAGCTTTGATCAAAAAACTTATAGGGGTATGATAGGAAGTTTACTTTACCTCACTGCCACCAGACCAGACATCATGTTCAGTGTAGGACTTTGTGCTAGATTTCAATCAAACCCTAAGATATCTCATCTCAAAGCAGTTAAAAGAATACTTAGATATCTTAATGGAACCACAAATCTAGGATTATGGTACCCAAAATCAGAAAATTTTGAGTTAACAGCTTATGCTGATGCGGACTTCGCTGGCTGTAGACTAGATAGAAAAAGCACATCAG
Source organism: Musa acuminata AAA Group (assembly GCF_036884655.1). Lineage (NCBI taxonomy): Eukaryota > Viridiplantae > Streptophyta > Magnoliopsida > Zingiberales > Musaceae > Musa > Musa acuminata. Next base: position 25,723,088 of record NC_088342.1, on the reverse strand, counting down.
GATCATGTCAATTTTTAGGACATGCCCTTGTTTCCTGGTCATCTAAGAAACAAAGCTCGGTTGCTCTATCAACAACCGAAGCTGAATATATTGCAGCAAGTGCATGCTGTGCACAAGTTGTATGGATGAAAAACACTTTAGAAGACTACAAAGTTAATCTTAAAGATATTCCCATTAAATGTGATAACACGAGTGCAATATGCTTAACTAAGAATCCTATACAACACTCAAGAACAAAACATATTGATATTAGACATCACTTTATACGAGATCATGTCACTAATCATGACGTAACCATAGAGTTCATTGATACTAAACATCAACTAGCTGACATTTTTACAAAACCTCTAAGTGAAGAACAATTTGATTTCATTCGAAGAGAATTAGGAATGTTGATGTGTCCGAATAGATAAATTTGTTAAAATTATTTTTCGGACTATATTGAATGATCAAATCACTTGATTGCCATGTTTCTATGATTATATGTGAAAATCTACAACAAAATCTTGTCTGAATGCATTTTATTTATTCGAATGCTATAAAACAGATTTTCTCGTACACTTTCATGAAAAATAAGTTTCTGAAATAGATTTGATGAAGTGATTCATGTGTATGTATTCTATCCTGCAAAATCTTTACATAGACAATGGATTATAACAAAAAGGGGAAGAAGTATTTAAAGCAATCTATGTAAAATTCCTCTATAAGCTTGCTATTATTATTTTCCTAGTATCATAATTACTATGCTTTTTGTTGATGACAAAGGGGGAGATATATGAATTGATAAACACTGCCATGATTAGAAATACTATGAGTGATGCTATAAACACTGCTATGATTATGCCATCCTTGCATCACCAAGAGATATATGAACATGTGCTAAAGTTTGCATTATGCCCTGAGTTGATATCTAATCATGTGAAGAAAATGCAAAACTTGCTAGAATATTTCAAATGTGTGCATCATGTAATAGTGCTTCACAGCTTTATATGATAATGTTCAAACTACATGATGAATAGTTACAAACACAATCATACAAACTTGATGATGTATGTCAAGCCTTGACATCATCTTTGAAGAGATACATCATGATGAGTATCATGATGGGAGTATTGATAAGTTTAACTGATCTAACTTATCAATACGTCACTTGAATTCTTAGGTCTTGAATTCAAGGTTGACTTATCTCAACTATGGCATATAGACAGGGGGAGTTAAGGATAACTCCATTATCAATTGATTGTCATCATCAAAAAGGGGGAGATTGTTGAATCTCGGATTTTGATGATGAAGTCAATTGTCATTTGTTGTCTAATCTATGTGTTGAGATAAGTGTGCAGGATTAACTACGATGAAAGGTAGACAAGCAGCAGGAGTTGCGCCGGAGTCAAGTTCATGATCACGTTGGGAGTTCGAGAGTTCGACGGAAGTTCGGACGGTCATCGGAGGTTCTGCGAGAACAGATCCGAGAAGTCCAGAAGCTTGCCAAGCGAACCTCGTCGGAACTCGCCAAGTGGATCGTCGCAAAGTCCAGGAGTTTGCCGGAAGTCCGCAGGAGCATCACCGAGGGTTCATCGGATGATCGACGGAAGTTCGCCGGAAACTCGTCGGAAGAAGCGATTGACGCACCGAAGCAAAGCTGCAGAAATTGTCTTAGATCTAATCGTAGTTAGCACGTTGATTAAGTTGGAAAATGGGAGGTGATCCCATTAGCTTAATCTTGGGACAATTGGGCCCTTGAAAGACTGAAATTGGGCCGAATGGAGCTAACCATTCGGACCCTGATTGCACCAGGAGGTGCAACCACCTAGGCCAAGAGGTGGCACCGCCTGGGCTAAGCCTCCCAGCGAGACTGGGCGGTGCAACCGCCCCAGCCAGGAGGTGGCACCGCCTGAGCTCAGTCTCCGAGCTAGACTGGGCGGTGCAACCTCCCTGATAGAGAGGTGGCACCGCTTGAGCTCAGTCTTCGAGTTAGACTGGGCGGTGCAACCTCCCTGACAGAGAGGTGGCACCGGTTGAGCTCGGTCTTTGAGCTCTGGCAGAGAGGTGCAACCGCCTCAGTCAAAAGGTGGCACCGCCTGGGCTCAGTCTTCGAGCTCTGCCAGGCGGTGCAACCTCTCCAGTCAGGAGGTGCAACCGCCTGATCCCGGAATTTCGGGATTTGATCATTTTGAGCTCCAAATTTGAATTGGGTTGGGGCCTATAAATACCCCACCCATTCAACACTGAAAAGACACAGACCTACACTGAATTCTTGATCTTTTTTGTGATTCTAAGAGCTCAAATTTGTGAAAAGTCCTAAAGTTCTCCTCTTTCTGTTCTTCAAGTCTTGAGTTGTAAAGAGAGGAGAGAAAGGTCCTGTAAGGGTTGTCTCCTGAGCCCATCAAAAGGAGTGAATCTGTAAAAGGGCAGTTGGCCTTCGCCTATTGAAGGAAGGCCTCTAGTTGACGTCGGTGACCTCGTCGGTGGACGAAGCCAAAAGTGGAGTAGGTCAAGACTGACCGAACCACTCTAAATATCTGGTTTGCGTTTATTTCGAGCACTTTATCATTACTACAAACCTCCTACATAGTTACTGCTTTCTACGCCTTTACGAACAAGTTTCTAAGTGCTGATCTTTCCGAATCTGCATTCAGACGTAAATCGGTGTTTTCATACATTACAGTTTACGTTTACGTTTTGATTCTGCAAAACTGTCTTCTGCGCTTTTACGAACGAAGTTTCTAAGTTCAGATCCCTTTAAAATTGTGTTTTAGACGTAAACTACTTTTAAACGTAAAACTACGTTTAGACGTAAAACTGCGTTTAGACGCAAACTGCGTTTAGACGTAAAACTACGTTTAGACGTAAAACTACGTTTAGATGCAAACTGCGTTTAGACGTAAAACTACGTTTAGACGTAAAACTGTGTTTAGACGTAAAACTACATTTAGACGCAAACTGCACTACGCTTAGACGCAATCTGATCTTAGACGCAAATTGCGCTTAGACGCAAACTACGCTTAGACGCAATATGCATTTAGACGCAAACTGCATTTAGACACAAACTGCGTAAACTGCGCTTAGACGCAAACTGTGTTTAGACATAAACTGCACTTAATCATAAGTATTCTTAGAATCGGCTTTTGCATCAAAATAGTTTTTATCAAACGAACGCAGCTTTCGTTTTTAATCGCTGAAAGATTTCCGCTGCACTAATTCACCCCCCCTCTTAGTGCTCTCGATCCTAACAAAAAGCAACGTTTGCATCAAAATAGTTTTTATCAAACGAACGCAGCTTTCATTTTTAATCGCTGAAAGATTTCCGCTGCACTAATTCACCCCCCCCTCTTAGTGCTCTCGATCCTAACAAAAAGCAACGTTTGCATGCAAATTCTTAAGAGAGGAATGAGTTTAAACCCCTTTAGATATGTCTCCTATGATTAACTCCATAGGATGAGCATCTACATACTTCCAATCCTTGGGTAATGTTTCGGAAGAAGATGCATCCAAGTTGCTAGATGGAGAAAGGGTTTCATTTAAATTCAAAGAATCAAAATTAACATCATCATCAAAATTATTTTTCTTAACTTCAAAAACTTCATAACATGAATAGATTCTTCTATAATCAAAGTTCTTTTGTTAAAGATACAAAATCTTTTAGAAACAAAAGAATATCCAAGAAAAATTCCTTCATCGGATTTTGTATCAAATTTACCTAAGGCATCTTTTTCATTCAAAATAAAATATTTACATCCGAAGACTTTAAAGTATGATACGTTGAGTTTTTTGTTGTTCCACAACTCATAAGGAGTCTTGGAAAGTAGTAGTCTTACTAGAAACCTATTCATAACATAGCATGCCGTATTTATGGTTTCGGCCCAAAAATATTTGGGTAGGCTATGTTCGTTTAACATGATTCTTGCCATTTCGTATAAATTTTTATTCTTTCTTTCTATTACTCCATTTTGTTAATGATTTTTTAGAGTAGAGAATTTGTGGTTGTATCCATTAGATTCACAAAATTCTTGAAAATTATGGTTTTGAAATTCACCACCATGATCACTTCGAATTGATGAAATCATAAAACCCTTTTCATTTTGAACAAGTTTACAAAACTTAGAGAAATCCCTAACCTAAAGCATTCACTTTTGTGTGCCAAAAAATAAGTCCATGTGTATCTACTATAATCATCCACGATGACAAATATGTATTTGCTATCTCCTAGGCTTGATGTAGTAATTGGTCCGAACAAGTCCATATGGATCAATTGCAAAGGTCTAGAGGTGCTTATTTGGTTCTTAAGTTTGAAGCTACCTTTTATTTGTTTTCCTAGTTGACATGTATCACGCAAATTATCTTTGACGAACGTGATATGAGGAATTCCTCTTACAAGTTCTTCAGATGAAATTTGAGAAATTAGTTTTATTCTAGCATGACCTAATCTCCTATGCCAAAGCCAAGCATCGCCATTCAAAACCAAAAAGCACATTTCATTACAAAGATCATCAATCTCGATAGTGTATACATTATTTTATTTTAGGACAATCATAGATGTGTTTTTGTGTGGTTTTTCAATAATACAAGCATTAGATTCAAATCTAATGATATATCCTTTATCACATAATTGACTAATACTTAAAAGGTTATGTTTTAATCCATCAACTAACAATACATCTTCAATAAGAAGGTTGGATTTGTTACCTATGGTCCATTTGGCAATGATTTACCCTTGTTGTTATATCCGAAGGTGATATATCCTTCGTTGGGCTAGTGAACTTAGAGAAATGAGATGGATCTCCAGTCATATGCCTTGAGCATCTACTATCAATATACCATCTCTTGCTCCTAGCTTGTGATGGTACATTTTTCTACAAAAAGAGATGATTTTTAGGTACCCATTTGACTTTAGGTACCTCAAAAATCGAACTACATAGCTTATCATATTGCATTGAGTCATTTGAGGTTCTTTTATGAATCCAAATCAATTTATGTGGACTACGTTTCTTGAATGGACAATGATAAGCTACATGCCCAAATTTACAACAAAAGTTGCATTTGTTTCGGGATGAAACATGCAAAGTAAGGCATTTAACAAAGATGGTTGGATTTTCGTAAGAGCTACTCACAAATCAAATTCCGCCTTTTCTATGAATGTGACCCTTGTTGGTAAGGATCATGTTCAAGGACTTACTACCAACCTCCAATTTTCTTAAGGTTTCCTTTAGTAGTAAGTTTTCTTTTTGAAGTATTTCTAGTTTATCACATTTCGTACATGGAGCTAAACTATCATTGTGCTCAACTTTTAATCTATCGAAATCACTAACAAGAGAAGCATGCTCCTTTTTTAACAATTTATATTTTCTACTAATTAATTTACATTCATCAAATAGACCATTAAAAGCATTTAATAGTTCATCAAATGATAAATTTACGTCAAATGAACTTGTTACCTCATCTCCAATGGCCATTAGTGCATAGTGAGCAACTTGCTCGGTGATGGTAGGCTCCTTTTCTTCGGATGCATTTGAATCGTCCCATGTAGCTTTGAGAGCCTTCTTCTTTAGTTGCCTCCTCTTTGCTTGGGGACATTCACTCTTGAAGTGTCCCAACTTTTTGCATTCATAACATATTACTTGTTCTTTGTTAGGTTCAAATTTACTTTTAGTATCATTTTTAAATTTATTTCTTTTTATGAATCTTTTGAACTTCTTTGTTAAGAGTGCCAAGTCATCATCAAAGCCCTCATTACTTGAGTTTTCTTTCAAGTGGTCTTCTTGTGTTCTCAGTATATGTCCTCAAGCTCTTCATGAGCTTTACATGTCATTTCATAGGTCATTAGTAACCCAATTAGTTCTTCAAAAGGAAAATTATTTAGATCTTTGGCCTCTTGAATGACCGTTACTTTAGGATCCCAACTTTTTGGAAGGGATCTTAAAATCTTATTAACCAGTTCAAAATCCGAGAAACCTTTACCAAGTCCTTTTAAACCATTAACGACATTCGTAAATCGGGGGTACATGTCTCCAATGGTCTCACTCGGTTTCATTCGAAACAACTCATAAGAATGCAGGAAAAGATTAATTTTTAACTCCTTCACTCTACTAGTGCCTTCATGAATCACTTCGAGTGTGTGCCGAATGTCAAAAGTCATTTCACAAATCGATACTCGATTAAACTCATTTTCATCTAATGCATAAAATAAGACATTCATAGCCTTTGCGTTTAAAGCAAAAATCTTTTTCTCCAATTCATTCCAATCATTCATTAGAAGATAAGACTTTTGAAAGCCATTTTCTATAATATTCCATAATTTAAAATCTATTAAAATTAGGAAGATCCTCATTCTAATCTTCCAATATGTGTAATCCGTCCCATTGAATATGGGTGGACGTGTAACTGAATGACCCTCTAGGTTGCCGACAAATGCCATCTCTCTTGGGTTTAAAACCAAATGAGAGTGAACATTGCTTTGATACCAATTGTTAGGATCAAGAGCGACACTAAGAGGGGGTGTGAATTAGTGTAGCGGAAAACTTTTCAAATTCGAAAGACTTTTGTTTCGATTAAAATTGATTCGAATGAAAATGGTTTCGATTCAATCTGTTTTGGAGAGATCATGAACTTGAAAGCATTCGTCAAAGTGCAAGAGAGGATTAAGGAGGTTTATAATAATATAAATTGCTCAATTGAGAAGCAAACCAGGATTTAGAGTGGTTCGGTCAACGTGTCCTACATCCACTTTCGGATTCCTCCTCTGACGAGATCTCCAACGTCCACTATGTTGAATCTCGTATTTTGATGATGAAACTACTTGATATATGTTTATGATTTAATCTGCATTTTGAGTGACGCAGGGTGCTTCGATCAGAATGAGACAATTAAAGCAGGAACATCATGTTATGCCGGAGGAACATGTCAGAAGATTGGACGTCGGGCCGGTGGATCGGTCGACGTATCGACAGAAGGCTTCGGGCCGTGGACTCGGGCAACGGGCCAAGAAGAGCGGGTATTGTGCCACGGATATCGGAGTTGCGGAGTCAACTGGCCGATTGGGCAATAGGCTGCAGGAAAGGACGATGCGCCGAAGAATCGGACGAAGCGTCGAGGGACCAATGACATGCCGGACAACTTGGTTAATTGCTTAGGATTAATTGTCTCGATCGAAGTTTTGCTTTAAATGTGCAGGATTATCTACGATGAAAGTTAGACAAGCAGCAGGAGTTGCGCCGGAGTCAAGTTCATGATCACATTGGAAGTTCGAGAGTTCGACGGAAGTTCGGACGGTCGTCGGAGGTTCTGCGAGAACAGATCCGAGAAGTCCAGAAGCTTGCCAAGCGAAGCTCGTCGGAACTTGCCAAGTGGATCGTCGCAAAGTCCAGGAGTTTGCTGGAAGTCCGCAGGAGCATCACCGAGGGTTCATCGGATGATCGACGGAAGTTCGCCGGAAACTCGCCGGAAGAAGCGATTGACGCACCGAAGCAAAGCTGCAGAAATTGTCTTAGATTTAATCATAGTTAGCACGTTGATTAAGTTGGAAAATGGGAGGTGATCCCTTTGGCTTAATCTTGGGGCAATTGGGCCCCTGAAAGACTGAAATTGGGCCGAATGAAACTAACCATTTGGACCCTGATTGCACCAGGAGGTGCAACCGCCTAGGCCAGGAGGTGGCACCGCCTGGGCTAAGCCTCCCAGCGAGACTGGGCGGTGCAACCTCTCCAGCCGGGAGGTGGCACCGCCTGAGCTCAGTCTTCGAGCAAGACTGGGCGGTGCAACCTCCCTGACAGAGAGGTGGCACCGCCTGAGCCTAGTCTTCGAGCAAGACTGGGCGGTGCAACCTCCCTGACAGAGAGGTGGCACCGCCTGAGCTCGGTCTTCGAGCTCTGCCAGGCGGTGCAACCTCTCCAGTCAAGAGGTGCAACCGCCTGATCCCGGAATTCCGCGATTTGATCGTTTTGAGCTCGAAATTTGAATTGGGTTGGGGCCTATAAATACCCCACCCATTCAGCACTGAAAAGATACAGACCTACACCGAAATCTTGATCTTTTCTGTGATTCTAAGAGCTCAAAAGTGTTGTAAAGCCTTTAAGTCTCCTCCTTCTGTTCTTCAAGTTTCCAGTTGTAAAGTAAGGAGAGAAAGGTCTGTAAAGGTTGTCTCCTGAGCCTGTCAAAAGGAGAGAAACTGTAAAAGGGCAATTGGCCTTCGCCTATTGAAGGAAGGCCTCTAGTTGACGTCGGTAACCTCATCGGTGGAGGAAGCCAAAAGTGGAGTAGGTCAAGACTGACCGAACCACTCTAAATCTCTGGTTTGCGTTTATTTTGAGCACTTTATCATTACTGCAAACCTCCTACATAGCTACTGCTCTCTGCGCTTTTACGAACGAGTTCTGTGCAGTTTACGTTCACGTCTTGATTTCACTTACAACTGCAAACTGTCTTCTGCGCTTTTTTACGAACAAGGTTCTGTGCAGTTTACGTTTACGTCTTTTGATTTCATTTACAACTGCAAACTGTCTTCTGCGCTTTTACGAACAAGGTTCTGTGCAGTTTACGTTTACGTCTTGATTTCATTTAGAACTGCAAACTGTCATATGTGTTTAGACGCAAACTGCGTTTAGACGCAAACTGCGTTTAGACGTAAACTGCGCTTAGACGCAAACTACGTTTAGACGCAAACTGCGTTTAGACGTAAACTGCGCTTAGACGCAAACTGTGTTTAGACGCAAACTGCGCTTAGACGCAAACTGTGTTTAGACGCAAACTATGTTTAAGACGCAAACTGTGCTTAGACGCAATCTGCGCTTAGACGCAAACTGCACTTAGATACAAACTGTGAGTCAGCTTTTGCATCATAATAGTTTCTATCGAACGAACGCAGCTTTCGGTTTTAATCGCTGTAAAATTTCCGCTGCACTAATTCACCCCCCCTCTTAGTGCTCTCGATCCTAACAATTGGTATCAGAGCGGGGTATTTCTCATTTCGGATTTACACCCGAGAGAAATGGCTCTTCAAGAGGGCTTTTCGGTCTTTCGTCCACCGTTCTTTAACGGATTGGGCTACACTTATTGGAAAACTCGAATGAGAGTTTTCTTGATTTCTCTAAATCTAGATTTATGGAATATCGTTGAAAACAATTTTCAACTTCCCTCTAAACCGACGAACGAATGGTCAGATTTGGAGAAGAAGTATTTCTCTTTAAACGCAAAGGCTATGAATGCCTTATTTTGCGCTTTGGACACAAATGAGTTCAATCGGATTTCTACGTGCGAAACAGCTTTTGACATTTGGCGAACACTTGAAATCACGCACGAGGGAACTAGTAGTGTCAAAGACTCGAAAGTTAACTTTTTATTGCATGATTTCGAGCTTTTTCGAATGCAACCAAGCGAGACTATAGGCGACATGTACACCCGTTTCACGGATGTCGTCAATAGTTTAAGAGCTCTTGGAAAATGTTTTTCGGACTTTGAACTCGTAAACAAGATTTTGCGTTCTCTTTCTAAGAAGTGGGATTCAAAAGTAACTGCAATATAAGAAGCTAAAAACCTAAACAACTTACCACTTGAAGAACTAATTGGTTCATTGATGACATATGAAATGGTGCACAATGCACATGATGAACATGTTGAACACAATCACCTTCCAAAGAACAGGAAGGATTTGGAACTCTGGACAAATGAATGCCACTTGAGCGATGACTCAAGTGATGAGGACAATGATGAACAAAACAACCTTCCAAAGAACAGGAAGGATTTGGGACATAGAACATTTAAAGACCACTCGAGCATAAGCTCAAGTGATGGTGAACTTAAACTACAAATGAAACGAAAATTAAAAAGCAAAAAGAATCGAACTACTTGCTTTAAACGCAAGAAGAAGAACAAAAATTGGGATGAATCGAGCTCCTCCGAAGAAGAGAAAGTCAACAAAAGCAAGGCGGCAAACTACGCCTTAACAGCCTACAATGATGAGGTAATCGAAATCCCCCTAATTTATTTTGAAATTACTTGATGCTTTCATGATGTATTTTTCTCTTTTAATTTAGAATTAATTTTCTTAAAAATTATATGTTAAAAAAAAATTATTATGATCATACTAAGTAATTTCGAAAATAATAATATTGCATATTTTATGATAAACAAATAAAATGATCTTGATTGAAAATATGAAATCATGGTTAAGAAGTAATAATGTGTATTACGTTGATTTCCATTGTTATTTCTCGATTTTGATTAAAGATCATGTTTGATTTGAAGAAATACATAATGATGAAATTAAATATTTTGATTAACAATTTTATGCATGAGATTTTAAGCCGATGATAAGCATGTGTTATTCTCATGAGTATATTTGAAAAACTATGGCAAAAATGTGCTCGAATGCATGAACGTGTTAAGATTATTTTTCGGACATTCTTGATTCAATGTTCAAAACACTTAATTGCCATGATGAGTTTACACTATAACATGTTGGAAATTATATGTTTTGGATACATAAATTTTTATGATCATGAGCATGTTTTATCTTCATAATTGAACTTGAAAATCTATAGCAAAATCTTATCCAAATGCATGAAAGTACTAATTTCATTTTCGGATTCACTTAACAATTGGTATCCTAACAATCGGATTTTCTCATACACTTATGAAAAATATTTTTCTAAAATGGATTTGATGAAATGATTCCTGCTTATAAATTCCATCTTGAAATATGAATGATAGTGTCTTTGCTTGCAAAGATTTGTTTCACATACATATCTCCTATGATTCATGTGCAGAAAAAGAATTTATAAATCATAATACAATGAGATTTCTTATGCAAAAATAAAGTGCTTTTGTGATTCTTTGCTAAAGAGAATAATTATTAAAATCATGATCTTGATAATTATAACATGAAGCTCTTTATAAATCAAGATCGTTCATTATGCTCCCTACATTTATCAAAAAGGAGTTCTTCAAATGAAATGCAACTTGTCTTTTGATTTCATGATATTTTGTGAATCTCGAAATTAATTTTAATGACTTGATTATGAGTTTCAAGTTGACGATTTGATTTGAATAAGTTATGTCTAAATCATAATCATGATATTGCAAAATTAAAATCACAAATAATATCTTTTGGTATTCATGAATTGATACTCACAATATGAAAGTATTGGTATTCATGACTTGATTTTGATTGAAACATTACATGCTTAAATTAATCATTCTTCTATGTTTCAAAAATTCTTTAAATGCCTTATGTGATGACTGAAAATTAATTTGCTTTATGATGAATCATGAATCATGACTTGATCTATGATATTGAAATATTTTAATCATGATTCTTGGTTATATAGTTCCTTTGCCCTATTAAAAGGATTTGTTGAATGGATCATGTCCTTCTTGAACTCTCTTGATATCATGACAAGATTTTGTAATATGGCCTGTATAATAATTAAAAATTTTTGGCCATTGATTTCTCCCTTCCTTTCGACAAAAACAAAGGGGAGAAAGCTTTTGCTAGTTATAACATGCAAAGAAAAGCAATTGCAATCTTGCACATGAAGCAAGTGTTGAATTGCCATGATTGAACCTAAGAATCTTGCTATGCTTTTGTGCTTATATGTTGTGATGAAAATATAGCTTCATGTTATAAAAACTTGCATATCTTTTAAAATAGCTAGAGCTACTTCTCCTTTTGTTGATGATAAAGGGGGGGAAATATATGAATTGATACTATAAATGCCATATTTGAATTTTCATCATGTTAAGATATCAAGAACTTGCATCGTAATTCTACTTGATGATATCTTGCCATGTGATGAAATGCTACGATTTGTTGCTAAAATGATGCATGCAATACTTATGCTTTCTACGTAATGTATTGCATATGATATGAACCTTGATTAAAATTGCCTTGATTTGAATTCAAGGTTTATCTCAATTATGGAATTTTGAAATAAAAATGATTACTCACCTTTGTCATGATTTAGAAATTGACAAAAAGGGTTTTCCCTTCTTTTTGACAATGACTAAGGAGGAGATAACATGCATGCACAATTCAAGAAGAAAGCAAATTTTCACTTCTCAAAAGAGAAGAAATTGCTATCTTGAACATCTTAAGAAACAAAAAGAACAAAGGTGCTATCTTGCCTATCTCAAGAAGCAAAACATGCTAACTTGCGCATCAAGCAAAGTGGACAAAATTTTCATATTTCAAGAAGCAAGAGTTGCCTTCTTGAACATATCTAATTTGCTAGCTTGCATAATGTAGAACTTGCTATCTTGAACATCTCTAATTTTCATACCAAGTGCTATCTTGTATGCTATAAAACTTGCATATCTAAAACTTGATAGCTTGAATATTCTAAGCATGATTCAACACCTATATTTTCTAGCAAAATTGCATGATGATAAAACTTGATATTATGTTTTTCATGCAATGAGTTGAACCAATATCACAAATACTTGATTGTGATACTTCTCCTTTTTGTTGATGACAAAGGGGGAGAAGTATGTTGATGAAAGTATGTTGATGACATGACATGTGATGCATAAGTTTATGCATATGTTCATGTTGACGTGTTGCAAGTATTCATGATGAATATTGCAATGACTTGAATTCAGTTTGAATTCAAGGTTCTATCAAGATGACATATTGATAGGGGGAGTTTGTTTAAACTCCGGGAGTTAAGTTTAACTCCGTCATCAAGTGGTTGTCATCATCAAAAAGGGGGAGATTGTTGAATCTCGTATTTTGATGATGAAACTACTTGATATATGTTTATGATTTAATCTGCATTTTGAGTGACGTAGGGTGCTTCGATCAGGATGAGACAATTAAAGCAGGAACATCATGTTATGCCGGAGGAACATGTCAGAAGATTGGACGTCGGGCCGGTGGATCGGTCGACGTATCGACAGAAGGCTTCGGGCCGTGGACTCGGGCATCGGGCCAAGAAGAGCGGGTATTGTGCCAAGGATATCGGAGTTGCGGAGTCAACTGGCCGATTGGGCAATAGGCTGCAGGAAAGGACGATGCGCCGAAGAATCGGACGAAGCGTCGAGGGACCAATGACATGCCGGATAACTTGGTTAATTGCTTAGGATTAATTGTCTCGATCGAAGTTTTGCTTTAAATGTGCAGGATTATCTACGATGAAAGTTAGACAAGCAGCAGGAGTTGCGCCGGAGTCAAGTTTATGATCACATTGGAAGTTCGAGAGTTCGACGGAAGTTCGGACGGTCGTCGGAGGTTCTGCGAGAACAGATCCGAGAAGTCCAGAAGCTTGCCAAGCGAAGCTCGTCGGAACTTGCCAAGTGGATCGTCGTAAAGTCCAGGAGTTTGCCGGAAGTCCGTAGGAGCATCACCGAGGGTTCATCGGATGATCGACGGAAGTTCGCCGGAAACTCGCCGGAAGAAGCGATTGACGCACCGAAGCAAAGCTGCAGAAATTGTCTTAGATTTAATCGTAGTTAGCACGTTGATTAAGTTGGAAAATGGGAGGTGATCCCTTTGGCTTAATCTTGGGGCAATTGGGCCCCTGAAAGACTGAAATTGGGCCGAATGGAACTAACCATTCGGACCCTGATTGCACCAGGAGGTGCAACCGCCTAGGCCAGGAGGTGGCACCGCCTGGGCTAAGCCTCCCAGCGAGACTGAGCGGTGCAACCTCTCCAGCCGGGAGGTGGCACCGCCTGAGCTCAGTCTTCGAGCAAGACTGGGCGGTGCAACCTCCCTGACAGAGAGGTGGCACCGCCTGAGCTCAGTCTTCGAGCAAGACTGGGCGGTGCAACCTCCCTGACAGAGAGGTGGCACCGCCTGAGCTCGTTCTTCGAGCTCTGCCAGGCGGTGCAACCTCTCCAGTCAAGAGGTGCAACCGCCTGATCCCGGAATTCCGGGATTTGATCGTTTTGAGCTCGAAATTTGAATTGGGTTGGGGCCTATAAATACCCCACCCATTCAGCACTGAAAAGATACAGACCTACACCGAAATCTTGATCTTTTCTGTGATTCTAAGAGCTCAAAAGTGTTGTAAAGCCTTTAAGTCTCCTCCTTCTGTTCTTCATGTTTCCAGTTGTAAAGTAAGGCGAGAAAGGTCTGTAAAGGTTGTCTCCTGAGCCTGTCAAAAGGAGAGAAACTGTAAAAGGGCAGTTGGCCTTCGCCTATTGAAGGAAGGCCTCTAGTTGACGTCGGTAACCTCATCGGTGGAGGAAGCCAAAAGTGGAGTAGGTCAAGACTGACCGAACCACTCTAAATCTCTGGTTTGCGTTTATTTTGAGCACTTTATCATTACTGCAAACCTCCTACATAGCTACTGCTCTCTGCGCTTTTACGAACGAGTTCTGTGCAGTTTACGTTCACGTCTTGATTTCACTTACAACTGCAAACTGTCTTCTGCGCTTTTTTACGAACAAGGTTCTGTGCAGTTTACGTTTACGTCTTTTGATTTCATTTACAACTGCAAACTGTCTTCTGCGCTTTTACGAACAAGGTTCTGTGCAGTTTACGTTTACGTCTTGATTTCATTTAGAACTGCAAACTGTCATCTGCGTTTAGACGTAAACTGCGTTTAGACGCAAACTGCGTTTAGACGTAAACTGCGCTTAGACGCAAACTGCGTTTAGACGCAAACTGCGTTTAGACGTAAACTGCGTTTAGACGTAAACTGCGCTTAGACGCAAACTGTGTTTAGACGCAAATTGCGCTTAGACGCAAACTGTGTTTAGACGCAAACTGTGTTTAAGACGCAAACTGCGCTTAGACGCAATCTGCGCTTAGACGCAAACTGCACTTAGATACAAACTGTGAATCAGCTTTTGCATCATAATAGTTTCTATCGAACGAACGCAGCTTTCGGTTTTAATCGCTATAAAATTTCCGCTGCACTAATTCACCCCCCCCTCTTAGTGCTCTCGATCCTAACACACTAAAGCCCTTCCTTCAATAGGTGAAGACCAACCACCTCTTTTACAGCGCTTTCTCATTTTCACGGGTTTAGGAGAGAACCCTTATAAGTCTCACACCTCTCTTAAATGATCTCAAAACTTAGAAAGGAAGGAGGAGACCTCTAGCACTTGTTTATAACTCTTTTACACACCAACAACTCAAGATTATCTTAATGCTTTCGTACCCTTTCATGCAGAAAAGGATGGTATTTTTATAGGCCCCAATGACTTCAAAAATAGCGCCAAAAAGTGTCTATCCTGGGGTCCTAGCGGTACCACCGTCATTATTGGGCGGTACCACCACTTGACACCTGACACTGGGTAGTACTATCGCTCAGTCTGGGTGGTACCACCACCTGATAGAGCTCGAAGATCGAGCTCTAGCGATACTATCGCCTGACAAGGGTGGTACCACCATTGACAGTAATAACTACTAGCGGTACCACCGCCCAGATCACCTAGGAGACTGGGTCTTCTGGGTGGTGCCACCACCAGCCCTAGCGGTGCCACCGCTAGCCATGTTTTCAAGGGCTGATTGGGCTATTCAATCTAGCCCAAATTAGCCCTGTTAAGGGCCCAATTGGCCCCTAATTAAGTTAGTTGTATTACCTCCTAATCCTAACTTAATTTATACTCTAACTACGATAATTAAGACATGATCACAGCTCTTCTTGTTCTGGTGCGTCAATTGCTCTTCCGGCGAGCTTCCGACGTACTTCCGGCGAATATTCGACGAACTCTCGGCAATGCTCCGACGGACTCCCGACAAGCTCCTGGAGTTTACGACAATCTTCTTGGTAAGTTCCGATGAGCTTCTTTGGCAAGCTCTTGGACTTCTCGGTTGGTTCCGACAGAACTTTCGAGAGTTGATTACTCTAGGAGAGCCAATTGCCCACATATTTCATATTAATCAATACAGTAGTATCTATGTAATCATTAAAACTTTGAAGCTGGCTTTTTGAAAGCTGTCTACCCCTAACTTTTTCATTTGTGTACCGAACAGTATTAAAGTCACCAAGAACAATCCAAGGTACATTAAGATAGCCATTTGCAATGTTCGTCAGATCAGTATATAGTATATTTCTTTCTTGTATACTATTTGATGCATATATACTAGTGAAATTGAATTGACAGCTATTCTTTTTGTCCTCCACCTTATGATAGATGAATTATTCAGTAGTAGAAATAAACCAAGCATTAATAGAGTTAGGATGCCATAAGACTCATATCCTATCAAAAGTTTCACTAGAGTTATTGATAAACAGTTCTGCGTTTGGCCATATTAAATTATTTAGAGCATGAACACACAATTGTTTAATTTTCATTTCCACAAGAATAGCAATATCACATGCGGCATACTTAATTATTCTGTTAAGCTCCCAATATTTTTCAAGCTTATTAAGTCCACAAACATTCCAGCAGGTTATCTTCATCATAAATAAAACAAATGGAAAAGGAAGTAAGGTATTCATCCTACAACTTTGAATGGACAATACCATCCTTTTTCTTATCCTTAGATTTTGCATTTTCCTCTTGCACAATATCCTTACCTTTTAAGGCTTTATTTATATATTTATCCACTTCGTCCACAGCTTACAAATGTTTAAACTTTATACCTTGAGTCAAGTAGTCCTCATTGGCAAGGTTTGTATCATGGTTAGTATGGTTTGTTGGGGCATAAGATAGTTGAGGTAGAATATCTTTGCTGGCGGCGGGGTTTGTTGGGGCTTGAGTTTGTTGAGACTCAAAGTCCTGGTTGGCGCGATGAGTGGATATTGGAATTCCTGTTGTAGACAGATCCGATAATATAGGAAGAGATGAAGATGAAGTTTCTGACTTTTGCTTTTCTTGTCCACGAGTACCATGGGAAACTTTTGTTGTGGAAGGCTCCGACATAATAGGAAGAGATAAAGTTCCTACTTTGTCTTTCTGTTCGCGGTGCTGTCCCTACGAGTTAGAATGCTTAATTATCTTCGCCACCACCGATGCTACTACCACTGGAGGAGACTCGCCTTGTTGTTGAGGTGCTTGACGTGGCCAATAGACCTTAGTGATTGGTTTCAGAGTTTGCTGATAAGCTCCATTTGTATGACCAAAAGATAAGCAATTTTGACATCGTTGTGGCTTCCAGGAATATGAGACATGTACCTTACGGGTGTTCCCATCAAGATCACGATAAAAAACCTCATTAGGAAGATCTTCGTCAGAAGAAACCAGTACACATGCTCGTGCAAATGCTAATCTCGTCTGCGCAGCTGTTGCTTTGTCGATATAGAGTGGCTATCCTAGAGTGCTGTATAACTTTGCAATAAAATATTGATTCCAAAAATGTGGAGGAAGACCCTGAAAGGATACCTATAAGGGAATAGATTATAGGCTGTCTAACTCTAAACAGACATCAGGAGACCAACATCGTAAAATCATTAGATGACCGCGAATAGTCCAGAACCCTTCAAGAACTCATTGCAAATCTTCTTCGAAGTATAACTTACAAACAAAGAAACCGTTCTCCTATATATTAAGATCAAATGCCGATATTCCTCTTTTTAGTTTTGATAAATGAGAATAGTGGGTAATAGGATGTTTTGAGACCTACCACATAGCCAACAATTGCTATAGACCATGTCTCAATTAGCTTTGCGGAATCAGTAGTCTCGTACATAACAATCTTCTTATCAATCTGAACTTTTGGAGCAAAGAAATCCAAGCTGAGATTTGGACTTCCAACCGGAGCCTTGAAGAGGCTAGTCCAAGGCCGAGTGTTACTGGAAATGAGAGT
The DNA here is from genome assembly GCF_036884655.1 of Musa acuminata AAA Group. Lineage (NCBI taxonomy): Eukaryota > Viridiplantae > Streptophyta > Magnoliopsida > Zingiberales > Musaceae > Musa > Musa acuminata. The sequence continues at coordinate 25,705,399 of NC_088342.1, read as the reverse complement.
AGGAGGCCACGATCTAGGGCGCAACCTACTTTGATGCTGCTTCGTTAAAGGTGCATCTCATCGGAAAGAAGATAGCGGAAGAGCAACTTGAGAGGTAAGAGTTGGGAGCCTCATCGTCGAATCTCCCTTCCCGCCACCGTCGCCAGCCCCTAAGACCATCGTTGCCATGTCCCTGGAACGTTGGGAGGGCTGCACACTCGCCACCCCCCAAAGAAACCCTCCTCTTGTCCACCGAGAAGGAGCGCGTAGAATTGCCGGCCCTCTTCTTCTCTATTTCTCCGATGAGAAGAGGAAGATGGCATGGGGGCTGCTCGTAGAATTAAGAAGAGGGGCTGCAGAGAGAGATCACAGCAGGTCGAAAATCCCAACCTTCCCTTTGCAGGCGGCCCACCTCACCTTTTTTCCTCCTTATGAGAAGGGGGAAGAAGGAGAGTAGAGGGCTGCACACAGTCATCGCCCCCCAAGAAACCCTCCTCTATTCCACCGACTAGAACAGGAGGAGAGTAGCGGATGCAGAACCGCCGGCCGCAGTAGAGCACTGCTGACCACGAGAAGGGTGCGATCGCAGCGGCCTTCCTTCGATCTCTCGTCTTCTGTTCCGCGAGAAGAGGAAGAAGGAGAGCAGAGGGGTTGTAGAGAACCCCTCCTCTGTTCTATGAAGAGGAAGAGCACAGGACCTCCGGCCGCTGAGAGGCGAGGGAGGGCGCTGCTGCCCCAGGTCGCCTTCCTTGTGCGCAGTAGGGTGACACTGACCACGAGAAGGGTGCGATGGTGCGATCTCCCCTATTCCTGGAGAAGGGGAAGAAGGAGAGCAGATTGCGATCTCTCCTCCTCCGCCGGATCTGTTCTCTGGTCGCAAAAAGGGGCTACGTGCAGAAACAGATCCCTGTTCCTTGAGAAAGATAGGATCACAGCAGATCCCAGCCTTCCCATTGTCGATCCCCAGTCCAGAGGAGCCGTTGCCGCTATCACCCAGCCCACCTTGCCTTTGTTCCTCGCTATGAGAAGCGGAAGGAGGAGAGCAGAGGCTGCTCGCTGTCACTGCGCCCTAAGAAACCATCCTCTATTCCACCGAGGAGAAGAGGAGCGTGCAGAACAGAAGGAGAACAGGGGATGCAGAGAGGAGCGATTACAGCCCTCTCTCCGCTCCTCTGTTCCCTTTGCGATCGTGGCCCTCTCTCCACACCCAAGCAACTTCTTTCGTTACGAATGCGATCTTTTCCTCTCTTTCGAAAGCTCCACTAGAGATAATAATTCACTCGATTCATCGACTGTGGATGTACTAGACCACTACGTCGTAGTCTCCAAACGATACAAGGGAATTCAATCCATTTGACTTATTTGTCCTCAATTACCATGTACCTATAGTCCCTTATCCATCTAATATCCCAGAGACTGTATACTGGATATGGTGCTATCAGACCCATACGATTTCTACTCGAGTCTTACTCTAATCGGATTCTCCCAGAGAACTCTTTTTCTCTCAATCTGAATAACCCTAGCCAATGATTTATTTGAGTAAAAGCATATGAGATATTCCTCTCATAACACCGAGAGTGGATGATCCTTTATTAACACTCAATAGTCCTCGTAAGGTTGGCTACCACTCTTGATGGCCAACTGTGCTAGATTTGAAACCTCCACTCAATAGTCCTCAAAGAGTGGAGTACTCATACAGGATATCCTTGGTATCTCAAGTCTAAAGACTAGATACACCACTAAGACTACAGAATCACTGTCAGACAATAAGACATCATCAACTATCTAGCATTCCATAAGCAGATCAATCAGTGAACTCATTCTCCAATGAGTACCTGTACTATATCCGTAGTGTTCCCACATGAATAACTATGAGACCAATTACATCCATCATATGGACGGATATACAATACACCAGTCTATCTATTTATCTCGATGTCCCTCTCGAATAACCTATGACCAGGATTATTTAGGATCTGTGTTTAAAGATGAATCGGACTCATCATCATGATCCGATTCCTATTACACAGATCCATGGACATTATAATATATTCAGGCAACATGAAATATAAAGTGATAAAATGTCAAATAATAATAATAAGCAAAAGGACTACGTGTCAAGTCACATATGTCATCACTCACGTGATTGACTTGCAGGGTTCCTATGACTAGCAATCTTCCACTTGACCTAAAGCCAATCACCTATGTGTTTGATCCCCATCAAACCCTCGTAATGCTCAAAGACCATCTAAGACAACAACTTTGTCAGTGGATCTATAATGTTAACTTCGGATGAAATTTTTTCTACTACTTCATCTCCTCGGATCATGATCTCTCTAATATGCTAGAATCGCCTTAGAACACTTCTAATGAGACTTGGGTTCCTTCGCTTGAGCAATCGCTCCATTGTTATAGCGATACAAGGGAATCAACTCATTGCTGCCTAGCATGACTCCTAGACCTGTGATGAGCTACTTCATCCAAACTTCCTCCTTTGCTGCCTCTGTTGTAGTAACGTACTCTACCTCTATGGATGAGTCAACAGTTGTATCTTGCTTGGAACTCTTCCAGCACACTACTTCTCCATTCAGAGTATATACTTATCCCTACTTTGACTTGCTATCATCGACATTAGATTGGAAACTTGAGTCCTTGTAGCCTTCAACTCTGAGGCTACTACCTCGATATACCAGTAAAAGATCTTTAGTCTTTCTTAAGTACTTAAGGATACACTTTATTGCTTTCCAATACTCCAAGCCTAGATCCACCTGATACATGCTCGTGACATAGAGTATGCATTATATTAGGCCTGGTACATAGCATGATATACATGATAGACTCTATTATTGAGGCATAGGGTATCCTATCCATGTTTGCCTTTTCTCCAAAAGTCTTTGAGGACATACTCCTAGAAAGCGATATCCCACATCTCATCAGTATGAGATCTCTCTTGAAATTTTTCATACCAAACCTTTTGACAATGATGTCTATGTACTTGGACTTGGACAAGCTAAGCAACCTCTCAGATCCATATATATATATTCGCATCCCCATGATATAGGATACTTCCCCTAACTTCTTTATGGAGAAGTGTCTAGATAACAAAGCCTTTACTGTGGATAGCATTCCTACATCATTCCCAATGATCAGGATATCATCCACATATAACATCAAGAAGGTGATAGCGCTCTCACTTACCTTCCTGTATACAAAAGGCTCATCTTTATTCTTAACGAAGTCATAAGATCTGATTGTCTCATCAAATCTTATGTTCCAACTTCGAAAACCTTGCTTTAGTATATAAATAGACCTAAGCAACCATCACATGAATCCCTTATCTGAGCAGTCCTTAGACACAAATCTATCAGGCTATATCATATACACCTCCTCCTCGAGGTTGCCATTGAGGAATATGATTTTCATATCCATCTGTAAGATCTCAACCAATAGAATTCGGATGAATTTTAGCATAGCTACTATCACGCCTATCGAAAAATATCAATAATATTAAAATTTTCACCACAAACCAATCTAGGATCCAAACTAACATTTGAGGACACTGAAAAATGTTCTATCAATTCACATCTATAAAACCTGTGCAGTCTATAATCATATATCACATCACTCGATAATTCATATTTATGGCAATCCAAGCCAACTTAACAAAAATGAACAACATTTATAAATCCATAAGCTTAGTAATTTATACAATCAGAACTCCAACCATTTACCATAAGTTCATATCATCGTAAATTAGACTTAACATTTCGAAATTCCAAATAAGAGATATCTTCTAACACTTTTACATGGTATATCCATTCGATTAATCGACAACATTTCATTACATACAAAATATGCTTATACAACAATAACATAATAACCAACAAGATTTGCCCACAATTTTGAATAGCTATCCACTACCTCAGCCCAATACAAATATCTCAAAAAGTGATAAGCTGACCTGAAAGATTTTATATAACAATGGAGTGAGCTAAAAACAGCTCAACAAGTGACAAAGCATATTCCGAACAAAAGGGAATGATTTCAAACAAGTAAAGTATCATAATGCTAGAAAGAATACAAGAATTCTCAAGGATACCATCTTATTAGGTACAAAATCATATAATGTCATTTCAATCGAAATATATTTGGTTCCAAAACAAATGGAGCATAGAGTATTTGGAGTATATCAATAGCGTAGGAAATGTTCCGGAGCATATCAATAGCATATGGAATATTTCGGAGCATCCCAATAACAGATGAAATATTTCAGAGCATATCAATAACGAATGAAACATTTCAGAGCTTATCAATGGCGTATGAAATATTTCGAAGCATATCAATGACAAATGAGACATTTTGGAACATATCAATAGCATATGGACCATTTCGGAGCATATCAAAGAGCAAATACGAAACAGAAGCTCAAACGCCGAATTTGACATTGCATTCATATCATTCTTATCCAAAGCATGTATAGAAACACATAACCAAAGCTCTGGATATCATATCAAACATACAGAAGGTGAAGTAGGATCATAACATAATATGGTACATCCATTTCTGAATGACCACCAAACATAAGTCTCCCACGTCTGAGAGCTCTCTCACGTCTGGGAGCTCCATCCACCCACGTTTGAGTAAAGTCATAAGGGTCGGCAGAACATCACAGGCTCTATGCATAACTCCCTTCACCATTTCTGACAAAAGTTCACAATATCCCATAACACCAGAGTACAAAAGGATAGTATGAACAATAAATAGCACATATCGGAAGCACACACAGAATAATAAAACGTATATGTACCTTTACGAGTCAATATGAAGTAAGCAATAATCTTTCACAATTGTATTCAGATTTGAAAGGAAATGAAAGCAAGAGCACATACGGATTCCAAGCAATCACATATAGCTTAATTCAAATAAGAAGGTTAGATAAATTCGATATCCAAAGGAATGAAATTGGAATAAACATATATCGAAAGCAAATGCAGGACAATGAGATATACATGTGCCTATATGAGTCAATGTGATATAGCATAAACATTACACAATATATTTCAAGAATATAAATAATTTATAGACAAGAGCAAACCAGAATTCAAGCATTAATATAAGCCTCAATTGAGTGAAAGGAACTGGATGAAATATATTTCCAAATGAATGAAAATAGATTATACGAAATCGACTAAAGCTTGATTTCTGACAGAATTCGAGAGGCACATTGAACAAATGATTTAAACTATCAATCGTGCTCCAATTTACTTAAAAAATATATCATTAGAAAGATATTTCAATCTAATTTCTTATGAAATAAGTTTCATATAAATTAAAGTTTCCAACAAAGAGTTACCATTGATTTAGTAACCAAAGTTCAAAAATAAAATCATTGTTTTGCAGAACTCATAGGGTCGGATTCAACAGATAGCAGGATAGATATTTGAATTCCAAAATTTTCAATCTATATATCAAAAGAAAGGTCTATAAGTCTAGTTTTAAATTAAGTCAGTATAAATCAGAATTTCCAACAGGGACTTATAGGCATTTTAGTATCAAAAGGTTAGAAATTTTTATCCCTGTTTTGCAGCATCCATAGGCTCATTTGAAATAGAAGTTTGGGTAAGTATTCGGTGTCCAAAATTTTTAATATTAGTATCAAAAGAAATTATAAGAGTCTAGTTTCAAACGAATAAGGTCCTGCCTAAATCCATATTTGGTGCTAAAAATTATGGCTAAAACAATTTACAAGGGTTAGTTTACCGAAAAGTTCCAGATCCATAGTTTTGTGTCTAATAAGAGAATAATCAGATTCTAAGTAGAAATCTTTCAGATTATTCAGAATCAATATAAGAATAGAGACTAATATTTCTATAGGATGGGATTAAAATATTTTCCTTTGAGAATTATGACCCCAAATGGGAAGATTTGAGCAAGAAACCTCAAAACCCCAAATTTCTCTTCTTCTTCTCCTCCCTCCCCCCCTTTTTTTTTCTTCTTCTTTCTCTATTCTTCTCTTCTTTCATGCAGTTGCCTTCTCAGGTTTCTTGAGAACGAAGGTAGAGAGGCTTAAGCAGTGGGTTTTGTAATTTTGTATATTTTATAGATTAGTCCATGTATTATTATATTTACGATTAGGTCCTCAGGGTTTACATATAGGTCCTCAGGTTTTTTTTTTTGTGAACAGATCCCTAAATCTTATGAATAAGTTCTTAGATTTATACTTTGGTTCTTTTATCAAATTTAAAATAGATACTTACATTACAACTAGAAACTTATATGAAAATTTTGTAATGAGGCATGTTATACTCTCCCCCCCTTAAAAAAAAAAAATTTAGTCCTTTAAATTTATTATACCTCTATTGATGAAAAGTCAAGGATAAACGTTTTTTCATTTCCTCCTTTAGTTCCCAGGTTGTTTCTTCTCCGGAATGATGTCTCTAAATTACTTAAACCAGAGGGATGACCCGATTCCTTAGGATCTTTTTTTTCTTATCAACAATCTGAGCCGGCTCTTCCACATAAGATAAATCTTTATCGATCTCCATCAGCTTATACTTAATAATATGAGAAGGATTAGGTATATACTTTCTAATCATCAAAATAAGAAATATATTATGGATATGGCACAACGATGGTGGCATGGTAATCCTATAAGCGACAGAACCAACCCTCTCAAGGGCCTCAAAAGCTCCAATAAATCTTGGGCTTAACTTTTCTTTCTTCCCAAACCTTATAATGCCTTTGGAAGGGGAGACCTTTAAGAACATAAAATCTCCGATTTCAAATTCAATATCTCGTCTTCTATTGTCAGCATAACTCTTTTGACGACTCTAAGTAGTTTTTAACCTTTTCCTTATAACTTGAATTTTCTCGGTAGTTTCTTATACTTTGTACGGTGCTAACAACTTTCTGTCACCAACTTCCTCCCAACATATAGGTGTTATGCACTTTCGCCTATATAAAGCTTCATAAGGAGCCATCTGAATACTGGAATGATAACTATTATTATAAGTGAACTCAATAAGTGAAATATCTTTATCCCATTCACCTTTCTAATCCATAACATAGGCTCTAAGCAAATCCTCAAGTGTTTGAATTGTTCTTTTTGACTGACCATCAGTTTGAGGATGATATGCAGCACTAAACTTGACTTTAGTGCCCATAGATTCCTGTAATCTTCTCCAGAATCTAAAGAGAAATCTGGAGTCTCTATTAGAGATGATCTCCTTTGGAATACCATGAAGTCTTACTATTTCATTGACATATAAATCTACAAGTTTATCAAGCGAATAAGTCATATTAATCGGTAGAAAATGTGCAGATTTTGTTAACCTATCAATGATAACCCAAATAACATCATGCTTTCTAGAGGTTCTGGGTAGTCCTGAAACAAAATCCATAGTAACACATTCCCATTTCTATTCAGGAATATCTAAAGGTTACAACAACCCTCCAGGTCTTTAGTGTTCTACTTTGATTTGCTGACAAGTCAAACATTTTGAAATATACATTGCAATTTCCTTCTTCATGCCTTCCCACCAATAATGACTTTGGAGATCTCTATACATTTTAGTGCTCCTAGGATGCATAGTGTACTTTGAAGTATGACTTTCCTTTAGAATTTGGTTCTTGATATCTGGTTCATTTGGTACACAAACTCTATCCCCAAATCTCAATAGGCCATCCATTGAAACTTGAAATTTTGGCTTCAATTTCCTTTCTACTTCATTCCTCAAGTAGATTAAACGTGGATCTCGTAATTGTCCTTCCTTAATTTGTTGAGTAAGATCAGATTGCACTTGAATGAAGGCCATCAATATCGTTGAGTCTTGCTCTTTCCTTATAGCATTCAAATCAAAATTTTCTTCTAATAACTTCCATTGCTTCATGACCAGATTAGCCATAAAATTTGTAGATTTTCTACTAAGTGCATCAGCTACAACATTGGCTTTGCTTGGGTGATAATGGATGGCACAATCTGTTAGGATCAAGAGCACTAAGAGGGGGGGGTTGAATTAGTGTAGCAGAAAACTTTCGACGATTAAAATCGCGTTCGTACGATAAGAGCGATTTTGGTAGAAAATCCGATTCGTAAATCACTTTAACTTGTAACCAAGCAAGATGTAGTTAAAGCAAAGATATAAAGGCAATTTGCAGTTATGATAGAAATCAGAACATAAACGCAAACTGAAATATGATGTTCGTACGATAAAAACGATTTACGTCTAAACGCCGATTCGGAAAATGCAGAGCTTAAAACACGATCGTATATGCGTAGAAGGTAGTAAGCTTTTGAGGAGGTTTGTAGTAAAGATAAGATGCTCAAAGTAAATGCAAACCGAGATTTAGAGTGGTTCGGTCAATCTTGACCTACATCCACTTTTGGCTTCCTCCTCCGACGAGGTCACCGACGTCCACTAGAGGCCTTCCTTCAATAGGCGAAGGCCAACCACCCTTTTACAGTTTCACTCCTTTTGACGGGCTTAGGAGACAACCGTTACTGAATTTTCTTTCCTCTTTTATCAGATTAGAACTTGGAAGAAAAGAGGAAGAAGAACTTTCAACTCATACAACACTTTTGAGCTCTAAATATCACAAAGTAAAATCAGAATTTCGGTGGTTTCTGGGTTCCCTTTCAGTGCTGAAAGGGTGGGGTATTTATAGGCCCCAACCTAGTCTGAATTTCGAGCTCAAAACTGTCAATTCCCGGAATTCCGAGATCTGGCGGTTGCACCGCTTGACTGAGGCGATTGCATCGCCTGGCAGAGCTCGAAGACTGAGCCTCTGGGCAATGCCACCTCCTGTCAGGGGCGGTTGCACCTCCTGCCAGAGCTCGAAGACCGAGCTCAGGCGGGGCCACCGCTTGACTGAGGCGGTTGCACCTCCTACCAGAGCTCGAAGACCGAGCTCAGGCGGTGCCACCTCCTGTCAGGGGTGGTTGCACCGCCCAGTCTCGCTTGGAGACTGAGCCCAGGTGGTGCCACCGCCTGGCTGGGGCGGTTCAAACGCCTGGCAGAAATCAGGGTCCGAATGGGTTGATCCATTCGGCCCAATTTGGGTTTTTCAAGGGCCCAATTGCCCCAAGATTAAGTTAATGGGATCACCTCCCATTTCCAACTTAATTATTATGCTAACTGCGATATTTCCTAAGACATTTACTGCAACTTGCTCCGGTGCGTCAATCGCTTCTTCCGGTGAGCTTCCGGCGAACTTCCGTCGATCATCCGATGAACCCTCTGTGATGCTCCTGCGGACTTTCGGCAAACTCCTGGACTTGCGACGATCCACTTGGCGAGTTCCAACAAGCTTCTTTGACAAGCTCATGGACTTCTCGGATTTGTTCCTGCAGAACCTCCGACGACTGTCCGAACTTCCGTCGAACTCTCGAACTCCCAACGTGATCATTGTCTTGATTCCGGCGCAACTCCTACTGCATATCTTACTTTCATCATAATTAATCCTGCACACTTAAAACAAAACTTCGATTGAGACAATTAATCATAAGCAATTAACCAAGTTGTCCGGCATGTCATTGGTTCCTCGACGCTTCGTCTGATTCTTCGACGCATCGTCCTCTCCTGCAGCCTATTGCCCAATCGGCCAGTTGATTCTGCAACTCCGATATCCTTGGCACAATGCCCGCTCTTCTTGGCCCGATGCCCGAGTCCACGGCCCGAAGCCTTCTGTCGATACGTCGACCGATCCACCGGCCCGACGTCCAATCTTCTGACATGTTCCTGTTGGGAAATCATTGGGGGCGACATCATATGCGCAGCGGAAGAACAAGAAAACAAAAATCCCCGATTCCCAAAAAGATGTTCGTCGTTGTGCGAAGATTGGTGCGCAAAAATCCGCAAAACACAAAACTGCGTATAGAGATTATGTTACCTAGGGAGATCGTATATCCCTGTTTCCTTGCAGATCCTTAGGAGAGGGTGAAGGAGGTCAAGCGTCCTCCTCTCTAGCGGTGATCCACATAGCAGGGTTGCGACGACGCTCCTCAAAACTCCAGGCCTACTCTGAGGTGGAGAGGGAGAGGAGAATAGGAAAGGCAAGCAAAGACTCTAGCCTATGAGGCTGTGAATCCCTCCTATTTATAGAGATCCCGTGTCAAACCCTAATGGGTCCTTCCCTAGTGGGTATTGGATCTGCATCCAATAAGACAAGGGCTCCGTCGGATATCTCATATCCGAACCTCTACTCATCGCAATGCCTACCATATGTGTGTGACCCTCTAGGCCCAATATCGAGCTGGCCGTGAGTCATACCTGTCAGAACTCCTTCTAACTCGGTGAATTATTATCTCTGTAATAATTCACTCGACTCATCGACTACGGACGTACTAGGCCACTACGCCGTAGTCCCCAGACGATACAGGGGAATCCAATCCATTGGACCTGTCTGTCCTCAGTTACCATGTACCTATAGTCCCTCATCCATCTAATATCCCAGAGACCGTATATCGAGCATGGTGTTGTCAGACCCATACGGTTTCTACTCGAGTCTCGCTCTAATCGGATTCTCCCGGAGAACTCTTTCTCTCTCAACCCGAATGACCCTGGCCAGGGATTTGTCTGAGCAAGAACACATAGGATATTCCTCTCATGACGCCGAGAGTGGATGATCCTCTATTGACACTCAATAGCCCTCGTAAGGTCGACTACCACTCCCAATGACCAGCTGTACTAGATCTGGGGACAGCCAAACCTATAAGTCTGGTATCAAAGAGTGGGGCACTCATACAGGACATCCTTGGTGTCTCAAGTCTAAGGACCAAATACACCACTAGGACTACGGAATCGCTGTTTGACAATAAGGCATCATCAACCATCCAGCATTCCGTAAGCGGATCAATCAGTGAACTCATTCTCCAATGAGCACCTGTACTGTATCCCTAGTGTCCCTACACGAGCAGCTATGAGACCAGCTGCATCCATCATATGGACGGGTATACAGCACACCAGTCTATCCGGTTATCACGATGTCCTTCTCGAGTAACCTATGACCGGGATTATTTAGGATATGTGTTTAAAGGTGAATCGATCTCATTATCGTGATCTCATCACGATCCGATTCCCATTGCACAAATCCAAGGACATCACAATATATATATGCATTTATGCAATAGTTATAAAGTGATATACGCCAAAATATAATAAGCAAAAAGATTATGTATCAAGTCACACGTGCCATCACTCACGTGATTGGCTTGCTGGGCACATATGACTAGCAGTTCCTCCGGCACAACATGATTTTCTTGCTTTAATTGTCTCATCCTGATCGAAGCATCCTACGTCATTCAAAACACAAATTAAATCATAAACATATATCAAGTAGTTTCATCATCAAAATACGAGATTCAACACAATCATAATCCTTCAGAAGTTTTATCCATCTTCGCTGCCTCATGTTTAACTCTTTCTGAGTGAAAATATATTTTAAATTCTTGTGATCAGTAAAGATTTCAAATTGCCGCCCATACAAATAATGTCTCTAAATCTTTAGAGTAAAAACAATTGCTGCCAATTCCAAATCATGAGTTGGATAATTCAGTTCATAACCTTTTAGTTGTTTAGAAGCATAAGCAATCACTCTCCCTTCTTGCATTAAAACACATCTAAGGCCCTTTCTTGAAGCATCAGTATAAACTATAAATTCCTCACAACCACTTAGAATAGTGAGAATAGGGGCACTAGTCAATCTTCTTTTTAACTCTTGAAAAATTTACTCACAATTATCATCCCATACAAATTTCATATTCTTTTTAGTAAGTTTGTTGAGAGTTTGAGCGATTCGAGAAAATCCTTCCACAAATCTCCTGTAATAGCCTGCCATGCCCAAGAAGCTTCTAACTTCTATTACATTTATTGGTACTTCCCATTTAACTACAGCTTCTACTTTCTTTAGATCAACAGATATACCCTTCCTTGAAATCACATGGCCTAAGAAAGCAACTTAATTCAACCAAAAGTCACATTTGCTGAACTTTACATACAACTTCTTTTCTCTTAGTATGGATAATATATTTCTCAAGTGTTCCTCATGCACCTAATTACTCCTTGAATACACCAATATGTCATCAATGAATACAATTATACAGTCATCCAAGAGCGGTTGAAATATCCTATTTATTAGTTCCATAAAAGCTGCAGGGGCATTAGTCAAACCAAAAGACATCACCAAGAATTCATAGTGACCATATCGAGTTCTAAAAGCTATTTTTAGAAGATCCTCTTCCTTGATCTTTAACTGATAGTAACCTGACCTCAGGTCAATCTTAGAGAATACTTGTGCACCCTGTAGTTGATCAAACAAATCATTAATTCTGGGTATGAGATACTTGTTTTTGATGGTCACCTGATTCAACTGTCTATAATCAATACAAAGCTTCGATGTTCCATCCTTCTTCTTCACTAATAATACCGGAGCACCCCATGGTGAAACGCTGGGTTGTATGAAACCCTTATCTAATAATTCTTGTAGTTGCTTCTTTAATTCCTCAAGCTCGAGTGGTGCCATTCTGTAGGGAGGCTTAGATATTGAGGTTGTATTGGGGACCAAATCAATAACAAATTCACCCTCTCTATCTAGAGGTAAACCAGACAAGTCATCTGGGAATACATCAGGGAACTCTTTGACCACTGAAATTTCATCTAGATGGGTTTCCTGATTTGAATACTCCTTTACACACACTATATAACAAAAACAATCCTTCTGCATAAGACGATAAGCTTGAAGTGCTGATATCAAGCAAGGAGGCAAAGCATGCCTAATACCCTCAAAGTAAAATATAGGCTGATTTGGTATGCAGAAAGTAATTATTTTTGTGTAGCAATCAATACTAGCGTGATGAGAAGATAACCAATCCATGCCAAGTATAATATCAAAACCCTAGATCTCTAAGAGAACTAAATCAACAAAAAGTTTAAGTTTTCCAATAAAAATCAGACAAGAGGACCAGATTCAAGTTCGTTATCAAAGAATCTCCAATGATCGTATTTACATATAGCACATAATGCATTGGTCTAGGTTGAATACCCAAGTGATAAGCAAAATATTCTAAATTAAATCATAGATGAGACCCATGGTCAAACAAATATTTACATTCTTTCATAAACATGAATAATACCTTCGACCACTAATTCAAAAGTTTTAGAATCATATTCAGTGATAACATACACTCTTACATGAGCTGATGATTCAGGGGGCAATGACTCTTTCTTCTTGTTCAAAGGGCAGTCTTTTATTTTATGATCCAACTTTCCATAAGCAAAATAGGCTCCAATCACCGGAAAACACAAACTTGTTTCATAATTTAACCTGCAATTCACACATGATCGAGTCTTTTGTGGTGACTTACCTTTTCAAATTCAGATGTCTTGACCCTCTTGTTATTAATTTCTGATTAATTTCTAATTATATTTTTATTGGTAAACTTGTCCTTATCATTCTTGCCACTAATCTCCAAAAATTCTTTTCATTGTTTCAATTAATGATAAGCCTCTACTTCTAATATACGGTGGCAAAAGAAATCATTTGATCATCGGAACAATTTTGAACATCAAATATATTCTCTGTTAGGATCAAGAGCACTAAGATGGGGCGGGGGGGGGGGGGGGGGGGGGGGGTTTGGTTTGAATTAGTGCAGCGGAAAACTTTCAACGATTAAAAAGGTGTTCGTACGATAAAAGCGATTTCGATAGAAAAGCCGATTCGTAAATCTCTTTAACTTATAATCAAGCGAGATGTAGTTAAAGGAAATCTATGAAGGCAGTTTGCAATTATGACGAAAGTTAAAATGTAAGCGCAAATTGAAATATGATGTTCGTACGATAAAACTAATTTACGTCTAAACGCCGATTCGGAAAATACTGAACTTTAAATCACGATCGTAAATGTGTAGAAGACAGTAAGCTATTTAGGAGGTTTGCAGTAAGGATAAGATGCTCAAAGTAAATGCAAACCGAGATTTAGAGTGGTTTGGTCAATCTTGACCTACATCTACTTTTGGCTTCCTCTACCGACGAGGTCACTGACCTCTACTAGAGGCCTTCCTTCAATAGGCGAAGGCCAACCACCCTTTTACAGTTTCACTCCTTTTGACGGGCTTAGGAGACAACCCTTACAGAATTTTCTCTCCTCTCTTTAAAGATCAGAACTTGGAAGAAAAGAGGGATAAGAACTTTTGGCCTTTACAACAATTTTAAGCTCTAAAAATCACAGAATAAGATCAGGATTTCGGTGTGTTTTTGGTGCTCTTTCAGTGCTGAAAGGGTGGGGTATTTATAGGCCCCAACCCAGTTTGAATTTCGAGCTCAAAATTATCAATTCCCGAAATTTTGGGATCTAGCGGTTGCACCTCCTGACTGAGGCGGTTGCACCGCCTGGCAGAGCTCAAAGACTGAGCCTCTGGGTGGTGCCACCTCCTGTCAGGGGCGGTTGCACCTCCTGCCAGAGCTCGAAGACCGAGCTCAGGCGGTGCCACCGCCTGACTGAGGCGGTTGCACCTCTTGCCAGAGCTCGAAGACTAAGCTCAAGCGGTGCCACCGCCTGACTGAGGCGGTTGCACCTCCTACCAGAGCTCGAAGACCGAGCTCAGGCGGTGCCACCTCTTGGCTGGGGCGGTTCAACCACCTGGCAGAAATCAGGGTTCGAATGGGTTGATCCATTCGACCCAATTTGGGTTTTTTAGGGGCCCAATTGCCCCAATATTAAGTTAATGGGATCACCTCCCATTTCCAACTTAATCATTGTGCTAACTACGATATTTCCTAAGACATTTACTGCAACTTACTCCGGTGCGTCAATCGCTTCTTCCGGCGAGCTTCCAGCGAACTTTCGTCGATCATCCGATGAACCCTCGGTGATGCTCCTGCGGACTTCCGACAAACTCCTAGACTTGCGGCGATCCACTTGGCGAGTTCCGACGAGCTTTTTTGGCAAGCTCATGGACTTCTCGGATTTGTTCCCGTAGAACCTCCGATGACTGTCCGAACTTCCATCGAACTCTCGAACTCCCAACGTGATCATTGTCTTGATTCCGGCGCAACTCCTGCTGCATATCTTACTTTCATCGTAGTTAATCCTGCACACTTATCTCAACATATAGATTAGATAACAAATGACAATTGACTTCATCATCAAAATCCGAGATTCAACAATCTCCCCCTTTTTGATGATAATAATCAATTGATAATGGAGTTAACCTTAACTCTCCCTGTCTATATGCCATACTTGAGATAAGTCATTCTTGAAATCAAAACCTTTGAATTCAAGAGATATATTGATAAGTTAAAATCATTTAAACTTATCAATACTCCCATCATGATTCCCATCATGATGTTTATCTCTGAAGATGATGTCAAGGCTTGACATTCATTTTCAAATTTTACATTACAAGTTTGAATGATGGTAATAGTAGCAATTCATCATATTGTAAGATGTCAACATGTAAAGCTACGAAGTAAGATTTTGATATCATTACATGATGCACACATTTCAAATGTTTTAGCAATTATTGCATTTCATCACATGGTAAGATATCAATACGTAAAATTACGATGCAAGTTTTTGTTTGATATCTTAACACGATACAAACAAGGCATATCATAGCATTAATACTCATATATTTCTCCCCTTTTGTCATCAACAAAAAGTGTGGTAATTGTGATACTAGGAGAATAATATAAGTCAATTTTGAGCATAAGTGTGATAATTGTTCATGCCTTTACTAGGTTCATGTTATTTTACAAAGTGAGTGATAGGAAATCAATTATACAAGCATATAAAGGAAAGCATGATATGTAGATCGCTTTGAGTACTTCCTTTTTATTTGTTATGATCTTTTTGCATGAAGGAGGAAGGTTATTTGTGAGTTTACTTTGAGTGAAGTTAAAATCGATGAGAGATTAAATCATGCTTCATTTTTACAAGGATCAAGATATGTATGTGAAACAAATCTTTGCAAGTAAAAACACTATCATCCATATTTCAAGATGGAATTTATAAGCAAGAATCATTTCATCAAATCCATTTCAGAAAAATATTTTTCATATAATAAGTGTATGAGAAAATCCGATTGTTAGGATACCAATTATTAAGCGAATCCGAAAATGAAATTAATACTTTCATGCAGTCGGACAAGACTATGCTATAGATTTTCAAATACAATCATGAAGACAAAACATGCTTATTGTTATGGAAATTTTTGTATTCAACACATAATTTTCAATATGTTATTTAGGCATGTAATGGCAATCATGTGATTTGATCATTCAATAAAGTCCGAAAAATAATTTTAACTAGTTTATGTATTCGGACACATCAACATTCCTAATTCTCTTCTTATGAAATCAAATTGTTCTTCACTTAGAGGTTTTGTAAAAATATTAGCTAGTTGATGTTTAGTATCAATGAACTTTATGATTACATCATGATTAGTAACATGATCTCATATAAAGTGATGTCTAATATCAATATGTTTTGTTTTTGAGTGTTGTTAGGATCGAGAGCACTAAGAGGGGGGGGGGGGGTGAATTAGTGCAGCGAAAATCTTTCAGCGATTAAAAACGAAAGCTGTGTTTGTTTGATAGAAACTATTTTGATGCAAAAGTCAATTCTAAGATTACTTATGATTGAGTATAGTTTACGTCTAAACACGGTTTGCGTCTAAGCGCAGTTTACGTCTAAATGCAGTTTGCGTCTAAATGCAGATTGCGTCTAAGCACAGTTTGCATCTAAGTGCAGTTTGCGTCTTAGGCTCAGATTGCGACTAAGCGCAGTTTGCGTAGTTTGCATCTAAGCGCAGATTGCGTTGAAGCTCAGATTGCGTCTAAGCGCAGTTTGCGTTTAAGCGCAGTTTGCGTCTTAAGTGCAGATTGCGTCTAAGCTCAGTTTGCGTCTAAACACAGTTTTACGTCAAAACGTAGATTCGGAAAGATTTGAACTTAGACACTCGTTCGTAAAAGCACAGAAGTCAGTTTGCAGTTATAAATGGAATGTAAACGTAAACTGCAGAGAAACTCGTTCGTAAAAGCGCAGAAATCAGTTTGCAGTTATAAACAGAATCAAGACGTAAACGTAAACTGCAAAGAAACTCGTTCGTAAAAGCGCAGAAGACAGTTTGCAGTTATAAATAGAATCAAAACGTAAGTGTAAACCGTAATGTAGAGATCGTACGAAAACACCGATTTACGTCTGAATGCAGATTCGGAAAGAACAGAACTTAGAAACTTGTTCGTAAAAGCGCAGAGAGCAGTAGCTATGTAGGAGGTTTGCAGTAATGATAAAGTGCTCAAAATGAAAGCAAACCAGAGATTTAGAGTGGTTCGGTCAGTCTTGACCTACTCCACTTTTGGCTTCCTCCACCGACGAGGTCACCGACGTCAACTAGAGGCCTTCCTTCAATAGGCGAAGGCCAACTGCCCTTTTACAGTTTCACTCCTTTTGACGGGCTCAGGAGACAACCCTTACAGAACCTTTCTCTCCTCTCTTTACAACTCAAGACTTGAAGAACAGAAAGAGGAGAACTTTTGGACTTAACACAAATTTGAGCTCTTAGAATCACAGAAAAGATCAAGAATTCGGTGTAGTTCTGTGTGTTTTCAGTGCTGAATGGGTGGGGTATTTATAGGCCCCAACCCAGTTCAAATTTAGAGCTCAAAACGATCAAATCCCGGAATTCCGGGATCAGGCGGTTGCACCTCCTGACTGGAGAGGTTGCACCGCCTGGCAGAGCTCGAAGACTGAGCCTCTGGGTGGTGCCACCTCTGTCAGGGGCGGTTGCACCTCTCTGCCAGAGCTCGAAGACCGAGCTCAGGCGGTTGCACCGCCTGACTGGGGAGGTTGCACTGCCTGGCAGAGCTCGAAACTTGAGCTCTAGCGGTGCTACCTCCTGACAGAGGAGGTTGCACCGCCCAGTCTCGCTCGGAGACTGAGCCCTGGGCGGTTGCACCTCTTGGCTGGGGCGGTTGCACTGCCCAGTATCGCTGGGAGACATAGCTTGGGCAGTGCTACCTCCCTGCCTGGGCGGTTGCACCTCCCACAGCAACCTGGGTCCGAATGGGTTGAACCATTCGACCCAATTTGAGTTCTTCAGGGGCCCAATTGCCCCAAGATTAAGCTAATGGGATCACCTCCCATTTCTAACTTAATCAAAGTGCTAACTACGATTATTTCCTAAGACATATTCTGCAGCTTGCTTCGGTGCATCACTCGCTTCTTCCGGCGAGTTTCCGACGAACTTCCGTCGATCATCCGATGAACCCTCGGTGATGCTCCTGCGGACTTCCGGCAAACTCGTGGACTGCGACGATCCACTTGGCAAGTTCCGACGAGCTCCTTTGGCAAGCTTCTGGACTTCTCGGATTTGTTCCCGCAGAATCTCCGACGACTGTCCGAACTTCCGTCGAGCTCTCGAACTCCCAACGTGATCATTGTCATGACTCCCGCGCAACTCCTACTGCATGTCTTACTTTCATCGTAGTTAATCCTGCAAACTTATCTCAACACACTGATTAGTCAAACAATAATCAATTAACTTCATCATCAAAATCCGAGATTCAACAATTTCCCCCTTTTTGATGATGACAATCAATTGATAATGGAGTTAACCTTAACTCCCCCTGTCAATATGCCATTCTTCTTGAATTTAAAAACTTTAGAAATTCAAGAGTCATATTCCCATTATGATTCCTATCATAATGTATCTCTTTGAAGATGATGTCAAGGCTTGACATACATTTTCAAATTTAACAAGTTTGAATGATTGTAATTGTAGCAATTCATCATTTTGTAAGATATCGACATGTAAAGCTGTGAAATAAGATTTTGATATCATTACATGATGTACATATTTCGAATATTTTAGCAAGTGTAGCATTGCATCACATGGTAAGATATCAGTTCGTACGATGCAAATTTTTGTTTGATATCTTAATACAAGGCATATGGCAATCATATATTTCTTGGTGATGCAAGTATGGCCTAATCATAGCATCAGTGATAGCAACCATATCATCAAACATATCAGCATCAATGATCATATCATCATTAGTGATAGCAAACATATCAATTCATATATTAGCAAACATATCAATTCATATATTAGCAAACATATCAATTCATATATTTCTCCCCCTTTGTCATCAACAAAAAGCATGGTAGCATTCTCAAAAAGCATGGTAGATGTGATTCCAGCAGGTTATCAAGCACATAAAGGAAGGCTTGACATGCATTGTATATTTCTTCTCCTTGTTATGTTATAGTTCGTTGCTTGAAGGAGGAAACTCATTTTTCAAAGGTTTTCATAAGAGTGTACAGGAAAATCCTATTTTTAGCATTCAAACCGAAAATAAGATGAACTTTTCCATGCATTCGGATATGAGTAAGCTACTAATTTCCAAAAACATTTGTCACATAATTTTCAACATGTTATTTGATCAAGTGATACCAAGGCATGTAATAGTAATCAATAACGTCCGAAAAGTAATTTTAACTAGTTTAAGTATTCGGACACATCAACATTCATAATTCTCTTCTTATGAAATCAAATTGTTCTTCACTTAGAGGTTTTGTAAAGATATCAGCTAGTTGATGTTTCGTATCAATGTCATATTGCTGACTTATCAACTACATTGGTATGTCACTTTAGTTTCAAGGCATAAGGTTTTCAAAACATTTAGTTTCAATGTAAAATCTGAGATAAACAACAAGAGATGTTTGTGACTTTGCATATGCTTACAGATCAAGGTAAAGAGTAACACATGGAGTTTACAACGTAGCAGGTAACCATATTAAAGACAAAGTCCTTCATGATGAGTAACATAAGGAGTTTTCAACATGCCATATCAAAGATAAAGTCCATGAGGAGTTTACAACAACAGCGGATGATTGTATTCATACAAGTTTATTCATGAGGTGGAAGTTTAAGGTGCCTAAATAAAGAATCAAATTGTCGATGTATTTGCTGCAGCTCAGTTAGGATTTGATCTTGTCGATGTTCAAGTCGTTCTTGTCTTTGTTCGAATCGATCCATCCAAATCCCGATGTCTTCGACAGATGACGTGTGACTTTGCTCCAATAGATGTGTTTCCTCAAAGGGACAGATCGAAGGAGATTGGGTACCCCTAAAGACAGGTGTTTCCGGTTCTGGTTCAGGTTGAGGGGGATCAGTTCTTCTTGGCATTCTAACCCAATTACCGTTTTTATAAAAACATCTCAGTCGGTGAAGTAGATTTTTATTAATTATGTTGAATCTATCTACTTTTATTACTTCTTCTTCCGGTGGTATTAGAATATCATAGGCTTTCATTATTCTAGTTGTCATACCACCATATGGGAGCATCATGACTTTTTTAGATAGTTCTAACATGTTTTGTTGGATTAGATAACCAAGGCAGATGTCATGTCCTTTCATGATCATATACATAGTTCCTAATTCTAATTGGCTTACTTCATCATGATGATATTGTTTAGGAAGAATGATGCTAGTTAGGATGTGATGAAGTACCTTAGTGTTTAGAGGTAGTAAATGTTCACAACTTTTAGGAACAAATTCTAAGTTCGGATTAGCAAAAATTGTTTGTAGGGCTTCAACGTATGTTGTTCCAACATTTTCATCATCCCATGCTCCTTTAAAGTAAAGTCCTCTACTTTTCATGGGAATGCCTATCATGTCGCAAATGAATCTATCCGTAATCGAAATATGTTGTCCTAAGAGATAGGAGGACATCCTTTCTTTTTCATCTACTAGTATGTTGTTGTAAAACAATCTTACTAGTCTTGGATAGATGGGTTCATTAATTTGTAGGATAGGGAGTAGATCTAAGTTTACAAACCACTGGATTGTTTCTAAGTCTCTTAGCTTACTTAAATCTACGTATTTTCCCTTGTTAACATTCCTAAGTTCAAAAGAGGAAAATTTTTCAGCATGGTATTTTGAATCGAAAAGGGTGGAATCAAAATCTTCTACTAATCTCCTCTTTCCCTTGTCCCTTGAGGATCTTCTAGATCCCATAACTACTGTTGTTTAGAATAATAGTGATGAGCAAAAGCAAATGAATCAAGAAACAGAGTATTTGGGATGCTAAGATGAGGGAAATGGGGATGGAGGAGACTTAGGAGAGTAGAGGAGGGAAGGAAGTGAGTTGGGGTCGGTTTCACCGCCGGCCCTAGCTTGAGTTATAAAGGGGTAGAGTTGCGGGCGGTTGCACCTCTGGCTGGAGCGGTGCAACCGCTTGCAACCCGTGACAGCTGGAGGTGCTACCTCCAGTTGGGGCGGTGCCACCGCCTGGTGAACACTTGATCTGAAAATTTTTTGTCTTGAGGAGAGTTTTCATTCAACTTTTCCTACGTAATTACGTAAGAATTTTCAATTTAAGATAGGGGCTTTGGTACGATCAAGGTAGATTTTTAACGTGTACATTCTCAATGTCGTACACAAGTTTGTGATAGTTTCTTCAAGTTGATAAGTTTTGCAAGATCATGACAGAGTTAGTGATTTCATAATACGAGTTAAGTTAGAAGGTTATGAAAGGATGAAATTGATGGGTTTGAAAATCCAGGGATATGTGAATTTGAGAATCATATGTTTCTAATTCTTGAAAAGTTAAACAGGATTGTATCTAGGTCGTATTTGTGATTTTACCCTTGTTGTTGTTTCCGAAGGTGACATAGCCTTCGTCTTTGCTAGTGAGCTTAGAGAATTGAGATGGATCTCCGGTCATATGCCTTGAGCATCCACTATCAAGGTACCATCTCTTGCTCCTAGCTTGCGATGATGTGGGTTTCTACAAGAAAGGATAATTTTTAGGTACCCATTTGCTTTTGGGTGCCTCAAAGATAGATCTACATTGTTTATCATGTTGCATAGAGTTTATCATGGTTCCTTTAGGAACCCAAATCAATTTGTTTGGACTAATTTTCTTGAATGGACAGTAAAGTGTCTTGTGTCCAATTTTGCAACAAAAGTTACATTTTGCTTGGTGTTGAACATGTAAGATGGGGCCTTTTATAAAGGTGGTTGGATTTAGGTGAGGACTTCTCACAAATCCAATTCCACTTCTTTTTGGAACGTGACCCTTGTTTGCAAGGATCATGTTCAATGACTTGCTACCAACCTTGAATTTCTTCAAGGTGTCCTTGAGTAGCAGGTTTTCTTTTTGAAAAGTTTCTAGATCATGACATTTGATACATGAATTTAAACTGTCATGATGTTCAATTTTTAACTTATCAAAATCACAAGTAAGACTATCATATTCTTTTTTCAACAATTTGTATTTTCTATTGATAATCTTGCATTCATCAAATAAGTCATGGAAGGCATTTAATAATTCATCGAAAGATAAATCAGCATCTAATAAATTCGTTACCTCCTCTCCGATGGCCATTAAGGCGTAATGAGCAACTTGCTCGGTGTTAGACTCCTCTTCTTCAAACGCGCTCGAATCATCCCATGTTGCTTTGAGCGCCTTCTTCTTTGTTGGTTTCTTCTTGGCTTGAGGACAGTCACTCTTGTAGTGTCTCGGCTTTTTGCACTCATAGCAAATAACTTGATCCTTCTTGGGTTCAAGTTTATTTTTAGTGTCATTCTTAAACTTGTTTCTTTTAATGAACTTTTTAAATTTTCTTGTTAGAAGTGCCAAGTCATCGTCACAGTCCTCATCACTTGAGTTTTCTCTCAAGTGGTCTTCCAAAGTTCTAAGTGCCATATCCTTCCTGTTCTTTGGAAGGATGTCTTCTTGCTCTTCATGAGCTTTACAAGTCATCTCGTAGGTCATTAATGACCCAATTAGTTCTTCAAGAGGGAAGTTGTTTAGATCTTTTGCCTCTTGAATAGCAGTGACTTTAGGATCCCAACTCTTAGGAAGGGATCTTAGTATCTTATTTACTAGCTCAAAATCCGAAAAACTTTTTCCGAGTCCTTTTAGACCGTTGACAACATCCGTGAAACGGGTAAACATGTCGCCAATAGTCTCACTCGGTTTCATCCGAAAAAGTTTAAAAGAGTGTAACAAAAGATTGATTTTTGACTCTTTCACTCTACTTGTGCCTTTATGAGTTACCTCGAGTGTGTGCCAAATATCAAATGCAGTTTCACAAATCGAAACACGATTAAACTCGTTTTTGTCAAGTGCACAAAATAAGGCATTCATAGCCTTTGCATTAAGAGCGAAAGCCTTCTTCTCCGAATCGTTCCAATCGATCATTGGAAGAGAAGACTTTGAAAAACCATTCTCGACAAGATTCTAGAGTTCAACGTCCATAGAAATAAGGAAGATCCTCATTCGGGTCTTCCAATAGGTGTAGTCCGTCCCATTAAACATGGGTGGACGTGTAATGGAATGGCCCTCTTGGTTTCCGGCGTAAGCCATCTCTCTTGGGTTTTAATCCGTTTGAGAGTTAACCGGGCTCTGATACCAATTGTTAGGATCGAGAGCACTAAGAGGGGGGGGGGGGTGAATTAGTGCAGCGGAAATCTTTCAGCGATTAAAAACGAAAGCTGCGTTTGTTTGATAGAAACTATTTTGATGCAAAATCCGATTCTAAGATTACTTATGATTGAGTACAGTTTACGTCTAAACACAGTTTGCGTCTAAGCGCAGTTTACGTCTAAATGCAGTTTTCGTCTAAATGTAGATTGCGTCTAAGCGCAGTTTGCATCTAAGTGTAGTTTGCGTCTTAGGCTCAGATTGCATCTAAGCGCAGTTTGCGTAGTTTGCGTCTAAGCGCAGATTGCGTCGAAGCTCAGATTGCGTCTAAGCGCAGTTTACGTTTAAGCGCAGTTTGCGTCTTAAGTGTAGATTGCGTCTAAGCTCAGTTTACGTCTAAACACAGTTTTACGTCAAAACGTAGATTCGGAAAGATTTGAACTTAGACACTCGTTCGTAAAAGCACAGAAGTCAGTTTGCAGTTATAAATGGAATGTAAACGTAAACTGCAGAGAAACTCGTTCGTAAAAGCGCAGAAATCAGTTTGCAGTTATAAACAGAATCAAGACGTAAACGTAAACTGCAAAGAAACTTGTTCGTAAAAGCGCAGAAGACAGTTTGCAGTTATAAATAGAATCAAAACGTAAGTGTAAACCGCAATGTAGAGATCGTACGAAAACACCGATTTACGTCTGAATGCAGATTCGGAAAGAACAGAACTTAGAAACTTGTTCGTAAAAGCGCAGAGAGCAGTAGCTATGTAGGAGGTTTGCAGTAATGATAAAGTGCTCAAAATGAAAGCAAACTAGAGATTTAGAGTGGTTCGGTCAGTCTTGACCTACTCCACTTTTGGCTTCCTCCACCGATGAGGTCACCGACGTCAACTAGAGGCCTTCCTTCAATAGGCGAAGGCCAACTGCCCTTTTACAGTTTCACTCCGTTTGACGGGCTCAGGAGACAACCCTTACAGAACCTTTCTCTCCTCTCTTTACAACTCAAGACTTGAAGAACAGAAAGAGGAGAACTTTTGGACTTAACACAAATTTGAGCTCTTAGAATCATAGAAAAGATCAAGAATTCGGTGTAGTTCTGTGTGTTTTCAGTGCTGAATGGGTGGGGTATTTATAGGCCCCAACCCAGTTCAAATTTGGAGCTCAAAACGATCAAATCCCGGAATTCCGAGATCAGGCGGTTGCACCTCCTGACTGGAGAGTTTGCACCGCCTGGCAGAGCTCGAAGACTGAGCCTCTGGGCGGTGCCACCTCTGTCAGGGGCGGTTGCACCTCTCTGTCAGAGCTTGAAGACCGAGCTTAGGCGGTTGCACCGCCTGATTGGGGAGGTTGCACCGCTTGGCAGAGCTCGAAACTTGAGCTCTAGCGGTGCTACCTACTGACAGAGGAGGTTGCACCGCCCAGTCTCGCTCGGAGACTGAGCCCTGGGCGGTTGCACCTCTTGGCTGGGGCGGTTGCACCGCCCAGTCTCGCTGGGAGACATAGCCTGGGCGGTGCTACCTCCCTACCTGGGCGGTTGCACCTCCCACAGCAACCTGGGTCCGAATGGGTTAAACCATTCGACCCAATTTGAGTTCTTCAGGGGCCCAATTGCCCCAAGATTAAGCTAATGGGATCACCTCCCCTTTCTAACTTAATCAAAGTGCTAACTACGATTATTTCCTAAGACATATTCTGCAGCTTGCATCGGTGCGTCACTCGCTTCTTCCGGCGAGTTTCCGGCGAACTTCCGTCGATCATCCGATGAACCCTCGGTGATGCTCCTGCGGACTTCCGGCACACTCATGGACTGCGACGATCCACTTGGCAAGTTTCGACGAGCTCCTTTGGTAAGCTTCTGGACTTTTCGGATTTGTTCCCGCAGAACCTCCAACGACTATCCGAACTTCCGTCGAGCTCTCGAACTCCCAACGTGATCATTGTCATGACTCCCGCGCAACTCCTGCTGCATGTCTTACTTTCATCGTAGTTAATCCTGCACACTTATCTCAACACACTGATTAGTCAAACAATTGTCAATTGACTTCGTCATCAAAATCCGAGATTCAACAAGTGTTGTATAGGATTCTTTGTTAAGCATATTGCACTTGTGTTATCACATTTAATGAGAATATTTTTAAGATGAACTTTATAATCTTCTAAGGTGTTTTTCATCCATACAACTTGTGCAAAGCATGCACTTGCTGCAATATATTCAGCTTCGGTTGTTGATAGTGCAACCGAGTTTTGTTTCTTAGATGACCAGGAAACAAGGGCTTGTCCTAAAAATTGACATGTTCCTGATGTGCTTTTTCTGTCTAGTCTACAACCAGCAAAGTCCGCATCAGCATAAGCAATTAACTCAAGATTCTCTGATTTTGGGTACCATAATCCTAGATTTATGGTACCATTAAGATATCTAAGTATTCTTTTAACTACTTTGAGATGAGATATCTTAGGGTTTGATTGAAATCTAGCACAAAGTTCTACACTGAACATGATATCTGGTCTAGTTGCAGTGAGGTAAAGTAAACTTCATATCATGCCCCTATAAGTTTTTTGATCGAAGCTTTCTCCACTTTCATCAATTTCTAACTTAGTGGAGGTGCTCATAGGAGTGTTAAGAGCTTTTGAGCTATTCAAATTAAACCTTTTTAGCAAATTCATAGCATATTTAGTTTGACTAATAAAGATGCCATTACTTAGTTGTTTGATTTGTAAGCCTAAAAAGAATGTTAATTCTCCCATTAAACTCATTTTGAATTCAAGACTCATAGTTTTAGCAAAAGATTCACAAAGAGATTCATTCGTAGAACCAAAGATAATATCATCAACATAAATCTGAACAATGAGAAAATTATTTTCAAAATTCTCGATGAACAATGTAGTATCAACCTTGCCTTTTGTGAAATTATTTTCAATAAGAAAAGAACTAAGTCTCTCATACCAAGCCCTCGGAGCTTGTTTTAAACCATAGAGAGCTTTAGTTAATCTAAACACATGATTAGGGAGGCTATTATTTTCAAATCCAGGAGATTGTTCAACATAGAGTTCTTCGGAAATAAAGCCATTAAGAAAAGCGCTTTTAACATCCATTTGAAACAACTTAAAATTATTACTACTAGCGTAGGCAAGGAGCATTCTTATGGCTTCCAATCGAGCCACAGGAGCGAAGGTTTCTTCATAATCGATACCTTCTTCTTGGTTGAATCCTTTGGCCACTAATCTAGCCTTGTTTCTAACCACGATACCATTTTCATCTTCCTTGTTTCCAAAGACCCATTTAGTACCAATTACTAAATGGTAATTTGGCCTAGGAACAAGCGTCCACACCTCATTTCTCTCAAATTTATTCAATTCATCTTGCATTGCGATAATCCATGAATCATCTTTCATGGCTTCATCAACACATTTGGGTTCAATTTGGGAGAGAAAGGCGGCGTTGGCACAAAATTTTTTAAAAAAATATCGTGTTTGAACCCCCTTTGATGTGTCTCCTAATATTGGCTCCTTAGGATGAGCATCTACATACTTCCAATCCTTGGGTAAGGATGTTTCGGAAGTGGATGCATCCAAGTTGCTAGTTGGAGAAGGGGATTCATTTAAATTTAAGGAATCAAAATTAACATCATCATCAAGATCATTTTTCTTAATTTCGGAAATCTCATTGAAAACAACATGAATGGATTCTTCAATAATTAAAGTTCTTTTATTGAAGATACGAAAAGCTTTAGAAACCGAAGAATAACCAAGAAAGATTCCTTCATCGGATTTAGCATCAAATTTTCCTAAGTTATCCTTTTCATTTAAGATAAAACACTTACACCCAAAGACTTTAAAATATGAAACATTGGGTTTTTTGTTATTCCATAACTCATAAGGAGTTTTGGTGAGTAAGGGTCTTACTAGTACTCTATTCAAAATATAGCATGCAGTGTTTACAGCTTTGACCCAAAAGTATTTGGGTAGGCTATGTTCATTCAACATGGTTCTTGCCATTTCTTGTAGATTTCGATTTTTTCTTTCTACTACCCCATTTTGTTGAGGATTTCTTGGAGTAGAGAAATTATGGTTGTATCCATTGAGTTCACAGAATTCTTGGAAATCATGGTTTTGAAATTCTCCACCATGATCACTTCTTATTGACGAAATCATAGAACCCTTCTCATTTTGAACAAGTTTACAAAACTTGGTAAAATATCTAAAGCATTCATTTTTTTATTTTAAGAAGTAGGTCCATGTATATCTGCTATAGTCATCAACAATGACAAAGGCGTATTTGCTACCTCCTAGACTTGATGAAGAGATTGGTCCGAACAAGTCCATATGGATCAATTGTAAGGGCCTAGAGGTGCTTATTTGATTTTTAGTCTTGAAACTACCCTTAATTTGTTTACCTAATTAGCAAGTATCACATACATTATCTTTGATGAACTTGATATGAGGAATTCCTTTTACAAGTTCTTTAGATGATATTTGAGTGATTAGTTTCATGCTAGCATGACCTAATCTTCTATGCCATAGCCAAGCATCCTCATTTAAAACCGAAAAACACATTTCATTACACAAATCATTGATGTCAATAGTGTATACGTTATTTTGTTTTAATGCAATCATAGACATGTTTTTATGGGGTTTTTCAATGATACAAGCATTAGATTCGAATTTGACAATGTATCCTTTATCACATAATTGACTAATGCTCAAGAGGTTATGTTTTAAACCATCAACTAACAAAACATCTTCAATAAAGAAGTTGGATTTGTTACCTATGGTTCCTTTGCCAATGATTTTACCCTTGTTGTTGTCTCCGAAGGTAACATAGCCTTCATCTATGCTAGTGAACTTAGAGAATTGAGATGGATCTCCGGTCATATGCCTTGAGCATCCACTATCAAGGTACCATCTCTTGCTCCTAGCTTGGGATGGTGTGGGTTTCTACAAGAAAGGATAATTTTTAGGTACCCATTTGCTTTTGGGTGCCTCAAAGATAGATCTACATTGTTTATCATGTTGCATAGAGTTTATCATGGTTCCTTTAGGAACCCAAATCAATTTGTTTGGACTAATTTTCTTGAATGGACAATAATGTGTCTTGTGTCCAATTTTGCAACAAAAGTTGCATTTTGCTTGGTGTTGAACATGTAAGATGGAGCCTTTTATAAAGGTAGTTGGATTTAGGTGAGGACTTCTCACAAATCCAATTCCACTTCTTTTTGGAACGTGACCCTTGTTTGCAAGGATCATGTTCAATGGCTTGCTACCAACCTCGAATTTCTTCAAGGTGTCCTTGAGTAGCAGGTTTTCTTTTTGGAAAGTTTCTAAATCATGACATTTGATACATGAATTTAAACTATCATGATGTTCAACTTTTAACTTGTCAAAATCACAAGTAAGACTATCATGCACCTTTTTCAGCAATTTGTATTTTCTACTGATACTCTTGCATTCATCAAATAAGTCATTGAAAGCATTTAATAATTCATCGAAAGATAAATCAGCATTTAATGAATTTGTTACCTCCTCTCCGATGGCCATTAAGGCGTAATGAGCAACTTGCTCGGTGTTGGACTCCTCTTCCTCAGATGCGCTCGAATCATCCCATGTTGCTTTGAGCGCCTTCTTCTTTGTTGTTCTCTTTTTGGCTTGGGGACAATCACTCTTGTAGTGTCCTGGCTTTTTGCACTCATAGCAAATAACTTGATCCTTCTTGGGTTCAAGTTTATTTTTAGTATCATTCTTAAACTTGTTTCTTTTAATGAATTTTTTAAATTTTCTTGTTAGAAGTGCCAAGTCATCATCACAGTCCTCATCACTTGAGTTTTCTCTCAAGTGATCTTCCAAAGTTCTAAGTGCCATATCCTTCCTGTTCTTTGGAAGGATGTCTTCTTGCTCTTCATGAGCTTTACAAGTCATCTCGTAGGTCATTAATGACCCAATTAGTTCTTCAAGAGAGAAGTTGTTTAAATCTTTTGCCTCTTGAATAGCAGTGACTTTAGGATCCCAACTCTTAAGAAGGGATCTTAGTATCTTATTTACGAGCTAAAAATCCAAAAAACTTTTTCCGAGTCCTTTTAGACCGTTGACAACATCCGTGAAGCGGGTAAAAATGTCGCCAATAGTCTCACTCGGTTTCATCCGAAAAAGTTCAAAAAAGTGTAACAAAAGATTGATTTTTGACTCTTTCACTCTACTTGTGCCTTCATGAGTCACTTCGAATGTGTGCCAAATATCAAATGCAGTTTCACAAATCGAAACACGATTAAATTCGTTTTTGTCAAGTGCGCAAAATAAGGCATTCATAGCCTTTGCATTAAGAGCGAAAGCCTTCTTCTCCGAATCGTTCCAATCGATCATTGGAAGAGAAGACTTTGAAAAACCATTCTCAACAAGATTCCAGAGTTCAACGTCCATAGAAATAAGGAAGATCCTCATTCGGGTCTTCTAATAGGTGTAGTCCGTCCCATTAAACATGGGTGGACGTGTAATGGAATTGCCCTCTTGGTTTCCGGCGTAAGCCATCTCTCTTGGATTTTAATCCGTTTGAGAGTTAACCGGGCTCTGATACCAATTGTTAGGATCGAGAGCACTAAGAGGGGGGGGGGGGGTGAATTAGTGCAGCGGAAATCATTCAGCGATTAAAACCGAAAGCTGCGTTCGTTTGATAAAAACTATTTTGATGCAAAAGCCGATTCTAAGATTACTTATGATTGAGTACAGTTTACGTCTAAACACAGTTTGCGTCTAAGCGCAGTTTACGCAGTTTGTGTCTAAATGCAGTTTGCGTCTAAACGTAGTTTGCGTCTAAATGCAGATTGCGTCTAAGCGCAGTTTGCATCTAAGTGCAGTTTGAGTCTTAGGCTCAGATTACGTCTAAGCGCAGTTTGCGTCTAAGCGCAGATTACGTCGAAGCTCAGATTGCGTCTAAGCGCAGTTTGCGTCTAAGCGCAGTTTGCGTCTTAAGCGCAGATTGCGTCTAAGCGCAGTTTGCGTCTAAACACAGTTTTACGTCAAAACGTAGATTCGGAAAGATCTGAACTTAGACACTCGTTCGTAAAAGCGCAGAAGTCAGTTTGCAGTTATAAATGGAATCAAAACGTAGACGTAAACTACAAAGGAACTCGTTCGTAAAAGCGCAGAAATCAGTTGGCAGTTATAAACAGAATCAAGACGTAAACGTAAACTGCAAAGAAACTTGTTCGTAAAAGCGCAGAAGACAGTTTGCAGTTATAAATAGAATCAAAACGTAAGTGTAAATCGTAATGTAGAGATCGTACGAAAACACCGATTTACGTCTGAATGCAGATTCGGAAAGAACAGAACTTTGAAACTTCTTCGTAAAAGCGCAGAGAGCAGTAGTAATGTAGGAGGTTTGTAGTAATGATAAAGTGCTCAAAATGAAAGCAAACCAGAGATTTAGAGTGGTTCGGTCACTCTTGACCTACTCCACTTTTGGCTTCCTCCACCGACGAGGTCACCGACGTCAACTAGAGGCCTTCCTTCAATAGGCAAAGGCCAACTGCCCTTTTACAGTTTCACTCCTTTTGACGGGCTCAGGAGACAACCCTTACAGAACCTTTCTCTCCTCTCTTTACAACTCAAGACTTGAAGAACAGAAAGAGGAGAACTTTTGGACTTAACACAAATTTGAGCTCTTAGAATCACAGAAAAGATCAGGAATTCGGTGTAGTTCTGTATCTTTTCAGTGCTGAATGGGTGGGGTATTTATAGGCCCCAACCCAGTTCAAATTTGGAGCTCAAAACGATCAAATCCCGGAATTCCAGGATCAGGCAGTTGCACCTCCTGACTGGAGAGGTTGCACCGCCTGGCAGAGCTCGAAGACTGAGCCTCTG
Organism: Musa acuminata AAA Group; assembly: GCF_036884655.1. Classification (NCBI taxonomy): domain Eukaryota; kingdom Viridiplantae; phylum Streptophyta; class Magnoliopsida; order Zingiberales; family Musaceae; genus Musa; species Musa acuminata. The sequence continues at coordinate 25,674,147 of NC_088342.1, read as the reverse complement.
GGCGGTGCTACCTCTGTCAGGGGCGATTGCACCTCTCTGCTAGAGCTCGAAGACCGAGCTTAGGCGGTTGCACCGCCTGACCGGAGAGGTTGCACCACCTGGCATAGCTCGAAACTTGAGCTCTGGCGGTGCTACCTCCTGACAGAGGAGGTTGCGCCGCCCAGTCTCGTTCGGAGACTGAGCCTTGGGCGGTTGCACCTCTTGGCTAGGGCGGTTGCACCGCCCAGTCTCGCTGGGAGACATAGCCTGGGCGATGCTACCTCCCTGCTTGGGCGGTTGCACCTCCCACAGCAACCTGGGTCCGAATGGGTTGAACCATTCGACCCAACTTGAGTTCTTCAGGGGCCCAATTGCCCCAAGATTAAGCTAATGGGATCACCTCCCATTTCTAACTTAATCAAAGTGCTAACTACGATTATTTCCTAAGACATATTCTGCAGCTTGCTTCGGTGCGTCACTCGCTTCTTCCGGCGAGTTTCCGGCAAACTTCCGTCGATCATCCGATGAACCCTCGGTGATCCTCCTACGGACTTCCGGCAAACTCTTGGACTGCGACGATCCACTTGGTAAGTTCCGACGAGCTCCTTTGGCAAGCTTCTGGACTTCTCGGATTTGTTCCCGCAGAACCTCCGACGACCGTCCGAACTTCCGTCGAGCTCTCGAACTCCCAACATGATCATTGTCATGACTCCGGCGCAACTCCTGCTGCATGTCTTACTTTCATCGTAGTTAATCCTGCACACTTATCTCAACACACTGATTAGACAAACAATTGTCAATTGACTTCATCATCAAAATCCGAGATTCAACAGTCTGGTAGTACCACCGCCTTGTCACGGACTTAGCTGGTTTTGCCTAAGTCGTGCGGCACCCTTGCGTATCCGTCCGCAAAGGTTAGCCTCCCCGAAGCCTCCCAATGTCCCTTAGGACCAACAAAAGAGAGAACGGGTTAGAGAGAACGTCTCAATCGGGATCCACAAGCAAACATCTCCGAAAAATACTTCATAGATAATGCAAATTACAAACAGACTTTACAAGCTCTGAACAGTTGTACAACAAAGGGTAAAATGGTCCATTACAGATCAAAAATCTCTCGCACGTGTCCACATGACACAACTTTTATTTACAAGCCTAAAGAGGCCACCAACCCAACTAAAATGGGACTATTAAGCCTTCGACCATCCCTCTACATACTGTACAAGTCATGAACATACCAAAAGACACGGACATACATAAGCATTACATCAAACATCCTGTTTAGAAGTTTGTCCGTGACATTCTCCCCCACTTATTCCTTCGACATCCTCGTTGAAGCCTTTGTCGACACTGCAACTCCTCGCCTTTGCTGAGTCTTCAATCTTCTGCTCCAGCTACAATGCGCCTCTTGGCTCCTAGCTGCTCTCCGCTGTTGTTTTTGAGTAGTCGAACCTTTGATCCGCTATGCTGCTTCAACTCACCAATGACTCTAACTCGGGTGTGGGGTTGGCTGAGTTGTGTTGATCATTGTTGATTCCTGCGGATCCGCCAGATGAAGGAAAAGACTATCCTTACTACGCCAGTCTCTCAAATTCCTCATTCTGCTTGAACTGGGTGGATGCTTGTTGGAGCTTTAACAAGCATCGTCTCGCAAACTTCTGAAGTTTTAGGTCCTTCCTCCACAAAATTTGCTCATTAACTCTTCTTTCACTTAGTTGTCACATCCAAGTAGGTTCGCATCACTTCCACTTTTGATTGGCATTTCGTTGGGAAATGAAGCGAACAATCAACTCTTAGTAGCACTGATCACCGTTGGTGAGGATTTGACAACTATTGTCTTTCATTATCTTCGAAGGGTCTTTGAACTTGTGCAGAGCTCCTCTGCAGGATAGATAAGAGAATTGGGGTACTCGGTTTCGCCCATTCTCTTAAGAGTTGAGAAGGCAAAGGTTACTTGACTTCGCCCGCCTCCTCGAGGTTGTACTTAATGCATCGAGCTGGTTACTAGCCTTCGCCTGCTCTTTGCTCACACTTCTAAAGCACTTGAAGTGTTTGCACTCCTTGCGTTGAGTTAGCTACTATGATTCACCTTCTCAATGGCATCGAACTTCTGGAATGCGGGAAGTTTTCACTCCAACTTGGAGTAATTCTCTAATAGATGAAGTCGTCAATGGGATTGTACCGTCTTCTCCAATAACCCTGCCGCCTACTCTCCTGAGTCGCGAAGGTACAGCATCGCGTACTGCCTGCTTTATTCCTTGGTTATACACTCTTGCATGACCGAAGTCCTTCACTTTCGGCTATCTTGATGAGAAGCTCATGACACCGGTCTTACAAAGTTCCTCGGCCTCTGCCCTTCAGCCTTGTCTCGGTACCTAGAGATTGCCTCTGCATGCTCCACCTCCTCAACCCCTTTCATGACCAAGCGCTCTCTCTCCATGAGAGCAAGGGATCAATGACTTTCACGGAAGTCCCGCCTCTGCGGTACCATGGCGCTGCCATGCCCATGGCCCTACTATCCGTTGCCTCGCATATGCATCCATTTTCTTCACGATCAGTAGATATGTCTCCGTAGCACTCCTTTGAGTCCACCTACATTCTAACTGATGCTAGATTTTGGGTAGCTAAGTCCCTTTGGACTCGTCGTCGCTTCCTCGCCCCTTTCGACCCCCTACTTCAACACCTTTGTGTTCTCCAAGCAGCTCTCCTTTGGTCGATGGAAAGACAGACTGCAACTCCCATGCATGGCCTCTACCATCGCATTATAGGGTTTGCCCTGATTCTGTTCTCCTTAGCTTCCTTGGTAGCAACGTTCGCTTACTCGACCTTGTCCTCTGACTTGTCGGGCTCCCTTAAGCGAATATGAGCTCTAGAGTAGTCCAACTCTCCAGCTGCTTCGATCATACCTCTGCATGATCAAGTCCCTCCCATGGAACTCACTGGTACTTGCATTCGAACTTTTTCCTTGGTGGAACCCAGCCCCCATATGCTGATGACCAAGGTTTTTATCCGATGCAAAATTCGATGCAAGCACGGAAGACCCGCCTCTACGGTACCATGGCCTTCACTCCTTGAATCCATAGCCCTTCTTGCCGTTATGTTGTTCACCGAAGTGGAGCTTCTAGTAGCTCCCGATCATACCTCCATATGATCTAGTCCCTCACAGGACTATGTCGTGTGTATCGCATTGCCACGAACTATTCCACCATGATCCGTTGCACCATGTCGCCTCCTGGTGACATCTCCATTGCATTCTGATCCTTGTGGAATAAACTCGAATTGTGAACCCTCCATGTGTGGCCTTTGCCAATACAGCGTAGGGTCTCTTCCACCTTCGATTTTGTTCGCTCCTTTGGCAATCGACCTTCATCCACCCACTCTTGGGTCACACCTAAATGAAGCACCGCTCTAGGACAGTCCGTCGCCTAGTAGCTCCCGAAGTCCACCGACTTCACTGTAATTTGTGCACCATTGTCTAGATCTTGGGCCTCTGCCCCTACCAGCACAATCTCCGCTACGCACCGCTTCCTTCATGGCAACTTGAATGGCAACACTATGGCATATTCTTCAAGAGTACCCACCTCTGAGTCCTCTTGCCCCGTGCTAAGGCCTTCTGAACCCAATTTCGCCTCCGTAAATTGAGTCGCCTTAGTTCCTCCATCAAATGTGTATTTGCTACCTTCTAGGCTTAATGTAGAGATTGGTCCGAACAAGTCCATATGGATCAATTGTAAGGGCCTAGAGGTGCTTATTTGATTCTTAGATTTGAAACTACCCTTAATTTGTTTACCTAATTGGCAAGCATCACATACATTATCTTTGATGAACTTGATATGAGGAATTCCTCTTACAAGTTCTTTAGATGATATTTGAGTGATTAGTTTCATGCTAGCATGACCTAATCTTCTATGCCATAGCCAAGCATCCTCATTCAAAACCGAAAAACACATTTCATTACACAAATCATTGATGTCAATAGTGTATACGTCATTTTGTTTTAATGCAATCATAGACGTGTTTTTGTGTGGTTTTTCAATGATGCAAGCATTAGATTCGAATCTGACAATATATCCTTTATCACATAATTGACTAATGCTCAAGAGGTTATGTTTGAAACCATCAACTAACAAAACATCTTCAATAAAGAAGTTGGATTTGTTACCTATGGTTCCTTTGCCAATGATTTTACCCTTGTTATTGTCTCCGAAGGTGACATAGCCTTCGTCTATGCTAGTGAGCTTAGAGAATTGAGATGGATCTCCAGTCATATGCCTTGAGCATCCACTATCAAGGTACCATCTCTTGCTCCTAGCTTGCGATGGTATAGGTTTCTACAAGAAAGGATGATCTTTAGGTACCCATTTGCTTTTGGGTGCCTCAAAAATAGATTTACATTGTTTCTCATGTTGCATAGAATTTATCATGGTTCCTTTAGGAACCCAAATTAATTTGTTCGGACTAATTTCTTGAATGAAAAATAATGTGTTTTGTGTCCAAGTTTGCAACAAAAGTTGCATTTGCTTTGGTGTTGAACATGTAAGATGGGGCCTTTTATGAAGGTGGTTGGATTTTGGTGAGGACTTATCACAAATCCGATTCCACTTCTTTTGGGAACGTGACCCTTGTTTACAAGGATCATGTTCAAAGACTTGCTGCCAATCTCGAACTTCTTCAAGGTGTCTTTAAGTAGCAAGTTTTCCTTTTGGAGAGTTTTTAGATCATGACATTTTCTACATGAACCTAAACTATCATGATATTCAGTTTTTAACTTATCAAAATTACAAGTAAGACTATCATGCTCCTTTTTTAGCAATTTATATTTTCTACTAATAATCTTGCATTCATCAAATAAGTCATGGAAGGCATTTAATAATTCGTCATATGATAAATCTGCATCTATTAAATTTGTTACCTCCTCCCCGATGGCCATTAAGGCGTAATGAGCAACTTGCTCGGTGTTGGACTCCTCTTCTTCGGACGCACTCGAGTCATCCCATGTTGCTTTGAGCGCCTTCTTCTTTTATATTCTATTTTTGACTTAGGGACAATCACTCTTGTAGTGTCTCGGCTTTTTGCACTCATAGCAAATAACTTGGTCCTTCTTGGATTCAAATTTATTTTTTGTTTCATTCTTAAACTTGTTTCTTTTAATGAATTTTTTAAATTTTCTTGTTAGAAGTGCCAAGTCATCGTCACAGTCCTCATCACTTGAGTTTTCTCTCAAGTGGTCTTCTAAAGTTCTAAGTATCATATCCTTCCTGTTCTTTGGAAGGATGTCTTCTTGCTCTTCATGAGCTTTGCAAGTCATCTCGTAGGTCATTAACGACCCGATTAGTTCTTCAAGAGGGAAGTTGTTTAGATCTTTCGCCTCTTGAATAGCAGTGACTTTAGGATCCCAACTCTTAGGAAGGGATCTTAGAATCTTATTTACGAGCTCAAAATCCGAAAAACTTTTTCCGAGTCCTTTTAGACCGTTGACGATATCCGTGAAACGGGTAAACATGTCGTCCTCCTAGACTCCTAAAATATATCAAAGAAAAATTTCCCCGATCACTATAGTTTACTAGACCTCAATATATTTTGCACGTCAACATATCAAATATTTTAGTGATCCTCAAACCATGCTTTGATACCACCTCTGTCAAGCCTCTCGAAAAATATCGATAATATTAAAATTTTCATCACAAACCAATCTAGGATCCAAACTAACATTTGAGGACACTGAAAAACATTCTATCAATTCACATCTATAAAACCTGTGGAGTCTATAATCATATATCACATCACTCGATAATTCACATTTATGGCAATCCAAGCCAACTTAATAAACATGAACAACATTTATAAATCCATAAGCTTAGTAATTTATATAATCAGAACTCCAACCATTTACCATAAGTTCATATCATCGTAAACTAGACTTAACATTTCGAAATTCCAAATAAGAGAGATCTTCTAACACTTTTACACGGTATATCCATTTCGATTCATCGATAACATTTCATTACATACAAAATATGCTTATACAACAATAACATAATAACCAACAAGACTTGCCCACAATTCTGAATAGCTATCCACTGCCTCAGCCCATTACAAACATCTAAAAAAGTGACAAGCTGACCTGAAAGATTTTATATAACAATTGAGTGAGCTAAAAACAGCTCAGCAAGTGACAAAGCATATTTCGAACAAAAGAGAATGATTTCAAACAAGTAAGGTATCATAATGCAAGATAGAATACAAGAATTCTCAAGGATACCATCTCATTAGGTACAAAATCATATATGTCATTTCAATCGAAACATATTTGGTTCCAAAACAAATGGAGCATAGAGTAATTGGAATATAACAATAGCGTAGAAAATGTTTCGGAGCATATCAATGACATATGGAATATTTCAGAGCATCCCAATAACAGATGAATTATTTTGGAGCATATCAATAACGAATGAAACATTTCGGAGCTTATCAACGGCGTATGAAATGTTTCGGAGCATATCAATGACAAATGGGATATTTTGGAATATATCAATGGCATATGAACCATTTCGGAGCATATCAAAGAATGAATATGAAATAGAAGCTCAAACGTCGAATTTGACATTGCATTCATATCATTCTTATCCAAAGCATGTATAGAAACACATAACCAAAGCTCTGGATATCATATCAAACATACAGAAGGTAAAGTGGGACTATAACATAATATGGTATATCCATTTCTGAATGACCACCAAACATAAGTCTCCCACGTTTGGGAGCTCTCTCATATCTGGGAGCTCCAACCACCCACGTCTGAGTGAAGTCATAAGGGCCGGTAGAGCATCACAGGCTCTATGCATAACTCCCTTCACCATTTCTAGCAAAGGTTCACAATATCCCACAAACACCAGAGTATAAAAGGATAGTATGGACAATAAATAGCACATATCAGAAGCACACGCGGAACAACAAAACGTATATGTGCCTTTACGAGTCAATACAAAGTAAGTAATAATCTTTCATAATTGTATTCAGATTTGAAAGGAAATGAAAGCAAGAGCACACACGGATTTCAGGCAATCACATACAGCTCAATTCAAATAAGAAGGTTAGATGAATTCGATATCCAAAGGAATAAAACTGGAATAGGCACATATCGAAAGCAAATGCGGAAAAACGGGATATACATGTGCCTATATGATTCAATGTGATATAGCATAAACGTTACACAATATGTTTCAAGAATGTAAATAATTTATAGACAAGAGTAAACCAAAATTCAAGCATTAATATAAGCCTCAATTGAGTGAAGGGAACTGAATGAAATCTTTTTCCAAATGAATGAAAACAGATTATGCAAAATTGACCAAAGCTCGATTTATGATAGAATTCGAGAGGCACATTGATTAAATGATTTAAACCATCAATCATGGTCCAATTTACTCAGAAAATATATCATTGGAAAGATATTTTAATCTAGTTTCCAATAAACAAGTGTCGTATGAATCAAGATTTCCAACAAAGAGTTACCATTGATTTAGTATCCAAAGGTCAAAAATAAAATCACTGTTTTGCAAAACTCATAGGGTCGGTTTCAATAGATAGCAGGATAGGCATTTGAATTCTAAATTTTTCAATCTATATATCAAAAGAAAGGTCTACAAGTCTAGTTTCAAATGAAGTCAGCTTATTATAAATTAGAATTTCTAACAGGGTCTTATAGGCATTTTAATATCCAAAGGTCAGAATTTTTTATCCCTATTTTGCAGCATCTATAGGCTAATTTGAAATAGATGTTTTGGTAAGTATTTGGTGTCCAAAATTTTCAATATTAGTATCAAAAGAAAGGTATAAGAGTCTAGTTTCAAACAAACAAAGTCCTGCCTAAATCCACGTTTGGTGCTAAAAATTATGGCTGAAACAATCTATAGGGGTCAGTTTACCAAAAAATTTCAGATCCATGGTTTTGTGTCTAACAAGAGAAAGATAGGATTCTAAGCAGAAATCTTTTAGATTATTTAGAATCAATATGAGAATAGAGACTAATATTTCTATAGGATAGGATTAGAATACTTACCTTTAAGAATTATGACCCCATATGAGAAGATTTGAGCAAGAAACCTCAAAGCCCCAAATTTCTCTTCTTCTTCCCCCCCTTTTTTTTTTCTTCTTCTTTCTCTCTCCTTCTCTTCTTTCACGCAACTGCCTTCTCAGGTTTCTTGAGAACGGAGGCAGTGAGGCTTAAGTGGTGGCTTTTGTAATTTTGTATATTTTGTAGATTAGTCGTTGCATTATTATATTTACGATTAGGTCCTCAGGGTTTACATATAGGTCCTTATTTTTTTTTTTTGAACAGATCCCCAAATCTTATGAATAAGTTCTCAGATTTATACTTTGGCTCTTTTATCGAATTTAAAATAGATACTTACATTACAACTAGAAACTTATACAAAAATTTTGTAATGAGGGATGTTATAGCTACGGGTGAGAAGGTTTCATCATAGTCAACACCTTGCCTTTGATGATACCCCTTAGCCACTAGCCTTGCTTTATAGGTCTCTATGTTTCCATCTACTCTGATCTTCTTCTTGAAGATCCACTTACAACTGATGGGTATAATACCCTCGGGTGCATAAACTAAGTTCTAAACATTATTGGAGTATATAAAATCCATCTCAGAATTCATGGCTTTTTGTAACTTCCCGAGTCTATACTCGTAATAGCCTCCTTATAGGTTTGAGGATCAATATCCTTAATATCCCCTCCTCTAATATGTCCCATATATCTTTTAGGAGGATGGGATACTCTGTCGGACCTACATAAAGTCAGAACTTATGTGCTAGGTACCTGAACAAACTCGGGCTGTGGAGTGGTGCTTGGGCTAGGTTCTCCAACCTCGCTCAACTCTATCAAGCTCCCACTATCTCCGCCAATAATGTGTTCTTTCTCAAGGAACATCGCTCTCTAGGTTACAAAGACCTTTTGGTCCTCGGGATGATAAAAATAATACCCACAAGTTTCCTTGGGGTATCCCATGAACTTGCACCGCTCTATCCTCGATTCCAACTTATCGGTATTGTGTCTTTTAAAGTAGGTAGGGCAGCCCCAAATCTTAATAACCTTAAGATTGGACTACTTCCCTTCCATATCTCATATGGTGTAGACACTATCGATTTAGTTGGAACTCTGTTCAGAAGATATGCTGTGGTCTCTAGGGCGTATCCCCAGAATGAGATGGGTTGGTCAACGAAACTCATTATGGACTACACCATGTCTAATAGTGTATGATTTCTTCTTTCAGATATACCATTGAGTTGAGGTATATATGGAGGTGTCCATTGGGATAGAATCCCTTGATCCTTGAGGAATTGGGTGAACTCTATACTCAAGTACTCACCTCCTCGATATGATCGAAGAGTCTTGATATTCTTTCCAGTCTGGTTCTCCACTTCAATCTTATACTCTCTAAATTTTTCAAAGGCCTTAGACTTCTACTTCATCAAATACACATATGATAGAACCCTTGCAGATTCTAAACTTGGGGTTGATCTCTTTAGGGGATCGGCCTCCTTGGAACTCTATAGGGGTTCCTCCCTCCAAGTTGCTGCTCAAAGGCTGCAGAAAAGATTCATCTATTGCTTATGAAAAGAGAAGGAATACATGGCTATTTATAGGGCTTCTAAACCCTAACTCCTAATAGGACTCCTACTTAAGACTCTTACTTCTAACCAACTCCTAATATGACTCATACTCAAGACTCCTATTCCCTTACAACTCCTAATTCTTCTCTAAGAAAAAACCTCCTAACAGAATGTCCCTTTCAATTAGGACTCTCCTAGTTAGTCCTAACAGAGTGTCCCTTTCAATTAGGACTCTCCTAGCTAGAGTCCTAACAGAATGTCCCTCTCAATTAGGACTCTCCTAGCTAGAGTCCTAACAGACTCGCCCTCTTCAAATCAGCCTTGTCCTCAAGGCTGAGATTCCATGAACTCAGGGAATCGGATCTTCAGCTCCTCATATGGTTCCCATGTGGCGTCTTCAAGTGGTAGATTATTCCAATGCACTAGTACTTCAGTAGAGGGATGTCGGCGACGCATCACGATCCTGCGATCGAGGATGGCCTGTGGTTGGGCTTGAATAACTCCATCCTCAGTTGTGTTGGGCAGTTGGATCTGGGGTGACTCGTGTTCTCCCAACTTAGGCTTTAGGCATGATACGTGGAAGACAGGGTGAATTTTGGCATCTTCAGGTAATTTAAGTCTGTATGCCACGGCTCCAATACGCTCTGTGATATGATAGGGCCCATAAAAACGTGGGGATAGCTTCATGGAGGCTCGAGTGTTGATAGAGAGTTGCTTGTATGGTTGTAGGCGAAGATAAACCCAATCTCCCACTGAAAATTCTCTTTCACTTCGTCGTGTGTCGGCTTGCTGCTTCATTCTGGCTTGAGCGGTAGAGAGATTATCTTTTAACAGTTGTAAGAGTTTGTCCCTATCAATCAATTCTTGGTCAACCTGATCTACCTTGGCCGAGCCAATTACATACTTTGGAATCACAGGTGCTGGTCGACCATACAATGCTTCATAAGGGGCACATTTTGTAGATGAATGATATGTAGTATTATACCACCATTCGGCCCAAGGAAGCCATTTTGCCCACTCTTTCGGTCGGTCGCTAGCGAAACACCGGAGGTACGTCTCTAAGCACTTATTTACCACCTCTGTTTGGCCGTCAGTTTGTGGATGATATGCTGTGCTCATCTTGAGTTTGGTGCCTTGTAACTGAAATAACTCGGTCCAAAATTTACTAGTGAAGATCCTGTCACGATCACTTACGATGGACCTTGGCATCCCATGCAGTTTAACAAAATTTTCTATGAAAATCTGAGCAATACTAGCAGCAGTGTAGGGATTTCTCACAGCACAAAAATGAGCATATTTCGTAAGTCGATCAACCACCACGAGAATCGTGCTTTTACCTTTGGAAGATGGCAGCCCTTCAATGAAGTCCATGGAGATGTCAGTCCACACTGAGTTTGGTATGGGTAGTGGTTGTAGCTTCCCTGGATTTGCCACAGTTTCACCCTTGTGCTGTTGACATACATCACATTGTGCCACATATTCAGCAATAATTTTTTTCATCCCTCTCCAATAAAAAATTTGCTTCACTCTTTTGTAGGTTCTTAGGAATCCAGAGTGCCCTGCTGAAGGTATAGAGTGCATTTCATGCAAGATGATTGCGATGCAAGCGGAGTCAGGTATAAGCACAATGCGACCTTTGTAGCGTAAATCCCTCGAATCCCAAGTGTAGTGGGCTATTGCACTTGGATCCTCCTCCAATTTTTTTATGATCTTGCTGATCTCTGGATCCTTCTTCCATACTTCCCTAATGTCTTCGAGGAGACCGGTGGTAGGAAGGGAGATGGCTGAAACCTTAGTTTGTTCAGGTAGCCGTGAGAGTGCATCTGCAACAACGTTTTCTTTCCCCTTTTTGTAAATAATTTCATAATCAAATCCAAGAAGTTTGGTTACCCATTTTTGCTGCTCAGGGGATGATATCTTTTGCTCCAAAAAGTACTTGAGGCTTTTATGGTCAGTTTTAATTTGAAATCGCCGGCCGATCAGGTAGGGTCTCCACCTCGTTACTGCGTGTACAATGGCAAGCATCTCCTTATCATATACTGACATATTTTGATGGGAGGGAGATAATGCCTTGCTAGTGTATGCGAGTGGTCGACCATTTTGCATGAGAACGGCTCCAATTCCGACTCCAGATGCGTCGGCCTCAATGATGAAGGGTTTATTGAAATCCGGTAGCGCAAGCACCGGCGTTGTTGTCATGGTTGCTTTAAGTTTGTCGAAGGCAGCAGAGGCTTTGTCCGACCATTGGAAAGCATCTTTTTTCAGTAAAGAAGTGAGTGGTGCACTGATCTTCCCATAGTCCTTAACAAATTTTCGGTAGTAGCCCATTAGTCCAAGGAACCCCCGCAGTAATTTCACGTTTGTAGGTTTCGGCCAGCCTTGCATTGCCTCAATTTTTGTTGGGTCTACCGCCACTCCTTCTGATATTATATGCCCAAGGTACTCTACTTTTTGCTGGAGAAAGCTGCACTTTGGTTGCTTAACAAAAAGAGTATTCTCCCGAAGGATCGTCAAAACAATCCGTAAATGCTGAAAGTGAGTCTCAAGAGAAGGGCTGTAAACGAGAATATCATCGAAAAATACCAGCACAAATTTACGAAGAAAGCTCCGAAATATATCATTCATGAGATTTTGAAAGGTTGAAGGAGCATTAGTGAGTCCAAAAGGCATTACCAAGAATTCATAATGGCCATCATGTGTGCGAAATGCAGTTTTTGGAATGTCATCGTTACATACCCGAATTTGGTGGTAACCAGATCGGAGGTCCAACTTCGTGAAGACTCGAGCTCCTTTCAATTCATCAAGAAGTTCATCCACCACTGGTATTGGGTATTTGTCCTTGACGGTGATGCCATTTAAAGCTCGGTAGTCGATGCACATCCGCCAAGTTCCGTCCTTCTTGCGTACAAGTAGCACCAGTGAGGAATAGGGGCTGCAACTTGGTCGAATCACCCCTGTTTCAAGCATCTCCTTTACGATCTTTTCAATTTCATCTTTCTGGAGGTGAGGATATCGGTATGGTCGAGTGTTCGCTGGTGGCTTGCCCGGAAGGATTGGAATTCGATGGTCATGTTGCCGAGAAGGAGGAAGACCGCGCGGTTCAGCAAATATGTCGGCAAATTCAGTAAGCAATTGGACAAGATTTTGATCTTCAAATTCTATTTTCTTCCCCTTTGGTTGCTGCTGAAGGTGCATCAAAAAGGCACCATTTACCTTGTGTAAAACTTTCTCCATTCGTTGGGTCGAAACAGTGGTAACGTTGCTTCCGCGCTTCCCGCGTAGGATGATCTGTTTGCCCTTACAATAGAATTTCATAATTAATTTAGAAAAGTTCCAAGATACATCACCTAGTGTAGTCAGCCATTCTATACCAAGCACTGCCTCATAGTCATCGATTGGTAGGAGAATGAAATCGGTGATAATTTCTTGGTCTTGCAGTAATAGTTTCACCTACGGGCATCTTTGGTCGCACTTTAGGATTCTACCGTCGGCAACCTTTACATTGAACTTGCTGCAACCTTCAATATGCAGTGCCATCCGAGCAGCAACCTTACTATTCAGGAAGTTATTAGTGCTACCCGTGTCGATGAGAACAGTGATCGGCTGTTGTTTGAGAAGGCCTCCAACTTTCATCGTTTGCGGATTTGAATAGCCGGCTAGTGCGTGTACCGTAATGTCGGTCGGCTGTGGCGCTTCTTCCATATCTTCTTCTTCATGTTCAAGGCTCTCTTCTAGATGTTCAATGACCTCTTCTTCTACTGGTTCAATCATAAGAAGTCTACCTTTTTTACAGCGATGCTTGCGGCTCCACGGCTCGTCGCATTGCCAACATAACCCCTTCGCAGATCGCTCCCGAAGTTCTTCTCTTGTTAACCTTTTCGGTGCAGGGACTCGGTTGATAGTAGGGGGGGCTGAGGGCTTTAGTATTGTAGGTCATCGCTCCTCTTGAAGTCGTGCGAAAGAGATGGCTGCCATAAGCGTGTATGGTTGTCGCGCCTTAACTTCTCCCCGGATCTCCGGCTTTAAGCCCTCAATAAAAGTCCCCAATAACTGTTTTTCAGACCAATCACGAGTTTGATTAGATAACCTTTCAAACCTGGTTTGGTACTCCTAAATGGTGGAGGTTTGTCGGATCTTTGCTAGTTGTCCGTCAATGTTCTCGTAATAAGTTGGTCCGAAGCGGATCAGTAGTCCTTCTTTGAATTGTCGCCATGAAAGGGCTCCATAAGTGTGTTCAAACCAGTCAAACCATTGTATGGCATCCCCTTCAAGATGTATAGCTGCAATTTCCACCATGGATGCATCCGCAGTTTTATGGTACCGAAAATATCGCTCAGCGCGCGAGATCCAACCAATTGGGTCTCCTTCTTCCCATCTAGGGAAGTCCACTCTCATGCGCGAATAGTTGGGGTCGGTCATAGAGCCTCCCCTCTCTTGGAAGTCATCTCTTTGGGCATGATGTGATTGGTTAGAGCTCTCTCCTTGATGTGATTTCTTCGGGCTTGGTGGTCGGCCCAAACTGAATTTGGTAAGGAGAGTCCGAATCTTATCCTCCATTCGTGCCTCAAAGGCTTCAAATTTAGCATTGATTGCGTCCTCAGATGCCATAGTATATGACTCCAAATCTGTGATGTTAAGATCTCTCTTTTGTTGACGAGTTAAAGGCATGTATAGGTTTGATAAAAATCAGTGAAAGTTTGCTGCAGAATTGTGTTGTCTTGTAAGAGCAGAATTATCGTCGAAGAAACAGCGGTTTCTTGACGAAATCTCCACAAAAATTTGAGAGATTTGAGGAGAGAGTTGATAGCAATATCTCAGTTTATATGATAGCAAGGATGTCCATCAAGAAAATTTCGACAGTAACAGCAAGAAAATTGGTGTAAGTTGCGATAGCAGAATTCTCGTCGAAAAATTTCAGCAACTTACGATGAAAATTTGCAGCAATATAGGAACGAAATTTTTTTTTTTTTTGGGATTTTCGGATAGGGATAAATAAATTGCAGCAGTAGTAAGGTAGGAAACCAGAACCTGTTGCAATTCACGGGGAGATCAAAGGTTGATCTGCGGTGGTGGAGATGATGGTGGAATTCGGCGACGATCTTTTAAGCAATTGTGGGAATTGCTTTGGATGGTTGTGGAGGGTTGATGGATGGCAATGGAAGGGCAGCGAGATGCCAAGAACGCTGCTCTGATACCAAGTGATAGAACCCTTGCAGATTCTAAACTTGGGGTTGATCTCTTTAGGGGATCGGCCTCCTTGGAACTCTATAGGGGTTCCTCCCTCCAAGTTGCTGCTCAAAGGCTACAGAAAAGATTCATCTATTACTTATGAAAAGAGAAGGAATACATGGCTATTTATAGGGCTTCTAAACCCTAACTCCTAATAGGACTCCTACTTAAGACTCTTACTTCTAACCAACACCTAATATGACTCATACTCAAGACTCCTATTCCCTTACAACTCCTAATTCTTCTCTAAGAAAAAACCTCCTAACAGAATGTCCCTTTCAATTAGGACTCTCCTAGTTAGTCCTAACAGAGTGTCCCTTTCAATTAGGACTCTCCTAGCTAGAGTCCTAACAGAATGTCCCTCTCAATTAGGACTCTCCTAGCTAGAGTCCTAACAGAATGTCCCTCTCAATTAGGACTCTCCTAGCTAGAGTCCTAACAACATATCCATACCTTGAGAAATCATCAGTAAAAGTAATAAAGTAGGAGTAACCACCTATGACATGAGTTGACATGGGTCCACGTATATCACTATGTATGAGTTCCAACAGCTCAGTGGCTCTTTCTTCAGTTCCACTAAAATGAGAGTTGGTTAGTTTTCCACGAAGGCAAGACTCACACGTTGTGTATGACTCATAGTCAAATGGATCTAGATATCCATCCTTTAGTAACTTTTGGATCCTTCCCCCATGGATGTGACCTAGCCTATAATGCCATAGGTATGCACTGTTCATGTTATTTTGTTTCCTCTTGGACACACTTACATTCATGATATGTGGAGCAGTGTCTTATTGAATCTTGGATTTTGATGATGAAATTAATTGATAAATTGTTTGATAAAATCTATATGTTGAGAAAAGTGTGCAGGATTAACTATGATAGCGATCAAGGCATAAAGCAAAATAAAGTATCAGAGTCAAGATCGAGATTTCATTGGGAGTTCGAGAGTTCATCGGAAATCCGAACGTTCGTCGGAAGTTCTGTTGGAATTGACCGAGAAGTCTAGGAGCTTGCCAAAGAAGCTTGTTAAAACTCGCTAAGAAGATCATCATGAAGTCCAGGAGCTTGCCGAGAGTCCGTTGGAACATTGCCGAGAGATCATCGGAAGATCGCCGGAAGCTCACTAGAAAAAACCTAGATTAACCGAACTTGTTTTGCTTAGTGTATGCCTTAAGAATTATAGTTAGCATGCAATTGGGGTTAGGTTTGGGAGGTAATCCCACTAACTCAGTTAGGGGCCAATTGGGCCCGTAATTGGACTAGTTTGGGTCGGATTCAACGCTCAACCAAGTTACAGGACCCTGTTTGGCGGTGGCACTACCAAACTGGGGTAGTAGAACGGTCTCCCAGGTGGTCTGGGCAATGATACCGCCCAGACTGGGTGGTGGTACCGTCGATAATTATTATATGCCAAGCGGTGGTACTGCCCTGTCAAACGGTGGAACTGCTAGAGTTCAGTATCTAAGACTCTATCAAGTAGTGGTACCGTTAGACTGGGTGGTGGTACCACCCAATGTCAGAGTGTTAGGCGATGGTACCGCTCAATACTGGTAGTGGTACTGCCAATACCTCGAAAATCCGGGATGAGATACTTTTTAGCTCCAATTTTGAAGCCATTGGAGCCTATAAATACCCCCACCTTTATCTGCATAAAAGGGTAACAAAGTGCAATTAAAGTGTGAAAAAACTCTAAGTGTTAGGGTGTTAAAAGTATTAGGATCGAGTTGACACTAAGAGGAGGGAGGGGGTGAAATAGTGCGTCGGTAAAATTATGTTGAGCCTAAAAACGTATCGGAAAGATGCTTAACTTGAAAGCGTACAGAAGCATAGTGAAAGTAAGAAATCAGTTTGCAATATAAAGAAAAAACATGAAGGAAATGTAAACCAAATTTTTATAGTGGTTCGGTAATCGTGACCTACATCTACTCCGAGTTCCTCTTCACTCGAGGCCACTAGCTTCCACTACCGATCTTCTATCAACGGGCAAAGACCAACTACCCTTTTACACTCCTCTTCTCCGCTTCATAGGTTTAGAAGACAATCTTTTACAAGCACTCACTCCTCCCTAAATAGAATTCTAAACTTAGAACTAGAGGAGGGGATCTCTCAAGTGATTGCTGTTGAATCTCGTATTTTGATGATGAAACCACTTGATATATGTTTATGATTTAATCTGCATTTTGAGTGACGCAGGCTGCTTCGATCAGGATGAGATAATTAAAATAGGAAAAATCATGTTGTGCCGGAGGAACATGTCAGAAGATTGGACGTCGGGCCGGTGGATCGATCAACGTATCGACAGAAGTCTTCGGGTCGTGGACTCGGGCATCGGGCCAAGAAGAGTGGGTATTGTGCCAAGGATATCGGAGTTGCGGAGTCAACTGGCCGATTGGGCAATAGGCCGTAGGAGAGGACGATGCGCCGAAGAATCGGATGAAGCGTCGAGGGACCAATGACATGCCGGACAACTTGGTTAATTACTTAGGATTAATTGTCTCGATTGAAGTTTTGTTTTACATGTGCAGGATTAACTACGATGGAAGTAAGACATGCAGCAGGAGTTACGCCGGAATCAAGATAATGATCACGTTGGGAGTTCGAGAGTTCGACGGAAGTTCGGACAGTCGTTGGAGGTTCTGCGGGAACAAATCCGAGAAGTCCATGAGCTTGCCAAAGAAGTTTGTCGGAACTTGCCAAGTGGATCGTCGCAAGTCCAGGAGTTTGCCGGAAGTCCACAAGAGCATCACCGAGGGTTCATCGGAAGATCGACGGAAGTTCGTCGGAAGCTCGCCGGAAGAAGCGATTGATGCACCGGAGCAAGTTGCAGTAAATATCTTAGGAAAAATCGTAGTTAGCACAATGATTAAGTTGGAAATGGGAGGTAATCCCATTAACTTAATCTTGGGGCAATTGGGCCCCTGAAAAAACCCAAATTGGGCCGAATGGATCAACCCATTCGGACCCTGATTTTTGCCAGGCGGTTCAACAGCCTCAGTTAGGCGGTGGCACCGCCTGAGCTCAGTCTTTGAGCTCTGGCAGGAGGTGCAACTGCCCCTGACAGAGGTGGCACCGCTTGGGCTCGGTCTCCGAGCTCTGGTTGAGCGGTGCAACCGCCTCAGTCAGGGGGTGGCACCGCCTGAGCTCGGTCTTCGAGCTCTGGCAGGAGGTGCAACCGCCCCTGACAGGAGGTGGCACCGCCCAGAGGCTTAGTCTTTGAGCTCTGCCAGGCGGTGCAACCGCTCCAGTCAGGCGGTACAATCGCCATATCTCGGAATTCCGAGAATTGACAGTTTTGAGCTCCAAATTCAAACTGGGTTAGGGCCTATAAATACCCCACCCTTTCAGCACTGTAAGGGTACCCAAAAACTATCGAAATTCTGATTTTACTTTGTGATTTTTAGAGCTCAAAAGTGTTGTATGAGTTGAAAGTTCTTCTTCCTCTTTTCTTCCAAGTTCTAATCTGTTAAGAGAGGAAAGAAAATTCTGTAAGGGTTGTCTCCTAAGCCCGTCAAAAGGAGTGAAACTATAAAAGGGTGGTTGGCCTTCGCCTATTGAAGGAAGGCCTCTAGTTGACGTCGGTGACCTCATCGGTGGAGGAAGCCAAAAGTGGAGTAGGTCAAGATTGACCGAACCACTGTAAATCTCGGTTTGCATTTACTTTGAGCATCTTATCCTTACTGCAAACCTCCTCAATAGCTTACTGCCTTCTGCGCATATACGATCGTGTTTCAAGCTCTGCAGTTTCCGAATCGGCGTTTAGACGTAAATTGTTTTTATCGTACGAACATCATATTTCAGTTTGCGTTTACGTTCTGATTTCTATCTTAACTAAAAACTGCCTTTATATCTTTGCTTTAACTGCATCTTGCTTGGTTACAAGTTAAAGTGATTTACGAATCGGATTTTCTATCGAAATCGCTCTTATCGTACGAACACAATTTTAATCGTCGAAAGTTTTCTACTGCACTAATTCACCCCCCCCTCTCTTAGTGCTCTTGATCCTCACAATTGGTATCAGAGCCCGGTATTTCTCATTTCAGATTTACACCTGAGAGAAATGGCTCTTCATGGCTTTCAAGAGGGCTTTTCGGTTGTTCGTCCACCGTTGTTTAACGGATTTGACTACACTTATTGGAAAACTCGAATGAGAGTTTTCTTGATTTCTATGAATTTGGATTTATGGAATATTGTTCAAAATGGTTTTCAACTTACCTCTAAACCGATGAACGAATGGTCGGATTTGGAGAAGTATTTTTCTTTAAACGCAAAGGCTATGAATGCCTTATTTTGCGCTTTGGACAAAAATGAGTTCAATCAGATTTCTATGTGCGAAACGGCTTTTGACATTTGGCAAGCACTTGAAATCACGCATGAGGGAACTAGTAGAGTCAAAGACTCAAAAGTTAACATTTTATTGCATGATTTTGAGCTTTTTCGAATGCAACCAAGCGAGATTATAGGCGATATGTACACTTGTTTCACGGATGTCGTCAATAGTTTAAGAGCTCTTGGAAAATATTTTTCGGATTTTGAACTTGTAAACAAGATTTTGCATTCTCTTTCTAAGAAGTGGGATTCAAAAGTAACTGCAATACAAGAAGCTAAAAACCTAAACAACTTACCACTTGAAGAACTAATTGGTGCATTGATGACATATAAAATGGTGCACAATGCACATGATGAACAAAATCACCTTCCAAAGAACAGCAAGGATTTGGAACTCTAGACAAATGAATATCACTTGAGCGATGACTCAAGTGATGAGAATAATGATGAACTTGAACTTTGAACACTAAATCTTAATAAGTTTATTAAACAAAAATCTAAAATAAATAATAAACTTGAACGAAGGAAGAGGCCAAAGAAGAAGAACACAAAGTGGGATGAATCGAGCTCCTCCGAAGATGAGGAGAAAATCAAGAAAGGCGAGGTGGCAAACTACGCCTTAACCGCTTTCAATGATGTGGTAATCGAAATCCCCCTAATTTATTTTGAAATTACTTGATGCTTTCATGATGTATTTTCTTTTTTAGTTTAGAATTAATGTTTAAGAAAAAAAATTATGATCATACTAGTAATTTCGAAAATGATAATATTGCATATTTTATGATAAACAAACAAAATGATTTTGATTGAAAATATGAAATCATGGTTAAGAAGTAATAATGTGTATCATGTTGATGTCCATTGTTATTTCTCGATTTTGAGTATATTAAATCATGTTTAATTTGAAGTTATGATTAATGAGTATATATTTTTGAAATTATGTATGATGATTCTTGATAATTATGGATTATCGATTTTCATGATAATAACAGTGGCTTTAAAAATTGATGCATGTTTTGATTTGACATAAATGAAATAGGCATGGTTATATGAAATAGTGTAAGTGTCATGCTTGATGATTGTATACTCAATGATGCATAATGATATAATAAAAACACTAAATGTTTGGATACCATGATTTATGATTTTATGCATGAGATTTTAAAGTTATACATGATGATTTTTGTGACTTATTGGTCTTGATGGTTTTATGATGAAATTTATTTTACGATCCTAAACGTTGATGCATGTTTTCAATGAAATCGATCACTTAAGATGAAACACTTAAAAAAGGGGAAAAAATATATTATCAATGAAATCATGAATCTATTTATGTTATAAATTTTATGAGCCATAAAAATGATTTTGATGATTTAAATTTGAAATGAGTTTTATTAAAATCATGATCATGATTTGTCAAATTGAATGAATTGAAAATGAATGATGATTTTTCTCTTGAATGATTGTGACCTGTATTCCTTGTATTTATGATATGATTTTTATGCAATTCTTTGTATTCATGAAAGGTTTATCTCATCACCCAATTATTTTCTTCTTGATATTCCTTATGTGATGATATGAATACATGAAATATTCATTAATTTATTTTGATGTATACAAATGAAAAGTTATGATCATGCATGGTAGGATATAATTTAACAAAATTGATACCATCATGATATGAAACATTTATGATTTGCAATGATGCACGAGCTTTTTAATTATGAAGTGATGTATTGCATATGATGTGAATCATGATTTAAAATGCTATGAGTTGTTGCTAAAATGAAGTATTATAAATGTTGATTTAATGTCATGAATGCTCTAAATGATGAATGTTTGGTATCATGATCAAAATGAAGTGATAAATACTTAAAAAATATTGATTTAATGTTCGGTATCATGAACACTTTATTATCATACATGAAAATAGTGATAAATACTATGAAAATAGTGATAAATACTTTGAAAATAAATGTTTGTATCATGTTAGATGGTTTGACATATTGTGCATGATAAGCTATAAAGATTATTGAAACAATGATTGAAATAATAGGAATGATGATTTGGAATCATATAATAATGAGTTTATATGTTTTAAAAATATATATGATGATAATGATGCATGCAATGATGAAATATTCATGATAAAATAATTGTTTTGACATTCAAGACTTGAATTTTCATCAATGCTATTTACCTTTGTCATAATTTAGAAATTAACGTAAAGGGTCTTTCCTTCTTTTTGACAATGACAAAGGGGGAGCAAAACATACTTGAAAGCTAATTTGCTAGCTCACATAATTCAAAAAAAAAGGAGAAAGAAAATAATTACACTTCTCAAAAGAAAAGGAATTGCTATCTTGAACATCACCAAGAAGTGCTATCTTGCAAATCTCAAGATGCACAAATGCAAACATGCAAAATTTGTAATTTTGCACATCATTAAAATTTATGATGCTTTGGTGATTATGCATGTTCTAAAATGTTATAAGATTCACTAGCTTGCATGATGTAGAACTTGCTATATTGAACATCACCAAGGAATGATATCTTGCAGAAGCAAAAAGTTAACTTGAACATCTAGCAAAACTTATATTTCAAGAAGCAAGAGTTGCTTTCTTGAATATCTCAAAATTACTAGCTTGCATGTCTTAAAATTGTAAACTTGCCATCGTACTACCATGATGATGAGCATGCCTTATCTTCATGATTGTATTTGAAAAACTATGGCAAAAATACGTCCGAATGATTGAACGTGTTAAAATTATTTTTTGAACTTTCTTGATTGAATGATCAAATCACTTGATTGCCATAATGATTTTACACAATTACATGTTGGAAATTATGTGCTTAATACAAAACTTCCATGATAACAAGCATGCTTTACCTTCATGATTGTAATTGAATATCTATAGCAAAACCTTGTCCGAATGCAAGAAAGAGTCAAATTTCATTTTCAGATTTTCTTGATCCTAACAATCAGATTTTCTCGATACATTACTCTCTTCCGAACTTAACAAGCATATGTCATATCAAGTTTAGTTCATATCATTGATTTTTGACATATGTAATCAACTGACAAATACATCTCTCATACACATATCATGTGAAAAATAATTTTTTGAGAAATGGATTTGATGAATATGGATGAAAGTGTTTTTACTTGTAAGGATTTGTTTCACATACATATCTTGATCCTTGTAAAAATGATTTAATCTCTCATCAATTTTAACTTCACTCGAAGTAAACTCACAAATAGCATGTATCACAAATAGTCTTCCTCCTTCATGCAAAAAGATAATAACAAATAAAAAGGAAAAGTTTTCAAAGCTATCTCCATGTCATGTTTTCCTTGAGATGTTTGTATAATTGATATCCTATCACTCACTGTTGGAAAATGATATGAACCTAGTTATGACATGAATAATTACAAGCACTTATGCTTAAAGTTTGCTTATATCGTTCTCCTTTTTGTTGATGACAAAGGGGGCGAAATATATGAATTGATGCTATGAACACTAATGCTATGATTATGCCATGCTTGCATCATCAAGAGATATATGAATTGATATGATTGCCATATTTGCAATGCTTGCATCATCAAGATATATATGAATTGATGCTATGATTGCCAAATTTGTATTATGCCAGGTTTGCATCATGCGTTAAGATATCAAGAACTTGTATCGTAATTTTACGCGTCGATATCTTACCATGTGATGAAATGCTACAATTGATAAACACTTGAAATGTTTGCGTTATGATATCAAAAGCTTACATCGCAATTTTACATGTTGATATTTGATAATAGCAAATTTGCATGATGATAAAACTAGTTTTTCATGCAATGAGTTGAACCAATATCACAAACACTTTATTGTGGTACTTCTCCTTTTTGTTGATGACAAAGGGGGAGAAGTATGTTGATGACATGACATGTTATGCATAAGTTTATGCATAAGTTTACGATGACATGTTGCTTGGACTTTTGAATCCAAGAGTTTCTATCAATATGGCATATTGATAGAGGGAGTTTGTTTAAACTCCGGGAGTTAAGGTTAACTCCGTCATCAAGTAGTTGTCATCATCAAAAAGGGGGAGATTGTTGAATCTCGTATTTTGATGATGAAACCACTTGATATATGTTTATGATTTAATCTGCGTTTTGAGTGACGTAGGCTGCTTCGATCAGGATGAGATAATTAAAACAAGAAAAACCATGTTGTGCCGGAGGAACATGTCAGAAGATTGGACGTCGGGCCGGTGGATCGATCGACGTATCGACAGAAGGCTTCGGGTCGTGAACTTGGGCATCGAGCCAAGAAGAGCGGGTATTGTGCCAAGGATATCAGAGTAGCAGAATCAACTGGCCGATTGGGCAATAGGCCGTAGGAGAGGACGATGCGCCGAAGAATCGGACGAAGCGTCGAGGGACCAATGACATGCCGGACAACTTGGTTAATTGCTTAGGATTAATTGTCTTGATCGAAATTTTATTTTACATGTGCAGGATTAACTACGATGGAAGTAAGACATGCAACAGGAGTTACGCCGAAATCAAGACAATGATCACGTTAGGAGTTCGACGGAAGTTCGGATAGTCGTCGAAGATTCTACGGGAACAAATCTGAGAAGTCCATGAGCTTGCCAAAGAAGCTCGTCCGAACTCGCCAAGTGGATCGTCGCAAGTCCAGGAGTTTGCCGGAAGTCCGCAGGAGCATCACCGTGGGTTCATCGGATGATCGACGGAAGTTCGCCGGAAGCTCGCCGGAAGAAGCGATTGATGCACCGGAGCAAGTTGCAGTAAATATCTTAGGAAAAATCATAGTTAGCACAATGATTAAGTTGGAAATGGGAGGTGATCCCATTAACTTAATCTTGGGGCAATTGGGCCCCTGAAAAAACCCAAATTGGGCCGAATGGATCAACCCATTCGGACCCTAATTTCTGCCAGGCGGTTCAACCGCCTCAATCAGGCGGTGGCACCGCCTGAGCTCAGTCTTCGAGCTCAGGCAGGAGGTGCAACCGCCCCTGACAGAGGTGGCACCGCTTGGGCTCGGTCTCCGAGCTTTGGCTAAGCGATGCAACCGCCTCAGTCAGGAGGTGGCACCGCCTGAGCTCGGTCTTCGAGCTCTGGCAGGAGGCGCAACCGCCCCTGACAGGAGGTGGCACCGCCCAGAGGCATAGTCTTTGAGCTCTGCCAGGCGGTGCAACCGCTCCAGTCAGGCGGTGCAACCGCCAGATCCCAGAATTTCGAGAATTGACAATTTTGAGCTCCAAATTCAAACTAGGTTGGGGCCTATAAATACCCCACCCTTTCAGCAATGAAAGGGTACCCAAAAACCATCGAAATTCTGATTTTACTTTGTGATTTTTAGAGCTCAAAAGTGCTATATGAGTTAAAAGTTCTTCTTCCTCTTTTCTTCCAAGTTCTAATCTGTTAAGAGAGGAAAGAAAATTCTGTAAGGGTTGTCTCCTAAGCCCGTCAAAAGGAGTGAAACTGTAAAAGGATGGTTGGTCTTCACCTATTGAAGGAAGGCCTCTAGTTGACGTCGGTGACCTCGTCGGTGGAGGAAGCCAAAAGTGGAGTAGGTCAAGATTGACCGAACCACTGTAAATCTCGGTTTGCATTTACTTTGAGCATCTTATCCTTACTGCAAACCTCCTCAATAGCTTACTGTCTTCTGCGCATATACGATCGTGTTTCAAGCTCTGCATTTTCCGAATCGGCGTTTAGACGTAAATCATTTTTATCGTACGAACATCATATTTCAGTTTGCGTTTACGTTCTGATTTCTATCTTAACTACAAACTGTAACACCCCTCATTTCCGAATGTTCGTATAAATTTCTGGTGATAACGTAAGCATCTATTTTAATTGACAAAAGAAATAGAGTATGAATCAGAGGTAACTTATTTTTAAGATTTGGGAGATCTGTTCAAAAAAAAAAAAAGAAAAAGAAAGAATCTGAGGACCTATATGTAAACCCTAAGGACCTAATCGTGAATATGATAAAAACAAGGACTAAACTGCAAAATGCACCAAATGACAAATTCCACCGCTTAAGCTTCTCTGCCTTCGTTGTTAAGGAAGCAGAGGAGGCAGCTCGTGAGTGATCAGGGAAAGAAAGAAAGAAAGAAGAAGAAGAAGAAGAAGAAGAAGAAGAAGAAGAAGAAGAAGAAGAAGAGAAAGAAAATTGGGGCTTTTAGGGTTCTTGCTTTAATCTTGTCATTTCGGGTCAAAATTTCCAAAGGCAAGTGTTCTAACCCTATCCTACAGAAGTATTAGACTCTGTTTTTATGTTGATTCAAAATAAATTGGAAGATTTCTATTTAGAAACTGATATGTCTCTCCTTGGACATAAAACCATGGATTCTGAAAGTTTTTCGGTAAACTGACCCCTAAGCACTGTTTCAGCTATAAGTTTTAGTACAGAATGAGGATTCAGGCAGGAACTATTTTTGTTTGAAATTAGACTCATATGTATTTCTTTTGACACTGATTTTGTAGATTTTGGACACCGAATACTTACCCAAAAATTTGTTTCAAAAGAGCCTATAGACGCTGTAAAACAGAGTTCAAGATTTTTGACCTTTCGATACTAAAACGCCTATAACTCCCTGTTGAAAATTCTGGTTTGTACCAAACTGATTTTATTTGAAACTAGACTTGAAATTATCTCTTTTGACATATAGTTTGAAAATTTTGGAGTTCAATTGCCCACCCTATCGTCTGTTGAATACGACCCTATCAATTCTGCAAAACAGTGATTGTGATTTTGACCTTGTGTCACCAAATCAGAGGTAACTCTGTGTTGGGAGCCCTGTTTCATATGAAATCTGTTCCATCCGAATATAGATTGATATATGGTTCGACCATAGCCTTCTTATGGGTATTGGAGCATAATTGTTATTCTGAAATATTTGTTTGATGTGCCACTGGAATTCTGTCCGAAATCGAGCTTGGGTCGATTTCGCGTATTCTGTTCCGTTTCCTTTGGATACTTGAATTCGCCTAATCTTCTTATTGGAATTGAGCCGATTATGATTGCTTGGAATCCCTGTACACTCTTGCTTTCATTTCTTTCCTAAAATGAATACTTTTGTGAGAGATTTGTTCCTTGCATCACATTGCTTTTGAAAAGGCACATGTACGTTTGGTTGTTCCGCGTGTGCTTCCGTTATATGCTACTTATTGTTGAAACTGCCTTCTTGTACTCTGGTGTGTGGGATTGTCTGGACCCTTGCCAGAAATGGTAAAGGGTATGCGCTGATTTGCCCGCTTTGTGGGGTACCGCTTTGTGGGATATTCTGGTATGCGCTTATTTGCCCGCTTTGTGGGGTCCCTCTTTGTGGGATATTGCTTAGAGCCTGCGATGCTCTGCCGGGCCCCTTTGACTTCACCTAGACGTGGGTGGATGGAGCTCCCAGACGTGGGAGACTTTTGTCAGGTGGTCATTCAGAAATGGATGAATCACATTCTGACTGAGATCCCACTACACCCTCTATATGTTTGATATGACATCCAGAGTTTTGGTGAGTTATTTCTGTTCGTGCTCTGGATAGTTATGATATGATTGCAACGTCAAGGACGACGTTTGAGCTTTTGTACGACATATGAGTTTGATATGCTCCGAAATGCTTCATTCACTGTGATTTTGCTTCGTAATGTTCCATATGTCGTTGATGTGTCTTGGAACATTTCATATGCCATTGATAAGCTCCGATATGTTTCCTTTGTTTCTGATATGCTCCAATTACTCTATGCCCCATCTGTCAGGAACCAAATATGTATGATTAAAAAGGACAATTATGATTCTGCTCCTAATGATATTATGTATACGAAATCGTATATTCTGCTTTGTGTTTGAAACTGCATCTCTTTGGAAATTGTACTATTTTGATATGGATATGTTAGTCACTTGCTGAGCTCTTTATGCTCACCCCATTTGTTGATAAATTTTTCAGGATAGCGTATCGCTTGCTTAAATGTTAAGAATGGGCTGAGGCAGTGGAGAGTTTAGAAGACGTTGGGCAGAACTTTTGTTAGCATATATGTAGTTGTGTATAAGCTACCTTGCATCTAATGAAATGTGACTATGAATCTAAACCTGTGGATTTTGTGTAAGTTAAAGGATCCCTCATGTATAGGGTCTTGGAATGTTAAATTAAATTCGTGTAATGATATGAACTTATGGTAAATCGATGATTGTGGTGACTGCATAGATTTCCCCACTTGTGGATTTATATTGTGGTTTTTATTTTGATGAGTTGAGTTCAGATTGTATAAATTATCGAGTGATGTGTGCTATGTTTATGAATTGCACAGGGTTATGAATTGGTAGATTATAGAAGTGAAATTTTTGATCTGAATGTTTTCTTAGTGACCTCAAATGTGTGTTTGGATCCTGGGTTAGTTGTGACGAAAAAATTTTAAATATCATGGATATTTTTAGGGGTGTGACAAAGGTGGTATCAGAGCATGGTTTGAGGATCACTGAAATATTTGATATGTTGACGTGCAAAATATATTGAGGTCTAGTGAACTATAGTGATTGGTGGAAATTTTCTTTGATATATTTTAAGAATCTGGGATGATGAAGACATTTGGTCCTCCTATTTCATTTGTTTTTGATTAATTAAGTGGGATGAAAGGGGTAATCGGGGATATTGAATCAGAGTGACGCAGCAGAAGCGTGGTGAACCTAATTTCGTTGGTGGCAGAAAAATGGAGGATGCGAATAGAAAAGATATTTGATGTACTAAATTGTTCTGATGATCGAAAGATTTCTTTTGCCACCTTATATTGGAAATAGAGGATGATCATTAATGGCAAAAATGAAAAGAATTTTTGAAGATCAATGGCAAGAATGACAAGAACAAGTTTACCAATAAAAATATGATTGGAAATGAATCAGTAAGTAATAACAGGAGGGTCAAGATATTTGGATTTGAAAAGGAAGTCACCACAAAAGACTAAATCACATGTGAATTGCAAGTTAAATTATGAAACAAGTTTGTGTTTTCAAATGACTGGAGTCTATTTTGTTTGTGGAAAGTTGGATCATAAAATAAAAGTTTGCCCTTTGAACAAGAAGAAAGAGACACTGCCTCTTAAATCATCTGCCCATGTCAGAGTGTATGCTATCACTGAATATGATTCTGAAACTTCTGAAATTAGTGGTCAAAGGTATTATGCATGTTTATGAAAGAATGCAAATATTTGTTTGACCATGGGTCCCATCTATGATTTGATTCGGAATATTCTGCCTATCACTTGGGTATTCAACCTAGACCACTACATTATGTGCTATATGTAAATACGATCATTGGAGATTCTTTGATAACGAACTTGAATCTGGTCCTCTTGTCTGATTTTTGTTGGAGAACTTGAACTTTTGCTGATTTAGTTCTCCTAGAGATTTGGAGTTATGATATTATACTTGGTATGGATTGGCCATCTTCTTATCATACCAGTATGGATTGGTATATAACAAATGATCACTTTTTGCATATTTGATCAGCCGATCCTTTATTTTGAGAGTATTGGACATTATTTATCTCCTTGCCTAATGTATCCTAGGATGACTTGTTTGGATTACCTCCAAATGTGAATTTTGGTTGAATGAAGTTGCTTTCTTAGGCCATGTGATTTCAGGGAAGGGTATATCTGTTGATCCAAGGAAAATAGAAACTGTAGTTGAATGGGAAGTACCAACAAATGTAACAGAGGTTAGAAGTTTCTTGGGTATAGCAGGTTATTACAGGAGATTTGTGGAGGGATTTTCTCGAATTGCTCAACCTCTCACCAAACTCACTAAGAAGAATATGAAATTTGTATGGGGCGATGATTGTGAGCAAAGCTTTCAAGAGTTAAAAAGAAGATTGACTAGTGCCCCTATTCTCACTATTCCAAGTGGTAGTGAGGGATTTGTAGTTTATACTGATGCTTCAAGAAAGGGCCTAGGATGTGTTTTGATGCAGGAAGGGAGAGTAATTGCTTATGCTTCTAGGCAACTTAAAGGTTATGAATTGAATTATCCAACTCATGATTTGGAATTAGTAGCAATCATTTTTGCTCTAAAGATTTGGAGACATTATTTGTATGGTCGACAGTTTGAAATCTTCACTGATCACAAGAGTTTAAAATATATTTTCACTCAGAAAGAGTTAAACATGAGGCAGCGAAGATGGATAGAACTTCTGAAGGATTATGATTGTGCCATCCGTTATCACCCGGGCAAGGCCAATGTTGTAGCTGATGCACTTAGTAGAAAATCTACAAGTTTTATGGCTAGTCTGGTCGTGAAGCAATGGAAGCTAATAGAAGAAAATTTTGATTTGAAAGCTTTGAGGAAAGAGCAAGACTCGATGATTTTGATGGCCTCCATTCAAGTGCAGTCTGATCTTATGCAACAAATTAAGGAGGGACAATTACGAGATCCACACTTAATCTACTTGAGGAGTGAAGTAGAAAAGGAATTGAAGCCACAATTTCAAGTTTCAAAGGATGGCCTATTGAGATTTGGGGAGAGAGTATGTGTACCAAATGAACTAGATATCAAGAATCAAATCCTAAATGAAAGTCATACTTCAAAGTACGCCCTACACCCTGGGAGCACTAAGATGTATAGAGATCTTCAAAGTTATTATTGGTGGGAAGGCATGAAGAAGGAAATTGCAATGTATGTTTCAAAATGTTTGACGTGTCAGCAAATCAAAGTAGAACACCAAAGACCTGGAGGGTTGCTGCAACCTTTAGTTATACCTGAATGGAAATGGGAATGTATTACTATGGATTTTGTTTCAGGACTACCCAGAACCTCGAGGAAGCATGATGCTATTTGGGTTATCATTGATAGGTTAACAAAATCTGCACATTTCCTTCCGATTAATATGACTTATTCGCTTGATAGACTTGCAGATTTATATGTTAATGAAATAGTAAGACTTCATGGTATTCCAAAGGAGATCATCTCTGATAGAGACTCCAGATTTCTCTCTAGATTCTGGAGAAGATTACAGGAATCTATGGGCACTAAAGTTAAGTTTAGTACTGCATATCATCCTCAGACAGATGGTCAGTCAGAAAGAACAATTCAAACACTTGAGGATTTGCTCAGAGCCTATGTTATGGATTGGAAAGGTGAATGGGATAAGGATATTTCACTTGTTGAGTTCACGTATAACAATAGTTATCATTCAAGTATTCAGATGGCTCCTTATGAAGCTTTATATGGGCGAAAGTGCATAACACCTATATGTTGGGAGGAAGTTGGGGACAGAAAGTTGTTAGCACCGGACAAGGTACAAGAAACTACCGAGAAAATTCAAGTTATAAGGAAAAGGTTAAAAGCTGCTCAGAGTCGTCAAAAGAGTTATGCCGATAATAGGAGACGAGATATTGAGTTTGAAATCGGAGATTTTGTATTCTTAAAAGTCTCCCCTTCCAAAGGCATTATAAGGTTTGGGAAGAAAGGAAAGTTAAGCCCAAGAGTTATTGGACCTTTTGAGGTTCTTGAGAGGGTTGGTTCTGTCGCTTACAGGATTGCCTTACCACCAGCATTGAGCCATGTCCATGATATATTTCATGTCTCGATGATTAGAAAGTATATGTATGACCCTTCTCACATCATTAAGTATGAGCTGGTGGAGTTCGATAAGAATTTATCCTATGTGGAAGAGCCTATTCAGATTATTGATAAGAAAGAAAAAGTCCTAAGGAATCGGGTCATCCCACTGGTTCAAGTAAATTGGAGACATCATTCTGGAGAAGAGACAACTTGGGAGCTAGAAGAGGAAATGAAAAAGGTGTATCCTCGTCTTTTCATCGAATAGAGGTACGATAAATTTAGAGGACTAAATTTTTCTTTTAAGGGGGGGAGAGTGTAACACCCCTCATTTCCGAATGTTCGTATAAATTTCTGGTGATAACGTAAGCATCTATTTTAATTGACAAAAGAAATAGAGTATGAATCAGAGGTAACTTATTTTTAAGATTTGGGAGATCTGTTCAAAAAAAAAAAAAAAAAAAAAGAAAGAATCTGAGGACCTATATGTAAACCCTAAGGACCTAATCGTGAATATGATAAAAACAAGGACTAAACTACAAAATGCACCAAATGACAAATTCCACCGCTTAAGCTTCTCTGCCTTCGTTGTTAAGGAAGCAGAGGAGGCAGCTCGTGGGTGATCAGGGAAAGAAAGAAAGAAAGAAGAAGAAGAAGAAGAAGAAGAAGAAGAGAAAGAAAATTGGGGCTTTTAGGGTTCTTGCTTTAATCTTGTCATTTCGGGTCAAAATTTCCAAAGGCAAGTGTTCTAACCCCATCCTATAGAAGTACTAGACTCTGTTTTTATGTTGATTCAAAATAAATTGGAAGATTTCTATTTAGAAACTGATATGTCTCTCCTTGGACATAAAACCATGGATTCTGAAAGTTTTTCGGTAAACTGACCCCTAAGCACTGTTTCAGCTATAAGTTTTAGTACAGAATGAGGATTCAGGCAGGAACTATTTTTGTTTGAAATTAGACTCATATGTATTTCTTTTGACACTGATTTTGTAGATTTTGGACACCGAATACTTACCCAAAAATTTGTTTCAAAAGAGCCTATAGACGCTGTAAAACAGAGTTCAAGATTTTTGACCTTTCGATACTAAAACGCCTATAACTCCCTGTTGAAAATTCTGGTTTGTACCAAACTGATTTTATTTGAAACTAGACTTGAAATTATCTCTTTTGACATATAGTTTGAAAATTTTGGAGTTCAATTGCCCACCCTATCGTCTGTTGAATCCGACCCTATAAATTCTGCAAAACAGTGATTGTGATTTTGACCTTGTGTCACCAAATCAGAGGTAACTCTGTGTTGGGAGCCCTGTTTCATATGAAATCTGTTCCATCCGAATATAGATTGATATATGGTTCGACCATAGCCTTCTTATGGGCATTGGAGCATAATTGTTATTCTGAAATATTTGTTTGATGTGCCACTGGAATTCTGTCCGAAATCGAGCTTGGGTCGATTTCGCGTATTCTGTTCCGTTTCCTTTGGATACTTGAATTCGCCTAATCTTCTTATTGGAATTGAGCCGATTATGATTGCTTGGAATTCCTGTACACTCTTGCTTTCATTTCTTTCCTAAAATGAATACTTTTGTGAGAGATTTGTTCCTTGCATCACATTGCTTTTGAAAAGGCACATGTACGTTTGGTTGTTCCGCGTGTGCTTCCGTTATATGCTACTTATTGTTGAAACTGCCTTCTTGTACTCTGGTGTGTGGGATTGTCTGGACCCTTGCCAGAAATGGTAAAGGGTATGCGCTGATTTACCCGCTTTGTGGGGTCCTGCTTTGTGGGATATTCTGGTATGCGCTTATTTACCCGCTTTGTGGGGTCCCGCTTTGTGGGATATTGCTTAGAGCCTGCGATGCTCTGCCGGCCCCCTTTGACTTCACCTAGACGTGGGTGGATGGAGCTCCCAGACGTGGGAGACTTTTGTCAGGTGGTCATTCAAAAATGGATGAATCACATTCTGATTGAGAACCCACTACACCCTCTATATGTTTGATATGACATCCAGAGTTTTGGTGAGTTATTTCTGTTCGTGCTCTGGATAGTTATGATATGATTGCAACGTCAAGGACGACGTTTGAGCTTTTGTACGACATATGAGTTTGATATGCTCCGAAATGCTTCATTCACTATGATTTTGCTTCGTAATGTTCCATATGTCGTTGATGTGTTTTGGAACATTTCATATGCCATTGATAAGCTCCGATATGTTTCCTTTGTTTCTGATATGCTCCAATTACTCTATGCCCCATCTGTCAGGAACCAAATATGTATGATTAAAAAGGACAATTATGATTCTGCTCCTAATGATATTATGTATACGAAATCGTATATTCTGCTTTGTGTTTGAAACTGCATCTCTTTGGAAATTGTACTATTTTGATATGGATATGTTAGTCACTTGTTGAGCTCTTTATGCTCACCCCATTTGTTGATAAATTTTTCAGGATAGCGTATCGCTTGCTTAAATGTTAAGAATGGGCTGAGGCAGTGGAGAGTTTAGAAGACGTTGGGCAGAACTTTTGTTAGCATATATGTAGTTGTGTATAAGCTACCTTGCATCTAATGAAATGTGACTATGAATCTAAACCTGTGGATTTTGTGTAAGTTAAAGGATCCCTCATGTATAGGGTCTTGGAATGTTAAATTAAATTCGTGTAATGATATGAACTTATGGTAAATCGATGATTGTGGTGACTGCATAGATTTCCCCACTTGTGGATTTATATTGTGGTTTTTATTTTGATGAGTTGAGTTCAGATTGTATAAATTATCGAGTGATGTGTGCTATGTTTATGAATTGCACAGGGTTATGAATTGGTAGATTATAGAAGTGAAATTTTTGATCTGAATGTTTTCTTAGTGACCTCAAATGTGTGTTTGGATCCTGGGTTAGTTGTGACGAAAAAATTTTAAATATCATGGATATTTTTAGGGGTGTGACACAAACTGCCTTTATATCTTTGCTTTAACTGCATCTTGCTTGGTTACAAGTTAAAGTGATTTACAAATCGGATTTTCTACCGAAATCGCTCTTATCGTACGAACACAATTTTAATCGTCGAAAGTTTTCTGCTGCACTAATTCACCCCCCCCCCCCCTCTTAGTGCTCTTGATCCTAACAATTGATACATCATTTTCTCATTTTTAAGCTCTTTATACTTGTGTTTGTTAACCATGGATAAGAGGGGTATTTATAGGCCTCAAGTAGATTCAAACATGAGCCTAAAAGTGTCTCATCCTCGATTTTTGGGGTATTGGCAGTACCACCGCCTACAGCACTGACACTGGGCGGTACCACTGCTTGGGAGATTGTGTCTGGGTGGTACCATCGCCTGACTATCTCGGAGATTGAGTCTGGGTAGTACCACCGCCTGACATAGTCTCGGAGACTATGCCACCGATAATTCCACTAGTGTAGGTCACTATTTGGGATTTTCACTTGGCCCAACATAGTCCAAACATGGGCCCAATTGGCCCCTAATTGAGTTGGCCCAATTTCAACCAAATTATGCCTGAAACCTACTTTGATCTAGATAATTATTGCAAAGCTTGAATCAAATGTTGTCCAACATATCATTGGTTTATCGATGCTTCGTCTAATTCTTCGGTGCATCATCCTCCCTTACAGCTTATTACCTAATCGGCCAATTGACCTCTGCAACTCCGATTTCCTTGGCGCAATTTATGCTCTTCTTGGCCCAATACCCAAACCCATGACCCAAAGCCTTCTGCCGATACGTCGACCGATCCTCCGTCTCGATGTCCAATCTTCTAACATGTTCTACTCCGGCCCAATACGATTCTACCATGCCCCCCCCGAATTATCACATTTAGGAGGTGTGACCCTGTCTAAAATCAATAATATTATAATTCATCATCAATTCAATCCAGGATCCAATATAACAATTTGATGATACTAAGAATCATTCAAAATCAATATTCACAATTCATAAACCTGTACGTTACATAAATCATAATCCACTTCACTCAAAGATTCACAAAATCTAAAGGCAACTCAACTAAACATCAATCACAACACAAATCCATAATCATAGAAATATATACAATCACAAAAAAGATAATTATTTACCATGAGTTCTTATCCTTATAAAACTTAAACTTATCATTCCATACACATGAGCGGTCCTTTAAAATTTTACAACACATTAGTATCAACAGATTCCTTAACATTACATCAGAAGTAAAGTATACTATACAACAAAAACCTATCATCCAACAAAGATTAGCTCAAAAAACTTCTAGCCTTTCACAGCTTTAACCCAATTCTAGCTTTTTAGTGCGTGACAAGCTACCCTGAAAAATTTATATAGCAACGGGGTGAGCATAAAGACCTCAGCAAGCATCTAACATATCCATGGCGATAGAAGAAGTTCAAGCAGGCTTAGTATCAAGATACAAAAGTAGAAATACAAGTGTTCATTTGAAATCATCTCATTTGATATAAAATCACAAAGGTTTACCTCATTCAAAAACAAGCATTAGACATAACAATAGGAGAAGGAAAATTAGAGCATTTCATTGGCAAAAGAAATATTTAGGCATGTATCAAATAGCACATGAAGCATTTAGTCGCATATCAAAGGAGTAAGAGTGTTTGGGGGCATGATAATGACAAACGAAACACTTCAAAGTATAACAAGTGAACCGAATAATAAACACAAGCTTGTATGACATTTTTGATGTAGCATGCATTCCATTTTTATTCAAAGCATAATATGAACTCATAAATAAAGCTTTGGATATCATATCAATAAACATAGAGGGCGCTGTGGGACCACATACATAATGTGATTCATCCATTTCTGGATGACCACAAAGCATAAGTCTCCCACATCTGGGAGCTCCATCCACCCACGTCTGAGTGAAGTCAATGGGGCCGGTAGAGCAATCGCGGGCTCTAAGCAGAACTCCCTTTACCATTTCTGGCAAAGGTTCACAATATCCCACAAGACACCAGAGTACAAAAGGGGTAGTATGAACAATAACATTGGCACATATCAGAAGCACATGCGGAACAACAAAGATATGCATGTGCATTTATAAAACAAGTTAATGCAAACAAAGCATTACATAATAAATTTCAGATATATAACAACTTCAAGATGAACAATACAAGGATTTCAAAGGACTAGTATAATGCTCAATTGAAGAAGAATTTAGCAGAAATCAAATTTCCAATAGGATGAAAATTGAATAGGCAAAACCCAACAAAGTTTTTAATTCTGATAGAATTTGAATGGTACAATTCCTGAATTGTTTGAGTGACCAAGCATGCTCCAAATCACTAAAAATAGATGTCATTGGAAAGCTGTATCGATCTATTTTCAGATAAACTTAGATTTATAATTTTTTGATTTCTTAACAGGAAGTTACAACAAATAGAGTAAAGGAAGGTCAGAATTGATCATCCCTGTTTTATAGACTTGATAGAATCAATTTAAACAGATGTTTTAAGAGGAAAACATACTTGAAATTTTCTAAATTATATGTCAAAAAAAAGATATGCGAATCTAATCTCCAAAGAACTAAGTTTTGCATAATTCAGAATTTTCACTAGAGAGTTATGAGCAATTTAGTAATAGAAGGTCAGAATTGATCATCTCTGTTTTGCAAAATTGATAAAGTCAATTTAAACAGATGTTTCAGAAGGCAACCGTACTTCAAAATTACTAAATTATATTTTAAAAGAAAGAAATGTGAATCTAGTTTCAAAAGAACTAAGTTTTGCATAATTCAGAATTTTCACTAGAGAGTTATGAGAAATTTAGTAACAGAAGGTCAGAAATTTCAGTCCCTATTTTGCAGAATTTGTAGGGTTAATTGAAACAGAAGTCTTAGTAGGCATTTAAACTCCAAATCATTCAATCTCAGTGTCAAACTAAAGATATTTGAGTCTACTTTCAAATGGATTAGGCTTTGCCTAAATCAATGTTTAGTGCTAAAACTTAGATCCAAAAAAATGAATAGAAGTCAAATTACCGAAAATTTCATATTCATGGCTTTGTATCAAAAGGAAAAAAAGGTTTGGTACAAAGCTGAAATCTTTTGAAATATGAAGTATTAAAAGGAAAACAGAGATTAGGAATTCTGTAGAAAGAGGTTAGAACACTTGCCTTAGATGAGTTCGATTCCCAAATATAGGGAGTTGATGCAAAACCTCAAACAAAGTTTCCACTTCTTCTTCTTCTTCTTCTTCTCTTCTTCTTCTTCTCCTCAAACTAACGTTGGCTGCAAAGTTTCTTTTTAATAGTGCTTTAAATTACTTAGGTTTGGCTCATGCTAAAATAGTGAGGTGGCAAGCATGCATGGGGGTTTAGGTGTCAACTTTAGAATAAATACAAGTGACTCATCCTTGTTAATGACACATGACCTCCATTTTATTTATTTTATTTTTATTTACTCAATTTTGAATATTCTATAAATCATATCAAAATTTTATTATTTACTCTTAGGTCCTTAGCCATAAAATTTAATATAATATTATTTAATAAAAAAATTATTTAAATAATCAGCATATTTACAAACAAGCATTTACTATTTTTTTTTTAAATGGGGGATGTTACACTCTCCCCTCCTTAAAATAAAATTTAGTCCTCTAAATTTGTCATACCTCTTCGGCGAAAAGATGAGGATAAACCAAATTTGTAGTCAAGGAATCCCCAATAGCAGTAGTTACATGTAGCAAATAATCCAGTGGTTTAGGTTGAATGCCCAAGTGACAATCAAAATATTGTGAAACAAAAGACAAGTTAGAGCCAGGATTAAACAAAACTTTTGCATTTCTATTAGAAACATGTAGAATACCTTCAACCACTGAGTTAGAGGCTTTGGAATCTTGTTCTGTGATAGCATATACTCTAGCATGGGCTGTCGACTTAGGGAGTAGTGGCTCTTTCTTCTTATTTAGTGGGCACTCTCTGACTTTATGATCTAACTTTCCACAGGCAAAACAGGCTCTAGTCACCCGAAAACACTCACTTGTTTCATGATTACGTCCACATTTTGTACACGATAGAGTTCTTTGCGATGGAGTTCCTTTCTCAAATCTAGGTACCTTTACCTTCTCGTTACTTCTTTCTTCTTCATTTCCTCTCGTACTTTTACCAACAAACTTATCCTTGCTATTCTTGTCCCTGATTTCTTGGATCTCCTCTAAGTCTTTTTCAAGTATGAAAGCTCTTTCTACTACATCAGTGTATACTTGGAGTTTTAAAACTGATATCCGGCTTCTTATTGCCAGCCTTAATCCTCTTTCAAATCTTCTTGCTTTCCTATATTCATCATCAATCATATGTGTGGCAAATCTAGAGAGCTCGGTGAATTTAGACTCATATTTGGCTCATGTCAAATTTCCCTGGATGAGATTCAGGAACTCCAATTCTTTCTGCTCTCTGATACAATCTGGATAATATTTATCATTGAACTTTTCTGTAAATACCGTCCAAGTGATTGGCTCCTATCGAGCTTCTGAAATCCTCTTCATGGTTCGCCACCAGTGCTCAGCCTCTCCTTCTAGCATGAAGGTAGCAAGAGAAAACCTTCTTATCATCTGGACAATTTAAAACATCAAATATTTTCTCCATCCGCATCATCCATTATTCTGCTACCATTGGATCAGACTCACCACTAAAACTGGGAGGACTAAGCTTCTTAAACTGTTAAATTCCCAACCCAGTCTGGTTTGAATTCACAACATCATCATTTATTCCTTGTCGGACTTGTTGTTGCATTACTTGTGTCATCGCCTCTAGAATTTTCATAATTCCACTCAATTGATCAAAAGTAGATGCAATAGGAGAACTAGATGTCCTCGTCATCCTTGCTTCCTAAAAATAACAAAAGAAAACTTTTGATCAGTCTCTAAATAGAAATCACTAAACCTCAAAATTTATTACACATCTAGCATATAAAAATTCTTAGAAATCCTCAAATCATGCTCTGATACCAACTCTGTCTTGCCCCCCCCGAATTATCACATTTAGGAGGTGTGACCCTGTCTAAAATCAATAATATTATAATTCATCATCAATTCAATCCAGGATCCAATCTAACAATTTGAGGATACTAAGAATCATTCAAAATCAATATTTACAATTCATAAACCTGTATGTTACATAAATCATAATCCACTTCACTCAAAGATTCACAAAATCTAAAGTCAACTTAACTAAACATCAATCACAACACAAATCCATAATCATAGAAATATATACAATCACAAAAAAGATAATTATTTACCATGAGTTCTTATCCTTATACAACTTAAACTTATCATTCCATACACATGAGCAGTCCTTTAAACTTTTACAACACATAAGTATCAATAGATTCCTTAACATTACATCAGAAGTAAAGTATACTATACAACAAAAACCTATCATCCAACAAAGATTAGCTCAAAAAACTTCTAGCCTTTCACAGCTTTAACCCAATTCTAGCTTTTCAGTGCGTGACAAGCTACCCTGAAAAATTTATATAGCAACGCGGCGAGCATAAAGAGCTAAGCAAGCGTCTAACATATCCATGGCGATAGGAGAAGTTCAAGCAGGCTTAGTATTAAGATACAAAAGTAGAAATACAAGTGTTCATTTGAAATCATCTCATTTGATATAAAATCACAAAGGTTTACTTCATTCAAAAACAAGCATTAGACATAACAATAGGAGAAGGGAAATTGGAGCATTTCATTGGCAAAAGAAATAGTTAGGCATGTATCAAATGACAAATGAAGCATTTAGTCGCATATCAAAGGAGTAAGAGTGTTTGGGGGCATGATAATGACAAACGAAACACTTCAAAGTATAACAAGTGAACCGAATAATAAACACAAGCTTGTATGACATTTTTGATGTAGCATGCATTCCATTTTTATTCAAAGCATAATATGAACTCATAAATAAAGCTTTGGATATCATATCAATAAACATAGAGGGCGCTGTGGGACCACATACATAATGTGATTCATCCATTTCTGGATGACCACAAAGCATAAGTCTCCCACGTCTGGGAGCTCCATCCACCCATGTCTGAGTGAAGTCAATGGTGCCGGTAGAGCAATCGCGCGCTCTAAGCATAACTCCCTTTACCATTTCTGGCAAAGGTTCACAATATCTCACAAGACACCAGAGTACAAAAAGGGTAGTATGAACAATAACATTGGCACATATCAGAACCACATGCGGAACAACGAAGATATGCATGTGCCTTTATCAAACAAGGTAATGCAAACAAAGCATTACATAATAAATTTCAGATATTTAACAACTTCAAAACGAACAATACAAGAATTTCAAAGGACTAGTATAATGCTTAATTGAAGAAGAATTTAGCAGAAATCAAATTTCCAATAGGATGAAAATTGAATAGGCAAAACCCAACAAAGTTTTCAATTCTGATAGAATTTGAAAGGTACATTTCCTGAATTGTTTGAGTGACCAAGCATGCTCCAAATCACTAAAAATAGATGTCATTGGAAAGCTGTATGAATCTATTTTCGGATGAACTCAGATTTATAATTTTTTGAGTTCTTAACAGGAAGTTACAAAAATAGAGTAAAGGAAGGTCAGAATTGATCATCCCTGTTTTATAGACTTAATAGAATCAATTTAAACATATGTTTCAGAAGGAAAACATACTTCAAAATTTCTAATTATATGTCAAAAAAAAGATATGTGAATTTTGTTTCCAAGGAACTAAGTTTTTCATAATTTAGAATTTTCACTATAGAGTTATGAGCAATTTAGTAATAGAAGGTCAGAATTGATCATCTCTGTTTTGCAGAATTGATAGAGTCTATTTAAACAAATGTTTTAGAAGGCAAACATACTTCAAAATTATGAAATCATATTTCAAAAGAAATATATGCAAATCTAGTTTCAAAAGAACCAAGTTTTGCATAATACAGAATTTTTACTAGAGAGTTATGAGCAATTTAGCAATAGAAGGTCAGAATTGATCATCTCTATTTTGCAGAATTGATAGAGTCAATTTAAACAGATGTTTCAAAAGGCAAACGTACTTCAAAATTACTTATTTATATCTCAAAAGAAAGATATGCGAATCTAGTTTCAAAAGAACTAAGTTTGCATAATTCAGAATTTGCACTAGAGAGTTATGAGAAATTTAGTAACAGAAGGTCAGAAATTTTAGTCCCTATTTTGCAGAATTTGTAGGGTTAATTGAAACAGAAGTCTTAGTAGGCATTTAAACTCCAAATCATTCAATCTTAGTGTCAAACTAAAGATATTTGAATCTAATTTCAAATGGATTAGGCTTTTCCTAAATCAGAGTTTAGTGCTAAAACTTAGATCCAAAACAATGTATAGAAGTCAGATTACCGAAAATTTCAGATTCATGGCTTTGTATCAAAAGGAAAGAAAGGTTTGGTACTAAGCTGAAATCTTTTGAATTATGAAGTATTAAAAGGAAAACAGAGATTAGGAATTCTGTAGGAAGAGGTTAGAACACTTGCCTTAGATGAGTTTGATTCCCAAATATAGGGAGTTGATGCAAAACCTCAAACAAAGTTTCCACTTCTTCTTCTTCTTCTTCTTCTTCTCTTCTTCTTCTTCTTCTCCTCAAACTAACGTTGGCTGCAAAGTTTCTTTTTAATGGTGCTTTAAATTACTTAGGTTTGGCTCATGCTAAAATAGTGAGGTGGCAAGCATGCATGGGGGTTTAGGTGTCAACTTTAGAATAAATACAAGTGACTCATCCTTGTTAATGACACATGTCCTCCATTTTATTTTATTTTATTTTTATTTACTCAATTCTGAATATTCTATAAATCATATCAAAATTTTATTATTTACTCTTAGGTCCTTAGCCATAAAATTTAATATAATATTATTTAATAAAAAAATTATTTAAATAATCCTCATATTTACAAACAAGCATTTACTATTTTTTTTTTTAAATGGGGGATGTTACACTCTCCTCTCCTTAAAATAAAATTTAGTCCTCTAAATTTGTCATACCTCTTTCGGTGAAAAGATGAGGATAAACCAAATTTGTAGTCAAGGAATCCCCAACAGCAGTAGTTACGTGTAGCAAATAATCCAGTGGTTTAAGTTGAATGCCCAAGTGACAAGCAAAATATTGTGAAACAAAAGACAAGTTAGAGCCAGGATCAAATAAAACTTTTGCATTTCTATTAGAAACATGTAGAATACCTTCAACCACTGATTTAGAGGCTTTGGAATCTTGTTCTGTGATAGCATATACTCTAGCATGGGCTGTCGACTTAGGGAGTAGAGGCTCTTTCTTCTTGTTTAGTGGGCAGTCTCTGACTTTATGATCTAACTTTCCACAGGCAAAACAGGCTCCAGTCACCCGAAAACACTCACTTGTTTCATGATTACGTCCACATTTTGTACACGATAGAGTTCTTTGCGATGGAGTTCCTTTCTCAAATCTAGGTACCTTTACCTTCTCGTTACTTCTTTCTGCTTCATTTCCTCTTTTACTTTTACCAACAAACTTATCCTTGCTATTCTTGTCCCTAATTTCTTGGATCTCCTCCAAGTCTTTTTCAAGTATGAAAGCTTTTTCTACTACATCAATGTATACTTGGAGATTTAAAACTGATATACGACTTCTTATTGCCAGCCTTAATCCTCTTTCAAATCTTCTTGCTTTCCTAAATTCATCATCAATCATATGTGTGGAAAATCTAGAGAGCTCGGTGAATTTAGACTCATATTTGGCTCATGTCAAATTTCCCTGGATGAGATTCAGGAACTCCAATTTTTCTGCTCTCTGATACAATCTGAAAAATATTTATCATTGAACTTTTCTGTAAATACCTTCCAAGTGATTGGCTCCTGTTGAGCTTCAGAAATCCTCTTCATGGTTCGCCACCAGTGCTCAGCCTCTCCTTCTAGCATGAAGGTAGCAAGAGAAACCTTCTTATCATCTAGGCAATTTAAAACATCAAATATTTTCTCCATCCGCATCATCCATTGTTCTACTACCATTGGGTCAGGCTCACCACTAAAACTAGGAGGACTAAGCTTCTTAAACTGTTAAATTCCCAACCCAGTCTGGTTTGAATTCCCAACTTCATCATTTATTCCTTGTCGGACTTGTTGTTGCATTACTTG
The DNA here is from genome assembly GCF_036884655.1 of Musa acuminata AAA Group. Lineage (NCBI taxonomy): Eukaryota > Viridiplantae > Streptophyta > Magnoliopsida > Zingiberales > Musaceae > Musa > Musa acuminata. The sequence continues at coordinate 25,631,286 of NC_088342.1, read as the reverse complement.
TGTCATCGCCTCTTGAGTTTTCATAATTCCACTCAATTAATCAAAAGTAGATGCAACAGGAGAACCAGATGTCCTCGTCATCCTTGCTTCCTAAAAATAACAAACAAAAACTTTTGATCGGTCTCTAAATAGAAATCACTAAACCTCAAAATTTATTACACATCTAGCATATCAAAATTTTTAGAAATCCTCAAATCATGCTCTGATACTAACTCTGTCACGCCCCCCCCCCCGAATTATCACATTTAGGGGGTGTGACCCTATCTAAAATCAATAATATTATAATTCATCATCAATTCAATCCAGGATCCAATCTAACAATTTGAGGATAATAAGAATCATTCAAAGTCAATATTCACAATTCATAAACCTGTACGTTACATAAATCATAATCCACTTCACTCAAAGATTCACAAAATCTAAAGGCAACTCAACTAAACATCAATCACAACACAAATCCATAATCATAGAAATATATATAATCACAAAAAAGATAATTATTTACTATGAGTTCTTATCCTTATACAACTTAAACTTATCATTCCATACACATGAGCGGTCCTTTAAACTTTTACAACACATAAGTATCAATAGATTCCTTAACATTACATCAGAAGTAAAGTATACTGTACAACAAAAACCTATCATCCAACAAAGATTAGCTCAAAAATCTTCTAGCCTTTCACTGCTTTAACTCAATTCTAGCTTTTCAGTGCGTGACAAGCTACCCTGAAAAATTTATATAGCAACGGGGTGAGCATAAAGAGCTCAGCAAGCGTCTTGTTAGGATCGAGAGCACTAAGAGGGGGAGGGGGGGTGAATTAGTGCAGCGGAAATCTTTCAGCGATTAAAAACGAAAGCTGCGTTCGTTCGATAAAAACTATTTCGATACAAAAGCCAATTCTAAGATTACTTATGATTAAGTGTAGTTTACGTTTAAACACAGTTTGCGTCTAAGCGCAGTTTATGCAGTTTGCGTCTAAATGCAGTTTGCGTCTAAATGCAGATTGCGTCTAAGCGCAGTTTGCATCTAAGTGTAGTTTGCGTCTAAGTTCTAATTGCATCTAAGCGCAGTTTGCGTCTAAGCGCAATTTGCGTCTAAGCGCAGATTGCGTCTAAGCGCAGTTTGCGTCTAAACACAGTTTGCGTCTAAGCGCAGTTTACGTCTAAGCTCAGATTCGGAAAGATCTGAACTTAGACACTCGTTCGTAAAAGCGCAGAAGGCAATTTGCAGTTATAAATGGAATCAAAACATAAACGTAAACTGCAAAGAAACTCGTTCGTAAAAGCGCAGAAGACAGTTTGCAGTTATAAATAGAATCAAAACGTAAACGTAAACTGCAAAGAAACTCATTCGTAAAAGCGCAGAAGACAGTTTGCAGTTATAAATAGAATCAAAACGTAAATGTAAACTGCAATGTAAGGATCGTAAGAAAACACCGATTTACGTCTGAATGCATATTCGGAAAGATCAGAACTTAGAAACTTGTTTGTAAAAGCGCAGAGAGCAGTAGCTATGTAGGAGGTTTGCAGTATTGATAAAGTGCTCAAAATAAAAACAAACCAGAGATTTAGAGTGGTTCGGTCAGTCTTGACCTACTCCACTTTTGGCTTCCTCCACCGACGAGGTCACCGACGTCAACTAGAGGCCTTCCTTCAATAGGCGAAGGCCAACTGCCCTTTTACAGTTTCACTCTTTTTGACGGGCTCAGGAGATAACCCTTATAGAAGTTTTCTCTCCTCTCTTTACAACTCAAACTTGAAGAATAGAAAGAGGAGAACTAGCAGTTTTGAGCTCTAAGAAACATAGAAAGATAGCAAGATTTCGAGTGTGTGTTCTGTGCTTTCAATGCTGAATGAGTGGGGTATTTATAGGCCCTAACCCAGTTCAAATTTGGAGCTCAAAACGATCAAATCCTGGAATTCCGGGATCAGTCGGTTGCACCTCCTGACTGGAGAGGTTGCACCGCCTGACAGAGCTCGAAGACTGAGCCTCTGGGTGGTGCTACCTCTGTCAGGGGCGGTTGCACCTCTCTGCCAGAGCTCGAAGACCGAGCTCAGGCGGTTGCACCTCATGACTGGAGAGGTTGCACCGCCTGGCAGAGCTCGAAACTTGAGCTCTGGCAGTGCTACCTCTTGACAGAAGAGGTTGCACCGCCCAGCCTCGCTCGGAGACTGAGCCCTGGGCGGTTGCACCTCTTGGCTGGGGCGGTTGCACCTCCCAGTCTCGCTGGGAGACATAGCCTGGGCGGTGCTACCTCCCAGCCTGGCGGTGCTACCTCCTAGCACTATTTCAGGTCCGAATGAGTTGATTCATTCGGCCCAATTTGGGTCTTTCAGGGGCCCGATTGCCCCAAGATTAGGTTAATGGGATCACCTCCCATTTCTAACTTAATCATTGTGCTACTTATGATTATTTCCTAAGACATTTACTGCAACTTGCTCCGGTACGTCAATCGCTTCTTCCGGTGAGCTTCCGGCGAACTTCCGTCGATCATCCGATGAACCCTCGGTGATGCTCCTGCGGACTTCCGGCAAACTCCTGGACTTGCGACGATCCACTTGGCGAGTTTCGATGAGCTTCTTTGGCAAGCTCCTGGACTTCTCGGATTTGTTCCCGCAGAACCTCCGACGACCGTCCGAACTTCCGTAGAACTCTCGAACTCCCAACGTGATCATTGTATTCACTCTGGCGCAATTCCTACTGCATGTCTTTCTTCCATCGTAGTTAATCCTGCACACTCAAAACAAAAACTTCGATCGAGACAATTAATCCTAAGCAATTAACCAAGTTGTCCGGCATGTCATTGGTCCCTCGACGCTTCGTCCGATTCTTCGGTGCATCGTCCTTTCCTGCAGCCTATTGCCCAATCGGCCTGTTGACTCCGCAACTCCAATATCCTTGGCAAAATACCCGCTCTTCTTGGCCCGATGCCCGAGTCCACGACCCGAAGCGTTCTATCGATACGTCAACCGATCCACCGGCCCGACGTCCAATCTTCTGACATGTTCCTCCGGCACAACATGATATTCCTGCTTTAATTGTCTCATCCTGATCAAAGCATCCTGCGTCACTTAAAACGCCGATTAAATCATAAACATATATCAAGTAGTTTCATCATCAAAATACGAGATTCAACAATCTCCCCCTTTTTGATGATGACAACTACTTGATGACGGAGTTAAACTTAACTCCTGGAGTTTAAACAAACTCCCCCTATCAATATGCCATATTGATAGAACTTTGAATTCAAACTGAATTCAAGCCATTGCAATATTTATCATGAATACTTGCAACATGTTATCATGAACTTATGCATAACATGTCATGTCATGAACATACTTCTCCCCCTTTGTCATCAACAAAAAGGAGAAATACCACAATCAAGTGTTTGTGATTTTGGTTCAACTCATTGCATGAAAAACATAATATCAAGTTTTATCATCATGCAGTTTGCTATTATTAAATGGTAAGATATCAATATGTAAAATTGCGATTCCAGATCTTGATATCTTAACATGATATGACATTCATAGCACCTATTCATATGAATGCTGCTTTTGATATCTCATTATAATATGGCATTCATGACATCTATTCATATTCTTCAAATATGGCACTCATAGTATCAATTTATATATTTCTCCCCCTTTGTCATCAACAACAAGGAGAACGATATAAGCAAATTTTAAATATAAGTGCGATGCTATAAGTTGGTTCATGTTATTTTCTAACAGTGAGTGATAGGATACCAATTATGCAAACATCTCGAAGAAAACATGACATAGAGATAGCTTTTATTGCTTCTTCCTTTTTATTTGTTATCTTTTTACATGAAGGAGGAAAGCCATATGTGAAGTTCAAATCGATAAGATGTTAAAGCACACTTTATTTTTGCAAGGATTAAGAAATGTAAGTGAGTCAAATCCTTGTATATCTTCCTTTTATAAGAGGGAATCATCAAATATGTTTCTCGAAAAATATTTTTCATATGATAAGTGCATTTGCTAGATGATTCCATATGTCAAAAATCAATGATGTGAATTAAACTTGATATGACATATGCTTGTTAAGTTCGGAAGAGGATAATGTATCAAGAAAATCCAATTGTTAGGATCAAGAAAATCCAAAAATGAAATTTGACACTTTCATACATTCGAACAAGGTTTTACTAGAGATATTCAATTACAATCATGAAGGTAAAACATGCTTATTATCATGGAAATTTTTGTATTCAAGCACATAATTTCCAACATGTAATCATGGCAAGTAATTGTGTAAAATCATTATTGCAATCAAGTGATTTGATCATTCAATCAAAAAAGTCCGAAAAATAATTTTAACTCGTTTAATCATTCGGACATATTTTTGCCATAGTTTTTCAAATATAATCATGAAGATAAGGCATGCTCATCATCATGGTAGTATGATAGCAAGTTTACCATATACAAGCTAGCAAAAATTTTAAGGCCCGCAAGCTAGCAATTTTGAGATGTTCAAGAAAGCAACTCTTGCTTCTTGAAATATAAGTTTTGCTAGATGTGCAAGTTAACTTTTTGCTTCTTGAGATTGGCAAGATAGCATTCCTTGGTGATGTTCAATATAGCTAAGTTCTACATCATGCATGCTAGTGAATTTTATAACATTTTAGAACATGCATAATCACCAAAGCATCATAAATTTTAATGATGTGCAAAATTACAAATTTTGTATGATTGCATTTGTGTATCTTGAGATTTGCACGATAGCACTTCTTGGTGATGTTCAAGATAGTAATTTCTTCTCTTTTGAGAAGTGCAATTTTTGCTTTCTTCTTGAATTGAGCAAGCTAGCTATCTCCCCTTTTGTTATTGTCAAAAGGAAGGGAAAAACCCTTTACATCAATTTTTAAATCATGACAAAGGTTAGTATCAATCTCATTTGTGCATCATTATATTTTCAAATTAAAACATGCACATTTTCAAAACATATAAACTCATTATTATATGCATGATTCCAAATCATCATTCATATTATTTCAATCATTGTTTCACTCATCAGTATAGCTTATCATGCATAATATGTAAAACCATCTAACGTGATATAAACATTTATTTATTTAATTTTTTTAAGCATTCATGATACACATCATACATTATCATAATAAAAAGCATATGCATCATTCCAAATCATAAATATTTCAAATCATCATGTTATTAATTTGTCACATTGCATCCTACCATGCATGATCGAAACTTCTCATTTGCATACTTCAAAATAAATTCATGAATATCTCATGCATTCATATCATCACTTGAGGAATATTGAAAAGAAATAATTGGGTGATGAGATAAATATTTTATGAATACACGGAATATCATAAGTGTTTCATGTATTCATATTATTACATGAAGCATATTATCATTTTTAAGATTCATAACATGAATAACGTTATTACTATTTCATCAAAATCAATTTCGAGATTCACACAATATCATGAAATCATTAATCTCGATAAGATGGGAAAAGCATTTTCTTCTTAAGTGATCCTTTTAACACATCAAAAAAAAAAAAAAACTCATTCATAATTCAAGTGATTTACAAGATATCATAAATGAATTTATCACTTGTATTTCATCAAAATCGAGAACTCTAGAGATAGAAAATGATTGAAGCATTTAACATGATTGAAGCATGATTCATATTTAAAGTGTATCTTATGTTGTAAATACGAATCAAGCATTTGTCAAATATGAAATCATCCTCAAAATTACATTCAATAAATTCATGTATGACAAGCATAGATTTATTGAAAAATCAATAAGATAGAGGATTACATTTCAAGTGTTCATCAATTGTAGCATTTCATCATATGGTAAGATATCAATGCGTAAAACTGTGAAGCAAGATTTTGTTTGATATCTTGATACAGGGCATATAGCAATGATAGCAATCATATATTTCTTGGTGATGCAAGTATGGCCTAATCATAGCATCAGTGATAGCAACCATATTAACATTAGTAATAGCAACCATATCAATTCATATTTTTGCATTTACATTATTAAATTATTAAAAATGTAATTTTCAAGAAAATTTAAAGAAAAAGAAAAATGCATCATGAAAAAAATTATGTAATTTCGAAGTAAATTAAAGGCATTTTGATTACCTCAGCGTCCAAAGGCGTAAAGGCGTAGTTTGCCACCTCGCCTTTGTTGATTTTCTCCTCGTCTTTAGAGGAGCTCGATTCATCCCAGTTTTTGTTCTTCTTCTTGCGTTCAAAGCAAGTAGTTCCGTTCTTTTTACTTTTTAATTTTTGTTTCATTTGTAGTTTAAGTTCACCATCACTTGAGCTTATGCTCGAGTGGTCTTCAAATGTTCTATGTCCCAAATCCTTCCTGTTCTTTGGAAGGTGGTTCTCAAGTTCTTCACATGCATTGCACGTCATTTCATATGTGATCAATGAACCAATTAGTTCTTCAAGTAGAAATTGGTTCAAGTTTTTCGATTCTTGAATAGCAGTTACTTTTGAATCCCAAGTTTTAGAAAGTGAGCGCAAAACTTTGTTAGCGAGTTCAAAATCCGAAAAGCTTTTACCAAGTGATTTTAAACCATTGACGACATCCGTAAAACGGGTGTACATGTCAACAACGGTTTCGCTTGGTTTCATATGAAAAAGCTCGAAATCATGTAGTAAAATATTAACTTTCGAGTCTTTGACTCTACTAGTTCCCTCGTGCGTGATTTCAAGAGTGCGCCAAATATCGAAAGCCGTTTCGCACAAAGAAACCCGATTGAACTCATTTTTGTCCAAAGCGCAAAATAAGGCATTCATAGCCTTTGCGTTTAAAGAAAAATACTTCTTCTCTAAATCCGACCATTCGTTCATCGGTTTAAAGGGAAGGTGAAAACCGTTTTCAACGATATTCCATAAATCCAGATTTAGAGAAATCAAGAAAACTCTCATTCGAGTTTTCCAATAAGTGTAATCCAATCCGCTAAAGAACGGTGGACGAAAGACCGAAAAGCCCTCTTGAAGAGCCATTTCTCTCGGGTGTAAATCCGAAATGAGAAATACCCCGCTCTGATACCAATTGTTAGGATCGAGAGCACTAAGAGGGGGGGGGGGTGAATTAGTGCAGCGGAAATCTTTCAGCGATTAAAAACGAAAGCTGCGTTCGTTCGATAAAAACTATTTTGATACAAAAGCCGATTCTAAGATTACTTATGATTAAGTGCAGTTTACGTTTAAACACAGTTTGCGTCTAAGCGCAGTTTACGCAGTTTGCGTCTAAATGCAGTTTGCGTCTAAATACAGATTGCGTCTAAGCGCAGTTTGCTTCTAAGCGCAATTTGCGTCTAAGCTCAGATTGTGTCTAAGCGCAGTTTGCGTCTAAGCGCAGATTGCGTCTAAGTGTAGTTTGCATCTAAACACAGTTTACGTCTAAGCGCAGTTTACGTCTAAGCTCAGATTCGGAAAGATCTGAACTTAGACACTCGTTCGTAAAAGCGCAGAAGGCAGTTTGCAGTTATAAATGGAATCAAAATGTAAACGTAAACTGCAAAGAAACTCGTTCGTAAAAGCGCAGAAGACAGTTTGCAGTTATAAATAGAATCAAAACGTAAACATAAACTGCAAAGAAACTCGTTCGTAAAAGCGCAGAAGACAGTTTGCAGTTATAAATAGAATCAAAACGTAAATGTAAACTGCAATGTAAGGATCGTACGAAAACACCGATTTACGTCTGAATGTAGATTCGGAAAGATCAGAACTTAGAAACTTGTTTGTAAAAGCGTAGAGAGCAGTAGCTATGTAGGAGGTTTGCAGTAATGATAAAGTGCTCAAAATAAAAGCAAACCAGAGATTTAGAGTGGTTCGGTCAGTCTTGACCTACTCCACTTATGGCTTCCTCCACCGACGAGGTCACCGACGTCAACTAGAGGCCTTCCTTCAATAGGCGAAGGCCAACCACCCTTTTACAGTTTCACTCCTTTTGACGGGCTCAGGAGACAACCCTTACAGAAGTTTTCTCTCCTCTCTTTACAACTCAAACTTGAAGAATAGAAAGAGGAGAACTAGCAGTTTTGAGCTCTAAGAAACACAGAAAGATAGCAAGATTTCGAGTGTGTGTTCTGTGCTTTCAGTGCTGAATGGGTGGGGTATTTATAGGCCCCAACCCAGTTCAAATTTGGAGCTCAAAACGATCAAATCCCGGAATTCCGGGATCAGGCGTTTGCACCTCCTGACTGGAGAGGTTGCACCGCCTGACAGAGCTCGAAGACTGAGCCTCTGGGCGGTGCTACCTCTGTTAGGGGCGGTTGCACCTCCTGACTGGAGAGGTTGCACCGCCTGGCAGAGGTCGAAACTTGAGCTCTAGCGGTGCTACCTCTTGACAGAAGAGGTTGCACCGCCCAGCCTCGCTTGCAGACTGAGCCCTAGGCGGTTTCACCTCTTGGCTGGGGCGGTTGCACCTCCCAGTCTCGCTGGGAGACATAGCCTGGGCGGTGCTACCTCCCTGCCTGGCGGTGCTACCTCCTAGCACTATTTCAGGTCCGAATGAGTTGATTCATTTGGCCCAATTTGGGTCTTTCAGGGGCCCGATTGCCCCAAGATTAAGTTAATGGGATCACCTCCCATTTCTAACTTAATCATTGTGCTAACTACGATTATTTCCTAAGACATTTACTGCAACTTGCTCCGGTACGTCAATCGCTTCTTCCGGTGAGCTTCCGGCGAACTTCCGTCGATCATCCGATGAACCCTTGGTGATGCTCCTGCGGACTTCCGGCAAACTCCTGGACTTGCGACGATCCACTTGGCGAGTTCCGACGAGCTTCTTTGGCAAGCTCCTGGACTTCTCGGATTTGTTCCCGTAGAACCTCCGACGACCGTCCGAACTTCCGTAGAACTCTCGAACTCCCTACGTGATCATTGTATTGACTCCGGCGTAATTCCTGCTGCATGTCTTTCTTCCATCGTAGTTAATCCTGCACACTCAAAACAAAAACTTCGATCGAGACAATTAATCCTAAGCAATTAACCAAGTTGTCCGGCATGTCATTGGTCCCTCGACGCTTCGTCCGATTCTTCGGCGCATCGTCCTTTCCTGCAGCCTATTGCCCAATCGGCCTGTTGACTCCGCAACTCCGATATCCTTGGCACAATACCCGCTCTTCTTGGCCCGATGCCCGAGTCCACGACCCGAAGCCTTCTGTCGATACGTCGACCGATCCACCGGCCCGACGTCCAATCTTCTGACATGTTCCTCCGGCACAACATGATATTCCTGCTTTAATTGTCTCATCTTGATCAAAGCAACCTGCGTCAGTTAAAACGCAGATTAAATCATCAACATATATCAAGTAGTTTCATCATCAAAATACGAGATTGAACACGTCTAACATATCCATGGCGATAGGACAAGTTCAAGAAGGCTTAGTATCAAGATACAAAAGTAGAAATACAAGTGTTCATTTGAAATCATCTCATTTGATATAAAATGACAAAGGTTTACCTCATTCAAAAACAATCATTAGACATAACAATAGGAGAAGGGAAATTGGAGCATTTCATTGGCAAAAGAAATATTTAGGCATGTATCAAATGGCACATGAAGCATTTAGGCGCATATCAAAGGCGTAAGAGTGTTTGGGGGCATGATAATGACAAACGAAACACTTCAAAGTATAACAAGTGAACCGAATAATAAACACAAGCTTGTATGACATTTTTGATGTAGCATGCATTCCATTTTTATCCAAAGCATAATATGAACTCATAAACAAAGCTTTGGATATCATATCAATAAACATAGAGGGCGCTGTGGGACCACATACATAATGTGATTCATCCATTTCTGGATGACCACCAAGCATAAGTCTCCCACGTTTGGGAGCTCAATCCACCCACGTCTGAGTGAAGTCAATGGGGCCGGCAGAGCAATCGCGGGCTCAAGCATAACTCCCTTTACCATTTCTGGCAATGGTTCACAATATCTCACAAGAGACCAGAGTACAAAAAGGGTAGTATGAACAATAACATTGGCACATATCAGAAGCACATGTGGAACAACAAAGATATGCATGTGCCTTTATCAAACAAGGTAATGCAAACAAAGCATTACATAATAAATTTCAGATATATAACAACTTCAAGATAAACAATACAAGAATTTTAAAGGACTAGTATAATGCTCAATTGAAGAAGAATTTAGCAGAAATCAAATTTCCAATAGGATGAAAATTGAATAGGCAAAACCCAACAAAGTTTTCAATTCTGATAGAATTTGAATGGTACATTTCCTGAATTATTTGAGTGACCAAGCATACTCCAAATCACTAAAAATAGATGTCATGGAAAGCTGTATCAATCTATTTTCGAATGAACTCAGATTTATAATTTTTTGAGTTCTTAACAGGAAGTTACAACAAATAGAGTACAGGAAGGTCAGAATTGATCATCCCTGTTTTATAGACTTGATATAATCAATTTAAACAGATGTTTTAGAAGGAAAACATACTTCAAAATTTCTAAATTATATGTCAAAAAAAAGATATGCGAATCTAGTTTCCAAAGAACTAAGTTTTGCATAATTTAGAATTTTCACTAGAGAGTTATGAGTAATTTAGTAATAGAAGGTCAGAATTGATCATCTCTATTTTGCAGAATTGATAGAGTCAATTTAAACAGATGTTTCAGAAGGCAAACATACTTCAAAATTACTAAATCATATTTCAAAAGAAATTTATGCAAATCTAGTTTCAAAAGAACTAAGTTTTGCATAATTTAGAATTTTCACTAGAGAATTATGAGCAATTTAGTAATAGAAGGTCAGAATTGATAATCTCTGTTTTGCAGAATTGATAGAGTCAATTTTAACGGATGTTTCAGAAGGCAAACGTACTTCAAAATTACTAAATTATATGTCAAAAGAAAGATATGCAAATTTAGTTTCAAAAGAACTAAGTTTTGTATAATTCAGAATTTGCACTAGAGAGTTATGAGAAATTTAGTAACAGAAGGTCAGAAATTTCAGTCCCTATTTTGCAAAATTTATAGGGTTAATTGAAACAGAAGTCTTAGTAGGCATTTAAACTCCAAATCATTCAATCTCAGTGTCAAACTAAAGATATTTGAGTATACTTTCAAATGGATTAGGCTTTTCCTAAATCAGAATTAAGTGCTAAAACTTATATCCAAAACAATGTATAGAAGTCAGATTACCGAAAATTTCAGATTCATGGCTTTGTATCAAAAGGAAAGAAAGGTTTGGTACTAAGCTGAAATCTTTTGAATTATGAAGTATTAAAAGGAAAACAGAGATTAGGAATTCTATAGGAAGAGGTTAGAGCACTTGCCTTAGATGAGTTTGATTCCCAAATATAGGGAGTTGATGCAAAACCTCAAACAAAGTTTCCACTTCTTCTTCTTCTTCTTCTTCTTCTTCTCTTCTTCTTCTTCTTCTCCTCAAACTAACGTTGGCTGCAAAGTTTTTTTTTAATGGTGCTTTAAATTACTTAGGTAGCTCTTGCTAAAATAGTGAGGTGGCAAGCATGCATGGGGGTTTTGGTGTCAACTTTAGAATAAATACAAGTGACTCATCCTTGTTAATGACACATGTCCTCCATTTTATTTTATTTTATTTTTATTTACTCAATTCTGAATATTATATAAATCATATCAAAATTTTATTATTTACTCTTAGGTCCTTAGCCATAAATTTTAATATAATATTATTTAATAAAAAAATATTTAAATAATCCTCATATTTACAAACAAGCATTTACTTTTTTTTTTTTTTAAATGGGGGATGTTACAGATTCTTCTTGCTTTAATTGTCTCTCCTTGATCGAAGCTTCCTATGTCACTCAAAATGCAGATTAGCTCATAAATACATTAATTGATTTCATCATCAAAATCTGAGATTCAACGATCTCCTATTTTTTTATGATGACAATCAATTGATGATTAAGTTGAAACTAAACTCCCCCTATCAATATGTCATATTAATAGAACTCTTGAATTTAAATTAAATTTAAGTCAAGACAAATTTAATCATGAAATCATTATGAGTCCAAGCAATATGTCATCATAAAATCATGCATAATCCAAATTTCAATACATCATTCCATGCATGATTGTCATTATAACTTCTCCCCCTTTGTCATTAACAAAAAGGAGAAGTGCAACTAGAAAGTTTTTAGATATAATGTCAAATCATTGCATAATTTCAAGTTTTTGAAACATCATATATCATTGCATAATTTTAGGTTTTTGAACCATCATTGCATATATCATTATGCAAGCTAGCAAGTTTTTTAATATGAAAGTTAGCAAATTTTTGCATCATTTTAGAATATGCAAGCTAGTGAATTTCTTTCTTCTCTTTCAAGAAGTGTAAGATAGCTTGTTTTTGCATTTTCTTGAAGTATGTAACTTAGCAAACATTGCTTTTCTTGATATTTGCAAGATTGCACTTCTTGCTTCTCTTTTGAGATGCATAAGCTAGCAAGTTTTACTCTCTTTGCGATGTGCAAGCTAACAAGTTTTAGCTTCTTCTTGCATATATCATCATGCAAGCTAGCAGATTTTATCTCCCTCTTTGTCATTGTCAAAAAGAAAGGAAGAATATAATTTTATAATTTTTTTTTCTTTTCAATAATTTTCAAAGCATGACAAAGATAAATAACAAATTTACATCAATATTTCAATTATTATTCTAATAATAAAAAATGAAAGATCGAGACATGATTTTTGACATATCTCTTCTTTTGTATATAGAAGGAATGATAGGAAACGATCTTGATTCAAAAAAAAAATTCAAGTCTAAAAATCGAGAAATCAAGATCATGAACTGAAAATGTATAAGAAGAATTTATGCATTTGGGAGATTTAACATGTATAAGTTTATCATTCAAGCTAGCAAATTTGATTCTCTTGAGATGCTAGCTATTTTCTTTCTCCCTTTTATCATTGTAAATAAGAAAAAAGAATGAAAGAACATAATGGAGTAAATGTTCAAGTCATCATAAAAAAAGATTAATTTGGTGATGAGATATACAATTTATGAATACAAAGAAATATCATTAATAAATCATGACATGAAAGATATTAATATTAAATCATGAATGCCACAAGACATGATTTATTCCAACAAATCTCTTCTTTTATAAATAGCAAAAAGAAACATAGGAGATCAAATGATATAATATCTTGATTCATGCATAAGAAATCTCAAGTTATAATTCTTGAAAAATCAAGATAAAGCTCATTCAAATTCAAATCATCAAATCAAAATCATTTCCAAGAGATTCAAAATGACATAAATAGATTTATCAATTTCTTATTAAAAAATTGATAAGATAGAGATATTTTTAAAATGCATTCATATTTTAGTTGTTTCAATTCATGTGATTGATTTCATATAAGTATGTCCTTGTCCCTTTTTTTGACAAATCAAAATATATATCATCATTTAAAATGAAAGTGCAAGATTTATTATGACAAAGATCAATAAGCTATAAATCACAAAAATCATCATCCATAACTTCAAAATCTTATACATAGTATAAAATCAACATACATGGTACTAAAACTTTAATATTTTCATTACATCATTATGCATCATTAAATCATCAAAATTGATTTCATCAAAAATAAAGCATTTTTAATCAAAATCATTTTGTTTATTATAGTAATGTATTTTTCTTTTTAAATGAATTTAACTTTTCATGCTTAGTGCTAGGAGTTAACATGCAATTGTCATGCTCAAATTTTAATTATTATTATTTCAAAATCACTAGAAAGAGAAGCATTTTTTTTATTATTTTTTTATTTTTTTACTAACTAATTTAAAAACAACTCATGAAAGCAATAAGTAATTTCAAAATAAACTAAGGGGGTTTTGGGCAAGTCATTTGCCTTATCGTCGAGAGCCGTTAAGACATAATTTGCTATCTTGCTTTTGTTGGTTTGTTCTTCGTCTTCGGAGAACTTGATTCATCCCAAGCCATCTTAAGTGTTTTCTTCTTCTTTTATAGCTTCTTCTTTTTAAGTTCATTTTTACTTTTTGATTCTTGTTTTAAGAACTTTTTACGTTTTATTGTGAGAAGTTCAAAGTCATCATCATCATTACTTGAGTCACCACTTAAGTGGTATTCTATTGTTCAAAGTGCCAAATCCTTCCTATTCTTTGGAAGGTGGTTCTCATGTTTATCATGTTCAACACAAGTCATTTCATAGGTCATCAAGGACCCAATAAGTTCTTTAATCGGAAAATGGTTCAAGTTCTTTGATTCTTGTATTGTCATTACGTTTGAATCCCAATTTCTAGAAAGAGATAATAAAACTTTATTAACAAGTTCAAGATTTGAAAAATTTTTACCAAGTGCTTTTGAACCATTGATGACATTCGTAATATGGGTGTACATGTCTCCAATGGTTTCACTTGGTTTTATATGAAACAATTCAAAATCATACATCAAAAGATTAATCTTCGAATCTTAACTCTACTAGTGCCTTCGTGAGTGATTTTAAGTGTGTACCAAATATCGAAAGCTATTTCACAAATAGACACTCAATTGGACTCATATTTATCTGAAGCGCAAAACAAGGCATTCATAGCCTTGACATTTATAGAGAAAGTCTTTTTCTCCGACTTATTCCAATCATTCATTAAAAGAGAAGACTTTTGAAAGCTATTTTCCATAATACTCCACAAATTTAAATCCAAAGAAAGCAAAACAACTCTCATTCGAGTTTTTCAATATGTGTAGTCCGACTCATTGAACATAGGAGGACGAATGATAGAATGACCCTCTTAAAAGCCGAAAAGAGTAATTTCTCTTGGGTGTTAAACCAAATGAGAAAGAACATGGCTTTGATACCAATAGTTAAGATCGAGTTGGCACTAAGAGCGGTAAAATTATGTTGAGTCTAAAAATCTTCGTATGATAAAAATGTATCGGAAAGATGCTTAACTTAAAAGCATACAAAAGCATAGTGAAAGTAAGAATTCAGTTTGTAATATAAGGAAAAAGCATGAATCGGTTGTCGTGACCTATATCTACTCCTGATTCCTCTTCACTCGAGGCCACCAGCTTCCACTACCGATCTTCTTTTAAGCTCTTTATGCTTGTGTTTGTTAACCAGGGATGAGAGGGGTATTTATAGGCCTTAAGTGTTGAATCGTGTATTTTGATGATGAAACCAATTGATAAGTGTTTATAATTTAATCTATATTTTGAGTGACATAGGATGCTTCGATCAGAGAGAGATAATTAAAGCAGAAAAAATCATGTTGGGCCAGAGAAAAACATGTCAGAAGATTGGACGTCGGGCTAGAGGATCGGTCGACATATCGATAGAAGGCTTCGAGCATCGGGCCAAGAAGAGCTGATATTGTGCCAAGGATATCGGAGTTGCGAAGGTCAACTAACCGATTAGGCAATAAGCCATAAGAGAGGACGATGCACCGAAGAATCGGACGAAGCGTCGATGAACTAATGACATGCCGGACAACATGATTCAAGTTTAGTAATAATTGTCTAGATTGAAGTGTGTTTTTACATGTGCAGGATTAACTATGATAGCAAGATATAAAGCAAAATGAAGTCCTAGAGTTAAGTACGCGATTTCGTTGGGAGTTCGAGAGTTCGTCAGTGTTAGGATCAAGAGCACTAAGATGGGGTGGGGTGGGGGCGGGGGTGTGTGAATTAGTGCAGTGGAAAACTTTCGATGATTTAAAACGATGTTTGTACGATAAAAACACTTTCGATGAAAAACCGTTTTGGAAAGTTCTTCAACTTACGAGTAATTGAAGTACAGTTGAAGAAAAGCAAAAGAGGCAGTTTGTAGTTAAGATAGAGAGCAGAATGTAAATGCAAACCGAGATTTAGAGTGGTTCGGTCAATCTTGATGTACATCCACTTTTGGCTTCCTCCTCCGATGAGGTCACCGACGTTCACTAGAGGCCTTCCTTCAATAGGCGAAAGCCAACCACCCTTTTACCGCTTTACTCCTTTTGATGGGCTTAGGAGACAACCTTTACAGATTTTCACTCCTCTCTTGAATGATCAAAACTTAGATGAAAAGAAGGAGAAGAACTTTTGGCCTTTTACAACACTTTTGAGCTCTCAAATTCTCAGAATAATATCAAGATTTCAGTGCCCTTTCATGCAAGAAAGGGTGGGGTTTATATAGGCCCCAACTAGTTCGAATTTAGAGCTCAAAAATATCATCTCCTGGATTTTCGGGGTCCTGGCGATACTACCGCCATAACTGGACGATACTACCGCTTGGCATTGCTCGGAGACCGAGCTCAGGTGGTAGGCCTGACAAGGGTGGTACCACCGCTCAGCTTCACTCAGAAACCGAGCTCAGGCGGTACCACCACCTAATAGGGGCGATACCACCGCCTGGCATTCCTGGGAGACTAAGCTCCTAGGCGGTGCCACCGTCGGCCAGGAATTCTGGGTCCGAAGGGGCTGATCTATTCGGCCCAATTTGGGTATGTCAAGGGCCTAATTGCCCCTAGATTAAGTTAATGGGATCACCTCCCATTCCTAACTTAATCTACATGCTAACTATGATATTTAAGACATTAATATTGTAACTTGCTACGGTGCGTCAATCGCTTCTTCCGACGAGCTTCCGGCGAACTTCCGGCGAACATCCGACGAACCCTCGACGATGCTCTGGCGGACTTCTGGCAAACTCCTAGACTTACGATGATCCACTTGGTTAGTTCTGACAAGCTTCTTTGGCAAGCTCCTGGACTTCTCGGATTTGTTCCCGCGGAATCTCCGATGACAGTTCGGACTTCCGTCGAACTCTCGAACTCCCAACGTGATCTTGGTCTTGACTCTAGCGCAATACCTGCTGCATGTCTTACTACTATCATAGTTAATCCTATATTTGTAAAACAAACTTTGATCTAGACAATTAATACTAAGCATTAATCTAGTTGTCTGGCATGTCATTGGTCCCTCGACGCTTCGTCCGATTCTTCGGCGCATCGTCCTCTCCTGCGGCCTATTGCCCAATCGACCAGTTGACTCCGCAACTCCGATATCCTTGATGCAATACCCGCTCTTCTTGGCTCGATGCCCGAATCCATGGCCCAAAGCCTTCTGTCGATAATTCAACTGATCCACCGGCTCAACGTCCAATCTTCTGACATGTTCCTCCGGCCCAAAATGATTTTTTCTGCTTTAATTGTCTCATCCTGATCGAAGCATCCTGCATCATTTAAAACACAGATTAAAACATAAACACAATTATCAATTGGTTTCATCATCAAAATAACGAGATTCAATAGTCGGAAGTCCGGACGTTCATCGGAAGTTCTACCGGAACCAACCGAGAAGTCCAGGAGCTTGCCCAAGAAGCTCGTCGAAACTCGCCAAGAAGATCATCGTGAAGACCAAGAGCTTGCTGGGAGTCCGCTGAAACATTATCGAGAGATCATTGGAAGTTCGCCGGAAGATCGTCGAAAGCTCGCCAGAAGAAACTAGACTTACAGACTTGTTTAGCTTAGGAAATGTCTTAGAATTCATAGTTAGCTTATAATTGGGATTGTAATTGGGCCAACACAATTAGGGGCCAGTTGGGCCCATGTAAGTACTGTGTTGGGCCCAATGAAAAGGCCTAAATAGTGCCCCGAGTGGTGACACCATCGTGGCATAGTCTCTGAGATTGTGTTAGGCGGTGGTACCGCTAGGCTGGGTGGTGGAACTGCCCATGACAGGGTGCCAGGCGGTGGTACCGTCAGTCTGGGCAGTGGTACTGCCTAGTGGCAGGGAGCTAGACGGTGGTACCATAAGACTGGATGGTGGTACTATTGGGAAAATCTTTGGGGGCGACATCACATGCGCAGCGGAAGAACAAGAAAAAAAATTTCCGATTCCCAAAGAGATATTCATCGTCATGCGAAGATTAGTGCGCAAAATCCGCGAAACTTAAAACTGCATATAGAGTATATGGTGTTACCTAGGGAGATCGTATATCCCTGTTTCCTTGCAGATCCTTAGGAGAGGATAAAGGAGGTCAAGTGTCCTCCTCTCTAGCGGTGATCCACATAGTAGGGCTGCGACGATGCTCCTCAAGATTCCAGGCCTACTCAAAGGTGGAGAAGGGGAGGAGAATAGGAGAGGCAAGCAAAGGCTAGCCTATGAGGCTATGAATCCCTCCTATTTATAGAGGTCCCCTGTCAAACCCTAATAGGTCATCCCTTAGTAGATATTGGATCTACATCCAAAAGACAAGGGCTCCGTCGGATATCTCATATCCAAACCTCTACTCATTGCAATGTCTACCATATGTGTGTGACCCTCTAGGCCCAATATCGAGCTAGCAGTGAGTCATACCTGTTAGAACTCCTTCTAACTTAATGAATTATTATCTCTGTAATAATTCACTTGACTCATCGACTACGGACGTACTAGGCCACTACGCCGTAGTCCCCAAACGATATAAGGGAATCCAATCCATTGGACATGTCTAACCTCAATTACTGTGTACCTATAGTCCCTCATCCATCTAATATCCCAAAGATCGTATATCGAGCATGGTGCTGTCAGACCCATATGGTTTCTACTCGAGTCTCATTCTAATCGGATTCTCCCAGAAAACTCTTTCTCTCTCAACCCGAATGACCCTGGCCAAGGATTTGTTTGAGCAAGAACACATGGGATATTCCTCTCATGATGTTGAGAGTGGATGATCCTTTATCGACACTCAATAGCCCTCATAAGGTTGACTATCACTCCCAATGACCAGCTATACTAGATCTAGGATAGCCAAACCTATAAGTCTGGTATCAAAGAGTGGAGCACTCAAACAAGACATCCTTGGTGTCTCAAGTCTAAGGACCAGATATACCACTAGGACTACGGAATCGCTGTCTGACAATAAGGCATCATCAACCATCTAGCATTCCGTAAGTGGATCAAACAGTGAACTCATTCTCCAATGAGCACCTGTATTGTATCCCTAGTGTCCCTACACGAGCAGCTATGAGACCAGCTGCATCCATCATATGGACGGGTATACAGCACACCAGTCTGTCCGGTTATTACGATGTCCCTCTAGAGTAACCTATGACCGGGATTATTTAGGATCTGTGTTTAAAGGTGAATCGATCTCATTATCGTGATCTCATCACGATCCGATTCCTATTGTATAAATCCAAGGGCATCACAATATATATATATATATATATATATATACAATTGTTATAAAGTGAGCACCTATACTGTATATATATATATACAGTGAGCACCTGTACTGTATCCCTAGTGTCCCTACACGAGCAACTATGAGACCAGCTGCATCCATCATATAGACGGGTATACAGCACACTAGTCTATCCGGTTATTACGATGTCCCTCTCGAGTAACCTATGACCGGGATTATTTAGGATATATGTTTAAAGGTGAATCAATCTCATTATCATGATCTCATCACGATCCGATTCCCATTGCACAAATCCAAGGACATCACAATATATATATAAACATATATGCAATAGTTATAAAGTGATATATGCCAAAATATAATAAGCAAAAATATTCTGTATCAAGTCACACGTGCCATCACTCACGTGATTGGCTTGTTGGTCCCACTTGACCTAAAGCCAATCACCTATGTGTCTGATCCCCATCAGACCCCTGTGACGCTCAAAGACAATATGAGACAACGGCTTTGTCAATGGATCTGCAATGTTATCTTCGGATGGAACTCTTTTCACTGCTACATCTCCTCGGGTTACGATCTCTTTGATAAGTTGGAACCTCCTCAGAACACTTCTGATAAGACCCGAGTTTCCTTATTTGAGTAATCGCCCCGTTGTTGTCACAATATAAGGAGATCAGCTCCTCACTACCCGGCACGACTCTCAAATCTATGATAAACTTCTTCACCCAGACTCCCTCCTTTGCTACATCTGATGTAGCAATGTATTCCGCCTCTGTGGTCGAGTCAGCGGTTGTATCTTGCTTGGAACTCTTCCAGCACACTATTCCTCCATTCAAAGTGCACACGTACCCCGAATTCGACTTGCTATCATCGACATCAGACCGAAAACTTGAGTCTGTGCAACCTTCAACCTTAAGGCTATTACCTCCATATACTAGTAAAAGATCCTTAGTCCTTCTTAAGTACTTAAGGATACACTTTACTGCTTTCTAGTGCTCCAAGCCTGCATCCGCCTAATACCTACTCATGACACTCAGAGCATGCACTATATCAGGCCTAGTACATAGCATGACATACATGATATACCCTATTGCTGAGGCATAAGGTATCATATCCATGTTCGCCCATTCTTCTGGAGTCTTTGGGGACATACTCGTAGAAAGCGATATCCTATGTCTCATCGGTATGTGACCTCTCTTGGAATTTTCCATGCCAAACCTTTTAACAATGGTTTCTATGTACTTGGAATGGGACAAGCCAAGCATCCTCTTGGATCTATCTCTATAGATTCTAATCCCCAAGATATAGGATGCTTCCCCAAGTCCTTTATGGAGAAGTGTCTAGATAACAAGTCTTTACTGTGGATAGGATTCCTACGTCATTCCCAATGATCAGGATGCCATCCACATATAATACCAAAAAGGTGATAGCGCTCCCACTTACCTTCCTGTACACACAAGGCTCATTTTTGTTCTTAACAAAGTCATAAGATCTGATTGCCTCATCAAATCTTATGTTCCAACTTCGGGAAGCTTGTTTTAGTCTATAAATGAATCTAAACAACCTACACACCTTATTTGGGCAGTTCTTGGACACGAATCCCTCAGGTTGCATCATATACACCTTCTCCTCGAGGTTCCAATTGAGAAATGTGGTTTTCACATCTATCTGTCAGATCTCATAATCATAGTGTGCTATAATAGCTAATAGAATTTTGATGGATTTTAGCATTGCTACGGGTGAGAATGTTTCATCGTAGTCAACACCTTACCTTTGACGATACCCCTTAGCCACTAGCCTTACTTTATAGGTCTCTACCTTTCAATCTACTCCGATCTTTTTCTTAAAGATCCACTTGCAACCGATGGGTACAATACCTTCAGGCACATCAACTAGGTTCCAAACCTTGTTGGAGTACAGAGAATCCATCTCAGAATTCATGGCTTCTTACCACTTCCCGGAGTCTATACTCATAATAGCCTCCTCGTAGGTCTGAGGATCAATATCCTCAACATCCTCTCCTCTAATATGTCCCACATATCTCTCAAGAGGATGGGATACTCTATCAGACCTACGTAAAGTTGAAACTTATGTATTAGGTACCTGAACAGACTCAAGCTGTAGAGTGGTGCTTGAGCTTGGTTCTTCAACCTCGCTCAACTCTATCATGCTCCCACTATCTCCGCCAAGAATGTGTTCCTTCTCAAGGAACACTGCTCTCTTAGCTACAAAGACCTTTTGGTCCTCGAGATGATAGAAATAATACCCACAAGTTTCCTTGGGGTATCATACAAATTTGCATCGCTCCGTCCTTGATTCTAACTTATCGGGGTTGTGTCTTTTAACGTGGGCAGGGCAGCCCGAAATCTTAACAACCTTAAGATCAGGCTTCTTCCCTTTCCATATCTCATATGGTGTAGACACTATCAACTTAGTTAGAACTCTATTCAGAAGGTAAGCTATGGTTTCTAGGGTATATCCCCAGAATGAGATGGGTAGGTCAGCAAAACTAATTATGGACCATATCATATCTAATAGTGTATGATTTCTCCTTTTAGAGACACCATTGAGCTGAGGTGTATAAGGAGGTATCCATTGGGATAATATCCCATGGTCCTTGAGGAACTGAGTAAACTTTGTACTCATGTACTCACCTCCTCGATCTGATCGAAAAGTTTTGATGCTCTTTCCAATCTGGTTCTCCACCTCATTCTTATACTCTCTGAATTTCTCAAAGGCCTCGGACTTGTACTTCATTAAGTACATATATCCATACCTTGAGAAATCATCAGTAAAGGTAATGAAGTGGGAGTAACCACCAATGGTATGAGTTGACATGGGTCCACATACATCACTATGTATGAGTTCCAACAGCTCAGTGGCTCTCTCTCCAGTTCCACTAGAGAGTTGGTCAATTTTCTACGAAGGCAAGGCTCGCAAGTTGCATATGACACATAATCGAATGGATCTAGATATCCATTATTTAGCAACTTTTGAATCCTTCCTTCATGGATGTGACCTAGCCTACAATGTCACAAGTATGCACTGTTCATCTTATCTCGTTTCCTCTTGGACACATTTACATTCATGATATGTGGAGTAGTGTCTAACATAAATAAACCATTATGCAATGTTCCTTTCGTGATGATCTTATCATCTAATAATATCGAACAATCATTGTTCTCAAAAACTAATTTACATCCACTAACTATCAAACATGAAATGGAGATAATATTTTTGATAATAGAAGGAACAAAATAACATGCATCTAATGCAATAAAAGCTCCACTAGGCAGATGTAGGGCGACCTCGCCAACAACTACTATAACAACTTTTGCTCCATTACCTATCTTGAGGTCCATCTCGCCTCTCTCTAGTCTCCTAGGCCTTGCCAGAACCTGCAACGAATTGCATATATGATAAGCACTACCGGTATCCAATACCGATGTGTTATCATAAGAGTCTAACAAATGGAGACTGATCATGAATGTACCTGAAGCTTCATCAAGCTTTTGTTTCGCCCTTTCTGCAAGGTACTCTTCGTAATTCCTCTTCCAGTGCCCATCTTTGCCACAATGGAAGCACTGGCCTTTGTCCTTTGCTGGGTCTTTCTTAACAACCTTTGCTTTACTTGGTCTGCCCTTGCCCTTTCCCTTCTTAAGGGACCTTTCTACTTTCCTTTTCTTTCTAGTCTCACTAGTGTAGAGAACTGGCTTCTCTTTCTTAATAGTACTCTCTGCCTCCCTCAACATATTAAGGAGCTTTGGGAGAGTCACCTCAAGTTTGTTCATATTAAAATTCATTATGAACTATGAAAAGGAATCTAGTAGGGACTGAAGCACAATGTCCACACACAAGTTATCCTCTAGGACCATTCCTAAACCTATGAGTTTCTCTATCCACTCAATCATCTTTAAAATATGGTTCTGAACCGGTGTTGTTAGGATCGGAGTGGCACTAAGAGGGGGGGGTGAATTAGTGCAGCGGATTAAAACTTCGGTTTTACTAAAATCTTTCGTACGATAAGAACGGAACTTGAAAAGCTTAACTTGAAAGCGTATTCTTAAAGTTGCACAGCAAAGGTAATGATGAAACAAAGCAAGTAAGGAGATTTGCAGTAATGTAAATGACAATAAGAAATTCAAACCAGAGATTACGCCGTTTTTAAAGTGGTTCGGTCAAGTGACCTACATCCACTTGCGAGGCCCCTCTTCGATGAGGCTTCCACCTTCCACTAGCAAATCTCTTGAAAGTGAAGGGTGAATACCCCTCTTACAACTTTTACAAGCAGTTCACTCTCTTACAGATTTTCAACAAGAAAGAAGGAGGTGAACACTAGCAAATTAAAAACAAGACAAGCTAACACTTTTCTAAGGCTTTTCTCTCAAACACTTGCTGCTCAAAAAGTTGTTCTCTCAGCTGAGATTTGAGGGGTATTTATAGGCCTCAAGAGGATTCAAATTTGGGCTTCAAAATTTGAATTCTCTTTGGGTTCCCGCTGCTGGAGGTGCCACCGCCCAGCCAAGCGGTGCCACCGCCCAGCGCTCGGGTGCTGGGCGGTTCCACCGCCCAGCCAGGAGGTGTCACCGCCCAGCTCTTGGGTGCTGGGCGGTGCCACCGCCTAGCCCAAGCGGTGCCACCGCCTAGGCTAAATCAGCTCACTGGTTGGGCTCCAAACTTGGCCCAAACCAGTCCGAACTCGGGTCCAATTGGCCCCTACTTGGGTTATAGGATTAACACCTAATCCTAACCCTAATTAACATGCTAACTACGAATTTAAAGACATTTTCTAAGCTATTACAAAGTCCGTAAGTCAAGACTTCTTCCGGCGAGCTTCTGGCGAACTTCCGGCGGTCTTCCGATAAACTCTCGGAAACCATTCTGCGGACTCCCGGCAAGCTCCTAGACTTCACGATTTGATCTTGGCGAGTTCCGATGAGCTTCTTCGGCAAGCTCCGATCTTTCTCGGCGAGCTCCGCGAACTTCCAACAAACCTTCCGGCGAGCTTCCGAAAAACCCTTCGGCAAGCTCCCTACTCATTCTCGGTTAGTTCTGGCAGCATTCCCGACGAACCTTCGGACTTCCGTCGAACTCTCGAACTCCCAACGAATCCTTCGCGCTTGACTCCGGCACTTTGTTTTGCTTTATGTCTTTGTCGTTATCGTAGTTAATCCTGCACACACAAGCAAACACTCTACTCCGATCTAGACAATTATTATAACGAAAATTGACATTCTGTTGCCCGGCACGTCATTGGTTGGCGCTTCATCCGATTCTTCGGTGCATCGTCCTCTCTTGCGGCTTGTTGCCCAATCGGCGGTTGACCTCCGCAACCCCGATATCCTTGGCGCAATTTCGCTCTCCTTGGCCCGATGCCCGACGCCCGAAGCCTTCTGCCATCCAATATCCTGACGTGATCTCCTCCGACGCAACGTCAATTCCTCCTGCGTTAATTGTCTAATCCTGATCGAGTAGTCCTGTATCACTCAAAATGTAGTCAAACATTTAAACACAATCAATTAGTTTCATCATCAAAATCCGAGATTCAACAATCTCCCCCTTTTTGATGATGACAACTAATTGATGACTAACGGAGTTAACCTTAACTCCCCGGAGTTTAACTAAACTCCCCCTATCAATATGCCATTGATAGAACACTTGGATTATCCCAAATCCAAGTATCATTCATCACATGTTATGAAAAACATTTAAACTATCATGCAAATATATAAAATATTTAATTCAATGCATGAAGTCATCAATATATTTCTCCCCCTATGTCATCAACAAAAAGGAGAAGTAGCTACTCTTATGTGTTTATTATATGGGTTCAAACCATTGCATGAAAAACATAATATTAAATTTTTATCATCATGCAATTTTGAAGATAGAAAATTTAGCAAGTAATGCATCATGCTTGGGACATTCAAGCTATCAAGTTTTAGATATACAAGTTTTATAGCATATAAGATAGCACTTTTGGTAATGTTCAAGATAGCAAGTTCTACATCATGCAAGCTAGCAATATTGAGATGTTCAAGAAAGCAACTCTTGCTTCTTGAAATATGCAAATTGTAAGCTAGCAAATTTTTGCTTCCTTTGCAATGTTTGAGCTAGCAATTTTGCTTCCATTGCAAAGTGCAAGTTAGTATGTTTTGCATCTTGAGATAAACAAGATTGTATTTTTGGTATGCAAATTTATAGTATACAAGCTATCAACTTTTGCACATAAAAAGTTAGCAAAATTTTACATCTTTTGAGATGTGCAAGATGGACTATTTTGCCTCTTTTCAAATTGTGCAAGCTAGCAAATTTGCTATCTAGCAAGTTTTGCTCCCCCTTTGTCAGTGTCAAATAGAAGGGAATAACAATACAATCATGTAATTCATTTCTCTTTACTATAATATTCAAATCATGATAAGGGTAAATAATAAAGATGAAAAATGAATGTCAAAAGACATATATCATTTTTGACAAATTTCTTCTTTTGTAGATAGAAAACATGATAGGAAACAATCTTGATTCAAAAAGAAAACTCAAGTTATAAATTATCAAGATGTCAAGTAGCATGTCATGGTTTACAAAAACAAGTTTCTTGCTAGTTAATAGCAAAAAGAATCTCAATTCATGCATATAAAATCTTATGATTCACATAGAACATCTCCTCTTTTATAAAACGAGAGAATCATGATGAAGAATCTTGATTTACATAGAGTTTCAAAATATAATTATCAATATCATGAATACTAAAAGACCATGAAAATTTTGATAAATATCCTTTTAAATAGAAAACAAACTTGATTCATTCAATAGAAAATTGTGAGAAATCAAGATCATGATTTCAATAAAATCCATTAAATTCAAATCATTTTCATAATCCATGAGATTCATAAAAATAATACAAATAGATTCATCAAAATCAATAATATAGAAAAACTAATTTTCAAGAAGAAAAATGTTCTTCTCTTTTAGTTGCTTCAATTCATGTGATTTATTTCATTCAAGCATGCCTCCCCTTTTTTTTTATGTCAAATAAAAACATGTATCATGTTTAAAACCGAAAGTGCTAGATTTATTATGACAAGGATCAATAAGGCACTTTCATTATGGTAAAAAGAAAATCGATAATCTGTAAATTACAAGATTCATTATGCATAATTTTAAAAATCTTATGCATAGAACAAAATCATCAATCATGATATCAAGACATTTATCATTTAAAGCATTCATGATTCACATCATATGCAATACATCACATATATTATCATAATAAAAGGCATAAGTATTGCATGCATCATTCCAAATTATAAATATTTCAAATCATAATGGTATTAATTTGTCAAATTGCATCCTACCATGCATGATCATAACTTTTCATTTGTATGCATCAAAATAATCTCAAGAGTATTTCATGCACGATTTTATATCACCAAATAAGGAATCTCAAGAAGAAAATAATTGGTGATGAGATAAACATTTCATGAATATAAGGAATTACATAAAAATTTTATCATGAAGGATTAGAACATGTGAATACCAGAAGACATGATTTCTTTTTGAAAAATCTACTCATTAATAATCAAAAGAAAATCTTAGGAGATCGATTAATGAAAAATCTTGATTCATAATAAATCTTAATTTGTAAATATCACAGAATCAAGATCATGATTTTAGATAAAACTCATTCAAATTCAAATCGTCTAAATCATCAAAATCTCAACATTTCTTTCAAGAGATTCAAAATGACATAAATAATTTTATTGGTCTCTTAGGTATAAATCAATAAGATAGAGAAAAAGAAAATTTTCAATAAAAAATCTTTCCTCCTTTTGTTTCAACTTATTGATTGATTCCATGCATGCATCTCCTTTTCTTTCAAATCCATGCATCATCGTTTTAAAACAAAAAAAATCAAAGATCATCAAGATAAAAAAGTGCAACACATAATTCCAAAAAAAATGATTTCAACTCATTACTTCAAGTCAAATCAATATCATGATTTTGATATAACTCATTTGTAATTCAAATCATCAAACCAAAATCATTTTCAAGGGATTCATATAAATCAACAAGATAGAGAAAAATAATTTTCAAGAACAATGCTTTTCTCTTTTTAGTTATTTAAATTCATGTCATTTATGCTAGATAAAAATGTGCATCAACATTTAGGATCGAAAAATGAATTTTGTCATAAAAACCATCAAGACCAATATGTATAACTTTTAAAATCTCATGCATAAAATGGTATTAAAACATTTAATATTTTCATTCCATTATTTTGTATTTTTATTGAACATAATTTTGAATGATTCTTATAGATAACTAAAACTTCTTTAGTTTCAATTTATATGATTAACTTTATCTTAGCATGCTCAAATTTTGTTCATATGTCAAAACCATACATCATGTTTGAAAACCAAAGACAAGGTTAAAAAAAAAAAAAAAGCATCAAGCCTTCCATTCAAAAGTCATGCATCGTCATTGAAAATCAATATGGAAATCGTCAAAATACAAATTCTTGCTTCTCAATCACATATATAAGATTAATCTTACTAGGTGTATAAGCATTAGATTTATATCTAACATTTTACTGCATTAACATAACACATGCAATTTTCAAGAAAATTAATCCTAAACTAAATTAAAAATAACTCAAGAAAGTATTATGTAATATCGAAATAAATTAGTGGGATTTTGATTACCTCATTATTGAAAGAGGGTGAGGCATAGTTTGCCACCTCGCCTTTCTTGATTTTCTCCTCGTCTTCGGAAGAACTCAATTCATCCCAACTTTTGTTCTTCTTGCGTTCAAAGCAAGTAGTTCCATTCTTTTTGCTTTTTAATTTTTGTTTCATTAGTAGTTTAAGTTCACCATCACTTGAGCTTATGCTCGAGTGGTCTTCATGTGTTCTATGTCCCAAATCCTTCCTATCATTTGGAAGGTTGTTCTCGAGTTTCTTTTTTTGTCACATTGTTCATTTCGTAGGTCATTAGAGACCCAATAAGTTCTTCGAGAGGGAATGTTTTAAGGTCCTTGGCCTCTTGAATGGCCGTAACTTTTGGATCCCAACTTTTTGGAAGGGATCTTAAGATTTTAGTGACTAGTTCAAAATTAGAAAAACTTTTACCAAGAGCTTTGAGTCCATTGATGACATCCGTGAACCGGGTGTACATGTCTCCGATGGACTCACTTGGTTTCATCCGGAAAAGTTCGTAAGAATGCACAAGAATATTGATTTTGGACTCTTTCACTCGGCTAGTGCCTTCATGAGTGACCTCTAGAGTTCTCCAAATATCAAAAGCCGAGTCACACATCGAAACACGATTAAATTCATTTTTGTCAAGTGCACAATATAAGGCATTCATAGCCTTTGCATTTAGAGAAAACATCTTCTTCTCCAAATCATTCCAATGGTTCATTGGGAGAGAAGACATTTCAAATCCATTTTCGACTATGTGCCATAAATTCAAATCCAAAGAAAGTAAGAAAACTCTCATTTGAGTTTTCCAACAAGTGTAGTCCGTCCCATTGAAAAAGGGAGGACGAATGAGAGAATGACCCTCTTGAAAGCCATAAAGAGCCATTTCTATTTGGGTGTTAAACCAAAGTAGAAAACCGTGGCTCTGATACCAAATGTTAGGATCGGAGTGGCACTAAGAGGGGGGGGTGAATTAGTGCAGCGGATTAAAACTTCGGTTTTACTAAAATCTTTCGTACGATAAGAACGGAACTTGAAAAGCTTAACTTGAAAGCGTATTCTTAAAGTTGCACAGCAAAGGTAATGATGAAACAAAGCAAGTAAGGAGATTTGCAGTAATGTAAATGACAATAAGAAATTCAAACCAGAGATTACGCCGTTTTTAAAGTGGTTCGGTCAAGTGACCTACATCCACTTGCGAGGCCCCTCTTCGATGAGGCTTCCACCTTCCACTAGCAAATCTCTTGAAAGTGAAGGGTGAATACCCCTCTTACAACTTTTACAAGCAGTTCACTCTCTTACAGATTTTCAACAAGAAAGAAGGAGGTGAACACTAGCAAATTAAAAACAAGACAAGCTAACACTTTTCTAAGGCTTTTCTCTCAAACACTTGCTGCTCAAAAAGTTGTTCTCTCAGCTGAGATTTGAGGGGTATTTATAGGCCTCAAGAGGATTCAAATTTGGGCTTCAAAATTTGAATTCTCTTTGGGTTCCCGCTGCTGGAGGTGCCACCGCCCAGCCAAGCGGTGCCACCGCCCAGCGCTCGGGTGCTGGGCGGTTCCACCGCCCAGCCAGGAGGTGTCACCGCCCAGCTCTTGGGTGCTGGGCGGTGCCACCGCCTAGCCCAAGCGGTGCCACCGCCTAGGCTAAATCAGCTCACTGGTTGGGCTCCAAACTTGGCCCAAACCAGTCCGAACTCGGGTCCAATTGGCCCCTACTTGGGTTATAGGATTAACACCTAATCCTAACCCTAATTAACATGCTAACTACGAATTTAAAGACATTTTCTAAGCTATTACAAAGTCCGTAAGTCAAGACTTCTTCCGGCGAGCTTCTGGCGAACTTCCGGCGGTCTTCCGATAAACTCTCGGAAACCATTCTACGGACTCCCGGCAAGCTCCTAGACTTCACGATTTGATCTTGGCGAGTTCCGATGAGCTTCTTCGGCAAGCTCCGATCTTTCTCGGCGAGCTCCGCGAACTTCCAACAAACCTTCCGGCGAGCTTCCGAAAAACCCTTCGGCAAGCTCCCTACTCATTCTCGGTTAGTTCTGGCAGCATTCCCGACGAACCTTCGGACTTCCGTCGAACTCTCGAACTCCCAACGAATCCTTCGCGCTTGACTCCGGCACTTTGTTTTGCTTTATGTCTTTGTCGTTATCGTAGTTAATCATGCACACACAAGCAAACACTCTACTCCGATCTAGACAATTATTATAACGAAAATTGACATTCTGTTGCCCGGCACGTCATTGGTTGGCGCTTCATCCGATTCTTCGGTGCATCGTCCTCTCTTGCGGCTTGTTGCCCAATCGGCGGTTGACCTCCGCAACCCCGATATCCTTGGCGCAATTTCGCTCTCCTTGGCCCGATGCCCGACGCCCGAAGCCTTCTGCCATCCAATATCCTGACGTGATCTCCTCCGACGCAACGTCAATTCCTCCTGCGTTAATTGTCTAATCCTGATCGAGTAGTCCTGTATCACTCAAAATGTAGTCAAACATTTAAACACAATCAATTAGTTTCATCATCAAAATCCGAGATTCAACAGGTGTCCCCTCAGTCATCCTAGCGCGAAAGAGGCTCTTGGATATCTCATATCGCTGAGTCCTTCCTTGTTCCTCAAACAATTTACGGACATGTAGGAGAATGGATCTGGCATCCATCTTTTCATGTTGTCTCTATAACTCAGGAGTCATAGAGCCCAACATATAGCACTGAGCAAGAGTGGAGTCATCAATGTACTTCACGTAGCGATCGATCTTATCCTCGCTTGCCCCTTCTTCGGGCGTAGGCATCACTGTATCAAGTGGCAGTCATAGGTGCCCAACAAGCCAATCACGTGAGCGATGACACGTGTGACTTGATACAGAATCTTTTTGCTTATTATATTTTGGCATATGTCACTTTATAACTATTGCATATATGTATATATATATTGTAATGTCCTTAGATTTGTGCAATGAGAATCGGATCGTGATAAGATCACGATAATGAGATTGATTCAGCTTTAAATACAGATCCTAAATAATCCCGGTCATAGGTTACTCGAGAGGGACATCGTGATAACCGGACAGACTGGTGTGCTATATATCCGTCCATATGATGGATGCAGCTGGTCTCATAGCTGCTCGTGTAGGGACACTAGGGATACAGTAGAGGTGCTTATTGGAGAATGAGTTCACTGATTGATCCGCTTACGGAATGTTGGATGGTTGATGATGCCTTATTGTCAGACAACGATTCTGTAGTCCTAGTGGTATATCTGGTCCTTAGACTTGAGACATCAAGGATGTCCTGTATGAGTGCTCCACTCTTTGATTCCAGACTTATAGGTTTGGTTGTCCCAGATCTAGTACAGCTGGTCATTGGGAGTGGTAGTCAACCTTACGAGGGCTATTGAGTGTCGATAGAGGATCATCCACTCTCGGCGTCATGAGAGGAATATCTATAATCACATCAAATATTTAAGTTATGAATTGATTTCCTTTCCTTACTTGTTATTATAATTTAAGGAAATCTTAATCTACTTCCTTGTTTGTTGATATGAATTAAGGAAATAACTAATAAGTATTCCAAATATGATGATATCATATTTGTTAGTATATTAAATGGAAATAATTTATATTAAATAAATACGAAAATTAAAATTTATTTCCCTAAATAGAGGCTCACCTCCTCCTATTTAAAGGGAGGGATTTCTCTCCTTCGTTCCTCACCTAGTCGAGCCTAGCAGCGGGAGGAACGAGGAGTTACACCCTGTTGACAAGAGGTAGATTTCCCTGCCTTTCTTAAATTTAAAAATTTAGTTTTTATTTTGATTCTTTGAATGTTGAAAACTTGTAGTTTGAAAAATGTTTATCAATTCTTTAAATGTTAATTTTTTTTTATTATTACATTAAAGTAATCACTTGTATAATGTTGACCCATGATTAAGTTTTTATTGTAGATTTAAAGATGTTAAAAAAATTATATGTTTTATCTAATATTTCCTAATATTACTGTTTATCTTTAATCTTATCTGGATTAAAATATTATTAGATTAAAATATGTTATCTAAAATCTTTTGTGATATTCATTAATTTGAAATTTAGAATATGCTATTCTGAATGATTTAGAATTTGACTAGAATATGTTGAAATTTTATATGTATTGAAAGCATGATTTTTATGTGAATTTAGAAGGTTATTTCATTATATTAAAGTTTATGTCTTTTAATGTATTATGATTTCCATTTAAATTAGAATGTTATTTCCTTGTTTTAAAGCTTATCTCTTTGTCTATCATTCAATGCGTTATTATGTTTTTTGTTTATATTGCTAATGAATATATGTTGCGGTATGAAATTATATATTATTTGGATTGAAATTGCTCACAGGCCAGGCCCAACCCATAGGTCAGGCCACAGCCTATTGGCTAGGCCTAATCAGTAGACCAGGCCCAGCCCATAGGCCAGGCCCAACCCACGGATCAGGCCTTGGCCCGTAGGCTAACCCAGCCTAACCATCATGGGCGATCACATGCGATGCACATGACCAGTCCATGGGCCAAGGCTGGGCCAGCTTTGTGTGATGCATGCCCAGTCATATATAATGCACATGACTAGTAGATGAGCTGGCTTAATCTAACTCAATATTATTGTTGGATTTGAGCCCAAGTATTGATTGAACTAAACTAGGCTTGATTAGTCTAAATCAATTCAGGGTGATTCCAAATTGATTGACTTATTCAAGTTAGTTTAACCTAAATTGAACCTAATCTAATCTAAATTATACTAGTCTAGGGTGGTTCCAGACCAGTTAAATAAGGATTAGAGATCGGTTCAGTTAGGTCCTAGTAAATTGAGTTCAATTGGATCGATTGAACTAGAGTTCAAGTCAATTGAGGGCTAATTTGTATTATTTTGTATTGATGATATTTGAAAGAAATGTTTAAATGTGTTATTTCATCACTATATGGACATGACTAGTGTGAGATTAGCGGGCCGTTAGACGTGGCGGCTGGACGGTTCCTCCATTCGCTGTTGGGAGGAACGTGTCCCCACTTTGGCGGGTGTGGGACACCACTACATCCGCTATTGGGAGTGTGATATGAGTTTGCCTCCATCCGCTGTTGGGAGAACACAAACTCATCCCGTAGGATTAAGCCTCTCCATCCGCTATTGGGGGAGTGCTCCTTCGGGTATTTGATATAAGCCAATGGGATGATTGATTGAATTTTGATCATGTATTCATCTTGATTTGACTTTTGGGGTTCCTACTCAGCGTTGCTGAATTTTTTTTGTTTTCGATTTTCAGAGCAGCCTCCCTCTAGTACTAAATCAGATTCCAGTGGAGAGCGGACCTTCCTCTACCGTTAGGTAGAGCCACTTGGATGACTCTTGAAGTTAACATCACTATGTTTACTTTTATATTTGTAATTTGATGAATAAATGAATTGTAATAAATGGTTATAGATGATGAATAAAGTGATGTTTATCTATTTGGCCTGTGTGGAAAGATATATATATATATATATATATATATATATATAATCCAGGACGTGACATCTTTTTATGGTATCAGAGTATGGTCTAGGGCCTATAGGTGTATTAGGTCCCTTGATTGATTCTAACCAATGATTATCTTTAACCTATTATAGGAGTAATGGAGCCAATTTCAGAGATTAGTGGTCCTATCACTCGGGGTGCTTATGGTCGCAATGCTATTGGTCTACGCACTCGGAGAGGTGTTCAAACAAATAATAACTTAGAAGCTCCACGCATCGTAGAGCAAACCCAATCCTCACGTACACCTGTCACTGATTATAAACCAGCTTCTCCGACTTCGTAGAATGCCCCTCATGCCCCAGCACTCGTCAATGCTCAAGATAATGTACACGGAGTCCTCAATGCTATTAGAGGATATTTTGAGCGTCAAGAGGAACGAGATGAAATTCCACGGGATAGGAATAATACTTTAGATCACTTTAAGAGATTGGGACCACCAGGTTTTGAAGGCAAGCCAGATCCAATCTTTGCTGAACGTTGGATTCGTCAAGTGGAAAAGACATTCGAAGCTATCGAATGTAGGGAAAATCAGAAAGTGCCTTTTGCTTCTTTCATTTTGGAAGGGAAGGCAGACACTTGGTGGACCTCAAAAAGGAGGATGTTAGAGGTAGGAGGTAATGTAGTAACTTGGGAGTAGTTTAAAGATGCATTTTATGAGCAGTTCTTTCCTGATTCAGTTCGCTTTGAGAAACAACAAGAGTTCCTTAGCATCCACCAAGGAAATAGAACTGTAATGGAATATGATCATCATTTCACTGAGTTGGCTCAGTTCTCTCCACATATTGCTTTTAATGAAAGTCAAAGAGCTCGTCATTTTGAGAGGGGACTTCGATCATCAATTAGAAAGTCTGTTGCAGTATTGATTTTACCAACATATGCTGAAGTGTTAAATCGAGCTTTGGTGGTAGAGAAATTAGATAATGAATTACAACAAGCAAAGGATCGAAAGCGACCTTTTAGTGCTGCACCATTTACGTATGGGGGATCACATTCTGGACCCTCAAAGAAAGGAAAAGGCAAACAGTTCGGGCATCAACAAACAGGAGCTCGTAGCAATCAAGTTGTTATAAGATGTTATTTCTGTGGGAAGACAGATCATGTTTCCACCTCATGCCCCATGGGACAACGCGTATGTTTTTATTGTCAACAACCCGGGCACATGTCGAAGGATTGCCCACGGAAGCAACATCAACACCGAGCTCCACCCCAAACAATTGGACAACAACAGCTACGATCGAGAGAGGAAGGACAGGCAAGAGTCTACGCACTGACTCACCAAGATGCTGAAGCCTCGGGATCTATTATTAAAGGTATCATCACACTCTGTGGTATGCCAGCATCTATGCTTATTGATTCTAGTTCTACGCATTCTTTTATATCACCTTGTTTTGCTATGAAACTGCATAAGAATCGTGAGACAATGAATAATGCATTAATGGTAGTAACACCGGTTGGAAACTCTTTGATAGTTGATCAGATATATAGAAACTGTGTTATTACTATTGAAAGTCACGATTTGCTAGTAGATCTTATTCTACTAGAATTTCAAGATTTCGACGCTATCTTGGGTATGGACTAGCTTTCCGCATACCATGCAAGTGTCGATTGTTTTCGGAAGACTGTTACTTTCTCACCTCTAGATCAAACACCTTTCAAGTTCATCGGGATTCAAGAAAAGTTCCCTTATATTATTTCAGCCTTGAGTGCTACCCAACTATTACTGAAGGGATGTCAGGGATATTTGGCCTTTATTTCTGGAGAAGAATCTAAGAAGCCAGTATTAAAGGACATCCCCATTGTACGGGATTTTCCAGATGTTTTTCCTGAAGATCTACTTGCACTGCCACCAAATAGACAGATTAAATTTACAATTGATCTTCTACCTGGTACTGCACCTATTTCTAAACCTCCATATAGAATGGCACCAATTGAGTTGGAGGAGTTAATGAAACAGATCCAAGAGCTTTTGGACAAGGGTTTTATTCGACCTAGTGTATCACCTTGGGGTGCCCCTGTCCTATTTGTGAAGAAGAAAGATGGATCTATGCGACTATGCATCGATTATAGACAACTCAACCAAGTGATCATAAAGAATAAATATCCTCTTCCTCGAATAGATGACATGTTTGATCAACTTCAAGGTACTCAGGTATACTCAAAGATTGATTTGAGATCCGGGTATCATCAACTAAAGATAAGGGAAGGAGACATACAGAAAACTGCCTTTAGAACAAGATATGGTCATTATGAATTCTTAGTAATGCCTTTTGGACTCACAAATGCACCAGCTGCCCTCATGGATCTCATGAATAGAGTGTTCCACCCTTATCTCGATAAATTTGTAATTGTGTTTATTGATGATATCTTGATCTACTCCAAAAGCATAGTAGAGCATGAACACCATCTTAAGACAGTTCTGGAAGTCCTGAGGTGAGAGAAACTATATGCTAAGTTAAGTAAGTGTAACTTTTGGCTCAATGAAATTATGTTTCTCGGTCATGTAATTTTGAGCGCTGGCATATCTATTGACCCTCACAAGATTGAAGCTGTGATAAAATTGAAGCAGCCTTCTAATGTTTCAGAGATTAGAAGCTTCTTGGGTTTGGCTGGATACTATAGAAGATTCGTAGAAGGCTTTTCAAAAATAGTAGCACCATTGACCAAGTTGACACAAAAGAACATAAAATTCATGTGGGATGATAAATGTCGACAAAGTTTTCAAGAATTGAAGAAGAAATTAACCAGTGCTCCTATCTTGGTGATTCCTTCAGGGGGAGAAGGTTTTGTAGTGTATAGTGATGCCTCACTACAAGGGCTTGATTGCATTCTAATGCAAAACGAGAGGGTAGTTGCTTATGCATCGAGGCAATTAAAGCCTCATGAAAAGAACTATCCTACTCATGACTTAGAGCTAGCAGCTATCATTTTTGCACTGAAAATTTGGAGGCAATATCTATATGGACAGACTTTCGAAATCTTCACAGATCATAAGAGTCTCAAATATATTTTCACACAGAAAGATTTAAATATGAGACAAAGAAGGTGATTGGACTTTCTAAAGGATTATGATTTTAATATCAACTACCATCTTGGGAAAGCTAATGTAGTTGCTGATGCCTTAAGCAGAAATACCTACAGTCTTGTAGCTTATATAAGTATTGAAAGGAATTCTATGATGACGGAGTTAGCAGACTTCAAACTTAAACTTTTATCGAAGACAAATAAAGGTTTTCTTGTGTGTTTGATGGCACAATCATTTTAGGTGGAAAAGGTTAAAGAAGGTCAAAAGGAAGATACATATCTTCAAATGATAGTTAAGAAAATAGCTCAAGGATCTAGACCTGAATTCTCCAAGCCGAAGATGGTTCTATTACATTCCACAATCGACTTTGTGTTCCCGAAAGCCATCCAGTAAAGATGCAATTATTAGAGGAGGCACATAGATCAAAATTTAATATCCATCCTAGGACTACTAAGATGTATCGAGATTTATGCCAAAACTATTGGTGGTGTGGTATGAAGAGAGATATAGCAGAGTTTGTTTCTAAATGTCTGATATGTCAACAGGTGAAGATAGAACATCGAGTACCTGAGGGAAAGTTGCAAAGGATTTCAATTCCTGAATGGAAGTGGGAGCAAGTCACTATGGATTTTGTGATAGGATTACCCAAGACTGTGAAAGGATATGATGGAATTTGGGTAATAGTAGACAGGCTTACTAAATCTGCTCACTTCCTTCCTATTAACAAGAAGTATTCATTGGATAAACTAGCAAGCTTATATATTAAGGAAATCATTCGATATCATGGGGTGCCAGTTAGCATTATCTCAGATAGAGATCCAAGATTCACATCTAAATTTTGGGGAAGTCTACAAAAATCTTTGGGCACGCAGTTAAAATTTAGTACAGCTTTCCACCCCCAAACTGATGGCCAATCTGAAATGACAATACAAACTCTTGAAGATCTCTTAAGAGCATGTGCTTTAGACTTTGGTGGGAGTTGAGATATGCACTTGCATCTAATTGAGTTTTCTTACAATAATAGTTACCACTCTAGCATACAGATGGCTCCATTTGAAGCTCTTTATGGAAGAAAGTGCATATCACCTGTATATTGGGATGAGGTGGGAGAACAGAAGCTTTTGGGGCCTCAATTAATTCAAAAAGATGCTGATAATATTCGAATTATACGCCAAAGATTATTAACAGCTTAAAGTCATCAGAAAAGTTATACAGATCGAAGGCGAAAAGATCTAGAGTTTGAAGTTGGTGAGCATGTCTTCTTAAAGGTGTCGCCAACCAAGGAAGTTATGAGGTTTGGTCAAAGGGGAAAGTTAGCCCCAAGATTTATTGGCCCATTTGAGATCTTACAAAAGGTTGGGTCTGTATTCCATGATGTATTCCACGTGTCAATGCTTCGAAGATATATCAGGGATCCATCACAAGTCATATCTTACCAACCTCTACAATTACGAGATGATGCCACTTTTAGAGAACAACCAACCCAGATCTTGGAAAGAAAAGAACATGTTCTAAGGAACAAAATTATACCTTTGGTAAAGATTTGTTGGCAACACCATTCAGACCAAGAGGCAACATGGGAAAGAGAAGAAGATATGCGAGAGCAGTATCCTCATCTATTCTATTAAGGTAAGTTAAATTTGGGGACCAAATTTCCTATAGGAGGGGAGAAATGTAATCACATCAAATATTTAAGTTATGAATTGATTTCCTTTCTTTACTTGTTATTATAATTTAAGAAAATCTTAATCTACTTCCTTGTTTGTTGATATGAATTA
The DNA here is from genome assembly GCF_036884655.1 of Musa acuminata AAA Group. NCBI lineage: Eukaryota > Viridiplantae > Streptophyta > Magnoliopsida > Zingiberales > Musaceae > Musa > Musa acuminata. The sequence continues at coordinate 25,593,065 of NC_088342.1, read as the reverse complement.
AGGAAATAACTAGTAAGTATTCCAAATATGATGATATCATATTTGTTAGTATATTAAATGGAAATAATTTATATTAAATAAATACGAAAATTAAAATTTATTTCCCTTAATAGAGGCTCACCTCCTCCTATTTAAAGGGAGGGATTTCTCTCCTTTGTTCCTCACCTAGTCGAGCCTGGCAGCGGGAGGAACGAGGAGTTACACCCTGTTGACAAGAGAACGAGGAGATACACCCTGTTGACAAGAGGTAAGTTTCCCTGCCTTTCTTAAATTTAAAAGTTTTAGTTTTTATTTTAATTCTTTGAATGTTGAAAGCTTGTAGTTTGAAAAATGTTTATCAATTCTTTAAATGTTAAATTTTTTTTATTATTACATTAAAGTAATCACTTGTATAATGTTGACCCATGATTAAGTTTTTATTGTAGATTTAAAGATGTTAAAAAAATTATATGTTTTATCTAATATTTCCTAATATTACTGTTTATCTTTAATCTTATCTGGATTAAAATATTATTAGATTAAAATATGTTATCTAAAATCTTTTGTGATATTCATTAATTTGAAATTTAGAATATGCTATTTTGAATGATTTAAAATTTGACTAGAATATGTTGAAATTTTATATGTATTGAAAGCATGATTTTTATGTGAATTTAGAAGGTTATTTCATTATATTAAAGTTTATGTCTTTTAATGTATTATGATTTCCATTTAAATTAGGATGTTATTTCCTTGTTTTAAAGCTTATCTCCTTGTCTATCATTCAATGCGTTATTATGTTTTTTTTTTATATTGCTAATGAATATATGTTGCGGTATGAAATTATATATTATTTGGATTGAAATTGCTCACAGGCCAGGCCCAACCCATAAGTCAGGCCACAACCTATTGGCTAGGCCTAATCAGTAGACTAGGCCTAGCCCGTAGGCCAGCTTTGTTTGATGCATGCCCAGTCATATATAATGCACATGACTAGTAGATGAGCTGACTTAATCTAGCTCAATATTATTGTTGGATTTGAGCCCAAGTATTGATTGAACTAAACTATGCTTGATTAGTCTAAATCAATTCAGGGTGATTCCAAATTGATTGACTTATTCAAGTTAGTTTAACCTAAATTGAACCTAATCTAATCCAAATTATACTAGTCTAGGGTGGTTCCAGACCAATTAAATAAGGATTAGAGATCGGTTCAGTTAGGTCCTAGTAAATTGAGTTCAATTGGATCAATTGAACTAGAGTTCAAGTCAATTGAGGGCTAATTTGTATTATTTTGTATTGATGATATTTGAAAGAAATATTTAAATGTGTTATTTCATCCCTATATGGACATGACTAGTGTGAGATTATGTTATTTCCCTGCCAAGGGCAGGTAGGGCGATTCCCTTCGGGGATTAGCGGGCCGTCAGACGTGGCGGCTGGACGGTTCCTCCATCCGCTGTTGGGAGGAACGTGTCCCCACTTTGGCAGGTGTGGGACACCACTCCATCCGCTGTTGGGAGTGTGATATGAGTTTGCCTCCATCCGCTGTTGGGAGAACACAAAATCATCCCGTAGGATAAAGCCTCTCCATCCGCTATTGGGGGAGTGCTCCTTCGGGTATTTGATATAAGCCAATGGGATGATTGATTGAATTTTGATCATGTATTCATCTTGATTTGACTTTTGGGGTTCCTACTCAGCGTTGCTGAATTTTCTTTGTTTTTTATTTTCAGAGCAGCCTCCCTCTAGTACTAAATCGGATTCAAGTAGAAAGCGGGCCTTCCTCTACTGCTAGGTAGAGCCACTTGGATGACTCTTGAAGTTAACATCACTATGTTTACTTTTCTATTTGTAATTTGACGAATAAATGAATTGTAATAAATGGTTATAGATGATGAATAAAGTGATGTTTATCTATTTGGCCTGTGTGGAAAGATATATATATATATATATATATATATATATATATATATATATATATATATATATATATATATATATATATATATATATATATATATATATATATATATATATATATATATATATATAATCCAGGATGTGACAATATCCCATGTGTTCTTGCTCAAAAAAATCCCTGGCTAGGGTCATTTGGGTTGAGAGAGAAAGAGTTCTCCGGGAGAATCCATTAGAGCGAGACTCGAGTAGAAACCGTGTGGGTCTTACAACACCATGCTCGATATACGGTCTCTAGGATATTAGATGGATGAGGGACTATAGGTACACGGTAACTGAGGATAGACAGGTCCAATGGATTGGATTCCCCTGTATCGTCTGGGGACTACGGCGTAGTGGCCTAGTACGTCCGTAGTCGATGAGTCGAGTGAATTATTACAGAGATAATAATTCACTTAGTTAGAAGGAGTTCTGACAGGTATGACTCACGGCCAGCTCGATATTGGTCCTAGAGGGTCACACACATATGGTAGGCATTGCGATGAGTAGAGGTTCGGATATGATATATCCGACGGAGCCCTTGTCTTATTGGATATCCAATAAGCCCCTGAATTATTGGATCCTATGGACGAGATCCAATAAGAGCCCATGAGAGATTATTGGATAGAGATCCACTAATATAAAAGGCTTGGGTTATTGGATGCAGATCAAATACCCACTAGGGGAGGATCCATTAGGGTTTGACAAGGGGCCTCTATAAATAGGAGGGATTCAGAGCCTCGTAGGCTAGAGCCTTTGCTTGCCTTTCCTATTCGCCTCCCCCTCTCCACCTCAGGGCAGGCCTGAGTTTTGAGGAGTATCGTCACAGCACTACTGTTTGGATCACCGCTAGAGAGGAGGACGCTTAACCTCCTTCACTCTCTCTTAAGGATCTGCTAGGAAACAAGGATATATGATCTCCCTTTGTAACACAATCTACTCTGTACGTAGTTTTAAGTTTCGCGGATTTTGCGCACCAATCTTCACACGACGACGAACATCTCTTTGGAAATCGGAGATTTTGTTTTCTTGTTCTTCCAATGTGCATCTGATATCGCCCCCAAGATTTCCCAATAGTGGTATCAGAACCAGGTTGTTCGTGCGAATGATTGGTTTTGAACTGCATGTGTTGTGTTTAGGAAGAATTTTAAAATCAAAATCGTTGACGCAAAAACAAGGAAGGGCAGCAACAGTTGATGCCCTCGATCTACGTGCGTGCAGCGCAACCGTAGGCAGGTAGCACACAGGGGCTGCGTCTGCAGCAGCCAGCCGGCGGCCTGCTTGCAACAGGCTTGCGGCCGACGGGGCTGGCAGCCCGCAGGTAAAGGTGCCTGTAGTCACTTCTCCCGTGGGGTGAGGCGCCGCAGGGCAGCGGCGCTTGCCGCCGCTGCTCCCGCGGGCGAAACCCCCCCGTAGAGGCGGCCGCCCGGCGGGACAGCACCGCCTGCGGGCGTTGCCCCGCGGGTAGAACCGCCCGCGGAGGCGGCGGTGCCTGTAGGGGCGCCAAACTACAGGGGCAGCACCGCCTGCGGGCGTTGCCCCGCCGGTAGAACCGCCCGTGGTGGCGCCCACCCTCAACGGTAGCGCCGCCAGTGGGCGTGCCGCCTGCAAGCGAGGGCAGCGCCCTCGTCCCGCCGCACAGGCCGCCGCTAGAAGGGTGGCGATGGCGGCAGTAGCAAAGGGGAGTAGGGCATTAGGGTTTTCTGGTCAAAAGATAATTTTGCCCCTCAAAATTTGAGAAATTCTAGTTTCTATCTTTTGTCTGAATTACGAAAATTCCCCTATGAATTCAGAAATTCCCTATATGTCCCTGATTTCATATAATACTAATTAATTAAATGGTTTAGTTGATTATTATTTTTTATCATTATTTAGTAGTCCTACATGATGATGATTATTTATACATGTGATGTATGATGTGTAGACGGATGATCATGAACCATGTGATGTGTGTACTTGTGATTATTATTATTGAGGTCTACGAGCCTCCATTATATTTCTCGTTTATTGTCGGGCCTGCGTGCCCATGATTAAGTTGTAATCATACTAGGAGGCGCAGCGGGTGTGTGAATACGATAGCGGGACCCACGAGACGGACGATCACGATGCATGATGTATCAAGATGTCGATGGAACCAACGAGGACGAGATGGATGATCATAGGGCATGGAGATGCACCGTTGCACACATAGATCTTGATGTGAGTGATTAGGCCTACTAGCTCGGGCCTAATCACATTAGGTTGTGGTCCATGATTATCTGGTGTGATTGCTTATACACATACTAGATATGTATATATATTTGCATGTGACGTAGATATATATTAAATATGTATATGTGTCACATATCATATTAGGAGACTAAATCATAGAAACATCTCTCTCGATAATATTAAGTCGGTAAACGTGAGGCAATTAGATTGACCCACGTGGCCCTCCATCATTATAAGTAGAAACCGATTCCCGGTGTAGGTTAAGTTATTCGAGTCCCTCGAGACTCACTTATATCGCGATTCGCTATCTTGCTTACGACATAGAGATGTCACCGGTGACCTGAGGGCATGGTATGCTTGGTCGAGTCTCTCGAGGGTATATCATCAAATCATACTCATCTTGTAACGAAGGTGTTGACTTAACCGAGCATCTGTTATTTAGAATCGAAAGAGAAGGATCAAATTCACCGAGGAACGGAGAGAGGATGAAAAACTTTACGGAAAATCCATTCAAACAAGTTTATTCTTAGGGATAATTTAACATACCTAATTCCCTTCTAATGAATTTAAATTGGTCTTCATTCAAAGGTTTTGTAAATATATCTGCTAATTGATGCTTTGTGTCAATGAATTCTAGAACAACATTATTGTTAAGGACATGATCGCGTATGAAATGATGCCTAATGTCGATGTGCTTAGTTCTAGAGTGCTGAATTGGATTTTTAGTAAGACATATGACACTAGTATTATCACATTTTATGGGAATGTTTTCAAAGTGAATTCTATAGTCTTCTAATGTATTTTTCATCCAAACAACTTGTGCACAGCATGCACTTGCAACAATGTATTCGGCTTCCACCGTAGATAGTGCAACTGAATTTTGTTTCTTGGAAGTCCAAGAAACAAGTGCATGTCCTAAAAATTGGCATGTTCCGGATGTACTTTTTCTATCTATCCTACATCCGCCAAAATCGGCATCTGCATAAGCTATTAAATCAAATTTTTCAGATTTTGGATACCACAATCCTAGATTTGGAGTTCCTTTAAGATACCTAAATATTCTTTTAACACTCTTAAGATGAGATAATTTAGGATTAGATTGAAAACTAGTGCAAAATCCTACACTAAACATAATATCCGGTCTAGTTGTAGTGAGGTAGAGTAGACTACCTATCATTCCTCTATATGTTTTTTGATCAAAATTTTCACTATCTTCATCCATATCTAACTTAGTCGAAGTACTCATAGGGGTGTTTGTTGCTTTTGAATTATCCATGTTAAATCGTTTTAACAATTCTAATGTATATTTAGATTGGTTAAGAAATATACCATCACTAAGTTGTTTGATTTGTAATCCCAAAAAGAAAGTTAATTCACCCATTAAACTCATTTTAAATTCATGACTCATACATTTCGCAAATGATTCACATAGTGATTCATCAGAAGAGCCAAAAATAATATCGTCAACATAAATTTGCACAATAAGAAAATTATTTTCAAAATGTTTGATAAACAATGTAGTATCAACCTTGCCTTTAGTAAAATTATTTAAAATAAGAAAGGAACTAAGCCTTTCATACCAAGCTCTAGGAGCTTGTTTCAAGCCATAGAGAGCCTTAGTCAATTTGAATACATGATTAGGAAGAAGAGAATTTTCAAATCCGGGAGGTTGTTCGACATATACTTCTTCGGAAATAAAACCATTCAAGAAAGCACTTTTGACATCCATTTGAAACATTTAAAAATTATTACTACTAGCATAGGCAAGGAGCATCCTTATGGCTTCTAGTCAAGCCACGAGAGCGAAGGTTTCTTCGTAATCGATACTTTCTTCTTGGTTGAAACCTTTGGCCACTAATCTAGCCTTATTTCTAACCACGATACCATTTTTGTCTTGCTTGTTTCTAAAGACCCATTTAGTACCAATGACTAAATGGTCACTAGGTCTAGGAACAAGCTTCCATACCTTATTCCTCTCAAATTGATTTAATTCCTCTTGCATTGCAAGAACCAAAAAATCATCTTTTAAGGCCTCGTCAATGCATTTAGGTTCGATTTGAGAGAGGAAGGCAGTGTTAGCACAAAAATTCTTGAAAGAGGAACGAGTTTGAACCCCTTTTGATGTATCTCCTATAATTAGCTCCTTTGGATGAGCATCTATATACTTCCATTCCTTGGGTAAGGAAATTTCGGAAGAAGGTGCATCCAAGTTGCTATTTTGAGGAGGGGGTTCATTTAAATTCAAATTATCAAAACCAAGATCATCATCAAAATCATTTTTCTTTAAATTAGAAATTTCATTAAAAACTACATGAATAGACTCTTCTATTACTAAGGTTCTTTTGTTAAAAACCCGAAAAGCCTTAGAAACGGAAGAGTAACCAAGAAAGATGCCTTCATCGGATTTAGCATCAAATTTTCCTAAGGTATCCCTTTCATTCAAAATAAAGCATTTACAACCGAAAACTTTAAAATAGGAAATATTTGATGCTAAATCCGATGAAGGGAGTTTTTTGTTAATTCTCAGTTGAGATTACAACTCTGGTTTAATATTATTCCATAATTCATAGGGAGTTTTTAATAGGAATGATCTTATTAGGACTCTATTCATGATGTAGCAAGCCGTATTTACGGCTTCGGCCCAAAAATACTTTGGTAAACTATGTTCATTTAACATCGTTCTTGCCATTTCTTGTAGGTTTCTATTTTTTCTTTCAACTACTCTATTTTGTTGGGGATTCCTCGGAGTGGAGAAGTTGTGATTGTATCTATTAACTTCACAAAAATTTTGAAAGTCACAGTTTTGAAATTCGCCACCGTGATCACTCCAAATTGATAAAATCATGAAACCTTTTTTGTTTTGAGTGAATTTACAAAATTTAGAGAAACACTTGAAACAATGACTTTTGTAAGCTAAGAAATAGGTCCAAGTTTATCTAGTATAGTCATCCACAATTACAAACGCATATTTGCTTCCTCCTAGACTTGTCGTGTCAATTGGTCCAAATAAATCCAAATGAATCAATTGTAATGGTCTAGTGGTGCTAATTTGAGTTTTTGGTTTGAAACTAGTTTTTATTTGTTTACCTAGTTGACATGCATCGCATACTTTGTCCTTAATAAACTTTATATTTGAAATTCCTCGCACTAATTCTCTAGATGAGATCTTAGATATTAGTTTAATGCTTGTATGGCATGTCTCCTTTGCCAAAGCCAAGCATCATCATTTAAAGCGGAGAAGCACATTTCATTACTTAGTTCATCAAGGTTGATGGTGTAGACATTATTTTGTTTTAATGCAATCATAGTTATGTTATGGTTTGGTTTTTCAATAATACACACATTTGATTCAAATCTAATGATATAACCTTTATCGCATAATTGACTAACACTCAAGAGATTATGTTTCAATCCATCAACAAGTAAGACATCATCAATGGAAAATTTTAATTTGTTACCTATGGTTCCCTTGCCAATGATTTTGCCTTGGTTGTTGTCTCCAAAGGTGACGTACCCTTCTTCTTTGCTAGTGAGCATAGAGAAATGAGATGGATCTTCAGTCATATGTCTTGAGCATCCACTATCTAGATACCATCTCTTGCTCCTAGCTTGTGATGGTGTATGTTTCTACAAGAAGGGATTATTTTTAGGTACCTATTTTCTTTTGGCTGCCTTAAAAACTGATTTAACTTGTTCATCATATTGCATAGAATTGATCATGGTTCCTTTAGGAACCCAAATTAGTTTGTTCGGACTAATTTTCTTGAATGGACATTTATAAGTTTTATGTCCATATTTGCAACAAAAGTTGTAATTGCTTTGGTGCCGAACATGTAAGATAGGGCCTTTAATGAAGGTGGTTGGATTTTGGTGAGGACTTCTCACAAATCCGATTCCACTTCTTTTAGGAACGTGACCCTTATTTGTAAGGATCATATTCAAAGACTTGCTACCAACCTCGAATTTCTTCAAGGTGTCCTTAAGTAGCAAGTTCTCCTTTTGGAGAGTTTCTAGATCATGACATTTTATACATGGAGCTAAACTATCATGATATTCAGTCTTTAATTTATCGACATTACAAGTGAGACTATCATGCTCCTTTTTTAGTAATTTGTATTTTCTACTAATTGTCCTACATTCATCAAATAACTCATAGAAAGCTACCTTGCATCTAATGAAATGTGACTATGAATCTAAACCTGTGGATTTTGTGTAAGTTAAAGGATCCCTCATGTATAGGGTTTTGGAATGTTAAATTAAATTCGTATAATGATATGAACTTATGGTAAATCGATGATTGTGGTGACTGCATAGATTTCCCCACTTGTGGATTTATATTGTGGTTTTTATTTTGATGAGTTGAGTTCAGATTGTATAAATTATCGAGTGATGTGTGCTATGTTTATGAATTGCACAGGGTTATGAATTGGTAGATTATAGAAGTGAAATTTTTGATCTGAATGTTTTCTTAGTGACCTCAAATGTGTGTTTGGATCCTGGGTTAGTTGTGACGAAAAAATTTTAAATATCATGGATATTTTTAGGGGTGTGACACACAACCGCCCCAGCCAGGAGGTGGCACCGCCTGAGCTCAGTCTTCGAGCTAGACTGGGTGGTGCAACCTCCTTGACAGAGAGGTGGCACCGCCTGAGCTCAGTCTTCGAGCTAGACTGGGCGGTGCAACCTCCCTGACAGAGAGGTGGCACCGCCTGAGCTTGGTCTTCGAGCTCTGGCAGAGAGGTGCAATCGCCTCAATCAAGAGGTGGCACCGCTTGGGCTCAGTCTTCGAGCTCTGCCAGGCGGTGCAACCTCTCCAGTCTGGAGGTGCAACCGCCTGATCCCGGAATTCTGGGATTTAATCGTTTTGAGCTCCAAATTTGAATTGGGTTGGGGCCTATAAATACCCCACCCATTCAACACTGAAAAGACACAGACCTACACCGAATTCTTGATCTTTTCTATGATTCTAAGAGCTCAAATTTGTGAAAAGTCCTAAAGTTCTCCTCTTTCTGTTCTTCAAGTCTTGAGTTGTAAAGAGAGGAGAGAAAGGTCCTGTAAGGGTTGTCTCCTGAGCCCATCAAAAGGAGTGAATCTGTAAAAGGGTAGTTGGCCTTCGCCTATTGAAAGAAGGCCTCTAGTTGACGTCGGTGACCTCGTCGGTGGAGGAAGCCAAAAGTGGAGTAGGTCAAGACTGACCGAACCACTCTAAATCTCTGGTTTGCGTTTATTTTGAGCACTTTATCATTACTGCAAACCTCCTACATAGCTACTGCTCTCTGCGCCTTCACGAACAAGTTTCTAAGTGCTGATCTTTTCGAATCTGCATTCAGACGTAAATCGGTGTTTTCATACATTACAGTTTACGTTTATGTTTTGATTATGCAAAACTGTCTTCTGCGCTTTTACGAACGAAGTTTCTAAGTTCAGATCCCTTTAAAACTGTGTTTTAGACGTAAACTACTTGTAAACGTAAAACTACGTTTAGACGTAAAACTGCGTTTAGACACAAACTGCGTTTAGACGTAAAACTACGTTTAGACGTAAAACTGCGTTTAGATGCAAACTGCGTTTAGACGTAAAACTACGTTTAGACGTAAAACTGTGTTTAGACGTAAAACTGCGTTTAGACACAAACTGCACTACGCTTAGACGCAATCTGATCTTATACGCAAACTGCGCTTAGACGCAAACTGCGCTTAGACGCAATCTGCATTTAGACGCGAACTGCATTTAGACGCAAACTGCGTAAACTGCGCTTAGACGCAAACTGTGTTTAGACATAAACTGCACTTAATCATAAGTATTCTTAGAATCGGCTTTTGCATCAAAATAGTTTTTATCAAACGAACGCAGCTTTCGTTTTTAATCGCTGAAAGATTTCCGCTGCACTAATTCACCCCCCCCTCTTAGTGCTCTCGATCCTAACAGTAATAGCCTTAAGGTTGAAGGCTACACTAACTCAAGTTTTTAGTCTGATGTCGATGATAGCAAGTCGAATTCAGGGTATGTGTACACCTTGAATGGAGGAGCAGTGTGCTGGAAGAGTTCCAAGCAAGATACTACTGCTGACTCGACCATAGAGGTGGAGTACATTGCTACATCAGATGCAGCAAAGGAGGGAGTCTGGTTAAAGAAGTTCATTACAGATTTGGGAGTCGTTCCGGATAGCGAGAAGTCGACTTCCTTATATTGCGACAACTATGGGGCGATTACTCAAATAAGGGAACCAGGGTTTCATTAGAAGTGTTCTGAGGAGGTTCTAGCATATCAGAGAGATCGTAACCCGAGGAGATGTAGCAGTGGAAGGAGTTCCATCCGAAGATAACATTGCAGATCCACTAACAAAGCCGTTGTCTCAGATTGTCTTTGAGCGTCACAAGGGTCTGATGGGGATCAGACACATAGGTGATTAGCTTTAGGTCAAGTGGGAGATTGCTAGTCATAGGTGCCCAGCAAGCCAATCACGTGAGTGATGGCACGTGTGACTTGATACAGAATATTTTTGCTTATTATATTTTGGCGTATATCACTTTATAACTATTGCATATGTGCATATATATATCGTGATGTCCTTGGATTTGTGCAATGGGAATCGGATCGTGATGAGATCACGATAATGAGATCGATTCACCATTAAACACATATCCTAAATAATCCCAGTCATAGATTATTCAAGAGGGATATCGTGATAACCGGACAGACTGGTGTGCTGTATACCCGTCCATATGAAGGATGCAGCTGGTCTCATAGTTGCTCGTGTAGGGACACTAGGGATACAGTACAGGTGCTCATTGGAGAATGAGTTCACTGATTGATCCGCTTACGGAATGCTGGATGGTTGATGATGCCTTATTGTCAAACAGCGATTCCGTAATCCTAGTGGTATATCTGGTCCTTAGACTTGAGACACCAAGGATGTCCTGTATGAGTGCTCCACTCTTTGATACCAGACTTATAGGTTTAGCTATCCCAGATCTAGTACAGCTAGTCATTGGGAGTGGTAGTCGACCTTACGAGGGCTATTGAGTGTCGATAGAGGATCATCCACTCTCGATGTCATGAGAGGAATATCCTATGTGTTCTTGCTCAAACAAATCCCTAGCCAGGGTCATTCGAGTTGAGAGAGAAAGAGTTCTTCGGGAGAATCCGATTAGAGCGAGACTCGAGTAGAAACCGTATGGGTCTAACAATACCATGCTCGATATACGGTCTCTGGGATATTAGATGGATTAGGGACTATAGGTACACGGTAACTGAGGACAGACAGGTCCAATGGATTGGATTCTCTTGTATCGTCTGGGGACTACGGCGTAGTGGCCTAGTACGACCGTAGTCGATGAGTCAAGTGAATTATTACAGAGATAATAATTCACTGAGTTAGAAGGAGTTCTGATGGGTATGACTCACGGCCAGCTCGATATTGGGCCTAGAGGGTCACACACATATGGTAGGCATTGCGATGAGTAGAGGTTCGGATATGAGATATCCGACGGAGCCCTTGTCTTATTGGATGCAGATCCAATACCCACTTGGGGAGATCCATTAGGGTTTGACAGGGGACCTCTATAAATAGGAGGGATTCAGAGCCTCATAGGCTAGAGCCTTTGCTTGCTTTTCCTATTCTCTTCTCCCTCTCCACCTCAGAGCAGGCCTGGAGTTTTGAGGAGCGTCGTCACAACCCTGCTGTGTGGATCACCGCTAGAGAGGAGGACGCTTGACCTCCTTCACCCTCTCCTAAGGATCTGTAAGGAAATAGGGATATACGATCTCCCTAGGTAACACAATCTACTCTATACGCAGTTTTGAGTTTCGCGGATTTTGCGCACCAATCTTCGCACGACGACAAACATCTTTTTGGGAATCGGGGATTTTGTTTTCTTGTTCTTCCGCTGCACATGTGATGTCGCCCCCAAGATTTCCCAACAGTAAGTTCCTATGAGCTTCTTTGGCAAGCTCCTAGACTTCTCGGATTTGTTCCCGTAGAACCTCCGACGCCCGTTCGGACTTCCATCGAACTCTCGAAGACCCAACGTGATCATGGCCTTGACTCCGGCTCAACTCCTACTGCATGTCTTACTGCCATCATTGTTAATCCTGCACACTTATCTCAACATATGGATTAGATAACAAATAACAATTGACTTCATCGTCAAAATCCGAGATTCAACAATCTCTCCCTTTTTTATGATGACAATCAATTGATAACAGAATTAACCTTAACTCCCTCTATCTATATGCCATACTTGAGATAAGTCATTCTTGAATTCAGAGCCTTTGAATTCAAGAGACATATTGATAAGTTAAGATCGTTTAAATTTAGAGTATCATGAGTATTTCATCATTGCATGCATTATAAATATTGAAAGAACCAATTAATCACTTCATTGCATGCATAATTCTAAATCATAAATATTTTAAATCATAATGGTATCAAAATATCAAAGTACATTACATCCTACCATGTATGATCATCATAAATTTTCATTGTATGCATCATCATAATATCATGAGAATTTCATGCATAATTTCATATTATCATCGTAACTTCTCCCCCTTTGTCATCAACAAAAGGAGAAGTACAACTGGCAAGTTTTTGAAATAGAATGCAAGTTAGTAAATTAGCAAGTTTTATATTATTTTAGAACATGCAAGCTAGCAAGTTTTTAAGATGTGCAAATTAATAATTCTTTGCTTCTTAAGATAGGCAAGATAACACTTGTGCTTCTCTTGAGATTGCAAGCTAGTAATTCTTTCTTCTCTTTTGAGATAAGTTTGTAAGTTTTTTTTCTTAAGATATATAAGCTAGCACTTTTCTCTTTTCTTTGAGATGTGTAAGCTAGCAAGACTTTTCTCCCCTTTAGTTATCGCCAAAAAGAAAGAAAGAATACATTGTTGTAATTTTTTTCCCTTTATATCAATTTTCAAATCATGATAAAATGATAAATATGTTGGGATCAAAAGCACTAAGAGGTGGGCGGGCGGGGGGGGGGGGGGGGCGGGGGCGAGGGTGAATTAGTGCAGCGAAAAACTTTCGTCGATTAAAATAACGTTCGTACGATGAAATCATTTTCGATGAAAACCGTTTCGGAAAGTTCTTAAACTTAAGAGTAAATGGAAGTATAGTTGACGTAAAGCAATGGAGGTAGTTTGCAGTTAGGATAAGGAGTAGAATGTAAATGCAAACCAAGATTTAGAGTGGTTCGGTCAATCTTGACCTACATCCACTTTTGGCTTCCTCCTCCGATGAGGTCACCGACGTTCACTAGAGGTCTTCCTTCAATAGGCGAAGGCTAACCACCCTTTTACAACTTTACTCCTTTTGACGGGCTTAGGAGATAACCCTTATAGATTTCCACTCCTCTCTTGAATGATCAAAACTTAGAAGAAAAGAGGGAGAAGTACTTCTAGCCTTTTACAACACTTTTAAGCTCTCAAATTCTCAAAATAAATGCAAGCTTTCGGTGCCCTTTCATGTAGGAAAGGGTGGGGTTTATATAGGCCCCAACTGGTTTGAATTTGGAGCTCAAAAGTATCATCTCCCAGATTTTCGGGTTACTGGCGATACCACTGCTAGAACTAGGTTGTACTACCGCTTGACACTGCTCGGAGACCGAGCTCAGGAGGTACCACCGCTTGACAACGATGGTACCACCGCCTAACTTTGCTCGGAGACCGAGCTCAAGTGGTTTCGCTGTCTGACAGGGATGGTACCACTACCTGAATTCGCTCGAAGACCGAGCTTATGGGCGGTGCCACCGCTGGCCAGGAAATCTAGGTCTGAATGGGCTGATCCATTCGGCCCAATTTAGGTCTATCAAGGGCCCAATTGGCCATAGATTAAGTTAATGGGATCACCTCCCATTCCTAACATAATCTTTATGTTAACTATGACATTTAAGACATTAATACTGCAACTTGTGTTTCGGCGCGTCAATCGCTTCTTCCGGCGAGCTTCCAACGAACTTCCGGCGAACATCCGACGAACCCTCAGTGATGCTCAGGTGGACTTCCGGCAAACTCCTGGACTCGCGACGATCCTCTTGGCGAGTTCCGATGAGCTTCTTTGGCAAGCTCTTGGACTTCTTGGATTTGTTCCCGTAGAACCTTCAACAACCATCCGGACTTTCATCGAACTCTCGAACCCCCAACGTGATCTAAGTCTTGACTTCGGCGCAACACCTGCTGCAGGTCTTACTGCCATCGTAGTTAATCCTACACACTTATCTCAACATATGGATTAGATAACCAAATGACAATTGACTTCATAATCAAAATCCAAGATTCAACAATCTCCCCCTTTTTGATGATGACAACCAATTGATGACAGAGTTAACATTAACTCCCCCTATCTATATGCCATACTTGAGATAAGTCATTCTTGTATTCAAAGCCTTTGAATTCAAGAGACATATTGATAAGTTAAGTTCATTTAACCTTATCAATACTTCCATTATGATTCCTATCATGATGTATCTCTCTGAAAATGATGTAAAGGCTTGACATCCATTTTTAGGTTTTACATTTCAAACGTGAAAGATAGCAATCGTAGTAATTCATCATATGGTAAGATATCAACATGTAAAATTACGATGTAAGTTCTTGATATCTTAACATAATGCAAACATTTCAAGTGTTTAGTAATCATAACATTTCATCACATGACAAGATATCAATTTGAAGAATTGTGATGTAAGCTCTAGATATCATACCATAGTGCAAATATGGCATAGTGCAAATATGGCAATCATAGTAATTCTATCACCAATTTATCATATATTTTGATGCAAGCTTTTGATATCTTAACATAATTCAAATATGGCACTCATAGCAATTTTATCATCAATTTATCATGTATTTCTCCCCCTTTGTCATCAACAAAAACGAGAACTATTTAAGCAAACTTTAAGTATAAGTGTGGTAATGATTCATGTCATTTTTCAACAATGAGTGATAGGATACCAATTATACAAACATCTCAAGGAAAACATGACATGGAAATAGCGTTCACTTCTTCTTCCTTTTTATTTGTCATTATCTTTTTGCATGAAGGTGTTAGGATCAAGAACACCCCTCTTCTCCTTTTGCTGGGTTTAGGAGACAACCCTTACAAGCACTCACTCTCCTCTCTCAAACAAAATTATAACACTTAAGCTAGAGGAGGGAAATTCTAGAGATTGCAGTAGCGTTTTCTCTCTTTTAATCTCTCTATGCTTGTATGTTTTACCCAGGGATGGGAGGGGTATTTATAGGCTCCAAACTTGTTTGAATTTGGAGCTAAAAAATGTCATTTCCCTGATTTTCGGGGTCCTGGTGGTACTACCTCCTGACTGGGGCGGTACAACCGCCTGGCAGCTCGGAGACTGAGCCTCTGGGCATTACCACCGCTTGACAGGGGCAGTTGCACCGCCCAATCTCTCTCAGAGACTGAGCCCAAGCAGTGCCACCACCTGACTGGAGTGGTTGCAACGCCTAGTCTCGCTCGGAGACTGAGCTCAAGCGGTGCCACCGCCTGACAGGGGCGGTTGCACGGCCTAGTCTCGCTCGGAGACTGAGCCCAAGCGGTGCCACAGCTTGGTGTTGAATCTCATATTTTGATGATGAAACTACTTGATATATGTTTATGATTTAATCTGCATTTTGAGTGACGCAAGATGCTTCGATCAGGATGAGACAATTAAAGCAGGAAAATCATGTTGTGCCGGAGGAACATGTCAAAAGATTGGACGTCGGGCTAGTGGATCGATCGACGTATCGACAGAAGGCTTCGGGCTGTGGACTCGGGCATCGGGCCAAGAAGAGCAGGTATTGTGCTAAGGATATCGGAGTTGCGGAGTCAACTGGCCGATTCGGCAATAGGCTGTGTCACGCCCCTCAAAATATCCATGATTTTTAAAATTTTCGTCACAGACCAATCCAGGATCCAAACTAACGTTTGAGGACACTGAAAACATTCTATTAAAATTCACATCTATAAAACCTGTGCAGTTTATAATCGTATATCACATCACTCGATAATTCACATTTATGGCAACCCAAGCCAACTTGACAAACATGAACAACATTTATAAATCCACAAGCTAAATAAATTATACAATCAGAACTCCAGCTATTCACCACAAGTTCATATCGTCATAAATTAGACTTAACATTCCGAAATTCCATATAAGAGAGATCTCCTAACACTTTGACACAGTATATCCATTCCGGTTCATCGACAACATTTCATTACATACAAAACATACTTATACAACAATATCATAATAACCAACCAGACTTGCCCATAATTCTGAATAGCTATCCACTACCTCAGCCCAAATCAAACATCTCGAAGAGTGACAAGCTGACCTGAAAGATTTATATAACGGAGTGAGCCAAAAACGGCTCAACAAGTGACACAGCATATTCAGAACAAAAGAACGATTTCAAACAAGTAAGGTATCATAATGCAAGGCAGAATACAAGAATTCTCAAGGATACCATCTCATTAGATACAAAATCATATGTATCATGTCATTCAAACATATTTGATTCATAACAAATGGAGCACAGAGTAATTGGAGCATATCAATGGCAGATAGGACATTTCAGAACATATCAGTTCATAGCAAATGGAGCACAGAGTAATTGGAGCATATCAATGGCAGATAGGACATTTCAGAACATATCAGTTTATAGCAAATGGCGCACAGAGTAATTGGAGCATATCAATGGCAGATAGGACATTTCAGAACATATCAGTTCATAGCAAATGGAGCATAGAGTAATTGGAGCATATCAATGGCAGATAGGACATTTCAGAACATATCAATTCATAGCAAATGGATCACAGAGTAATTGGAGCATATCAATGGCGTATGAAATGTTCCGGAGCATATCAACGACATATGGAACATTTCGAAACATATCAATAGTGGATGAAACATTTCAGAGCATATCAATAACAAATACCGTACAGAAGCTCAAACGTCGTCTTTGACGTTGCAAACATATCAATCTTATCCAAAGCATGTACAGAAACACATAACCAAAGCTCTGGATATCATATCAAACATACAGAAGGTGTAGTGGGATCTCAGTCAGAATGTGATTCATCCATTTCTGAATAACCACCTGACAAAAGTCTCCCACGTTTGGGAGCTCCATCCACCCACGTCTAGGTGAAGTCAAAGGGGGCCGGAAGAGCATCGCAGGCTCTAAGCACATACCCACATAGCGGGCAACAAGCGCATATCCCACATAGCGGGATCCCACATAGCGGGCAACAAGCGCATATCCTTTACCATTTCTGGCAAAGGTCCAGACAATCCCACACACCAGAGTATAAGAGGGCAGTTTTAACAATAAGCAGCATATATCGGAAGCACACGCGGAACAACAAAGAGTACATGTGCCTTTACGAGTCAATCCGAAGTAAGCAATAATCTTTCACAAGTATATTCAGATTTGAAAAGAATTGAAAGCAAGGGCACATATGGAATCCAAGCAATCACATATAACTCAATTCAATTAGAAGATTTGATGAATTCAATGTCCAAAGGAATGAAACTGGAATAGGCACATATCGAAAATTAATGCGGAACAATAGGATATACATGTGCCTATATGAGTCAATACGATATAGCATAAACATTACACAACAGTTTTCAAGAATGCAATAATTTTAAGGACAAGAGCATACAAGAATTCAAAGCAGTAATATAAAGCTCAATTGAATAAGAAAGCTAAAGGATATCAATTTCCAAAGGAATGAAACCAGAATATGAGAAATTGACCAAAGCTCGATTTCTGGCAGAATACAGAAGGCACATTTAACAAATGATTCAAACTTTCAAACGTGCTCCAATTTACCCAGAAATAATCATTGGATAATACTTTCAGATAAGACAGGCTTCATATGAATTGAACTGTCCAACAGAGAGAGTTACAAATAATTTGGTAAGCAAGTGTCGTAGAACAAAATCTCTGTTGGCAGAATTCATAATGTCAGATTCAACAGATAACTGGACAGGTGATTGGATTCCAAATCTTTCAATTCATATATCAAAGAAAGGTCTACGAGTCAAGTTTCCAATGAAATCAGTTTTGAACAAATCAGAGTTTCCAACAAAGACTTATAGGCGGTATCAAAAGGTCAGAATATCAGAAGTTGCACAGATTCGAATCGTCACGTCTAAACAGGAGATATATCAAATATAAGGCTAGAACAATTCAAAGTTCCTCATATTCAAAGCAAATGTAGAGATAAAAATGGCAGTGAGGAACGATCAGGATACTTGCAATAGGAAAGATTAGAGCAATTATAGGAGGAACGATCAGGGAACTTGCCTTTCAAGGATTTCGATCCGAAGATCCAAAGAAGGTGGCTAGCCCAAATCCTTCTACTTTTCCTCCGTGTCCTCTCTCTCTGTTTCGTTTTGTGCTCCCGTTTTCTTCCTTTCTTCGCAACTACACCACGTGTCGAACATCGAGGCACAGTCACCTGCTCTCTCTTACTCTCATTCCTTCTTTTGCTTTCCCAAACGCAGCTGCCACAACCGCCGCCACTGCCGCTGCCACAATCACAGCCCCTTCCACCGCACTACCTTCCTTCCTCCCTTCTCTCGCAGACATAAATGCTGCATACGCAGTCGCTGCCGCTGCGGCCGCAATCCCGTCCGCAGCCCCTTTTTCCCCCTTTCCTTTCCTTTCTTTCCCAACTGCAACTGCTGCAGTCACAGTCGCAACCATGGCCGCAGCCACCACAACCGCAGCCTCTTCTTCCTCCCGTGCTCTATTTCCTCCTTCTCTTCCAGCTGCAGCTGCCACAACTGCAGCTGCCTCCCCTTCTCCTCTTCCTCTCTTCTTCCCTTTTCCTTTCTCTTCTTCTTCCTTTCCTTCTCTTCTTCTCCCCACGTCCCACAGCTCCTCGCTACAGCCCTCGCTGCAGCCACCTCTTCTTCTTCTTCTTCTTCTTCTTCTTCTTTTCTCCCTCTTCTTCCTCTCTTCTTTTCCCTTCCTCTTCCTCTTTCCCTGCCACAGCTGTAGCTGCCACAACCGCAGCCGCAGCTACTTCTTTCCCTTCTCCTCTTCCTTCTCCTTCCTTTCTTCTTCTCTTCTTCTCCTTCCTCCCCGTCTTCTCCCCGACGAACAGCACCTCCTTTCCTCCGTTTCCTCCTACAGGAAACAGAGGTGCCACCTCTTCACCCGCTTCCACTTCTTCTCTTCTTCCTCACCATCTCTTCCTCTTTCCCTGCCATAGCTGCAGCTGCCACAACCGCAGCCGCAGCTACTTCTTTCCCTTCTCCTCTTCCTTCTCCTTCCTTTCTTCTTCTTCTCTTCTACTCCTTCCTCCCCTTCTTCTCCCCGACGAACAGCACCTCCTTTCCTCTGTTTCCTCCTGCAGGAAACAGAGGTGCCGCCTCTTCACCAGCTTCCACTTCTTCTCTTCTTCCTCACCATCTCTTCCTCTCCTTCTCTTCCAACTGCAGCTGCCACCGCCGCAGCTCCTTTCCCTTCTCTTCTTCTTCTCCTCTTCTTCTTCTCTCCTCCTCCCCGATGTCACACACACCCTCTCCTCTATTTCCTCTGTAGGAAACAGAGGTATCCCAACCTCTTCTCCTGCTTCCTCTTCCTCTTCTTCTTCTTCTCCTCTTCTTTCTTTCTCCTCCCCAACACCCCACAGCTCCTCGCTGCAGCCCTTGCTGCAGCCACCTCCTCTTTTCCTCTTCTTCTTTTTTTTTTTCTTCTTCTTCTTCTCTTCTTCCTCACCGTCTCTTCCTCTCTCCTTCCCAACGCCCCACAGCTCCTCGCTGCAGCCCTCGCTGCAGCCACCTCCTCTTTTCTTCCTCTTCTTCTTCTTCTTCTTCTTCCTCCTCTCTTCTTTTCCCTCTTCTTCTTTTCTTTTCCCTCAACTACTCTCCTTCTTCTCCTCACGCCCCACCGCTCCTCTCTGTTTCTGGAGTGCGTGGGAGGCGGTGGGATAATACCGAAATTTTCGGTTTTCCCATTTTTTTTCTTTTTGCAACTTAGCAGTTTAGTCCTTGTAATTTCTATATTTACATATAGGTCCTCCAGTTTATAAATAAATCTTTATTAATAATTTTCAAAAGCGAGGGATATTACACTCTCCCCTCCTTAAAAGAAAATTTAGTCCTCTAAATTGATCATAGCTCAATCGATGAAAAGACGAGGATTATGATATCTTTATTTCCTCCTCCTGCTCTTAAATAGTTTCATCAATACAATACAATTACATTATTATCCATGAGTGACCGAAATATTCTCCTCCTTGATCCTCAATAGATGGTAACCCGACCTTCAATCAATTTTTAAAAATAATTGCGCACCCTGTAGTTAATCAAGCAAGTCGTTACTTCAGAAAATACTCATTTTTGATGGTCACCTGATTCAATTGTCTATAATCATTACAATGTCTCAATGTTCCATATATCTTTTTAACTAACACCGGAGCACCCCATGATGAGATATTAAGCCAAATAAAATCCTCATTTAATAATCCTTGTAGTTGCTTTTCCAATTCCACTTACTCAAATGATATCTTTCTGTAGAGAGGCTTAGATATTGGGATTGTCCCAAGGACCAAATCAAAAGCAAAATCACATTTGGAGGTAATCCAAACAAGTCATCCTGGGATACATTAGGCAAGGAGATAAATAATGTCCAATACTCTCAAAATAAATGATCGGCTGATCAAATATGCAAAAAATGATCATTTGTTATATACCAATCCATACTGGTATGATAGGAAGATAGCCAATCCATACCAAGTATAATATCAAAACTCCAAATCTCTAGGAGAACTAAATCAGCAAAAGTTCAAGTTCTCCAATAAGAATCAGACAAGAGGACCAGATTCAACTTCGTTATCAAAGAATCTCCAATGATCGTATTTACTTATAGCACATAATGTAGTGGTCTAGGTTGAATACCCAAGTGATAAGCAAAATATTACTAATCAACTCGTAGATTGGACTCATGGTCGAACAAATATTTGCATTCTTTCATAAACATGCATAATACCTTTGACCACTAATTCAGAAGTTTTAGAATCATATTCAGTGATAGCATACACTCTTACATGGGCTGATGATTTAGGAGGCAGTGACTCTTTCTTCTTGTTCAAAGGGCAAACTTTTATTTTATGATACAACTTTTTACAAGCAAAATAGACTCCAATCACCCGAAAACACAAACTTGTTTCATACTTTAACTTGTAATTCACACATGATTAAGTCTTTGGTGGTGACTTTCCTTTTCAAATCCAAATGTCTTGACCCTGTTGTCATTACTTTCTGATTCATTTCCAATCATATTCTTATTGGTAAACTTGTCCTTATCATTCTTGTCACTGATCTCCAAAAATTCTTTTCATTGTTGCCAATAATAATCAGCCTCTACTTCCAATATAAGGTGGCAAAAGAAATCTTTTGATCATCAGAACAATTTTGTACATCAAATATCTTCTCTGTTTGCATCATTCATTTTTCTACCACCAATGAAATTAGGTCCACCATGCTTCCGCTGCGCCACTCTGATTCAATATCCCCAATCAATCCTTTCATTCCCCTTAATTAATCAGAAACAATGAAATAGGAGGACCAAATGTCCTCATCATCCCAGATTCCTAAAATACATCAAAGAAAATTTCCACCAATCACTATAGTTCATTAGACCTCAATATATTTTGCACGTCAACATATCAAATATTTCAGTAATCCTCAAACAATGCTCTGATACCACCTCTGTCACGCCCCTCAAAATATCCATGATTTTTAAAATTTTCGTCACAGACCAATCCAGGATCCAAACTAACGTTTGAGGACACTGAAAACATTCTATCAAAATTTACATCTATAAAACCTGTGCAGTTTATAATCATATATCACATCACTCGACAATTCACATTTATGGCAACCCAAGCCAACTTGACAAACATGAACAACATTTATAAATCCACAAGCTAAATAAATTATACAATCAGAACTCGAACTATTCACCACAAGTTCATATAGTCATAAATTAGACTTAACATTCCGAAATTCCATATAAGAGAGATCTCCTAACACTTTGACACAGTATATCCATTTCGGTTCATCGACAACATTTCATTACATACAAAACATACTTATACAACAATATCATAATAACCAACCAGACTTGCCCATAATTCTGAATAGCTATCCACTGCCTCAGCCCAAATCAAACATCTCGAAAAGTGACAAGCTGACCTGAAAGATTTATATAACAACGGAGTGAGCCAAAAACGGCTCAGCAAGTGACAAAGCATATTCAGAACAAAAGAACGATTTCAAATAAGTAAGGTATCATAATGCAAGGCAGAATACAAGAATTCTCAAGGATACCATCTCATTAGATACAAAATCATATGTATCATGTCATTCAAACATATTTGATTCATAACAAATGGAGCACAGAGTAATTGGAGCATATCAATGGCATATTGGACATTTCAGAACATATCGGTTCATAGCAAATGGAGCACAGAGTAATTGGAGCATATCAATGGCAGATAGGACATTTCAGAACATATCAGTTCATAGCAAATGGAGCATAGAGTAATTGGAGCATATCAATGGCAGATAGGACATTTCAGAACATATCAGTTCATAGCAAATGGAGCACAGAGTAATTGGATCATATCAATGGCGTATGAAATGTTCCGGAGCATATCAACGACAAATGGACCATTTGGAAACATATCAATAGTGGATGAAACAATTCAGAGCATATCAATAACAAATACCGTACAGAAGCTCAAACGTCGTCTTTGACGTTGCAAACATATCAATCTTATCCATAGCATGTACAGAAACACATAACCAAAGCTCTGGATATCATATCAAACATACAGAAGGTGTAGTGAGATCTCAGTCAGAATGTGATTCATCAATTTCTGAATGACCACTTGACAAAAGTCTCCCACGTTTGGGAGCTCCATCCACCCACGTCTAGGTGAAGTCAAAGGTGGCCGGCAAAGCATCGCAGGCTCTAAGCACATACTCACATAGCGGGCAACAAGCGCATATCCCACATAGTGGGATCCCACATATCGGGCAACAAGCGCATATCATTTACCATTTCTGGCAAAGGTCCAAACAATCCCACACACCAAAGTACAAGAGGGCAGTTTTAACAATAAGCAGCATATATCGGAAGAACACGCGGAACAATAAAGCGTACATGTGCCTTTACGAGTCAATCCGAAGTAAGCAATAATCTTTTACAAGTATATTCAGATTTGAAATGAATTGAAAGCAAGGGCACATATGGAATCCAAGCAATCACATATAAGTCAATTCAATAAGAAGATTTGATGAATTCAATGTCCAAAGGAATGAAACTGTAATAGGCACATATCGAAAACAAATGCGGAACAATAGGATATACATGTGCCTATATGAGTCAATACGATATAGCATAAACGTTACACAACAGTTTTCAACAATGCGATAATTTTAAGGACAAGAGCATACAAGAATTCAAAGCAGTAATATAAAGCTCAATTGAATAAGAAAGCTAAAGGATATCAATTTCCAAAGGAATGAAACCAGAATATGAGAAATCGACCAAAGCTCGATTTCTGGCAGAATACAGAAGGCACATTGAACAAATGATTCAAACTATCAAACGTGCTCCAATTTACTCAGAAATAATCATTGGATAATACTTTCAGATAAGACAGGCTTCATATGAATTGAACTGTCCAACAGAGAGAGTTACAAATAATTTGGTAAGCAAGTGTCGTAGAACAAAATCTCTGTTGGCAGAATTCATAATGTCAGATTCAACAGATAACTGGACAGGTGTTTAGATTCCAAATCTTTCAATCCATATATCAAAGAAAGGTCTACGAGTCTAGTTTCCAATGAAATTAGTTTTGAATAAATCAGAGTTTCCAACAAAGGCTTATAGGCAGCTCGGTATCAAAAGGTCAGAATATCAGAAGTTGCACAGATTCGAATCGTTACGTCTAAACAGGAGATATATCAAATGCAAGGCTAGAACAATTCAAAGTTCCTCATATTCAAAGCAAATGTAGAGATAAAAATGGCAGTGAGGAACGATCAGGATACTTGCAATAGGAAAGATTAGAGCAATTATAGGAGGAACGATCAGGGAACTTGCCTTTCAAGGATTTCGATCCGAAGATCCAAAGAAGGTGCTAGCCCAAATCCTTCTACTTTTCCTCCGTGTCCTCTCTCTGTTTCGTTTTGTGCTCCCGTTTTCTTCCTTTCTTCGTAACTACACCACGTATCGAACATCGAGGCACAGTCACCTGCTCTCTCTTACTCTCATTCCTTCTTTTTCTTTCCCAAACGCAGCTGCCACAACCGCCGCCACTGCCGCTGCCACAATCGCAGCCCCTTCCACCGCACTACCTTCCTTCCTCCCTTCTCTCGCAGACATAACTGCTACATACGCAATCACTGCCACTACAACCGCAATCCCGTCCGCAGCCCCTTTTTCCCCCTTTCCTTTCCTTTCTTTCCCAGCTGCAACTGCCGCAGTCACAGTCGCAGCCATGGCCGCAGCCACCACAACCGCAGCCTCTTCTTCCTCCCCTGCTCTATTTCCTCCTTCTCTTCCAGGTGCTGCTGCCACTGCCGCAGCTGCCTCCCCTTCTCCTCGTCCTCTCTTCTTCCCTTTTCCTTTCTCTTCTTCTTCCTTTCCTTCTCTTCTTCTCCCCACGCCCCACAGCTCCTCGCTGCAGCCCTCGCTGCAGCCACCTCTTCTTCTTCTTCTTCTTCTTCTTCTTCTTCTTCTTCTCTTCTCCCTCTTCTTCCTCTCTTCTTTTCCCTTCCTCTTCCTCTTTCCCTGCCACAGCTGTAGCTGCCACAACCACAGCCGCAGCTACTTCTTTCCCTTTTCCTCTTCCTTCTCCTTCCTTTCTTCTTCTCTTCTTCTCCTTCCTCCCCTTCTTCTCCCCGACGAACAGCACCTCCTTTCCTCTGTTTCCTCCTGCAGGAAACAATGGTGCCGCCTCTTCACCCGCTTCCACTTCTTCTCTTCTTCCTCACCATCTCTTCCTCTTTCCCTGCCACAGCTGCAGCTGCCACAACCGCAGCCGCAGCTACTTCTTTCCCTTCTCCTCTTCCTTCTCCTTCCTTTCTTCTTCTTCTCTTCTTCTCCTTCCTCCCCTTCTTCTCCCCGACGAACAGCACCTCCTTTCCTCTGTTTCCTCGTGCAGGAAACAGAGGTGCCGCCTCTTCACCCGCTTCCACTTCTTCTCTTCTTCCTCACCATCTCTTCCTCTCCTTCTCTTCCAGCTGCAGCTGCCACCGCCGTAGCTCCTTTCCCTTCTCTTCTTCTTCTCCTCTTCTTCTTCTCTCCTCCTCCCTGGCGTCACACACACCCTCTCCTCTGTTTCCTCTGCAGGAAACAGAGGTATCCCAACCTCTTCTCCTGCTTCCTCTTCCTCTTCTTCTTCTTCTCCTCTTCTTTCTTTCTCCTCCCCAACACCCCACAGCTCCTCGCTGCAGCCCTTGCCGCAGCCACCTCCTCTTTTCCTCTTCTTCTTTTTCTTTTTCTTCTTCTTCTTCTCTTCTTCCTCACCGTCTCTTCCTCTCTCCTTCCCAACGCCCCACAGCTCCTCGCTGCAGCCCTCGCTGCAGCCACCTCCTCTTTTCTTCCTCTTCTTCTTCTTCTTCTTCTTCTTCTTCCTCCTCTCTTCTTTTCCCTCTTCTTCTTTTCTTTTCCCTCAACTACTCTCCTTCTTCTCCTCACACCCCACCGCTCCTCCTGAAGAAACAGAGAGTGCATGGGAGGCGGTGGGATAATACCGAAATTTTCGGTTTTCCCATTTTTTTTCTTTTTGCAACTTAGCAGTTTAGTCCTTGTAATTTCTATATTTACATATAGGTCCTCCAATTTATAAATAAATCTTTATTAATAATTTTCAAAAGCGAGGGATATTACAGGCTGCAGGAGACGACGATGTGCCGAAGAATCAGACGAAGCATCGAGGGACCAATGATATGCCGGACAACTTGCTTAATTGCTTAGGATTAATTGTCTTGATCGAAGTTTTGTTTTAAGTGTGCAGGATTAACTACGTTGAAAGTAAGACATGCAGCAGGAGTTGCGCCGGAGTCAAGACAATGATCACGTTGGGAGTTCGAGAGTTCGACAGAAGTTCGGACAGTCGTCGGAGGTTCTGCGGGAACAAATCCGAGAAGTCCATAAGCTTACCAAATAAGCTCGTCGGAACTCGCCAAGTGAATCGTCGCAATTCCAGGAGTTTGCTGGAAGTCCACAGGAGCATCACCGAGGGTTAATCGGATGATCGACGGAAGTTCGCCGGAAGCTCGACGGAAGTTCGCCGGAAGCTCGCCGGAAGAAGCGATTGACGCATCGGAGCAAGTTATAGTAAATGTCTTAGGGAATATCGTAGTTAGCATAATGATTAAGTTGGAAATGGGAGGTGATCCCATTAACTTAATCTTGGGGCAATTGGGCCCCTGAAAAACCCAAATTGGGCCGAATGGATCAACCCATTCGGACCCTGATTTCGGCCAGGCGGTTGAACCGCCCAAGGCAGGAGGTTGCATCGCCTGGGCCTAGTCTTCGAGCGAGACTGGGAGGTGCAACCACTCCAGCCAAGCGGTGCCACCGCTTGGGCTCAATCTCCGAGCGAGACTGGGCGGTGCAACCTCCCCTTACAGGAGGTGGCACCGCTTGGGCTCGGTCTCCGAGCACTAGCTGAGCAGTGCAACCGCCTCAGTCAGGAGGTTGCACCGCTTGAGCTCAGTCTTCGAGTTCTGGCAGAAAGTGCAACCACCCCTGATAGGAGGTGGCACCGCCTAGAGGCTCAGTCTTCGAGCTTTGCCAGGCGGTGCAACCGCTCCAGTCAAGAGGTGCAACCGCCTGATCCCGGAATTCCAGGAATTGACAGTTTTGAGCCCCAAATTTGAACTGGGTTGGGGCCTATAAATACCCTACCCATTCAGCACTGAAAGGGCAAGAACATGCACCAAAATCTTGATCTTGTTCTGTGATTTTTAGAGCTCAAAATTGTTGTAAAGGCCAAAAGTTCATCTCCCTTTTTTCTTCCAAGTTCTGAGATTTAAAGAGAGGAGAGAAAATTCTGTTAGGGTTGTCTCTTAAGCCCATCAAAAGGAGTGAAACTGTAAAAGGGTGGTTGGCCTTCGCCTATTGAAGGAAGGCCTCTAGTTGACGTCGTTGACCTCGTTGGTGGAGGAAGCCAAAAGTGGAGTAGGTCAAGATTGACCGAACCACTCTAAATCTCGGTTTGCATTTAATTTGAGCATCTTATCTTTACTGCAAACCTCCTCAATAGGTTTCTGCCTTCTGTGCTTTTACGAACGTGTTTCAAAGTTCAGTGCTTTCTGAATCGGCGTTTAGACGCAAATCGCTTTTATCGTACGAACGTCGTATTTCAGTTTGCGCTTATATTCTGATTTCCATCATTACTGCAAACTGCCTTCATAGATTTACTTTAACGTCATCTCGCTTGATCTTAAGTTAAAGTAATCTTAGAATCGGCTTTCACACCGAAATCGCTTTTATCGTACGAACGCAGTTTTTATTAATCGCAGAAAGATTTCCGCTGCACTAATTCAACCCCCCCCCCCCCCCCCCCCTCTTAGTGCTCTTGATCCTAACACTTGGCCAGGGCGGTTGCACCGCCCAGCTTTCCTGGTAGACCATCTCCTGGGCGGTGCCACTACCGACCCTGGCGGTGCCACCGCCTAGCAGGAATTCTGGTCTGAATGGGTTGATCCATTCGACCCAATTTAGGTCTGTCTTGGGCCCAATTACCCCCAGATTAAGTTAATGGGATCACCTCCCATTCCTAACTTAATCTACATGCTAACTATAATATTCTTAAGACATTTACTGCAACTTGCTCCGGGGCGTCAATCGCTTCTTTTGGCAAACTTCTGGCGAACATCCGACGAACCTTCGGCGATGCTCCGGCGGACTTCCGGCAAACTCTTGGACTTGCGGCGATCCACTTGGCGAGTTCCGATGAGCTTCTTTGGCAAGCTCCTGGACTTCTCGGATTTGTTCCCGTAGAACCTCCGATGACCGTCCGGACTTCCGTCGAACTCTCGAACTCCCAACGTGATCATAGTCTTGACTCCGGCGTAACTCCTACTGCATGTCTTACTTCCATCGTAGTTAATCCTGCACATGTAAAACAAAACTTCGATCAAGACAATTAATCCTAAGCAATTAACCAAGTTGTCTGGCATGTCATTGGTCCCTCGACGCTTCGTCCGATTCTTCGGCGCATCGTCCTCTCCTGCGGCCTATTTCCCAATCGGCCAGTTGACTCCGCAACTCCGATATCCTTGGCACAATACCCGCTCTTCTTGGCCCGATGTCCGAGTCCACGGCCCGAAGCCTTCTGTCGATACGTCCACCGATCCACCGGCCCAACGTCCAATCTTCTGACATGTTCCTCCGGCACAACATGATTTTTCCTGCTTTAATTGTCTTATTCTGATCGGAGCATCCTGCGTCACTCAAAACGCATATTAAAACATAAACACATATCAAGTGGTTTCATCATCAAAATACGAGATTCAACAATCTCCCCCTTTTTGATGATGACAATCACTTGATGACGGAGTTAAACTTAACTCCTAGAGTTTAAACAAACTCCTCCTATCAATATGTCATATTGATAGAACCTTGAATTCAAATTGAATTCAAGTCATTGCATCATTATGAATACTTGCAACACGTCATCATGAACTTATGCATAACATCATACTTCTCCCCCTTTGTCATCAACAAAAAGGAGAAGTCCAACTATTCTTGTGTTTGGAATATTAGTTTAACTCATAGCATGAAAAACATAATATCAGGTTTTATCATCATGCAGTTTTACATCATGCTTAGAATATTCAAGCTATCAAGTTTTAGATATGCAAGTTTTACAGCATACAAGATAGCACTTTTGGTAATGTTCAAGATAGCAAGTTCTACATCATGCAAGCTAGCAATGTTATAACATTTTTGAACACGCAAGCTAGCAATTTAGAGATGTTCAAGAAAGCAACTCTTGCTTCTTGAAATATGCAAGTTTGCAAGCTAGCAAATTTTTGCTTCCTTTGCAATGTTTGAGCTCGCAATTTTGTTTTCGTTGCAAAGTGCAAGTTTAGCATGTTTAGCATCTTGAGATAGGCAAGAAAGAACATTTTTGTATTTTCTTGAGATTTCAAGCTAGCAATTATCGGTGATGTTCAAGATAGCAATTTCTTATTTTTTGAGAAGTGCAATTTTTGCTTTCATCTTGAATTGTGCAAGCTAGCTAGTTTGCCTCTTTCCATGATGTCCATGCTAGAAATTTTTGCTCCCTCTTTATCATTGTCAAAAAGAAGGGAAGACCCTTATATCAATTTTCAGATTATGACAAAGGTAAGTATCAATCTTATTTGTGCATCATTATATATTCAAATTAAAACATACACAATTTCAAAAACCTTATTTTTCATTCACGTTACCGAAAAATAAATCAATCATCATTAATGAGCATATCATACAGGATACTCAAACATTAAAATTTTTAAGCATTTATCAACATGTTGATCATGAAACCAAACATTAATCATTTAAAGCATTCAGGATACACATCATATGCAGTAGATCATGTACATCATTATTATAAGTATTGCATGCATCATTTCAAATTCATGAATATTTCATCATTGCATGCATCATACCAAAATATAAAATCATCATTAATGCATGATTCCAAATCATCATTTATTTTACATCATGATGGTACCAAATTCGTCAAATTACATCCTACCATGCATGATCGAAACTTCTTATTTGTATACATCAAAACAAATTAATGAATGTTTCATATATTCATATCATCACATAAGGAATATCAAGAAGAATTATTAGGTGATGAGATGTATTTCATACATTCAAAGAATTTCACATAACAAAAATCAAGTCATAAGCCTTAAAAGATGTTATGAAAGAACATATTAACAATCATAATTTATAAAATGAATACTCAAGTTATAAATTTAAAAAATCAAGATAAAGCTTATTTAAATAATCAAATCAAGATCATTTTCAAGAGATTCACAAAAGTAATACAGATAGATTCATTAATTTCCCTTTTTAAAAAATCAATAAAGTCAAAAAAAAATAAATTTTTTAAGAAGAAACCTTTCCACTTTTTAGTTGTTTTAATTCAAGTGATTTATTTCATACATGCATGTTCTTTTCTTTTATGCCAAATAAAAACATGCATCAACATTTAGGATCGAAAAATGAATTTCGTTATAAAACCATCAAGATCAATATATTCTAAAAAATGAATTGTTAGGATCAAGAAAATCCAAAAATAAAATTTAACACTTTCATGCATTAGGACATGGTTTTGCTATAGATTTTCAAATTCAATCAAGAATATAAAACATGCTCATGATCATGGAAATTTTTGTATCCAAAACACATAATTTCCAACATGTTATTAAGGCATGTAATAGTGTAAAATCATCATGGCAATTAAGTGATTTGATCATTAAATCAAGAAAGTCCGAAAAATAATCTTAACAAGTTTATGCATTCGGGCACATTTTTACCATATGTTTTTCAAATACACTCATGAAAATAACACATGCTTATCATCATGTATAACTTAAAATCTCATGCATAAAATTATCAATCATGGTATCAAAATATTTAATATTACATCATTATGCATTTCTTCAAATCAAACATTATTTTATTTAATCAAAATTGAGAAATAACAATGGAAATCAACGTAATACACATTATTACTTCTTAACCACATATAGCATGATTTCATATTTTCAATCAAAATCATTTTGTTTGTTTATCATAAAATATGTATTTTTCATGATTATTTTCAAAACTACTAGCATGATCATAAATTTTGCATTTTCATCATTTTTTTTAAACATGCAATTTTCAAGAAAATTAATTCTTTACTAAAAAAGAAAATGCATTATGAAGAGCATCATGTAATTTCGAAATAAATTAAGGGGGTTTTGATTACCTCATCGTTGAATGTCGTTAAGGCGTAGTTTGCCACCTCACCTTTCTTGATTTTCTCCTCGTCTTCGAAGGAGCTCGACTCATCCCACTTTGTTTTCTTCTTCTTGCGTTCAAAGCAAGTAGTTCCGTTCTTTTTGTTGTTCAATTCTCATTTCATTAATTTTTTAAATTTCTTAGTGAGTAGTTCTTCTTCGCCATCACTTGAGCTTATGCTCGAGTGGTCTTCAAATGTTCTATGACCCAAATCCTTCCTGTTCTTTGGAAGGTGATTTTGTTCATCATGTTCATCATGTACATTGTGCACCATTTCATATGTCATCAATGAACCGATAAGTTCTTAAAGTAGAAAAATATTTAAATCTTTTGTTTCTTATATTACTGTTACTTTTGATTCCCAAGCTTTAGAAAGTGAACGTAAAACTTTACTAACAAGTTCAAAATTCGAGAAACATTTGCCAAGAGCTTTTAAACCATTGACGACATCCATGAAAAGGTTGTACATGTCAACAATGGTTTCGCTCGGCTTCATTCGAAAAAGTTCGTAAGAATGCACGAGAATGTCGATTTTGGACTCTTTCACTCGGCTAGTGCTTTCATGAGTGACCTCAAGAGTTCTCCAAATATCAAAAGCTGAATCACACATCGAAACACGATTAAATTCATTTTTGTCAAGTGCACAAAACAAGGCATTCAAAGCCTTTGTGTTTAAAGAAAAATACTTCTTCTTCAAATCCGACCATTCGTTCATCGGTTTAGAGGGAAGTTGAAAACCGTTTTCAACAATATTCCATAAATCCAAATTCATAGAAATCAAGAAAACTCTCATTCGAGTTTTCCAACAAGTGTAGTCCAATCCGTTAAACAACGGTGGACGAACAACCGATAAGCCCTCTTGAAAGCCATGAAGAGCCATTTCTCTCAAGTGTAAATCCGAAATGCGAAATACCGAGCTCTGATACCAATTGTTAGGATCAAGAGCACTAAGAGAGGGGGGGGGGTGAATTAGTGCAGCGGAAAACTTTCGATGTTTAAAACTGCGTTCGTACGATGAAATCGTTTCCGACGTAAAACTGTTTTCGGAAACTTAACTTGAAAGCGAGTTCATAAATGAGTGCAGCAAAAGTAATGAGGAAGTAAAGCACATATGCAGGTTTGTAGTAAGGGAAGCAACAAGAATAAATGCAAACCAGAGAAGATGATAGTTTATAGTGGTTTGGTCAATCATGACCTACATCCACTCCTCTGATTCCTCTTCCGTCGAGGCCACCGGCATCCACTAACGATCTTCCTTTACTAGGCAAAGATCAACCTCCTTCTTACACCCCTCTTCTCCATTTGCTGGGTTTAGGAGACAACCCTTACAAGCACTCACTCTCCTCTCTTAAACAAAATTCTAACACTTAAGCTAGAGGAAGGAAATTTTTGGAGATTGCAGTAGCATTTTCTCTCTTTTAATCTCTCTGTGCTTGTCTGTTTTGCTGAATCTCGTATTTTGATGATGAAACAAATTGATATATGTTTATGATTTAATCTGAGTTTTGAGTGACGCAGGATGCTTCGATCAGGATGAGACAATTAAAGCAGGAAAATCATGTTGTGCCGAAGGAACATGTCAGAAAATTGGACGTCGAGCCGGTGGATCGGTCGACGTATCGACAGAAGGCTTCGGGCCGTGGACTCGGGCATCGGACCAAAAAGAGCGGGTATTGTGCCAAGGATATCGGAGTTGCGTAGTCAATTGGCCGATTGGGCAATAGGCTGTAGGAGAGGACGATGCGCCGAAGAATCGGACGAAGCGTCGAGGAACCAATGACATGCCGGACAACTTGGTTAATTGCTTAGGATTAATTGTCTCGATCAAAGTTTTGTTTTAAGTATGCAGGATTAACTATGATGGAAGAAAGACATGCAGCAGGAGTTGCGCCGGAGTCAAGATAATGATCACGTTGGGAGTTCGAGAGTACGACGGAAGTTCGGACAATCGTCGGAGGTTCTACGGGAACAAATCCGAGAAGTCCATGAGCTTGCCAAAGAAGCTTATCAAAACTCGCCAAGTGGATCGTCGCAAGTCCAGGAGTTTGCCGGAAGTCAGCAGGAGCTTCAACGGGGGTTCATCGGATGATCGACGGAAGTTTGCCGGAAGCTCGCCGGAAGAAGCGACTGACGCACTGGAGCAAGTTACAGTAAATGTCTTAGGAAATATCGTTGTTAGCACAATGATTAAGTTGGAAATGGGAGGTGATCCCATTAACTTAATCTTGGGGCAATTGGGCCCTTGAAAAACCCAAATTGGGCCGAATCGATCAACCCATTCGGACCCTGATTTCTGGCAAGAGGTGCAACCGCCCAAGCCAGGAGGTGGCACCGCCTGGGCTAAGTCTCCGAGCGAGACTGGGCGGTGCAACCGCCCCAGCCAGGAGGTGGCACCGCTTGGGCTCAGTCTCCGAGCGAGATTGGGCAGTGCAACCTCCCCTAACAGGAGGTGGCATCGCCTGGGCTCGGTCTCCGAGCACTAGCTAAGCGGTGCAACCGCCTCAGTCAGGAGGTTGCACCACCTGAGCTCGGTCTTCAACCTCTGGCAGGAGGTGCAACCGCCCCTGACAGGAGGTGGCACCGCCTAGAGGCTCAGTCTTCGTGCTCTGCCAAGCGGTGCAACCGCTCCAATCAGGAGGTGCAACCGCCAGATCCCGGAATTTCGAGAATTGACAGTTTTGAGCTCCAAATTTGAACTGGGTTGGGGCCTATAAATACCCCACCCATTCACCACTGAAAGAGCACTGAACATACACCAAAATCTTGATCTTGTTCTATGATTTTTAGAGCTCAAAATTGTTGTAAAGGCCAAAAGTTCTTCTCCCTCTTTTCTTCCAAGTTATGAGCTTTAAAGAGAGGAGAGAAAATTCTGTAAGGGTTGTCTCCTAAGCCCGTCAAAAGGAGTGAAACTATAAAAGGGTGGTTGGCCTTCGCCTATTGAAGGAAGGCCTCTAGTTGATGTCGGTGACCTCGTCGGTGGAGGAAGCCAAAAGTGGAGTAGGTCAAGATTGACCGAACCACTCTAAATCTTGGTTTGCATTTACTTTGAGTATCTTATCTTTACTGCAAACCTCCTCAATAGCTTACTGCCTTCTGTGCTTTTACGAACGTGTTTCAAAGTTCAGTGCTTTCCGAATCGGCGTTTAGACGCAAATCGCTTTTATCAAACGAATGTCGTATTTCAGTTTGCGCCTATATTTTGATTTCCATCATAACTGCAAACTACCTTCATAGATTTACTTTAATGTCATCTCGCTTGATCTTAAGTTAAAGTAATCTTAGAATCGACTTTCACACCGAAATCGCTTTTATCGTACGAACGTAGTTTTTTTTATCGTTGAAAGATTTCCGCTGCACTAATTCACCCCCCACCTCTTAGTGCTCTTGATCCTAACAATTGGTATCAGATCCCGGTTTTTCTCATTTCGGATTTACACCGAGAGAAATGGCTCTTCATGGCTTTCAAGAGGGCTTATCGGTTGTTCGTCCACCGTTGTTTAACGGATTGGACTACACTTATTGGAAAACTCGAATGAGAGTTTTCTTGATTTCTATGAATTTGGATTCATGGAATATCGTTGAAAACAGTTTTCAACTTCCCTCTAAACCGATGAACGAATGGTCGGATTTGGAGAAGAAGTATTTTTCTTTAAACGCAAAGGCTATGAATGCCTTATTTTGCGCTTTGGACAAAAATGAGTTCAATCGGATTTCTACGTGCGAAATGGCTTTTGACATTTGGCGAACACTTGAAATCATGCACGAGGGAACTAGTAGAGTCAAAGACTCGAAAGTTAACATTTTATTACATGATTTTGAGCTTTTTCGAATGCAACCAAGCGAGACTATAGGAGACATGTACACCCGTTTCACGGATGTCGTCTATAGTATAAGAGCTCTTGGAAAATGTTTTTCGAATTTTGAACTTGTAAACAAGATTTTGCGTTCTCTTTCTAAGAAGTGGGATTCAAAAGTAACTGCAATACAGTAAGCTAAAAACCTAAATAACTTACTACTTGAGGAACTAATTGGTTCATTGATGACATATGAAATGGTGCATAATGCACATGATGAACATGATGAACAAAATCACCTTCCAAAGAACATGAAGGATTTGGAACTCCGGACAAATGAATACCACTTGAGCGATGACTCAAGTGAAGAGGACAATGATGAACTTGAACTTCGAACACTAAATCTTAATAAGTTTATTAAAAAAAAATCTAAAATAAACAATAAACTTGAACGAAGGAAGAGGCCAAAGAAGAAGAACACAAAGTGGGATGAATCGAGCTCCTCCGAAGACGAGGAGAAAATCAAGAAAGGCAAGGTGGCAAACTACGCCTTAATCGCTTTCAATGATGAGGTAATCGAAATCCTCCTAATTTATTTTCAAATTACTTGATGCTTTCATGATATATTTTCTCTTTTAGTTTAGAATTAATTTTCTTAAAAATTATATGTTAAAAAAAACCAATTATGATCATGCTAAGTAATATCGAAAATGATAATATTACATATTTTATGATAAACAAATAAAATGATCTTGATTGAAAATATGAAATCATGGTTAGGAAGTAATAATGCGTATTACGTTGATTTCCATTGTTATTTCTCGATTTTGATTAAAAAATCATGTTTGATTTGAAGAAATGCATAATGATGAAATTAAATATTTTGATTAACAATTTTATGCATGAGATTTTAAGCTGATGATAAGCATGTGTTATTTTCATAAGTGTATTTGAAAAACTATGACAAAAATGTGCTCAAATGCATGAACTTGTTAAGATTATTTTTCAGACTTTCTTGATTCAATGTTCAAATCACTTAATTGCCATGATGATTTTACACTATTACATGCCTTCATAACATGTTCGAAATTATGTGTTTTGGATACATAATTTTTTATGATCATGAGCATGTTTTATCTTCATGATTGAGCTTGAAAATCTATAGCAAAATCTTGTCCGAATGCATGAAAGTGTTAATTTCATTTTCGGATTCGGTTAACAATTGGTATCCTAACAATCGGATTTTCTCATACACTTATTATATGAAAAATATTTTTCTAAAATAGATTTGATGAAATGATTCCTGCTTATAAATTCCATCTTGAAATATAAATGAAAGTGTTTTTACTTGCAAAGATTTGTTTCACATACATGTCTCCTATGATTCATGTGTAGAGAAAGAATTTATAAATCATAATACAATGAGATTTCTTATGCAAAAATAAAGTGCTTTTGTGATTCTTTGCTAAAGAAAATGATTATTAAAATCATGATCTTGATAATTATAACATAAAGTTCTTTATAAATCAAGATCGTTCATTATGCTCCCTACATTTATCAAAAAGTAATTCTTGAAATGAAGTGTAACTTGTCTTCTGATTTCTCAGAATTCATTGAAGTGTCATATTGATATCTTGATACTTGGAATATTTTAAAATGTGATCTTGATAGGAATGTTTCAAGTTGCTCTTTGTGCTATATCTTTTCAAATGAATCTTGAGCCTTAATATCATATATTTCATAATATAGAAATAATAAGATTTCTTTGCCTTATATATCTTGTGTGATGATTGTACGTCAATTTGCTTTATTATGAATTATATGAATCTTGATCGTGAACTTGTTAAGAAAAATTTTAATGAACCATGAATCATATCTTTGGTATTCACGAATTGATCCTCATTGATATCTTTCATTGATATGATAAATTATCATCTAATATCGCATAATTATATCATGCTTTGCGATTGTATCATGTGATCTTTGCTGAATTTTCACATTGATATTCTTCATGACATGATTTCTTTGCATTGTTGTCTTGTATGCTTCATGAGATAATATGAATACATGAAACACTTATGATATGATTTTTATGCAATTCCTTGTATTCATGAAATGTTTATCTCATCACCTAATAATTCTTCTTGATATTCCTTATGTGATGAGAAGAATACATGAAATATTCATTAATTTGTTTTGATGTATACAAATAAGAAGTTTCGATCATGTATGGTAGGATGTAATTTGACAAATTTGGTACCATCATGTTGTAAAATAAAAGATGATTAGGAATCATGCATTAATGATGATTGTATATTTTATGATTTGGCATGATGCATGTAATGATGAAATATTCATGAATTTGAAATGATGCATGCAATACTTATGACAATGATGTACATGATGTATTGCATATGATATGTATCATGAATGCTTTAAATGATGAATGTTTGGTATCATGATCAACATGTTGATAAATGCTTAAAAATTTTAATGTTTGAGTATCATGTATGATATAATGATGATTGATTTATTTTTCGGTATCGTGCATGAAAAATAAAGCTTTTGAAATTGTGTATATTTTAATTTGAATATATAATGATGCACAAATAAAATTGATACATACCTTTGTCATAATCTGAAAATTGAAAAAAGGGTCTTCCCTTCTTTTTGACAATGTCAAAGGGGGAGCAAGAATTTCTAGTGTGGACATCATGAAAAGAGACAAACTAGCTAGCTTACACAATTCAAGATAAAAGCAAAAATTACACTCCTCTAAAGAGAAGATGCAAATGTAACACTTGCCAAATTGTTTGCTTGCCTCATGTAAAACATAATCTCTTGCTAGTTTTGCATTTTGCTAGCTTGCACTTTGCAAAGAAAGCAAAAATGACACTTCTCAAAAGAGAAGAAAGAACTTGTTATCTTGAACATCACAAGCTTGCCAAACAAAAATTGCAAAAGTGCTATCTTGCCTATCTTAAGAAGCAAAACTTGCAACTTGCATATTGCTTTCGAAATTTTTGCTACCTTGTATGTAGTAAAACTTGCATATCGCAAAAATTGCTAGCTAGTAGTATAAAGAGAAGCAAATAGTTGCTATCTCAAGAAAATTAAACATGCTAAACTTACACCTTGCAATGGAAGCAAAATTGCGAGCTCAAACATTGCAAAGGAAGCAAAAATTTGCAAGCTTGCAACTTGCATATTTCAAGAAGCAAGAGTTGCCTTCTTGAACATCTCTAAATTGCTAGCTTGCAAGTTCTAAAATGTTGTAACATTGCTAGCTTGCATGTTCTAAAAGCGCTATCTTGTATGCTGTAAAACTTCATATCTAAAACTTGATAGCTTGAATGTTCTAAGCATGATGATAAAACTTGATATTATATTTTTCATGCAATAAGTTAATCTAATATTCCAAACACAAGAATAGTTGGACTTCTCCTGTTTGTTGATGATAAATGGGGAGAAGTATGATGTTATGCATAAGTTTATGCATAAGTTCATGATGACGTGTTGCAAGTATTCATGATAAATATTGCAATGACTTGAATTCAGTTTGAATTCAAGATTCTATCAATATGGCATATTGATAGGGGAAGTTTGTTTAAACTCCAGGAGTTAAGGTTAACTCCATCATCAAGTAGTTGTCATCATCAAAAAGGGGGAGATTGTTGAATCTCATATTTTGATGATGAAACCACTTGATATATGTTTATGATTTAATCTGCGTTTTGAGTGACGCAGGATGCTTCGATCAGGATGAGACAATTAAAGCAAGAAAATCATGTTGTGCCAAAGGAACATGTCAGAAGATTGGACGTCGGGCCGATGGATCGGTCGACATATCGACAGAAGGCTTCGGGCCGTGGAATCGGGCATCGGGCCAAAAAGAGCGGGTATTGTGCCAAGGATATCGGAGTTGCGGAGTCAACTGGCCGATTGGGCAATAGGCTGCAGGAGAGGACGATATGCCGAAGAATCGGACGAAGCGTCGAGGGACCAATGACATGCCGGACAACTTGGTTAATTGCTTAGGATTAATTGTCTCGATCGAAGTTTTATTTTAAGTGTGCAGGAATAATTATGATAGAAGAAAGACATGCAGCAGGAGTTGCGCCGGAGTCAAGACAATGATCACGTTGGGAGTTCGAGAGTTCGACGGAAGTTCGGACAATCGTCGGAGGTTCTGTGGGAACAAATCCGAGAAGTCCATGAGCTTGCCAAAGAAGCTCGTCGGAACTCGCCAAGTGGATCGTCGCAAGTCCAGGAGTTTGCCGGAAGTCCGCAGGAGTATCACCGAGGGTTCATCGGATGATCGACGGAAGTTAGCCAGAAGCTCGCCGGAAGAAGCGATTGACGCACCGGAGCAAGTTGCAGTAAATATTTTCGAAAATATCATAGTTAGCACAATGATTAAGTTGGAAATGGGAGGCGATCCCATTTACTTAATCTTGGGGAAATTGGGCCCCTGAAAAACCCAAATTGGGCCCTGATTTCTGGCAGGAGGTGCAACCGCCCAAGCTAGGAGGTGGCACCGCCTGGGCTAAGTCTCCGAGCAAGACTGGGCGGTGCAACTGCCCCAGCCAGGAGGTGGCACCGCCTGGGCTCAGTCTCCGAGCGAGAATGGGCGGTGCAACCTCCCTTGACAGGAGGTGGCACTGCCTTGGCTCGGTCTCCGAGCACTGGCTGAGCGGTGCAACCGCCTCAGTCAGGAGGTTGCACCGCCTGAGCTCGATCTTCGAGCTTTGGTAGGAGGTGCAACCGCCCATGATCGGAGGTGGCACCGCCCAAAGGCTCAGTCTTTGAGCTCTGCCAGGCGGTGCAACCGCTCCAGTCAGGAGGTGCAACCGCCAGATCCCGGAATTCCGGGAATTGACAGTTTTGAGCTCTAAATTTGAATTGGGTTGGGGCCTATAAATACCCCACCCATTCAGCACTGAAAGAGCACTGAACATACACCGAAATCTTGATCTTGTTCAGTGATATTTAGAGCTCAAAATTGTTGTAAAGGCCAAAATTCTTCTCCCTCTTTTCTTCCAAGTTCTGAGCTTTAAGGAGAGGAGAGAAAATTCTGTAAGGGTTGTCTCCTAAGCCCGTCAAAAGGAGTGAAACTGTAAAAGGGTGGTTGGCCTTCGCCTATTGAAGGAAGGCCTCTAGTTGACGTCGGTGACCTCGTCGTTGGAGGAAGCCAAAAGTGGAGTAGGTCAAGATTGACCGAACAACTCTAAATCTTGGTTTGCATTTACTTTGAGCATCTTATCTTTACTGCAAACCTCCTCAATAGCTTACTGCATTCTGTGCTTTTACAAACGTGTTTCAAAGTTCAGTGCTTTCTGAATCGGCGTTTAAACGCAAATCGCTTTTATCATACGAACGTCGTATTTCAGTTTGCGCTTATATTCTGATTTCCATCATAACTGCAAACTGCCTTCATAGATTTACTTTAATGTCATCTCGCTTGATCTTAAGTTAAAGTAATCTTAGAATCGGCTTTCACACCGAAATCGCTTTTATCGTACGAACGTAGTTTTTTTTATCGTTGAAAGATTTTCGCTCCACTAATTCACCCCCCCCGCCCCCCTCTTAGTGCTCTTGATCCTAACATGTTTTACCCAGGGGTATTTATAGGCTCCAAACTGGTTTGAATTTAGAGCTTATAAATGTCATTTTCCAGATTTCCGGGGTCTTAGAGGTACTACCTCCTGATTGGGGCGGTACAACCGCTTGGCAGCACGGAGACTGAGCCTCTGGGCGGTGCCATTGCCTGACAGGGGTGGTTGCACTGCCCAGTCTCCCTTGGAGACTGAGCCCAAGCGGTGCCATCGCCTGACTGGGGTGGTTGCACTGCCCAGTCTCACTCGGAGACTGAGCTCAGGCGGTGCCACCGCCTGATAGGGGCGGTTTCACCGCCTAGTCTTGCTCGGAGACTAAGCCTAGGCGGTGCCACCGCCTAGCTACGGCGGTTACATCGCCCAGCTTTCTTGGGAGACCATCTCTTGGGCGGTGCCACCGCCGACCCTGGCGGTGCCACCACCTAGTTGGAATTCTAATCCAAATGGGTTGATCCATTCAGCCCAATTTGGGTCTGTCAAGGGCCTAATTGCCCCCAGATAAATTTTATGGGATCACCTTCCATTCCTAACATAATCTACATGCTAACTGTGATATTTCTTAAGACATTTACTACAACTTGCTCCGGTGCGTCAATCGCTTCTTCTGGCGAGCTTCCGACGAACTTTCGACGAACATCCGGTGGACTTCCGGCAAACTCCTAGACTTGCGACGATCCACTTGATGAGTTCTGATGAGCTTCTTTGGCAAGCTCCTGGACTTCTCGGATTTGTTCCCGCAAAACCTCCGATGACCATCCGGACTTCCGTCAAACTCTTGAACTCCCAACGTGATCATAGTCGTGACTCCAGCACAACTCCTACTGCATATCGTACTTCTATCGTAGTTAATCCTGTACATTTAAAACAAAACTTCGATCGAGACAATTAATCCTAAGCAATTAACCAAGTTGTCCGGCATGTCATTGGTCCCTCGACGCTTCGTCCAAATCTTCGGCGCATCGTCCTCTCCTGTGGCCTATTGCCCAATCTGCCAGTTGACTCCACAACTCCGATATCCTTGGCACAATACCCACTCTTCTTGGCCAGATGCCCGAGTCCACGGCCCGAAGCCTTCTGTCGATACATCGACCGATCCACCGACCCGACGTCCAATCTTCTGACATGTTCCTCCGGCACAACATGATTTTTCCTACTTTAATTGTCTCTTCCTAATCGGAGCATCCTATGTCACTCAAAACGCAGATTAAAACATAAACACATATCAAGTGGTTTCATCATCAAAATACGAGATTCGATAGGAGGAAAGCCATTTGTGAGCTTACTTGAATGAAGTTAAAATCGATAAGAGATTAAATCACGCTTTATTTTTGCAAGATCAAGATATGTATGTGAATCAAATCCTTGCATGTATTAAAAAAGATCTTCCTTTTTCAAGAACGAATTCATAAGAAGGAATCATTTCATCAAATTCATTTCTCGAAAAAATATTTTTCACACAATAAGTCTAAGAGAGATGCATTTGTTAATTGATTCCATATGTCAATGATATGAAACAAACTCGATATGACATATGCTTATGAAAGCTACATTAAATCCAGAAGAGAAATACGAAATCATGTTAGGATCAAGAAAATCTAAAAATGAAATTTAACACTTTCATGCATTCGGACATGGTTTTGCTATACATTTTCAAACATAATCACGAAGATAAAACATGCTTATCATCATGGAAATTTTTGTATCCAAAACACATAATTTCCAATATGTTATTAAGACATGTAATCGTATAAGCTTCTCATCATGGCATTAAGTGATTGAATCAAGAAAGTCCGAAATATAATTTTAATAAGTTCATAAATTCGAACAAATCAACATTCCTAATTCTCTTTTAATGAAATCAAATTGTTCTTCACTTAAAGGCTTTGTAAAAATATCAGCTAGTTGATGTTTAGTATCAATGAACTCTATAATTACATCATGATTAGTGACATGATCTCGTATAAAGTGATTTCTAATATCAATATGTTTTGTTCTTGAGTGTTGAATGAGATTCTTTGTTAAGCATATTGCACTTGTGTTATCATATTCAATGAGAATATTTTTA
The DNA here is from genome assembly GCF_036884655.1 of Musa acuminata AAA Group. Classification (NCBI taxonomy): domain Eukaryota; kingdom Viridiplantae; phylum Streptophyta; class Magnoliopsida; order Zingiberales; family Musaceae; genus Musa; species Musa acuminata. The sequence continues at coordinate 25,550,379 of NC_088342.1, read as the reverse complement.
AGATGAACTTTATAATCTTCTAAGGTGTTTTTCATCCACACAACTTGTGCACAACATGCACTAGCTGCAATATACTCAACGTCGGTTGTTGATAGTACAAATGAGTTTTGTTTCGTAGATGACTAGGAAACAAGGGCATGTCCTAAAAATTGACATGTTCCTGATGTGCTTTTTCTATTTAGTCTACACCCAGCAAAATCCGCATCAGTATAAGCAATTAGCTCAAAATTCTTGGATTTTGGATACCATAATCCTAGATTTGTGGTACCTTTAAGAAATTTAAGTATTCTTTTAACAACTTTGAGATGAGATATCTTATGATTCGATTGAAACCGAGCATAAAGTCCTACACTGAACATGATATCTGGTCTAGTTGCAGTGAGGTAAAGTAAACTTCCTATCATACCCCTATAAGTTTTTTTATCAAAGCTTTCTCCACTCTCATCCATTTCTAACTTAGTGGAGGTGCTCATAGGAGTGTTGATAGCTTTTGAGTTATCCATGTTAAATCTTTTTAGCAAATCTAAAGCATATTTAGTTTGACTAATAAAGATGTCATTGCTTAGTTGCTTAATTTGTAAGCCTAAGAAGAAGGTTAATTCTCCCATCAAACTCATTTCAAATTCGAGATTCATAGTTTCAGCAAAAGATTCATAAAGAGATTCATTCGTATACCCGAAGATAATATCATCAATATAAATTTGAACAATAAGAAAATTATTTTTAAAATTCTTGATAAACAATGTAGTATCGACCTTGCCTTTTGTGAAATTATTTTGTGCACTTGATAAAAATGAGTTCAATCATGTTTTGATTTGTGAAACTGCATTTGATATTTGGCATACACTCGAAGTGACTCACGAAGACACTAGTAGAGTGAAAGAGTCAAAAATCAATATTTTAGTACATTCTTATATACTTTTTTGAATCAAACCAAGCGAGACCATAGGCGACATGTACACCCGTTTCACGGATGTCATCAATGGTCTAAAAGGACTCGGTAAAAGTTTTTCAGATTTTGAGCTCGTGAATAAGATTCTAAGATCCCTTCCAAAGAGTTGGGACCCTAAAGTCACCGCTATTCAATAGGCTAAAGATTTAAACAACTTCCCTCTTGAAGAATTAATCGGGTCATTAATGACCTACGAAATGACTTGCAAAACTCATGAGGAGCAAGAAGACATTGTTCCAAAGAACATGAAGGATATGACACTTAGAACTTTAGAAGACTACTTGAGTGAAAACTCAAGTGATGAGGACTATGACGATGAGTTGGCACTTCTAACAAGAAAATTTTAAAAATTCATTAAAAGAAACAAGTTTAAAAATGACACAAAAAATAAATTTGAACCCAAGAAGGACCAAGTTATTTGCTACGAATGCAAGAAGCCGGGACACTACAAAAGTGATTGTCCCCAAGCCAAGAAGAGAACACCAAAGAAGAAGACGCTCAAAGCAACGTGGGATGACTCAAGCGCGTCCGAAGAAGAGGAGTTCAACACCGAGCAAGTTGCTCACTATGCCCTAATGGCCATCGGAGAGGAGGTAATGAATTTAATTGATGTAGATTTTGTTGAATCTCGTATTTTGATGATGAAACTACTTGATATATGTTTATGATTTAATCTGCGTTTTGAGTGATGCAGGATGCTTTGATCAGGATGAGACAATTAGAGCAGGAAAATCATGTTGTGCCGGAGGAACATGTCAGAAGATTGGACGTCGGGCCGGTGGATCGGTCAACGTATCGACAGAAGGCTTCGGGCCGTGGACTCGGGCATCGGGCCAAGAAGAGCGGGTATTGTGCCAAGGATATCGGAGTTGTGGAGTCAACTGGCCGATTGGGCAATAGGCTGCAGGAAAGGACGATGCGCCGAAGAATCGGACGAAGCGTCGAGGGACCAATGACATGCCGGACAACTTGGTTAATTGCTCAGGATTAATTGTCTCGATCGAAGTTTTGTTTTACATGTGCAGGATTAACTACGATGAAAGTTAGACAAGCAGTAGGAGTTGCGCCGGAGTCAAGTTCATGATCACGTTGGGAGTTCGAGAGTTCGACGGAAGTTCGGACGGTCGTCGGAGGTTCTGCGAGAACAGATCCGAGAAGTCCAAAAGCTTGCCAAGCGAAGCTCGTTGGAACTCGCCAAGTGGATCGTCGCAAAGTCCAGGAGTTTGCCGGAAGTCCGCAGGAGCATCACCGAGGGTTAATCGGATGATCGACGGAAGTTCGCCGGAAACTCGCCGGAAGAAGCGATTGACGCACCGAAGCAAAGCTGCAGAAATTGTCTTAGATCTAATCGTAGTTAGCACGTTGATTAAGTTGGAAAATGGGAGGTGATCCCATTAGCTTAATCTTGGGGCAATTGGGCCCCTGAAAGACTGAAATTGGGCCGAATGGAGCTAACCATTCGGACCCTGATTGCACTAGGAGGTGCAACCGCCTAGGCCAGGAGGTGGCACCGCCTGGGCTAAGCCTCCAAGCGAGACTGGGCGGTGCAACCTCCCCAGCCAGGAGGTGGCACCGCCTGAGCTCAGTCTTCGAGCTAGACTGGGCGGTGCAACCTCCATGACAGAGAGGTGGCACCGCCTGAGCTCAGTCTTCGAGCAAGACTGGGCGGTGCAACCGCCCTGACAGAGAGGTGGCACCGCTTGAGCTCGGTCTTCGAGCTCTGGCAGAGAGGTGCAACCGCCTCAGTCAAGAGGTGGCACCTCCTGGGCTCAGTCTTCGAGCTCTACCAGGCGGTGCAACCTCTCCAGTCAGGAGGTACAACCGCCTGATCCCGGAATTCCGGGATTTGATCGTTTTGAGCTCCAAATTTGAATTGGGTTGGGGCCTATAAATACCCCACCCATTCAGCACTAAAAAGATACAGACCTACACCGAATTCTTGATCTTTTCTGTGATTCTAAGAGCTCAAATTTGTGAAAAGTCCTAAAGTTCTCCTCTTTCTGTTCTTCAAGTCTTGAGTTGTAAAGAGAGGAGAGAAAGGTTCTGTAAGGGTTGTCTCCTAAGCCCGTCAAAAGGAGTGAATCTGTAAGAGGGTAGTTGGCCTTCGCCTATTGAAGGAAGGCCTCTAGTTGACGTCGGTGACCTCGTCGGTGGAGGAAGCCAAAAGTGGAGTAGGTCAAGACTGACCGAACCACTCTAAATCTCTGGTTTGCGTTTATTTTGAGCACTTTATCATTACTGCAAACCTCCTATATAGCTACTGCTCTCTACGCCTTTACGAACAAGTTTCTAAGTGCTGATCTTTCCGAATCTGCATTTAGACGTAAATCGGTGTTTTCATACATTACAGTTTACGTTTACGTTTTGATTCTGCAAAACTGTCTTCTGCGCTTTTACGAACGAAGTTTCTAAGTTCAGATCCCTTTAAAACTGCGTTTAGACGTAAATTGCGCAAATTGTGTTTAGACGTAAAACTGTGTTTTTGACGTAAACTGCGCAAACTGTGTTTAGACGTAAAACTATGTTTTAGACGTAAACTACTTTTAAACGTAAAACTACGTTTAGACGTAAAACTGCGTTTAGACGCAAAACTGCGTTTAGACGTAAAACTACGTTTAGACGTAAAACTGCATTTAGACGCAAACTGCGTTTAGACGTAAAACTACGTTTAGACGTAAAACTGTGTTTAGACGTAAAACTACGTTTAGACGCAAACTGCACTGCGCTTAGACGCAAACTGCGCTTAGACGCAATCTGCATTTAGACGCAAACTGCATTTAGATGCAAACTGCATAAACTGCGCTTAGACGCATACTGTGTTTAGACATAAACTGCACTTAATCATAAGTATTCTTAGAATCGGCTTTTGCATCAAAATAGTTTTTATCAAACGAACGCAGCTTTCATTTTTAATCGCTGAAAGATTTCCGTTGCACTAATTCACCCCCCCCTCTTAGTGCTCTCGATCCTAACAATTGGTATCAGAGCAGGGTATTTCTCATTTCGGATTTACACCCGAGAGAAATGGCTCTTCAAGAGGGCTTTTCGGTCTTTCGTCCACCGTTCTTTAACGGATTGGACTACACTTATTGGAAAACTCGAATGAGAGTTTTCTTGATTTCTCTAAATCTAGATTTATGGAATATCGTTGAAAACGGTTTTCAACTTCCCTCTAAACCGATGAACGAATGGTCGGATTTGGAGAAGAAGTATTTCTCTATAAACGCAAAGGCTATGAATGCCTTATTTTGCGCTTTGGACAAAAATGAGTTCAATCGGATTTCTACGTGCGAAACAGCTTTTGACATTTGGCGAACACTTGAAATCACGCACGAGGGAACTAGTAGTATCAAAGACTCGAAAGTTAACTTTTTATTGCATGATTTCGAGCTTTTTCGAATGCAACCAAGCGAGACTATAGGCGACATGTACACCCGTTTCACGGATGTCGTCAATAGTTTAAGAGCTCTTGGAAAATGTTTTTCGGACTTTGAACTCGTAAACAAGATTTTGCGTTCTCTTTCTAAGAAGTGGGATTCAAAAGTAACTGCAATACAAGAAGCTAAAAACCTAAACAACTTACCACTTGAAGAACTAATTGGTTCATTGATGACATATGAAATGGTGCACAATGCACATGATGACCATGTTGAACACAATCACCTTCCAAAGAACAGGAAGGATTTGGAACTCTGGACAAATGAATGCCACTTGAGCAATGACTCAAGTGATGAGGACAATGATGAACAAAACAACCTTCCAAAGAACTGGAAGGATTTGGGACATAGAACATTTGAAGACCACTCGAGCATAAGCTCAATTGATGGTGAACTTAAACTACAAATGAAACGAAAATTAAAAAGCAAAAAGAATCGAACTACTTGCTTTAAACGCAAGAAGAAGAACAAAAATTGGGATGAATCAAGCTCATCCGAAGAAGAGAAAGTCAACAAAAGCAAGGCGGCAAACTATGCCTTAACAGCCTACAATGATGAGGTAATTGAAATCCCCCTAATTTATTTTGAAATTACTTGATGCTTTCATGATGTATTTTTCTCTTTTAGTTAAAATTAATTTTCTTAAAAATTACATGTTAAAAAAAAAAATTATTATGATCATACTAAGTAATTTCGAAAATGATAATATTGCATATTTTATGATAAACAAATAAAATGATCTTGATTGAAAATATGAAATCATGGTTAAAAAGTAATAATGTGTATTACGTTGATTTCCATTGTTATTTCTCGATTTTGATTAAAGATCATGTTTGATTTGAAGAAATGCATAATGATGAAATTAAATATTTTGATTAACAATTTTATGTTGAATCTCGGATTTTGATGATATAATCAATTGGTGGGTTAATTTATCTAATCCATATTATTCAGTTAAGTGTGCAGGATTAACTACGATAACCAAAAAACATAAAGCAAGGATACCGGAGTCGAGCTCGATGGACGTTTAAAAGACCGAAGAATCATCGGAGATGCTGCCGGAACCATCCGAGAAGAAATCGGGAACGTGACGGAAGTTCGCCGAAGAAATCGTATGAGGCTCGCGGAGATCGCCAAGAAGGCTCGGCTACTCGTTAAAGTCATCACAAATATTGGGAGCTTGCAGGGAGTCCGTCGGAAGAAGTTCGTCGGAAAGCTCGCCGGAACAAGACTTGACGTTCGTGGTTAAAAAACTTGCTTAGGATGTTTTTTTTGTGTTATGTAGTTCACCTGTAATTAGGATTAGGATTAAGAGATAATCCTATATCCTGGTTAGGGGCCAACTGGGCCCAGAGTCAGATTTGGTTTGGGCTAAAATTAAGCCAAACAAATGAATTGGAGAGCTAGGCGGTGGCACCGCCTGGTTGGGCGGTGACACCTCCTTGGCTGGGCGGTTGCACCGTCCAGCACCCGAGCGCTGGGCGGTGGCACCGCCTGGCTGGGCGGTGGAACCTCCAGCACCGGGAACCCTAAGAGAATTCAAATTTTGGAGCCCAAAATTTGAATCCTCTTGAGGCCTATAAATACCCCTCAAATCTCAGCTGAGGTTACAACTTTTGTGAAGCATTTTGATTGAGAGAAAATTCTTAGAAAGTCTTAGCAAGTCTTGTTTTCAATTTGCTAGAGAGTTCTCCTCCTTCTTTTTTTTTATTGAAAATTTGTAAGAGGTTGAGCTGCTTGTAAAAGGTTGTAAGAGGGGTGTTTACCCTTCCATTTCAAGAGACTTGCTAGTGGAATGTGGGAGCCTCATCGAAGAGGGGCCTCGCAAGTGGAGTAGGTCATTTGACCGAACCACTCTAAAAATCGGCGTAATCTCTGGTTTGCATTTTATTATTGTCATTTACATTACTGCAAATCTTCTTACTGCTTTAGTTCCTTATTACTCTTGCTGCGCAACTTTAAGAATACGCCTTCAAGTTAAACTTTTCAAGTTTCGTTCTTAACGTACGAAAGATTTTGTTAAAATCGCAGTTTTAATCCGCTGCACTAATTCACCCCCCCCTCTTAGTGCCGCTCTGATCCTAACAAGTGGTATCAGAGCAAGGTTATCTCTCATATTTGGTTTAATACCCAAGAGAGATGGCTTACTCCGGCATGCAAGAGGGCCATTCTATTGCACGACCACCTTTGTTTAATGGGTCGGATTACACATATTGGAAGACTCGCATGAGAATCTTCCTCATTTCTATGGACTTTGAGCTTTGGTCTATTGTCGAGAATGGATTTCAAAAATCTTCTCTTCCGATGAGCGAATGGGATGAATCGGAGAAGAAGGTTTTTGCTTTAAATGCAAAGGCTATGAATGCCTTGTTTTGTGCACTAGACAAAAACGAATTTAATCGTGTTTCAATGTGTGATTCGGCTTTTGATATTTGGAGAACTCTTGAGGTCACTCATGAAGGCACTAGCCGAGTGAAAGAGTCCAAAATCAACATCCTTGTGCACTCTTACGAACTTTTCCGAATGAAACCAAGTGAGTCCATCGGAGACATGTACACCTGGTTTACGGATGTCATCAATGGACTCAAAGCTCTTGGTAAAGATTTTACTGTTAGGATCAGAGCGGCACTAAGAGGGGGGGTGAATTAGTGCAGCGGTGAAGTGCGATAAACTTTTCACGATTTAAACACTTTTCGGAAACTTCGTACGATAAAAGCAACGTTTTCATTTAAAACCGTTTCGATTGCGTTTTAACTTGAAGAGATAAGTAAGACGGAGACAAAGCAGTATAGCATTAAAGTGAAAATGGTTTGCAGTAATATAAATGACAATAAGTAAATGCAAACCAGAGATTACGCCGATTTTACAGTGGTTCGGTCAAATGACCTACATCCACTTGCGAGGCCCCTCTTCGATGAGGCTCCCACCTTCCACTAGCAATCTCTTGAAAGGGAAGGGTAAATACCCCTCTTACAACTCCTTACAAGCGGTTCACTCTCTTACAAATTTTTAGTAAGAATGAAGGAGGTGAACACTAGCAAAATGAAAACAAGATTAGCTAGGACTTTTCTAATGCCCTTCTCTCAAACACTTGCTGCTCAAAAAGTTGTTCTCTCAGCTGAGATTTGAGGGGTATTTATAGGCCTCAAGAGGATTCAAATTTGGGCTTCAAAATTTGAATTCTCTTTGGGTTCCCGCTGCTGGAGGTGCCACCGCCCAGCCAAGCGGTGCCACCGCCCAGCCGGGAGGTGTCACCGCCCAGCTCTCGGGTGCTAGGCGGTGCCACCGCCTAGGCTAAATCAGCTCACTGGTTGGGCTCCAAACTTGGCCCAAACCAGTCCGAACTCGGGTCCAATTGGCCCCTACTTGGGTTATAGGATTAACACCTAATCCTAACCCTAATTAACATGCTAACTACGAATTTAAAGACATTTCCTAAGCTATTACAAAGTTCGTAAGTCAAGACTTCTTCTGGCGAGCTTCTGGCGAACTTCCGACGGTCTTCCGACGGTCTTCCGATAAACTCTCGGAAACCATTCTGCGGACTCCCAGCAAGCTCCTAGACTTCATTATTTGATCTTGGCGAGTTCCGATGAGCTTCTTCAGCAAGCTCCGATCTTTCTCGGCGAGCTCCGCGAACTTCCAACGAACCTTCCGGCGAGCTTCCGAAAAACCCTTCGGCAAGCTCCCTACTCATTCTCGGTTAGTTCTGGCAGCATTCCCGACGAACCTTCGGACTTCCGTCGAACTCTCGAACTCCCAACGAATCCTTCGCGCTTGACTCCGGCACTTTGTTTTGCTTTATGTCTTTGTCGTTATCGTAGTTAATCCTGCACACACAAGCAAACACTCTACTCCGATCTAGACAATTATTATAACGCAAATTGACATTCTGTTGCCCGGCACGTCATTGGTTGGCGCTTCATCCGATTCTTCGGTGCATCGTCCTCTCTTGCGGCTTGTTGCCCAATCGGCGGTTGACCTCCGCAACCCCGATATCCTTGGCGCAATTTCGCTCTCCTTGGCCCGATGCCCGACGCCCGAAGCCTTCTGCCATCCAATATCCTGACGTGATCTCCTCCGACGCAACGTCAATTCCTCCTGCGTTAATTGTCTAATCCTGATCGAGTAGACCTGTATCACTCAAAATGTAGTCAAACATTTAAACCCAATCAATTAGTTTCATCATCAAAATCCGAGATTCAACAATCTCCCCCTTTTTGATGATGACAACTAATTGATGACTAACGGAGTTAACCTTAACTCCCCGGAGTTTAACTAAAATCCTCCTATCAATATGTCATTGATAGAACACTTGGATTATCCCAAATCCAAGTAACATTCATCACATGTTATGAAAAACATTTAAACTATCATGCAAATATATAAAATATTTAATTCAATGCATGAAGTCATCAATATACTTCTCCCCCTATGTCATCAACAAAAAGGAGAAGTAGCTCTAGCTATTTTAAAAGATATGCAAGTTTTTGCAACATAAAGCTAGATTTTCATCACAACATATAAGCACAAAAGTATAGCAAGATTCTTAAGTTCAATCATGGCAATTCAACACTTGCTTCTTGTGCACGATTGCACTTTGCTTTTCTTTGCAATGTGCATGATAGTATTTCTTTGTAATATTCAAAATAGCAAATTGTATATCATGCTAGCTAGCATATTAAAGATGTTCAAGACAGTAAGTTTTTCTTCTCTTTTGAGAAGTGTTATTTTTGCTTCCTTTACAAAGTGCAAGCTAGCAAAGTATTTGAAAAAGTGAGCAAGTTTTGTAACATACAAGCTAGTAAAAATTTCAAAAGCAAATACAAGATAGCTTTCTTGTTGAAGTGTGTAAGCTATCGATTCTTACTTCCTATTGCAATGTGCAGGTTGCAAGTCTTGCTTCTTGAGATGGGCAAGATAATGATGTTCAAGAAGACAACTTTTGCTTCTTGAAATAAGCAAGTTAGCTTTCTTGAAATAAGCAAGATAGGCAAGCAAGCAATCAAGTTTTTGCATCTTCTTGACTTGTGCAAGCAAGCTATCTCCCCCTTTGTCATTGTCAAAAAGAAGGGAAGACCCATTACATCAATTATGACAAAGGTAAGTATCAATCTTAATTGTGCATCATCATATTTTCAAATTAGAATATGCACATTTTCAAAAACCTTATATTCATTCATGTATGATATTGAATAAATCGATCAACATTATAAGGATATCATACATGATACTAAAATTTTTAACTATTTGTCAACATTTTGATCATGATACCAAATATTCATCATTTAGAGTATTGATGATACAAAACATTAAATCAATATTTATAATACATCATTTTAGCGACAACTCATAGTATTTTAAATCATGATTTACATCATATGTAATACATCACATCATAATTAGAAAGCACAAGTATTGCATATATCATTGCAAATCATAAATGTTTCATATCATGATGGTATCAATTTGTCAAATTATATCCTACCAAAAACTTATCCCCATTTGTATTTCATGCATAATTTCACTTCATCACATTAGGAGTATCAAGAGGAATTAATTGGGTGATGAGATTAATATTTCACGAATACATGGAATTGTATAAAAAATCATATCATAAGTGTTTCATACATTCATATCATCACATGAAGGAATATAAACAAAAATTAGTGATAGATCTTACTTCATGAATACAATAAAATTCATATAGCATATCATGGTTTATTAGAATTAGTCTTCCTTTTGGTGAATAGCAAAAAGAGTGGTAGGAGAGCAAGATCTCAATTCATGCATATCAAATATTCAATCATCAAAATCATGAACCATCTAGAAAATTCTCCTCTTTAAATATTCAAAGAGAGAATCATGATGAACATTCTTGGTTTACATAAAGTTTCAAAACATAATTGTCAAGATTATGAATACTAAAAGACTATGAAACATTTCGACAAATCTCCTTTTAAATAGAAAAGAAAATGTTGATTCATAAAGGATTTCATGTTATGAATTTCAAGAGATCAAGATCATGATTTCAATAAAAAATAATTCAAATTTAAATCATCAAAATCATTATCAAAATCCAAGAGATTCACAAAGATGATACAAATGGATTCATCAAAATCAATAAGATTGAGCAAAATAATTTTCAAGAATGTTATCCTCTTTTCGATTATTTCAAAACATATGATTTTGTTTCATTTATACCAAATAAAAACATTTATCATGTTTAAAACCGAAAGAGTAAGATTTATTACAACAAAAATTAATAAGGTACTTTCATTATGGTAAAAATCAATGATCCATAAATCGTAAAAGATTCATCATCCATAATTTCGAAATTTATTAAGCATGATCATTAAGCATAACACTAAAACATGGTTTCAAAATGTTTAATATTTTCATGCATATCAAATATTTTCAAATTCGAACATGCAAAATTTCAAAACTATATCTTCCATTTTTCATACATAACTCAATCATCATTATGAGCATATTGTACATGATATTCAAGTCATAAATTATCAAGATGTCAAGTAGAGTAGGTTAATTTGAATGTATCATTTTTAGTGAATACCAAGAAGAATCACATCATGAAAGAATTTTGATTCATGGAAAAATTTCATGTATCGAATATCGAGAAATCAAGATGAAAATATATATGTAAAAATATTACAAGTTGTATTCAAGAGAAAAATCATCATTTGTTTTCAACTCATTCAATTTTGTCAAATCAATATCATGATTTTGATATAACTCATTTCTAATTCAAATCATCAAACCAAAATCATTTTCAAGGGATTCATATAAATCAACAAGATAGAGAAAAATAATTTTCAAGAACAATGCTTTTCTCTTTTTAGTTATTTAAATTCATGTCATTTATGCTAGATAAAAATGTGCATCAACATTTAGGATCGAAAAATGAATTTTATCATAAAAACCATCAAGACCAATAAATCATAAAAATCATCATGTATAACTTTACAATCTCATGCATAAAATCATCAAATCATTGCATCAAAACTTTCAATGGTTTCATTACAACATCAAGTAAAGTTTTATTGAACATAATTTTGAATGATTCTTATAGATATTTAAAATTTCTTTAGTTTTACTTTATATGATTGACTTTATATTAGCATGCTTCAAATTTTTGTTCTTATGTCAAAACTATACATCATGTTTGAAAACCAAAGATAAGGTTCATAAAAAATCATCAAGCCTTCCATTCAAAAGTCATGCATCGTCATTGAAAATCAATATGGAAATCATCAAAATACAAATTCTTGCTTCTCAAGCACATATATAAGATTAATCTTACTAGGTGTATAAGCATTAGATTTATATTTAACATTTTACTGCATTAACATAACACATGCAATTTTCAAGAAAATTAATCCTAAACTAAATTAAAAATAACTCAAGAAAGTATTATGTAATTTCGAAATAAATTAGTGGGATTTTGATTACCTCATTGTTGTAAGAGGGTGAGGCATAGTTTGCCACCTCGCCTTTCTTGATTTTCTCCTCATCTTCGGAAGAGCTCAATTCATCCCAACTTTTGTTCTTCTTGCGTTCAAAGCAAGTAGTTCCATTCTTTTTGCTTTTTAATTTTTGTTTCATTTGTAGTTTAAGTTCACCATCACTTGAGCTTATGCTCGAGTGGTCTTCATGTGTTCTATGTCCCAAATCCTTCCTATCATTTGGAAGGTTGTTCTCGAGTTTCTTTTTTGTCACATTGTTCATTTCGTAGGTCATTAGAGACCCAATAAGTTCTTCGAGAGGGAATGTTTTAAGGTCCTTGGCCTCTTGAATGGCCGTAACTTTTGGATCCCAACTTTTTGGAAGGGATCTTAAGATTTTAGTGACTAGTTCAAAATTAGAAAAACTTTTACCAAGAGCTTTGAGTCCATTGATGACATCCGTGAACCGGGTGTACATGTCTCCGATGGACTCACTTGGTTTTATCCGAAAAAGTTCGTAAGAATGCACAAGAATATTGATTTTGGACTCTTTCACTCGGCTAGTGCCTTCATGAGTGACCTCTAGAGTTCTCCAAATATCAAAAGCCGAGTCACACATCGAAACACGACTAAATTCATTTTTGTCAAGTGCACAATATAAGGCATTCATAGCCTTTGCATTTAGAGAAAACATCTTCTTCTCCAAATCATTCCAATGGTTCATTGGGAGAGAAGACATTTCAAATCCATTTTCGACTATGTGCCATAAATTCAAATCCAAAGAAAGTAAGAAAACTCTCATTCGAGTTTTCCAATAAGTGTAGTCCGTCCCATTGAAAAAGGGAGGACAAATGAGAGAGTGACCCTCTTGAAAGCCGTAAAGAGCCATTTCTATTTGGGTGTTAAACCAAGGTAGAAAAACGTGGCTCTGATACCAATTGTTAGGATCAGGGCGGCACTAAGAGGGGGGGGTGAATTAGTGCAGCGGTGAAGTGCGATAAACTTTTCACGATTTAAACACTTTTTGGAAACTTCGTACGATAAAAGCAAAGTTTTCGTTTAAAACCGTTTCGATTGATGGGGACAAAGCAGTATAGCATTAAAGTGAAAATGGTTTGCAGTAATATAAATGACAATAAGTAAATGCAAACCAGAGATTACGCCGATTTTACAGTGGTTCGGTCAAATGACCTACATCCACTTGCGAGGCCCCTCTTCGATGAGGCTCCCACCTTCCACTAGCAAATCTCTTGAAAGGGAAGGGTAAATACCCCTCTTACAACTCTTTACAAGCGGTTCACTCTCTTACAAATTTTTAGCAAGAATGAAGGAGGTGAACACTAGCAAAATGAAAACAAGATTAGCTAGGACTTTTCTAATGCCTTTCTCTCAAACACTTGCTGCTCAAAAAGTTGTTCTCTCAGCTGAGATTTGAGGGGTATTTATAGGCCTCAAGAGGATTCAAATTTGGGCTTCAAAATTTGAATTCTCTTTGGGTTCCCGCTGCTGGAGGTGCCACCGCCCAGCCAAGCGGTGCCACCGCCCAGCGCTCGGGTGCTGGGCGGTGCCACCGCCCAACCAGGAGGTGTCACTGCCCAGCTCTCGGGTGCTAGGCGGTGCCACCGCCCAGCCCAGGCGGTGACACCGCCTAGGCTAAATCAGCTCACTGGTTGGGCTCCAAACTTGGCTCAAACCAGTCCGAACTCGGGTCCAATTGGCCCCTACTTGGGTTATAGGATTAACACCTAATCCTAACCCTAATTAACATGCTAACTACGAATTTAAAGATATTTTCTAAGCTATTACAAAGTCCGTAAGTCAAGACTTCTTCTGGCGAGCTTCTGGCGAACTTCCGGCGGTTTTCCGATAAACTCTCGGAAACCATTCTGCGGACTCCCGGCAAGCTCCTAGACTTCACGATTTGATCTTGGCGAGTTCCGATGAGCTTCTTCGGCAAGCTCCGATCTTTCTCGGCGAGCTCCGCGAACTTCCAACGAACCTTCCGGTGAGCTTCCGAAAAACCCTTTGGCAAGCTCCCTACTCATTCTCGGTTAGTTCTGGCAGCATTCCCGACGAACCTTCGGACTTCCGTCGAACTCTCGAACTCCCAACGAATCCTTCGCGCTTGACTCCGGCACTTTGTTTTGCTTTATGTCTTTGTCGTTATCGTAGTTAATCCTGCACACACAAGCAAACACTCTACTCCGATCTAGACAATTATTATAACGCAAATTGACATTCTGTTGCCCGGCACGTCATTGGTTGGCGCTTCATCCGATTCTTCGGTGCATCGTCCTCTCTTGCGGCTTGTTGCCCAATCGGCGGTTGACCTCCGCAACCCCGATATCCTTGGCGCAATTTCGCTCTCCTTGGCCCGATGCCCGACGCCCGAAGCCTTCTGCCATCCAATATCCTGACGTGATCTCTTCCGACGCAATGTCAATTCCTCCTGCGTTAATTGTCTAATCCTGATCGAGTAGACCTGTATCACTCAAAATGCAGTCAAACATTTAAACACAATCAATTAGTTTCATCATCAAAATCCGAGATTCAACATTTACTAACTTTGAACTAGTAACTAAAATCTTAAGATCCCTCCCTAAAAGTTGGGATCCAAAAGTTACGGCCATTCAAGAGGCCAAAGACCTTAAAGCATTCCTCTTGAAGAACTCATTGGGTCTCTAATGACCTACGAAATGACATGTCAAGCTCATGACGAGCTCGAGAACCCCCTTCCAAAGAACAGGAAGGATATGGCACTCAAATCACAAAAAGACCACTTGAAAGGAACATCAAGTGATGAGGACAGTGACAATGACATTGCACTTTTGACTCAAAAATTTAAAAAATATTTAAGAAAGAACTGATTTAAAAATAATACAAAAATTAAATTTGAACAAAAGAAGGACCAAGTGATTTGCTATGAATGCAAAAAACCGGGACACCATAAGAACGATTGTCCTCAAGCCAAAAAGAGAACATCAAAGAAGAAGGCGTTCAAGACAACGTGGGATGATTCAAGCGCATCCGAAGAAGAGGAGTCCAACACCGAGCAAGTTGCTCATTACGCGCTAATGGCGTTAGGAGAAGAGGTATGTGATTTATTTAATGAAGATTTATCTTTTGAAGAACTATCTATCGCTTTTCATGAATTATTTGATGAATGTAGAACTGTTAGCAAGAAGTTAAGTATCTTAAAGAAAGAGCATGCTTCGCTACAAGATAAGTTTGATAGTCTTCAAACTCCTCCATGCTCTAAGTGTGAGCACTTAGAAGCAATAAAAAATGAAAATTTGCTTCTTAAGGAAACCTTAAACAAGTTCAAGGTTGGTAGCAAAGGATTAGATATGATCCTTGTACACAAGGGTCACATCGCAAATAGAAATGGAATTGGATTTGTAAAAGGATTACATCAAAATCCTACCACTTTCATAAAAGGACCTACATTACATGTTTCCTCTTATATGAAATGCAACTTTTGTTGCAAATCCGGACATATTGCCTACAAATGCCCATTTAGGAAAATTAGTTCACAAAAATTAATATGGGTTCCTAAAGGAACTATAAAGAATTCAATCATAAATAACAAAGTTAGTGGGTCAATTTTTGAGGCACCCAAAATCAAATGGGTACCTAAAAATCATCCTCTTTTGTAGACAAACCCACAAGCTAGAGCAAGAGATGGTATCTCGATAGTGGATGCTCAAGACATATGACTGGAGATCCATCTCATTTCTCTATGCTCACTAGCAAAGAAGAAGGGTACGTTACCTTCGGAGACAACAACAAGGGCAAAATCATTGGCAAGGGAACTATTGGTAACAAATTTAATTTTTCCATTGATGATGTCTTACTAGTTGATGGATTGAAACATAATCTCTTGAGTATTAGTCAACTATGCGATAAAGGTTACATCGTTAGATTTGAATCAAATATGTGCATTATTGAAAAACCAAATCATAACATGACTATAATTGCTTTAAAACAAAATAATGTCTATACCATCAATCTTGATGAACTAAGTAATGAAATGTGCTTCTCCGCCGTAAATGATGATGCTTGGCTTTGGCATAGGAGATTAGGCCATGCAAGCATGAAAACAATATCTAAGATCTCATC
Source organism: Musa acuminata AAA Group (assembly GCF_036884655.1). NCBI lineage: Eukaryota > Viridiplantae > Streptophyta > Magnoliopsida > Zingiberales > Musaceae > Musa > Musa acuminata. The sequence goes on along the minus strand of NC_088342.1, from coordinate 25,534,408 downwards.
TCAAGAATTAGTACGAGGAATTCCAAATATAAAGTTTATTAAGGATAAAGTATGTGATGCATGTCAACTAGGCAAACAAATAAAAATAAGCTTCAAACCAAAAAATCAAATTAGCACTACTAGACCATTACAATTGATCCATTTGGACTTATTTGGACCAATTGATACAACAAGTCTAGGTGGAAGCAAATATGCTTTTGTGATTGTGGATGACTACTCTAGATACACTTGGACCTATTTCTTAGCTCACAAAAGTGATTGCTTCAAGTGTTTCTCTAAATTTTGTAAACTCACTCAAAACGAAAAAGGCTTCATGATTTCATCAATTCGGAGTGATCACGGTGGTGAATTCCAAAACCGTGACTTTCAAAATTTTTGCGAAAGTAATGGGTACAATCACAACTTCTTAACTCCAAGAAATCCTCAACAAAATGGAGTAGTTGAAAGGAAAAATAGAAACCTACAAGAAATGGCAAGAACTATGTTGAATGAACATAGTTTACCTAAGTACTTTTGGGCCGAAGTCGTAAATATGGCTTGCTACATCATGAATAGAGTCCTAATAAGACCATCCTTATCCAAAACTCCCTATGAATTATGGAATAACAAAAAACCAAATATCTCCTATTTTAAAGTTTTTGGTTGTAAATGCTTTATTTTAAATGAAAGGGATGCTTTAGGAAAATTTGATGCTAAATCCGATGAAGGCATCTTTCTTGGTTACTCTTCCGTTTCTAAAGCTTTTCGGGTTTTTAATAAAAGAACTTTAGTAATTGAAGAGTCTATTCATTTAGTTTTTAATGAAATTTTTGATTTAAAGAAAAATGATTTTGATGATAATCTTGGTTTTGATAATTTGAATTTAAATTAACCCTCTCCTCAAAATAGCCATTTGAATGCATCTTCTTCCGAAATTTCTTTACCAAAAGAATGGAAGTATGTAGATGCTCATCCAAAAGAGCAAATTATAGAAGATACATCAAAAGGGGTTCAAACTCGTTCTTCTTTCAAAAATTTCTGTGCTAACGTCGCTTTCCTTTCTCAAATTGAACCTAAATGCATTGACGAAGCCTTAAAAGATGATTTTTGGATCATTGCAATGTAAGAAGAATTGAACCAATTTGAGAGGAATGAGGTATGGAAGCTTGTTCCTAGACCAAGTGACCACTTAGTCATAGGTACTAAGTGGGTCTTTAGAAACAAGCAAGACGAAAATGGTATCGTGGTTAGAAACAAGGCTAGATTAGTGGCCAAAGGGTTCAACCAAGAAGAAGGTATCGATTACGAAGAAACCTTCGCTCCCGTGGCTCGATTAGAAGCCATAAGGATGCTCCTTGCCTATGCTAGTAGTAATAATTTTAAACTATTTCAAATGGATGTTAAAAGTGCTTTCTTGAATGGTTTTATTTCTGAAGAAGTATTTGTCGAACAACCTCCCGGATTTGAAAATTCTCTTCTTCCTAATCATGTATTCAAATTGACTAAAGCTCTCTATGGCTTAAAACAAGCTCCTAGAGCTTGGTATGAAAGGCTTAGTTCCTTTCTTATTTTAAATAATTTTACCAAAGGCAAGGTTGATACTACATTGTTTATTAAACATTTTGAAAATAATTTTCTTATTGTGCAAATTTATGTTGACGATATTGTGTTTGGCTCTTCGGATGAATCACTATGTGAATCATTTGCCAAATGTATGAGTCTTGAATTTGAAATGAGTTTAATGGGTGAATTAACTTTCTTTTTGGGATTACAAATCAATCAACTTAGTGATGGTATATTTCTTAACCAATCTAAATATACATTAGAATTGTTAAAACGATTTAACATGGATAATTCAAAAGCAATAAACACCCCTATGAGTACTGCGACTAAGTTAGATATTTTTTTTTTTTGGTAAGTAAAAGTAAATTGATTATGTGTAAAGTTTCTACAACTAGCTTTATCTATACAAGTCATAGACAAAGCCAAGTAACTCATAGAGTGCGAATGCGATAGTTATGACTACACATGCTGTAGACTCTAACTACCTGTGGGTACATTATTTGGCATCATTCCCAAGATCTTTAGCTAATAGCAAAATTAAATTTGATAAAAATATCTTTTTCTCTTCGGGTGAAGTGCTCGGTTTTGAGATCATGCTCCATACAGGATCTTGAGTCTCTAATAATCTCTTTCAAGAGCTGAGCATTGTTTGTGTGTTGATATTCAAAGATTCTATTACATCTCTCCTTCCACATCCACCAAATAGCGCATCTGAAAGTAACCTTTGCCAGTTGTGTAAGAGGCCCTTTTCTTGAGAAACATTGCATAAGGTCGCCTAGTTCTTGGTGCAAGTTTGGTTGCGGCAGTCTATTGAGTTCAAATCGCTGGAGAATCTCCTTCCATATCCATTTTGTATAATCACAAGCAAAATATAGGTGGTCAACAGTTTCTTCTTGTTGCAAACAAAGGGAGCATCGGTTAACATGATAGATACCTCTTCTTTTCATATTGTCTATTGTAGGTAGTTTATTGAGAAGGGCCTGCCATGTACATAAGGAGTGTCTTTGTGATCCCGGTCGATCCCATGTCCAACTGCTTGGGACCCACTTGTTATTTCTTTGCCTAATTTGATTCCATGCGGATGTGGCACTAAATTTGCCATTGTCATGAGGCCAAATAAGTGTATCTGAAGAGTTGTTCCTGATTGGAATAGCTATGATAGTCGGCCAAAGTGATAACATTTCGGGAGAAATAGGATTAGGGAGACACCAAGTACCGTTAGCAATGAACTCGGAAACCTTCCAATCTTTGGGAGCCCCAAGATCTTTTCGTATTCTGTCGCCATATAATTGAAATATACTCTTCCCATTCACCCAAGGATCGTACCACATATTAGTACTAGTTCCAAAAGAGATTGCATACGAAATATGTTTGATTAGCCAATTCCTTGCCTTTAAAATTCCTTTCCAAGCTGCAGAGTGGTATGTTCTTGTTGAAATTTCCCAGATTGATTCCTTTGAAAGATACCTAGCAGAAACCCATTGTGACCATAAGGAACATTTGTTTTGCAAAAGATCCCACAATTGTTGTACTAGGCATGCTTGATTCTAATCTCTAGTATTTCTCAAGTTTCGCCCCCCTTTATCTTTCGGTTTGCAAATGCTATCCCAATTTACCATATGCATTGCCTTATCATTTGTGCCATTCCAGAAGAAGTTCATTAATAACCGTTCAATATCTTTGGAGTCGACGTTTTATTGCAAAGTTATGCAGCACTTTGGGACAGCCACTCTACATCGACAAAGCAACAGCTGCTCAGACGAGATTAGCATTTGCACGAGCATGTGTACTGGTTTCTTCCGACGAAGATCTTCCAAATGAGGTTTTCTATCATGATCTTGATGGGAACACTCGGAAGGTACATGTCTCATATTCCTGGAAGCCACAACGATGTCAGCACTGCTTATCTTTTGGTCATGCAAATGGAGCTTGTCAGCAAACTCCAAAACAAATCACAAAGGTCTATCGACCACGTCAAGCACCTCAGCAACAAAGCGAGTCTTCTCTAATGGCAGTAGCACCGATGGTGGCGAAGACTATTGAGCATTCCGACTCGCAAGGACAGCACCGCGGATAGAAAGACAAATCCAAAACTATATCTCTTCCTATAATGTCAGAGCCTTCCACAACAGAGGTTTCCCTTGGTACTAGTGGACAGGAGAAACATAAGTCAGGAACTTCATCTCTTCCAATATCATTGGATCCGTCCACAATAACTCAACAAACTCAGGCCCAAACAAATCTCGCCAGCAAGGATATTCTTCCTCAACAAACTCAGGCCACAACAAACATCGTCAACAAGGATATTCTGTCTCAACAAACTCATGCCCCAACAAACCTCTCTAGCCAGGCTACTCCAACAAGTATTATCCAGGATATTGTGCTGCAACAATCTTATCGTGCTTCAACAAACCCTGCCAATCAAGACCACATGATTCAAGGTATTTTAAAGTTTAAAAATCTGCAAGCTGTAGATGAAGTGGATAAATATAGGAATAAAGCCATAAAAGGTAAGGATATTGTGCGGGAGGAAAATACAAAACCGAAGGATAAGAAAAAGGATGGTACAGCCCATCCAAAGTCGTAAGATGAATACCTTACCACCTTTTCATTTCTTTATTACTGATGAAGATAACATGTTGGAATGTTCGCGGACTTAATAAGCCGGAGAAATGTCGGGAGCTCAACAGAATAATCAAGTCTGCCGCATGTGATATTGTTATTCTAGTAGAAACGAAAATTAAACAATCGCGCGTTCAAGCTCAAAAGAATTTAATATGGCCGGACGCAGAACTGTTTACCAATGACTCAAATGAAACTTTTGGTAGAATATGGGTCTTATGGCATCCTAACTCTATTAATGCTTGGTTTATTTCTGCTACTGATCAATTCATTCATCTTAAGGTAGAGGACAAAAAGAATGGCTGTCAATTCAATTTCACTGGTATATATGCTTCAAATAGTATGCAAGAAAGAAATACTCTTTGGTTTGACTTGACTAATATTGTAAATGACTGTCTCAATGTACCTTGGATTGTTCTTGGAGACTTTAATACTGTTCGGTACACAAATGAAAAAGAGGGGGGTAGACAACTTTTAGAAAGCCAGCTTCAAAGTTTTAATGATTACATTGATACTGCAGCTTTGTTTGATATGAAATCTGTGGGTAATTGGCTCTCCTGGAGTAATCAAGGTGCAGCTAACAGAAAAATAATGGCTCGACTTGATAGGTGTTTGATTAATCATGAATGGTTAACAATTTACCCAGATTCACTTCTTGAGTATGGTGCTCCTTTGTTTTCTGACCATTCTTTAATGTATATACACGCAGACAAAGCGACACCAAGAGGCAAGAAACCGTTTAGATTCTTTAACATGTGGAGTACTCATCCTCAATTTCTTGATGTTATCAGATCTGCTTGGAATGTTAACGTGCATGGATCCCCCCCTTACATCTTATGTCAAAAGCTCAAAGCCTGTAAAGCAGCACTAAAGGAGTGGAATACAAATACCTTTGGCAATATTACCACCACAGTTCAATTTTGCAGGAAGGAACTAATGTCATTGCAACATGAGCTGCAACTTCAGCCAAATGATGAGAATATTATCTACAAAGAGACAGAAGCTAGAAATAACTTCATGCAAACCTTAAAACAGGAGGAAAGTTTTGCAAAGCAGAAGTCTCGACAGCATTGGCTTACACTAGGAGATTCCAATACTAAATTTTTCTATGCTTCAATTGCTACTCGAAGGGCTGTTAACCATATCAGCAAATGCAGAGACAAAGATGATAATCTTATTGAGAATTTAGATGAGGTTAAAGCACACACAGAGCAATTTTTTTATTCCTTACTCAATCAAGCTGGGAAAACTAATAACATTCATGTGGAGCCGACTAGAAAACTTGATTCGGAAGCTATTTCAATTCTCAATGCCCCAATTACAGACGACGAAATTGTATGTGTTGTCTTTAAGTCACCAAAGCACAAAAGCCCAAGTCCAGATGGATTTCCAGCTGAATTTTACCAAACTGCTTGGTCTATTATTGGAAATGATGTGATCAAGGCTTGCCAACATTTTTTCTCTTCAGGTCAAATTCATAGAGAGATGAATTGTACTTTTATTTCTTTAATCCCGAAGAATGCAGGGGCAGATTCACTAGAGAACTATCGACCCATATCATTATGCAACTTTATTTACAAGATCATCTCCAAAGTATTGGCAAATAGAATGCAAAAGGTAATACACAAGATCCTTAGCCCAAATCAAGCTGCTTTCATTAAAGGGAGAAGTATACATCATAACATTTTGCTTGCTAATGACTTGGTCAAAGATTTGCATTCAAAAGCAAGAGGGACAAAAATATGTTTTAAAGCTGATTTACAGAAAGCCTTTGATTCAGTTAATAGGAAATTTATCTATAAGATGCTCCTCGATATGAACTTCCCACAGCAATGGGTTAATTGGATTCAATCTTGCCTGGAAACTCCAAAGTTTTCGATACTCTTTAATGGCTCACCTATTGGTTTTTTTGGGAGCATGAATGGCATCCGACAAGGTGATCCACTCTCTCCGTATCTCTTTACTATTGCGATGGAAGGACTTAGCTATATGTTGGAACATGCAGTCTTAAATGGCAGCATTAAGGTACCCAATGCTGGCTCTATTCATATATCACATATAACATTTGCAGATGATTTACTTATCTTTCTCCTAAATGATCCAACTTCAGTAAAGAACCTGGCTACTATTATGAATAACTTTGGTATGGTTTCTGGACTTCAGTTAAATCATGTGAAAAGTAAAGTATATATGAGCCCTTACGTTGAGGATAAGGTCTTTATTGCACAAACTTTGGGGGTTAGTGAAGGAAGCCTGCCAGTTCCTTATTTGGGTCTCCCGCTCATATTCACAGGCATTCACAAAACCCACTGTCAGCCTATCCTGCAAAAAATAAAGAATAGAATTTCTTCTTGGAAAAATAGGCTTCTATCAAAAGCAGGACGACTAGAACTCATCCGTTCTGTATTGCACTCCTACTCTATATATTGGTGTAATGCATTTCTTTTGCCTACTGGACTAAGTTAGATATGGATGAAAATGGTGAAAGTTTCGATCAAAAAACATATAGGAGAATGATAGGTAGTCTACTCTACCTCACAGCGACTAGACCGGATATTATGTTTAGTGTAGGACTTTGCGCTAGGTTTCAATCTAATCCTAAATTATCTCATCTTAAGAGTGTTAAAAGAATATTTAGGTATCTTAAAGGAACTCCAAATTTAGGATTGTGGTATCCAAAATCTGAAAAATTCGATCTAATAGCTTATGCAGATGCCGATTTTGGCGGATGCAGGATAGATAGAAAAAGTACATCCGGAACATGCCAATTTTTAGGACATGCACTTGTTTCTTGGACTTCCAAGAAACAAAATTCAGTTGCACTATCTACGGCGGAAGCCGAATACATTGCTGCAAGTGCATGTTGTGCACAAGTAATTTGGATGAAAAATACATTAGAAGACTATGGAATTCACCTTGAAAATATTCCCATAAAATGCGATAATACTAGTGCCATATGCCTTACTAAAAATCCAATTCAGCACTCTAGAACTAAGCACATCGACGTTAGGCATCATTTCATACGCAATCATGTTCTTAACAATGATGTTGTTCTAGAATTCATTGACACAAAGCATCAATTAGCAGATATATTTACAAAAGCTTTGAATGAAGACCAATTTGAATTCATCCGAAGGGAATTAGGCATGCTAAACTGTCCCTAAAATGAACTTCACAAAAAGGACTCGTTCTTTTCCCTTCGTTTATGAATTTGAATTCTTCCTTCTTCTTCAATTCAAAATGATCCATTAAAGTATAAATTATGATCTTGAGGGAAGAAGCTAAACAAAAGGAAGGAAGAAAATTTTTTTTCTTTCCTCCGCGTGATGCCAGCGGTGGCACCGCCAGATCCGGCGGTTGCACCGACTGGCGCTCGGGCGCTAGGCGATGACACCGACCAGTTTGGCGGTGACACCAACCGAGTCACCCTTTTAACCCGAGGGGTTAGGGCCGGCGGTGACACCGCCCCCAACCCGAAGAAAGATCTCTCCCATTCCCTCTAACTCTCATTCTAACTCTTAGAAACATTGGAGAATGATTCTTGGTGGTCCAAGCTTTCCATCTCTCAACATAATCTCCACAAGGTAACACTTGAAATCCCTCTTTTCTTTTCTCCTTCTCTTGCTTATTTTTCACAATTTCATCATCATGTTGTCTAGAAAATGGCTCCTAAGAGATCAAAAGGAATAAGGATTGAAGGAGATTCATATAACCATGACCTTTTTAGATCAAAAGAGGTAGCCCTTAGCTTTCCAAAATTTGAAACACGATGTGTCCATAAGGGAAAATACGTTGATTTGGATGAACTAGAGGACTTAGAACCCATTAGGTGGTTTGCACACCTAGAAGCTCTACCTCTACTACAAATAGATGAACCAATCTATCCACAGTTAGTGAGATTGTTCTATGCCAACCTATATGAAGACAATGATAGCCTAAGCACTAATATTCTAGGAACACCCATTAGAATATTTGACAGCACCATTTGTGAGCTAATTGGCATAACTGAAAAAGATAGGGGATGCTATTTTAAAGGTAAATGGGACGTCAAAAAAATAGGAGCAACCTATGTCGAAGCCGTGAAAACAATTTTTGCAAATCTAAACCTTGACTTCCTACCCAAGAGCTGTGAACACTTACTGCCTTTCAACTCTAAAATTCTTCATCACATTATCACAAGCATCATATTCCCCAAACAATTTCATCTTGACGAAATAAGTCAACTAGAGATAGGAACCATGTATTGGATTATGACCGGTCAGCTTAATTGTTTTGGGTACTTGATTCGCCAACACATGCAGATATTATGACTAAAGATACTATATTGCCATATGGGAGGTTAATCCCTAGAATTCTTCATGCCTATGACATTTGCATTCCACCCGATGAAGAATCTATTCAAAATGATCGATATAACATAATAAATAAAAACCTGCTGAAAAAACTTAGGTGCACTTTTAGCAATAGCCTAGAAGGACGGATCCAATTCCTCCACTAATAGAACAACCCGAAACACCAATTCTTATGGGAAATGAATCTCCTCCTCCTAGTCCCTTTGGCGAAGCACCTTCAGCTCCTGTTTCCTCCTCTGAAGATATCATTATGACGGAGCTATCTCAGATCAAATCACAGCAAGAACAAATTCAGAATCAACAAGTTGAAATTTTGAAGACACTACGACAGATGAATGAAAAAATAGATATCATGTATCAGCACTGTGGATTACCTCCTAAGGATTAAATTGATGTATCTTTTTATTCTGTTCTGTTTGCTTTTAAAAACAAGTTCAAGTTTGTCATCGATTGAACGATAACTGATCTTTCCTTTTAGATAACTACTGTCTTAATCTGCATAGATGATGATGTCTTTTGGATAAACTATTTCTGGCAAATTTGAATGATGAACTTTGATAAATGCTAAACCTTTTTCTATGATCATCAATTAGCTGGCTTGTCTCATTTGTTGATGACAAAGGGGGAGAAGTGATGACTTACACCAGAACGATAGCATGACTAATATGAATTACAAAAACTTGTGTGATATGAATGTCTTATATGACTTGCAAATCCTTGAAAATATCACAAGATTGATATCATGAAATTTATATTGAAAATCTTTATCTTCTGTGTGATATGAATGTCTTATATGACTTGCAAATCCTTGAAAATATCACAAGATTGATATCATGAAATTTATATTGAAAATCTTTATCTTCTGTCGTAGCAAAATTCGTCCCGTATCATTTAACTTATGATTTTCATCGAAGTTTCGTACTTACTATTGTTTAATGAGGATAACGATAAGTTCTACGATTAGAACTTATCGGGTTATGCTTGAATCCAATGGGATGGAATTCAAGTGTTTTTTATCTTCTCATAATATGGCATACAGATAGGGGGAGTTATGTTTAACTCCGTCATCAATTGATTGTCATCATCAAAAAGGGGGAGATTGTTGAATCTCGGATTTTGATGATATAATCAATTGGTGGGTTAATTGATCTAATCCATATTATTGAGTTAAGTGTGCAGGATTAACTACGATAACTAGAAAACATAAAGCAAGGATACCGGAGTCGAGCTCGATGGACGTTTAAGAGACCGAAGAATCATCGGAGATGCTGCCGGAACCATCCGAGAAGAAATCGGGAACGTGTCGGAAGTTCGCCGAAGAAATCGTCGGAGGCTCGCGGAGATCGCCAAGAAGGCTCGGCTACTCGTTAAAGTCATCACAAAGATTGGGAGCTTGCAGGGAGTCCGTCGGAAGAAGTTCGTCGGAAAGCTCGCCGGAACAAGACTCGACGTTCGCGGTTAAAAAACTTGCTTAGGATGTTTTTTTTGTGTTATGTAGTTCACCTGTAATTAGGATTAGGATTAAGAGATAATCCTATATCCTGGTTAGGGGCCAACTAGGCCCAGAGTCAGATTTGGTTTGGGCTAAAATTAAGCCAAACAAATGAATTGGAGAGCCAGGCGGTGGCACCGCCTGGCTGGGCGGTTGCACCGTCCAGCACCCGAGCACTGGGCGGTGGCACCGCCTGGCTGGGCGGTGGAACCTCCAGCACCGGGAACCCTAAGAGAATTCAAATTTTGGAGCCCAAAATTTTAATCCTCTTGAGGCCTATAAATACCCCTCAAATCTCAGCTGAGGTTACAACTTTTGTGAAGCATTTTGATTGAGAGAAAAGTCTTAGAAAGTCTTAGCAAGTCTTGTTTTCAATTTGCTAGAGAGTTCTCCTCCTTTTTTTTTATTGAAAATTTGTAAGAGGTTGAGCTGCTTGTAAAAGGTTGTAAGAGGGGTGTTTACCCTTCCATTTCAAGAGACTTGCTAGTGGAAGGTGGGAGCCTCATCGAAGAGGGGCCTCGCAAGTGGAGTAGGTCATTTTACCGAACCACTCTAAAAATTGGCGTAATCTCTGGTTTGCATTTTATTATTGTCATTTACATTACTGCAAATCTTCTTACTGCTTTAGTTCCTTATTACTCTTGCTGCGCAACTTTAAGAATACGCCTTCAAGTTAAACTTTTCAAGTTTCGTTCTTAACGTACGAAAGATTTTGTTAAAATTGAAGTTTTAATCCGCTGCACTAATTCACCCCCCCCCTCTTAGTGCCGCTCCGATCCTAACATTTTATGCATGAGATTTTAAGCCGATGATAGGCATGTGTTATTCTCATGAGTATATTTGAAAAACTAGGGCAAAAATGTGCTCGAATGCATGAACGTGTTAAGATTATTTTTCGGACATTCTTGATTCAATGTTCAAAACACTTAATTGCCATAATGATTTTACACTATAACATGTTGGAAATTATATGTTTTGGATACATAAATTTTTATGATCATGAGCATATTTTATCTTCATAATTGAACTTGAAAATCTATAGCAAAATCTTATCCGAATGCATGAAAGTACTAATTTCATTTTCGGATTAACTTAACAATTGGTATCCTAACAATCGGATTTTCTCATACACTTATGAAAAATATTTTTCTAAAATGGATTTGATGAAATGATTCCTGCTTATAAATTCCATCTTGAAATATGAATGATAGTGTCTTTGCTTGCAAAGATTTGTTTCACATACATATCTCCTATGATTCATGTGCAGAAAAAGAATTTATAAATCATAATACAATGAGATTTCTTATGCAAAAATAAAGTGCTTTTGTGATTCTTTGCTAAAGAGAATAATTATTAAAATCATGATCTTGATAATTATAACATGAAGCTCTTTATAAATCAAGATCGTTCATTATGCTCCCTACATTTATCAAAAAGGAGTTCTTCAAATGAAATGCAACTTGTCTTTTGATTTCATGATATTTTATGAATTTCGAAATTAATTTTAATGACTTAATTATGAGTTTCAAGTTGACGATTTGATTTGAATAAGTTATGTCTAAATCATAATCATGATCTTGCAAAATTGAAATCACAAATAATATCTTTTGGTATTCATGAATTGATACTCACAATATGAAAGTATTGGTATTCATGACTTGATTTTGATTGAAACATTACATGCTTAAATTAATCATTCTTCTATGTTTCAAAAATTCTTTAAATGCCTTATGTGATGACTGAAAATTAATTTGCTTTATGATGAATCACGAATCATGACTTGATCTATGATATTGAAATATTTTAATCATGATTCTTGGTTATATAATTCCTTTGCCCTATTAAAAGGATTTGTTGAATGGATCATGTCCTTCTTGAACTTTCTTGATATCATGACAAGATTTTGTAATATGGCCTGTATAATAATTAAAAATTTTTGGTCATTGATTTCTCCCTTCTTTTCGACAAAAACAAAGGGGAGAAAGCTTTTGCTAGTTAGAACATGCAAAGAAAAGCAAGTGCAATCTTGCACTTGAAGCAAGTGTTGAATTGCCATGATTGAACCTAAGAATCTTGCTATGCTTTTGTGCTTATATGTTGTGATGAAAATATAGCTTCATGTTATAAAAACTTGCATATATTTTAAAATAGCTAGAGCTACTTCTCCTTTTGTTGATGATAAAGGGGGAGAAATATATGAATTGATACTATAAGTGCCATATTTGAATTTTCATCATGTTAAGATATCAAGAACTTGCATCGTAATTCTACTTGATGATATCTTGCCATGTGATGAAATGCTACGATTTGTTGCTAAAATGATGCATGCAATACTTATGCTTTCTACGTAATGTATTGCATATGATATGAACCTCGATTAAAATTGCCTTGATTTGAATTCAAGGTTTATCTCAATTATGGAATTTTGAAATAAGAATGATTACTCACCTTTGTCATGATTTAGAAATTGACAGAAAGGGTTTTCCCTTCTTTTTGACAATGACTAAGGAGGAGATAACTTGCATGCACAATTCAAGAAGAAAGCAAATTTTTACTTCTCAAAAGAGAAGAAATTGCTATCTTGAACATCTTAAGAAACAAAAAGAACAAAGGTGCTATCTTGCCTATCTCAAGAAGCAAAACATGCTAACTTGCGCATCTAGCAAAGTGGATAAAATTTTCATATTTCAAGAAGCAAGAGTTGCCTTCTTGAACATCTCTAATTTTCATACCAAGTGCTATCTTGTATGCTATAAAACTTGCATATCTAAAACTTGATAGCTTGAATATTCTAAGCATGATTCAACACTTGCTATATTTTCTAGCAAAATTGCATGATGATAAAACTTGATATTATGTTTTTCTTCATGCAATGAGTTGAACCAATATCACAAACACTTGATTGTGATACTTCTCCTTTTTGTTGATGACAAAGGGGGAGAAGTATGTTGATGAAAGTATGTTGATGACATGACATGTGATGCATAAGTTTATGCATATGTTCATGTTGACGTGTTGCAAGTATTCATGATGAATATTGCAATGACTTGAATTCAGTTTGAATTCAAGGTTCTATCAATATGGCATATTGTTAGGGTGAGTTTGTTTAAACTCCGGGAGTTAAGTTTAACTCCGTCATCAAGTGGTTGTCATCATCAAAAAGGGGGAGATTGTTGAATCTCGTATTTTGATGATGAAACTACTTGATATATGTTTATGATTTAATCTGCGTTTTGAGTGACGCAGGATGCTTTGATCAGGATGAGACAATTAGAGCAGGAAAATCATGTTGTGCCGGAGGAATATGTTAGAAGATTGGACGTCGGGCTGGTGGATCGGTCGACGTATCGACAGAAGGCTTCGGGCCGTGGACTCGGGCATCGGGCCAAGAAGAGTGGGTATTGTGCCAAGGATATCGGAGTTGTGGAGTCAACTGGCCGATTGGGCAATAGGCTGCAGGAAAGGACGATACGCCGAAGAATCGGACGAAGCGTCGAGGGACCAATGACATGCCGGACAACTTGGTTAATTGCTCAGGATTAATTGTCTTGATCGAAGTTTTGTTTTACATGTGTAGGATTAACTACGATGAAAGTTAGACAAGCAGTAGGAGTTGCGCCGGAGTCATGTTCATGATCACGTTGGGAGTTCGAGAGTTCGACGGAAGTTCGGACGGTCATCGGAGGTTCTGCGAGAACAGATCCGAGAAGTCCAGAAGCTTGCCAAGCGAAGCTCGTTGGAACTCGCCAAGTGGATCGTCGCAAAGTCCAGGAGTTTGCCGGAAGTCCGCAGGAGCATCACCGAGGGTTCATCGGATGATCGACGGAAGTTCGCCGGAAACTCGCCGGAAGAAGCGATTGATGCACCGAAGCAAAGCTGCAGAAATTGTCTTAGATCTAATCGTAGTTAGCACGTTGATTAAGTTGGAAAATGGGAGGTGATCCCATTAGCTTAATCTTGGGGCAATTGGGCCCGTGAAAGACTGAAATTGGGCCGAATGGAGCTAACCATTCGGACCCTGATTGCACCAGGAGGTGCAACCGCCTAGGCCAGGAGGTGGCACCGCCTGGGCTAAGCCTCCCAGCGAGACTGGGCGGTGCAACCTCTCCAGCCAGGAGGTGGCACCGCCTAAGCTCAGTCTTCGAGCTAGATTGGGCGGTGCAACCTCCATGATAGAGAGGTGGCACCGCCTGAGCTCAGTCTTCGAGCAAGACTAGGCGGTGCAACCTCCCTGACAGAGAGGTGGCACCGCCTGAGCTCGGTCTTCGAGCTCTGGCAGAGAGGTGCAACCACCTCAGTCAAGAGGTGGCACCGCCTGGGCTCAGTCTTCGAGCTCTGCCAGGCGGTGCAACCTCTCCAGTCAGGAGGTACAACCGCCTGATCTCGGAATTCCCGGATTTGATCGTTTTGAGCTCCAAATTTGAATTGGGTTGGGGCCTATAAATACCCCACCCATTCAGCACTAAAAAGATACAGACCTACACCGAATTCTTGATCTTTTCTGTGATTCTAAGAGCTCAAATTTGTGAAAAGTCCTAAAGTTCTCCTCTTTCTGTTCTTCAAGTCTTGAGTTGTAAAGAGAGGAGAGAAAGGTTCTGTAAGGGTTGTCTCCTAAGCCCGTCAAAAGGAGTGAATCTGTAAGAGGGTAGTTGGCCTTCGCCTATTGAAGGAATGCCTCTAGTTGACGTCGGTGGAGGAAGCCAAAAGTGGAGTAGGTCAAGACTGACCGAACCACTCTAAATCTCTGGTTTGCATTTATTTTGAGCACTTTATCATTACTGCAAACCTCCTACATAGCTACTGCTCTCTGCGCCTTTACGAACAAGTTTCTAAGTGCTGATCTTTCCGAATCTACATTCAGTCTTAAATCGGTGTTTTCATACATTATAGTTTACGTTTACATTTTGATTCTGCAAAACTATCTTCTGCGCTTTTACGAACGAAGTTTTTAAGTTCAGATCCCTTTAAAACTGCGTTTAGACGTAAACTGCGCAAACTGTGTTTAGACGTAAAACTGTGTTTTTGACGTATACTGCGCAAACTGTGTTTAGACGTAAAACTGTGTTTTAGACGTAAACTACTTTTAAACGTAAAACTACGTTTAGACGTAAAACTGTGTTTAGATGCAAAAATGCGTTTAGACGTAAAACTATGTTTAGACGTAAAACTACGTTTAGACGCAAACTGCGTTTAGACGTAAAACTACGTTTAGACGTAAAACTATGTTTAGACGTAAAACTGCATTTAGACGCAAACTGCACTGCGCTTAGATGCAATCTGATCTTAGACGCAAACTGTGCTTAGACGCAAACTGCGCTTAGACGCAATCTGCATTTAGATGCAAACTGCATTGAAACGCAAACTGCGTAAACTACGCTTAGACGCAAACTGTGTTTAGACATAAACTGCACTTAATCATAAGTATTCTTAGAATCGGCTTTTGCATCAAAATAGTTTTTATCAAACGAATGCAGCTTTCGTTTTTAATCGCTGAAAGATTTCCGCTGCACTAATTCCCCCCCCCCTCTTAGTGCTCTCGATCCTAACAGATTTATCATTTGATGAATTATTAAATGCTTTCCATGACTTATTTGATGAATGCAAAACAATTAGTAGAAAATATAAATTATTAAAAAAGGAGCATGATAGTCTTATTAGTAATTTTGATAAATTAAAAACTGAATATCATGATAGTTTAGCTCCATGTATAAAATGTCATGATCTAGAAACTCTCCAAAAGGATAACTTCTAATTACGGATACCTTGAAGAAATTCGAGGTTGGTAGCAAGTCTTTAAATATGATCCTTAAAAATGAGGGTCATGTTCCTAAAAGAAATATAATCGGATTTATGAGAAGTCCTCACCAAAATCCAACCACCTTCATTACCTATCTTATATATTCGACACCAAAGCAAATGCAACTTTTGTTGCAAACATGGACATAGAACTCATCATTGTCCATTCAAGAAAGTTAGTCCGAACAAACTGATTTGGGTTCCTAAAGGAACCATGATAAATTCTATGCAATATGATAAACAATTTAGATCAGTTTTTGAAGCATCCAAAAGTAAATGGGTACCTAAAAATCATCCTTTCTTGTAGAAACGTACACCATCACAAGCTAGGAGCAAGAGATGGTACCTCAATAGTGGATGAAGGCATATGACCGGAGATTCATCTCAATTCTCTAAGCTCACTAGCATAGACGAATGCTATGTCACCTTCGGAGACAACAACAAGGGTAAAATCATTGGCAATAGAAATATAGGTAACAAATCCAACTTCATTATTGAAGATGTTTTGTTAGTTGATGGTTTAAAACATAATTTCTTGAGCATTAGTCAACTTTCTAAGAAAGGATATATTGTCAAATTCAAATCTAATGCTTGTATCATTGAAAAACCACACAAAAACACATCTATGATTGCATTAAAATAAAATAACATATACACCATTAACATCAATGATCTTTGTAATGAAATATGTTTCTTGATTTTGAATGAGGATGCTTGACTTTGGCATAGGAGATTAGGTCATGCTAGCATGAATCTAATCATTCAAATATCATCCAAAGAACTTGTAAGAGGAATTCCTTATATCAAGTTCATCAAAGATAATATGTGTGATGCTTGTCAATTAGGAAAATAAATTAAGGGTAGTTTCAAATCTAAGAATCAAATAAGCACCTCTAGGCCCTTGCAATTGATCCATATGGACTTGTTTGGACCAATCTCTACATCAAGCTTAGGAGGTAGCAAATAAGCCTTTGTTATTGTAGATGACTATAGTAGATACACATGGACTTATTTCTTGAAACACAAAAATGAATGCTTTAGATATTTCACCAAGTTTTGTAAACTTGTTCAAAATGAAAAGGGTTCTATGATTTAATCAATTAGAAGTGATCATGGTGGTGAATTTCAAAATCGTGATTTTCAAGAATTTTATGAATTTAATGGATACAATCACAACTTTTCTACTCCAAGAAATCCTCAACAAAATGGAGTAGTAAAAAGAAAAAATAGAAATTTACAAGAAATGACGAGAACCATGTTGAATGAATATAGCCTACCCAAATATTTTTGGGCCGAAGCCATAAACATTACATGCTATATTTTGAATAGAGTTCTAGTAAGACCCTTACTCACCAAAACTCCCTATGAGTTGTGGAATAACAAAAAACCCAATGTTTCATATTTTAAAGTTTTTGGGTGTAAGTGTTTTATCTTGAATGAAAAAGATGCCTTAGGAAAATTTGATGCTAAATCCGATGAAGGAATTTTTCTTGGTTATTCTTCGGTTTCTAAAGCTTTTTGTATCTTCAATAAAAGAACTTTAATTATAGAAGAATCCATTCATGTTGTTTTCAATGAGATTTTTGAAATCAAGAAAAACGATTTTGATGATGATGTTAATCTCAATTCTTTGAATTTAAATGAAACCCCTTCTCCAACTAGCAACTTGGATGCATCCACTTCCGAAACATCCTTAACCAAGGATTGGAAGTATATAAATGCTCATCCTAAGGAGCTAATCTTAGGAGACACATCTAAGGGGGTTCAAACACGTTCTTCTCTCAAAAATTTTTGTGCCAACGCCGCTTTTCTCTCCCAAATTGAACCTAAATGTATTGATGAAGCCATGAAAGATGATTCATGGATTATCGCTATGCAAGATGAGTTAAATCAATTTGAGAGAAATGAGGTGTGGAAGCTTGTTCCTAGGCCAAATGACCATTTAGTTATTGGTACTAAATGGGTCTTTAGAAACAAGCAAGATTAAAATGGTATCGTGGCTAGAAACAAGGCTAGATTAGTGGTGAAAGGTTTCAACCAAGAAAAAGGTATCGATTACGAAGAAACCTTCACTCCTATGGCTCGATTAGAAGCCATAAGGATGCTCCTTACCTATACTAGTAATAACAATTTTAAATTGTTTCAAATGGATATTAAAAGCGCTTTTCTTAATGGCTTTATTTCTGAAGAAGTTTATGTTGAACAACCTCCCGGATTTGAAAATAATAGCCTCCCTAATCATGTGTTTGTTAGGATCAAGAGCACTAAGAGGGGGGGGGGTGGGGTGAATTAGTGCAGCGGAAAACCTTCTACGATAAAAATCGCGTTCGTTCGATAAAAGTGATTTCGGTAGGAAAGCCGATTCGTAAATCACTTTAACTTTTGATTAAGCGAGATGAAGCAAAGATATAAGTGCAGTTTGCAGTTATGGTTCAAATCAGATAGTAGGCGCAAACTGAAATATGATATTCGTACGAAAAAACTAATTTACGTCTAAATGCTGATTCGTAAATCACTTGATTAAGCGAGATGCAGTTAAAGCAAGGATATAAAGGCAGTTTGCTATTATGATAGAAATCAAAATGTAAACGCAAACTGAAATATGATGATCGTACGATAAAACTGATTTACGTCTAAACGCCGATTCGGAAAGTGCAAAGCTTGAAACCCGATCGTATATGCGCAAAAAGCAGTAAGATTTTGAGGAGATTTGCAATAAGGATAAGATACTCAAAGTAAATGCAAACTGAGATTTAGAGTGGTTCGGTCAATCTTGACCTACTCCACTTTTGGCTTCCTCCACCGACGAGGTCACCGACGTCAATTAGAGGCCTTTCTTCAATAGGCGAAGGCCAACCACCCTTTTACAGTTTCACTCCTTTTGACGGGCTTAGGAGACAACCCTTACAGAATTTTCTCTCCTCTCTTTAAAGATTAGAACTTGGAAGAAAAGAGGGAGAAGAACTTTTGGCCTTTACAATAATTTTGAGCTCTAAGAATCACAGAATAAGATCAGGATTTTGGTGTTTTTTATTTTTCATTTCAGTGCTGAATGGGTGAGGTATTTATAGGCCCCAACCCAGTTTGAATTTAGAGCTCAAAACTGTCAATTCCCGGAATTCCGGGATCTGGCGGTTGCACCGCCTAACTGGAGCGGTTGCACCGCCTGGCAGAGCTCGAAGACTGAGCCTCTGGGCGGTGCCACCTCCTGTCAGGGGCGGTTGCACCTCCTGCCAGAGCTCGAAGACCGAGCTCAAGCGGTGCCACCTCCTGACTGAGGCGGTTGCACCATTCAGCTAGAGCTCGGAGACCGAGCCCAAGCGATGGCACCTTTGTCAAGGGCGGTTGCACCTCCTGCCAAAGCTCAAAGACTGAGCTCAAGCGGTTCCACCGCCTAACTAAGGCGGTTGAACCGCCTGGCAGAAATCTGGGTCCGAATGGGTTGATCCATTCGGCCTAATTTAGGTTTTTTCAGGGGCCCAATTGTCCCAAGATTAAGTTAATGGGATCACCTCCCATTTCCAACTTAATAATTGTGCTAACTATGATTTTTCCTAAGATATTTACTGCAACATGCTCCGGTGTGTCAATCGCTTCTTCCGGCGAGCTTCCGGCGAACTTCTGTCGATCATCCGATAAACCCTCGGTGATGCACCTACGGACTTCCGGCAAACTCCTGGACTTGCAATGATCCACTTGGCGAGTTTTGACGAGCTTCTTTGGCAAGCTCATGGACTTCTCGGATTTGTTCCCGCAGAACCTCCGACGACTGTCCGAATTCCCAACGTGATCATTGTCTTGACTCCGGCGCAACTCCTGTTGCATATCTTATTTTCATCGTAGTTAATCCTGCACACTTATCTCAACATATTGATTAGATAACAAATGACAATTGACTTCATCATCAAAATCCGAGATTCAACAATCTCCCCCTTTTTGATGATGACAATCAATTGATAATGGAGTTAACCTTAACTCCCCCTATCTATATGCCATACTTGAGATAAGTCATTCTTGAATTCAAAACCTTTGAATTCAAGAGACATATTGATAAGTTAAAATCATTTAAACTTATCAATACTCCCATCATGATTCCCATCATGATGTTTCTCTCTAAAGATGATGTCAAGGCTTGACATTCATTTTCAAATTTTACATAACAGGTTTGAATGATGGTAATAGTAGCAATTCATCATATTGTAAGATATCAACATGTAAAACTGTGAAGTAAGATTTTGATATCATTACATGATACAAACAAGGCATAATGCAAATTATAGCAATCATAGTATCAATTCATATATCTCTTGGTGATGCAAGCATGGCATTAATACTCATATATTTCTCCCCCTTTGTCATCAACAAAAAGCATGGTAATTGTGATAGCAGGAGAACAATAAGCGAATTTTGAGCATAAGTGTGATAGTTGTTCATGCCTTTACATGTTATTTTCCAAGCATATAAAGGAAAGCATGATACATAGATTGCTTTGAATACTTCTTCCTTTTTATTTGTTATAATCTTTTTGCATGAAGGAGGAAGGCTATTTGTGATTTTACTTTGAGTGAAGTTCAAATCGACGAGAGATTAAATCATGCTTCATTTTTACAAGGATCAAGATATGTATGTGAAACAAGTCTTTGCAAGTAAAAACACTATCATCCATATTTCAAGATGGAATTTATAAGCAGGAATCATTTCATCAAATCCATTTCAGAAAAATATTTTTCATAAGTGTATGAGAAAATCCGATTGTTAGGATACCAATTGTTAAGCGAATCTGAAAATGAAATTAACACTTTCATGCATTCGGACAAGACTATGCTATTGATTTTCAAATACAATCATGAAGACAAAACATGCTTATTGTTATGGAAATTTTTGTATTCAATACATAATTTACAACATGTTATTTAGGCATGTAATGGCAATCAAGTGATTTGATCATTCAATAAAGTCCGAAAGATAATTTTAACTAGTTTATGTATTCGGACACATCAACATTCCTAATTCTCTTTTTATTAAATCAAATTATTCTTCATTTAGAGGTTTTATAAAAATATCAGCTAGTTGATGTTTAGTATCAATGAACTGTATGATTACATTATGATTAGTAATATGATCTCGTATAAAGTGATGTCTAATATCAATATGTTTTGTTCTTGAGTGTTGTATAGGATTCTTCGTTAAGCATATTGCACTTGTGTTATCACATTTAATGGGAATATTTTTAAGATGAATTTTATAATCTTCTAAGGTGTTTTTCATCCATACAACTTGTGCACAACATGCACTTGCTGCAATATATTCAGCTTCGGTTGTTGATAGTACAACCGAGTTTTGTTTCTTAGATGACCAGGAAACAAGGGCATGTCCTAAAAATTGACATGTTCCTGATGTGCTTTTTCTATCTAGTTTACAGCCAGCAAAGTCCGCATCAGCATAAGCAATTAACTCAAATTCTTTGATTTTGGGTACCATAATCCTAGATTTGTGGTACCATTAAGATATCTAAGTATTCTTTTAACTACTTTGAGATGAGATATCTTAGGGTTTGATTGAAATCTAGCACAAAGTCCTACACTGAACATGATATCTGGTCTAGTTGCAGTGAGGTAAAGTAAACTTTCTATCATGCCCCTATAAGTTTTTTGATCGAAGCTTTCTTCACTTTCATCGATTTCTAACTTAGTGGAGGTGCTCGTAGGAGTGTTAATAGCTTTTGAGTTATTCATATTAAATTTTTTTAGCAAATTCATAGCATATTTAGTTTGACTAATAAAGATGCCATTGCTTAGTTGTTTGATTTGTAAGCCTAAGAAGAATGTTAATTCTCCCATTAAACTCATTTCGAATTCAAGACTCATAGTTTTAGCAAAAGATTCACAAAGAGATTTATTCGTAGAACCAAAGATAATATCATCAACATAAATAGGAACAATGAGAAAATCATTTTCAAAATTCTTGATAAACAATGTAGTATCAACCTTGCCTTTTGTGAAATTATTTTCGATAAGAAAAGAACTAAGTCTCTCATACCAAGCCCTCGGAGCTTGTTTTAAACCATAGAGAGCTTTAGTTAATCTAAACACATGATTAGGGAGGCTATTATTTTCAAATCCAGGAGGTTGTTCAATATAGACTTCTTCCGAAATAAAGCCATTAAGAAAAGCGCTTTTAACATCCATTTGAAACAACTTAAAATTATTACTACTAGCGTAGGTAAGGAGCATCCTTATGGCTTCTAATTGAGTCACAGGAACGAAGGTTTCTTCGTAATCGATACCTTCTTCTTGGTTGAAACCTTTGGCCACTAATCTAGCCTTGTTTCTAATCACGATACCATATTCATCTTGCTTGTTTCTAAAAACCCATTTAGTACCAATAACTAAATGGTCATTTGGCCTAGGAACAAGCTTCCACACCTCATTTCTCTCAAATTGATTTAATTCATCTTGCATTGCGATAATCCATGAATCATCTTTCATGGCTTCGTCAACATATTTGGGTTCAATTTGGGAGAGAAAAGCGACGTTGGAACAAGAATTTTTAAGAGAAGAACGTGTTTGAACCCCCTTTGATGTGTCTCCTAAGATTAGCTCCTTAGGATGAGCATCTACATACTTCCAATCCTTAGGTAAGGATATTTCGGAAGTGGATGCATTCAAGTTGCTAGTTGGAGTCGGGGTTTCATTTAAATTCAAGGAATCAAAATTAACATCATCATCAAAATCGTTTTTCCTGATTTCGGAAATCTCATTAAAGACAACATGAATGGATTCTTCAATAATTAAAGTTCTTTTATTGAAGACACGAACAGCTTTAGAAACCGAAGAATAACCAAGAAAGATTCCTTCATCGGATTTAGCATCAAATTTTCCTAAGTTATCTTTTTCATTCAAGATAAAACACTTACACCCAAAGACTTTAAAATATGAAACATTGGGTTTTTTGTTGTTCCATAACTCATAGGGAGTTTTGGTGAGTAAGGGTCTTACTATAACTCTATTCAAAATGTAGCATGCAGTATTTACGGCTTCGGCCCAAAAATATTTGGGTAGGCTATGTTCATTCAACATGGTTCTTGCCATTTCTTGTAAATTTCGATTTTTTCTTTCTACTACTCCATTTTGTTGAGGATTTCTAGGAATAGAGAAATTATGGTTGTATCCATTGAGTTCACAAAATTCTTGGAAATCATGGTTTTGAAATTCACCACCATGATCACTTCTAATTGATGAAATCATAGAACCCTTCTCATTCTGAACAAGTTTACAAAACTTGGTAAAATATCTAAAGCAT
Source organism: Musa acuminata AAA Group (assembly GCF_036884655.1). Taxonomy (NCBI): domain Eukaryota; kingdom Viridiplantae; phylum Streptophyta; class Magnoliopsida; order Zingiberales; family Musaceae; genus Musa; species Musa acuminata. The sequence continues at coordinate 25,511,302 of NC_088342.1, read as the reverse complement.
TCATTTTTCTGTTTTAAGAAGTAAGTCCATGTGTATCTGCTATAGTCATCCACAATGACGAAGGCGTATTTGCTACCTCCTAGGCTTGATGTAGAGATTGGTCCGAACAAGTCCATATGGATCAATTGTAAGGGCCTAGAGGTGCTTATTTGATTTTTAGATTTGAAACTGCCCTTAATTTGTTTACCTAACTGGCAAGCATCACATACATTATCTTTGATGAACTTGATATGAGGAATTCCTCTTACAAGTTCTTTAGATGATATTTGAGTGATTAGTTTCATGCTAGCATGACCTAATCTTCTATGCCATAGCCAAGCATCCTCATTCAAAACTGAAAAACATATTTCATTACATAAATCATTGATGTCAATAGTGTATACGTTATTTTATTTTAATGTAATCATAGACGTGTTTTTGTGTGGTTTTTCAATGATGCAAGCATTAGATTCGAATCTGACAATATATCCTTTATCACATAATTGACTAATGCTCAAGAGGTTATGTTTTAAACCATCAACTAACAAAACATCTTCGATAAAGAAGTTGGATTTGTTACCTATGGTTCCTTTGCCAATGATTTTACCCTTGTTGTTGTCTCCGAAGGTGACATAACTTTCGTCTATGCTAGTGAGCTTAGAGAATTGAGATTGATCTCCGGTCATATGCCTTGAGCATTCACTATCAAGGTACCATCTCTTACTCCTAGCTTGCGATGGTATAGGTTTCTACAAGAAAGGATGATTTTTAGGTACCCATTTGCTTTTGGGTGCCTCAAAAATAGATCTACATTGTTTATCATGTTGCATAGAATTTTTCATGGTTTCTTTAGGAACCCAAATTAATTAGGCATGTAAATCATTACCGCACTTATGCTTAAAGTTTGCTTAAATAGTTCTCCTTTTTGTTGATGACAAAGGGGGAGAAATACATGGTAAATTGATGATAGAATTACTATGAGTGCCATATTTGAATTATGTTAAGATATCAAAAGCTTGCATCAAAATATATGATAAATTGGTGATAGAATTGCTATGATTGCCATATTTGCACTATGCCATATTTGCACTATGTTAAGATATCTAGAGCTTACAACACAATTATACAAATTGATATCTTGTCATGTGATGAAATGCTATGATTGCTAAACACTTGAAATGTTTGCATTATGTTAAGATATCAAGAACTTATATCATAATTATACATGTTGATATCTTACCATATGATGAATTGCTACGATTGCTATCTTTCACATTTGAAATGTAAAACCTGAAAATGGATGTTAAGCCTTGACATCATTTTCAGAGAGATACATCATGATAGGAATCATGATGGGAGTACTAATAAGGTTAAACAATCTTAACTTATCAATATATCTTTTGAATTCAATGGCTTTGAATTCAAGAATGACTTATCTCAAGTATGGCATATAGATAGGGGGAGTTAAGGTTAACTCCATTATCAATTGATTGTCATTATAAAAAAGGGGGAGATTGTTGAATCTCGGATTTTGTTGATGAAGTTAATTGTCATTTGTTATCTAATCCATATGTTGAGATAAGTGTGCAGGATTAACTACGATGGCAGTAAGAAATACAATAGGAGTTACGCCGGAGTTAAGACCATGATCACGTTGGGGGTTCGCGAGTTCGACGAAAGTCCGGATGGTCGTCGAAGGTTCTACGGGAACAAATCCGAGAAGTCCAAGAGCTTGCCAAAGAAGCTCATTGGAACTCGCCAAGTGGATTGTCCCAAGTCCAAGAGTTTGCCAGAAGTCCGTTGGAGCATCACCGAGGGTTCATCGGATGTTTGGCGGAAGTTCATCGGAAGCTCGCTAGAAGAAGCGATTGACGCACCGGAGCAAGTTGCAGTATTAATGTCTTAAATATCATAGTTAGTATGTAGATTAAGTTAAGAATGGGAGGTGATCCCATTAACTTAATTTGGGGGCAATTGGGCCCTTGACAGACCCAAATTGGGCCGAATGGATCAGCCCATTCAAACCCAGAATTCCTGGCCGGCGGTGGCACCACCAGGGCCGGCGGTGCCACCGCCCAGGAGACTTGGTCTCCCAGGAATTCTTGGTGGTGGTACCACCCTTATCAAGCGGTGGTACCGCTTGAGCTTGGTCTCCGAGCGAAGTCAGGAAGTGGTACCGCCCCTATCATGTGGTGGTACTACTTGAGCTCGGTCTCCGAGTGGTGTTAGGCGGTAGTATCGCCTAGTTATGACGGTAGTACCACCAAGACCCCGAAAAACCGAGAGATGATACTTTTCAGCTCCAAATTCAAACCAGTTGGGGCCTATATAAACCCCATCCTTTCCTGCATGAAAGGGTACCGAAAGCTTACATTTATTCTAAGAATTTAGAGCTTAAAAGTGTTGTAAAAGGCTAGAAGTTCTTCTCCCTCTCTTCTTCTAAGTTTTGATCATTCAAGAGAGGAGTGAAAATCTGTAAGGGTTGTCTCCTAAGCCCGTCAAAAGGAAAAAAGGTGTAAAAGGTGGTTGGCCTTCATCTATTGAAGGAAGGCCTCTAGTGGACGACAGTGACCTCGTCGAAGGAGGAAGCCAAAAGTGGATGTAGGTCAAGATTAACCGAACCACTCTAAAACTGGTTTGCATTTATTCTTGCTGTTTACCTTACTGCAAACCCCCATATGTGCTTTACTTCCTCATTACTTTTGCTGCACTCCTTTACGAACTTGCTTTCAAGTTAAGTTTCCGAAAATGATTTTACGTCAAAAATGATTTCATCATACGAACGTGGTTTGAAATCAACGAAAGTTTTTCCGCTGTACTAATTCACCCCCCCCCCCCTTATAGTGCTCTTGATCCTAACAAATGGGCTTATCCATTCGGCCCAATTTGGGTCTGTCAAGGGTCCAATTGCCCCCAGATTAAGTTAATGGGATCACCTCCCATTACTAACTTAATCTACATGCTAACAATGATATTTAAAACATTAATACTGCAACTTGCACCGGTGCATCAATTGCTTCTTCCGGTGAACTTCCGGCGAACATCCGACGAACCCTCGGTGATGCTTCGGCGGACTTCCGGCAAACTCTTGGACTTGCGATGATCCACTTGGTGAGTTCCGACGAGCTTCTTTGGCAAGCTCCTGGACTTCTCGGATTTGTTCTTGTAGAACCTCCGACGACCGTCCAGACTTCCATCGAACTCTCGAACCCCCAATGTGATCATGGTCTTAACTCCGACGTAACTCCTGCTGCATATCTTACTACAATCATAGTTAATCCTGCACACTTATCTTAACATATGGATTAGATAACAAATGACAATTGACTTCATCATTAAAATCCGATATTCAACAGGCCCGATGCCCGAATCCATGGCCCGAAGCCTTCTGTCGATACGTCGACCGATCCTCCAGCTCAACTTCCAATCTTCTAACATGTTCCACCGGCCCAACATGATTCTTCCTGCTTTAATTTTCTCTCCCTAATCGAAGCATCCTACGTCACTCAAAACGTAGATTAAATCATAAACACTTATCAATTGGTTTCATCATCAAAATCTGAGATTCAATAATCTTTACTATAAGTAGTTTTTTGTTTTACAGATTTTTGCGCACTAATCTTCGCATGACGACGAACAAATCTTTGGGGAATTGGGGATTTTGTTTTCCGTTCTTCTGCTATGCATGTGATGTCGCCCCCAAGATTTCCTAACATCTCCTAAACCCGTGAAAAGGAGAAAGCGCTATAAAGATGTGGTTGGTTTTCTTCTATTGAAGGAAGACCATTAGTGGATGTTGGTGACCTCGACAGAGGAGGAATCGAAAGTGAATGTAGGTCTCAACAACTAAACCACTATAAATTCTAGTTTGCATTTCTATTATTGTTATTTACTTACTTTGCAATTGCTTCGCTTTCTCTTAACTTGGCTTTCTTCACTACCCTTACGAATAAACACGCTTTCATGGTATCTTTCGAGATTGGTATTTAACGTATGAAGATTTTTAAACCGATGTTTTTATCCGCTGCACTAATTCAACCACCCCCCCCCCCCTTAATGTCGACTCGATCCTAACAATGTCAAGATTATTAACATGATCTCTTATGAAATGATGCTTAATGTCAATATGTTTAGTTCTAGAGTGTTGAATAGGATTTTTTTGTTAAACATATTGTACTTGTGTTATCACATTTTATGAGAATATTCTTAAGGTGAATCTTATAATCTTCTAATATATTTTTCATCTATACAACTTGTGCACAAAATGCACTAGCTGCTATATACTCTGCTTCGGTTGTAGATAATGCAACCGAGTTTTGTTTCTTGGAAGACCAAGAAACAAGTTCATGACCTAAGAATTGACATGTTCCAGATGTGCTTTTTCTATCTTCTCTACATCTAGCAAAATCCGCATCAGCATAAGAAATTAATTCAAAATTTTTGAATTTTGGATACCATAATCCTAAATTAAGGGTTCATTTTAGATATCTAAGAATTCCTTTAACTACTTTAAGATAAGATAGATTAGGATTATATTAAAATCTAGCATAAAGTCCTATGCTAAATATGATGTCCGGTCTAGTTGCGGTGAGGTATAATAAACAATGTCCTAAGAAATGGCACCGTCATGGCATAGTCATCGAGACTGTGTCAAGCGGTGGTACCGCTAGTCTAGGCGGTTGTACTACCCCTAGCAAGGTGCCAAGCGGTGGTACCGACCAACACAGCCCCCCAAGTGGTGGTACTGCCAGACTAGGTGTTGGTACCGCCTAGTGCAGTGTTAGTGTCAGATTGACACTAGTGATGGTACAGCCCAATGCAGGCGGTGGTACCGCCCGTGCCCGGGAAACCCGGGATGAGATATTATTAGGCTCCAAGTTTAAATCAACTTGAAGTCTATAAACACACCTCTCATCCCTGGTTAACAAAAACAAGCACAAAGAATTCAAAATTGAGAAAACGTTGCTACAATTTCTTTAGAGAATCCTCCTCTAGTCTAAGTGTTAGAATTCTGTAAGAAAGGAGTGAGTGCTTGTAAAGGTTGACTCCTAAACCTGTGAAAAGGAGAAGAGGGGTGTAAGAAGGAGATTGATCTTTTCCTGTTAAAGGAAGATTGATAGTGGATGTCGGTGGCCTCGATGGAAGAGGAATCGGCGGAGTGGATGTAGGTCACGATGACCGAATCACTATAAATCGGTTTGCATTCTTGTTCTGCTTTTAATTCTCGCATTGCAAACTGATTTACTTACTTCACTTGCTCATTACATTCTTGCAAACGTTTTAAAGTTAAACACTTTCCGAGATCAGTTTTCAACGTAAATGGTTTTATCGAAACGAAAGGTTTTTTGAAGACGATTTTACCGCTACAATAATTCACCCCCTCTTAGTGTCGACCCTGTTCCTAACAGGTAGTGGTACTGCCTAGTGGCCTAGTGCCAAGTGTTGGGAAATCTTGGGGACGACATCACATGCGCAACGGAAGAACAAGAAAACAAAATCCCCGATTCCCAAAAAGATGTTCGTCGTCGTGCGAAGATTGGTGCGCAAAATCCACGAAACTCAAAACTGCGTATAGAGTAGATTGTGTTACCTAGGGAGATCGTATATCCCTGTTTCCTTTCAGATCCTTAGGAGAGGGTGAAGGAGGTCAAGCGTCCTCCTCTCTAGCGGTGATCCACACAGCAGGGTTGCGACGACGCTCCTCAAAACTCCAGACCTGCTCTGAGGTGGAGAGGGAGAGGAGAATAGGAAAGGGAAGCAAAAGCTCTAGCCTATGAGGCTTTGAATCCCTCCTATTTATAGAGGTCCCCTATCAAACCCTAATGGGTCCTCCCCTAGTGGGTATTGGATCTGCATCCAATAAGACAAGGGCTCCATCGGATATCTCATATCCGAACCTCTACTCATCGTAATGCCTACCATATGTGTGTGACCCTCTAGGCCCAATATCGAGCTGGCCGTGAGTCATACCTGTCAGAACTCCTTCTAACTCAGTGAATTATTATCTCTATAATAATTCACTCGACTCATCGACTACGGACGTACTAGGCCACTATGCCGTAGTCCCCAGACGATACAAGGGAATCCAATTCATTGGACCTGTCTGTCCTCAGTTACCGTGTACCTATAGTCCCTCATCCATCTAATATCCCAAAGACCGTATATCAAGTATGGTGTTGTCAGACCCATATGATTTCTACTCTAGTCTCGCTCTAATCGGATTCTCTTGGAGAAATCTTTCTCTCTCAAACCGAATGACCCTGGCCATGGATTTGTCTGAGCAAGAACACATGAGATATTCCTCTCATGACGCCGAGAGTGGATGATCCTCTATCGACACTAAATAGCCCTCGTAAGGTCGACTACCACTCCCAATGACCAGCTGTACTAGATCTGGGATAGCCAAACCTATAAGTCTGGTATCAAAAAGTGGAGCACTCATACAGGACATCCTTGGTGTCTCAAGTCTAAGGACCAGATATACCACTAGGACTACGGAATCATTGTCTGACAATAAGGCATCATCAACCATCCAGCATTCCGTAAGCGGATCAATCAGTGAACTCATTCTCCAATGAGCATCTGTACTGTATCCCTAGTGTCCCTACACGAGCAGCTATGAGACCAGCTGCATCCATCATATGGACGGGTATACAACACACCAGTCTGTCCGGTTATCACGATGTCCCTCTCGAGTAACCTATGACCGGGATTATTTAGGATATGTGTTTAAAGGTGAATCAATCTCATTATCGTGATCTCATCACGATCTGATTCCCATTGCACAAATCCAAGGACATCACAATATATATATGCACATATGCAATAGTTATAAATTGATATACGCAAAAATATAATAAGCAAAAAGATTCTGTATCAAGTCACACGTGCTATCACTCACGTGATTGGCTTGCTAGGCACCTATGACTAGCAATCTCTCACTTGACCTAAAGCCAATCGCCTATGTGTCTGATCCCCATCAGACCCCTATGACGCTCAAAGACAATCTGAGACAACGGCTTTGTCAGTAGATCTGCAATGTTATCTTCGGATGGAACTCTTTCCACTGCTACATCTCCTCGGGTTACGATTGTTAGGATCGGAGTGGCACTAAGAGGGGGGGGTGAATTAGTGCAGCGGTGAAGTGCGATAAACTTTTCACGATTTAAACACTTTTCGAAAACTTTGTACGATAAAAGCAATGTTTTCGTTTAAAACCGTTTCGATTGCGTTTTAACTTGAAGAGATAAGTAAGACGGAGACAAAGCCGTATAGCATTAAAGTGCAAATGGTTTGCAGTAATATAAATAACAATAAGTAAAAGCAAACCAGAGATTACGCCGATTTTACAGTGGTTCGGTCAAATGACCTACATCCACTTGCGAGGCCCCTCTTTAATGAGGCTCCCACCTTCTACTAGCAAATCTCTTGGAAGGGAAGGGTAAATACCCCTCTTACAACTTTTACAAGCGGTTCACTCTCTTACAGATTTTCAGCAAGAAAGAAGCAGGTGAACACTAGCAAATTGAAAACAAGACTAGCAAAGACTCTTCTAAGACTTTTCTCTCAATCAATTGCTTCTCAAAAAGTTGTAATCTCAGCTGAGATTTGAGGGGTATTTATAGGCCTCAAAAGGATTCAAATTTGGGCTCCAAATTTGAATTCTCGTTGGGTTCCCGATGCTGGCGGTGCCACCGCCTGTCAGTGGCGGTGCCACCGCCTGTCAGTGTCAGACACTGACAGTGCTGGGTGGTGCCACCGCCCAGCTCTCGGGCGTTGGGCGGTGCCACTGTCAGACCCTTCGGTTCACTTGTTGGGCTTCAAATTTAGCCCAAACCAAGTCTAATTTTGGGCCCGGTTGGCCCCTAGCCAGGATATAGGATTATCTCTTAATCCTAATCCTAATTACAAGTGAACTACATAACAAAACACATCCTAAGCAAGTTTTCAACCACGAACGTCGAGTCTTGTTTCGGCGAGCTTTCCGACGAACTTCTTCCGACGGACTCCCAACAAGCTCCCGAACTTGTGATGACTTTAACGAGTAGCCGAGCCTTCTTGGTGATCTCCGTGAACCTCCGACGATCTCTTCGGCGAACTTCCGAAAATTCCGACAGGTTCCCGATTTCTTCTCGGTTGGTTTCGGTAGCATCTCCGATGATTCTTCAGACTCTTAAACGTCCATCGAACTTGACTCCGGTATTCTTGCTTTGTGTTTTCTGGTTATCGTAGTTACTCTGCACACTTAACTCAATAATATGGATTAGATCAATTAACCCATCAATTGATTTTATCATCAAAATCCGAGATTCAACAATCTCCCCCTTTTTGATGATGACAAACAATTGATGACGGAGTTAAACATAACTCCCCCTATCTATATGCCATATTATGAGAAGATGAAAACACTTGAATTTCATCCATTGAATTCAAGCATAAACCGATAAGTTCTAACCGTAGAACTTATCGTTATTCTCGTTAAGCAATAGTAAATACAAAACTTCGATGAAAATCATTTTCAAGTCGAATGATAAGAGACAATTTTTACTACGGTAGGAGATAAAGATTTTCAACATGAATTTCATGATATAAATGTAAGGCATGCTTTCAATATAGTCAATCGATCTTGCGATATTCTCAAAGATTTTACAAGGCATATAAGTCATTCATATCACACAAGCTTTTTGTAATTCATATAAGTCATGCTATTTGCAATGATACAAGTCATCACTTTTCTCCCCCTTTGTCATCAACAAAAAGGGAATGAGACTTGAAGCACATAATTTGTGATACAAAGATTTTATCATTGATCATACATCATTCATCTATATTATCATTGATCATACAAAGATTTAATAATTCAAAATTAAGAATGCTAAAATATTTACGCAGAGTTCATCTTAAAGGAAAATTCAGCATTCATCCATATTATAAAATTCGCAGAAGTCCAAGAAACAAGTGCATGTCCTAAAAATTGGCATGTTCCAGATGTACTTTTTCTATCTATCCTGCATCCGCCAAAATCGGCATCTGCATAAGCTATTAAATCAAATTTTTCAGATTTTGGATACCACAGTCCTAGATTTGGAGTTCCTTTAAGATACCTAAATATTCTTTTAACACTTTTAAGATGAGATAATTTAGGATTTGATTGAAACCTAGCGCAAAGTCCTGCACTAAACATAATATCCGGTCTAGTCGCGGTGAGGTAGAGTAGACTACCTATCATTCCCATATATGTTTTTTGATCGAAATTTTCACTATTTTCATCCATATCTAACTTAGTCGTAGTGCTCATAGGGGTGTTTATTGCTTTTGAATTATCCATGTTAAATCGTTTTAACAATTCTAATGTATATTTAGATTGGTTAAGAAATATACCATCACTATGTTATTTGATTTGTAATCCTAAAAAGAAAGTTAATTCACCCATTAAACTCATTTCAAATTCATGACTCATACATTTGGCAAATGATTCACATAGTGATTCATCCGACGAGCCAAAAATAATATCGTCAACATAAATTTGCACAATAATAAAATTATTTTTAAAATGATTGATAAACAATGTAGTATCAACCTTGCCTTTGTTAAAATTATTTAACATAAGAAAGGAACTAAGCCTTTCATACCAAGCTCTAGGAGCTTGTTTCAAGCCATAGAGAGCCTTAGTCAATTTGAATACATGGCTAGGAAGAAGACAATTTTCAAATCCGGGAGGTTGTTCGACATATACTTCTTCGAAAATAAAACCATTCAAGAAAGCACTTTTGACATCCATTTAAAATAGTTTAAAATTATTACTACTAGCATAGGCAAGGAGCATCCTTATGGCTTCTAATCGAGCCACGGGAGTGAAGGTTTCTTCGTAATCGATACATTCTTCTTGGTTGAAACCTTTGGCCACTAATCTAGCCTTGTTTCTAACCACGATACCATTTTCGTCTTGCTTGTTTCTAAAGACCCATTTAGTACCAATGACTAAATGGTCACTAGGTCTAGGAACAAGCTTCCATACCTTATTCCTCTCAAATTGATTCAATTCCTCTTGCATTGCAATAACCCAAAAATCATCTTTTATGGCCTCGTCAATGCATTTAGGTTCGATTTGAGAAAGGAAGGGGGCGTTAGCACAAAAATTCTTGAAAGAGGAACGAGTTTGAACCCATTTTGATGTATCTCCTATAATTAGCTCCTTTGGATGAGCATCTATATACTTCCATTCCTTGGGTAAGGAAATTTCGGAAGAAGGTGCATCCAAGTTGCTATTTTGAGGAGGGGGTTCATTTAAATTCAAATTATCAAAACCAAGATCATCATCAAAATTATTTTTCTTTAAATTAGAAATTTCATTGAAAACTACATGAATAGGCTCTTCTATTACTAAGGTTCTTTTGTTAAAAACCCGAAAAGCCTTGGAAACGGAAGAGTAACCAAGAAAGATGCCTTCATCGGATTTAGCATCAAATTCTCCTAAGGCATCCTTTTCATTCCAAATAAAGCATTTACAACCGAAAACTTTAAAATAGGAAATATTTGGTTTTTTGTTATTCCATAATTCATAGGGAGTTTTTGATAGGGATGGTCTTATTAGGACCCTATTCATGATGTAGCAAGCCGTATTTACGACTTCGGCCCAAAAATACTTAGGTAAACTATGTTCATTTAACATAGTTCTTGTCATTTCTTGTAGGTTTCTATTTTTTCTTTCAACTACTCCATTTTGTTGGGGATTTCTTGGAGTGGAGAAGTTGTGATTGTATCCATTAACTTCATAAAGATTTTGGAAATCACGGTTTTGAAATTCGCCACCGTGATCACTCCGAATTGATGAAATCATGAAACCCTTTTCGTTTTGAGTAAGTTTACAAAATTTTGAGAAGCACTTAAAGCAATCACTTTTGTGGACTAAGAAATAGGTCCAAGTGTACCTAGTATAGTCATCCACAATTACAAATGCATATTTGCTTCCTCCTAGACTTGTTGTGTCAATTGGTCCGAATAAGTCCAAATGGATAAATTGTAGTGGTCTAGTGGTGCTAATTTGATTTTTTGGTTTGAAACTAGTTTTTATTTGTTTACCTAGTTGACATGCATCACATACTTTGTCCTTAGTAAACTTCATATTTGGAATCCCTCGTACTAATTCTCTAGATGAGATCTTAGATATTAGGTTCATGCTTGCATGATCTAATCTCTTAAGCCAAAGCCAAGCATCATCATTTAGAGCGGAGAAGCACATTTCATTACTTAGTTCATCAAGGTTGATGGTGTAGACATTATTTTGTTTTAATGTAATCATAGTCAAGTTATTGTTTGGTTTTTCGATAATACACATATTTGATTCGAATCTAACGATATAACCTTTATCGCATAGTTGACTAATACTCAAGAGATTATGTTTCAATCCATCAACTAGTAAAACATCATCAATGGAAAAACTAAATTTGTTACCAATAGTTCCTTTGCCAATGATTTTGCCTTTGTTATTGTCTCCGAAGGTGACGTATACCCTTCTTCTTTGCTAGTGAGCATAGAGAAATGAGATGGATCTCCAGTCATATGTCTTGAGCATCTACTATCGAGATACCATCTCTTGCTCCTAGCTTATGGGTTTGTCTACAAAAGAGGATGACTTTTAGGTACCCATTTGATTTTGGGTGCCTCAAAAATTGATCCACTAACTTTGTTATTTATTATTGAATCCTTTATAGTTCCTTTAGGAACCCATATTAATTTTTGTGAACTAATTTTCCTAAATGGACATTTGTAGGCAATATGTCCGGATTTGCAACAGAAGTTGCATTTCATATAAGAGGAAACATGTAATGTAGGTCCTTTTATGAAAGTGGAAGGATTTTGATGTAATCCTTTTACAAATCCAATTCTATTTCTATTTGCGATGTGACCCTTGTGTGCAAGGATCATATCTAATCCTTTGCTACCAACCTTAAACTTGTTTAAGGTTTCTTTAAGAAGCAAATTTTTATTTTTTATTGCTTCTAAATGCTCACACATAGAGCATGGAGGAGTTTGAAGACTATCAAACTTATCTTGTAGCAAAGTATGCTCTTTCTTTAAGATACTTAACTTCTTGCTAACAGTTCTACATTCATCAAATAATTCATGAAAAGCGATAGAGAGTTCTTCAAAAGATAAATCTTCATTAAATAAATCACTTACCTCTTCTCCTAAAGCCATTAGCGCGTAATGAGCAACTTGCTCGGTGTTGGACTCCTCTTCTTCGGACGCGCTTGAATCATCCCACGTTGCCTTGAGCGCCTTCTTCTTTGATGTTCTCTTTTTGGCTTGAGGACAATCGTTCTTGTAGTATCCCAGTTTTTTGCATTCATAGCAAATCACTTGGTCCTTCTTTTGTTCAAATTTATTTTTTGTATTATTTTTAAATTTGTTCTTTCTTAAATATTTTTAAAATTTTTGAGTCAAAAGTGCAATGTCATTGTCACTGTCCTCATCACTTGATGTTTCTTTCAAGTGGTCTTTTTGTGATTTGAGTGTCATATCCTTCCTGTTCTTTGGAAGGGGGTTCTTGAGCTCGTCATGAGCTTGACATGTCATTTCGTAGGTCATTAGAGACCCAATGAGTTCTTCAAGAGGGAATGCTTTAAGGGCTTTTGCCTCTTGAATGGCCGTAACTTTTGGATCCCAACTTTTAGGGAGGGATCTTAAGATTTTAGTTACTAGTTCAAAGTTAGTAAAATCTTTACCAAGAGCTTTGAGTCCATTGATGACATCCGTAAACCGGGGGTATATGTCTCCGATGGACTCACTTGGTTTCATTCGGAAAAGTTCGTAAGAGTGCACAAGGATGTTGATTTTGGACTCTTTCAGTCGGCTAGTGTCTTCATGAGTGACCTCAAGAGTTCTCCAAATATCAAAAGCCGAATCACAAATTGAAACACGATTAAATTCATTTTTGTCTAGTGCACAAAACAAGGCATTCATTGTTAGGTTCGGAGCGGCACTAAGAGGGGGGGTGAATTAGTGCAGCGGATTAATACTTCGATTTTAGACAAATCTTTCGTACGATAAGAAATCGGAATTGGAAGTACTTAACTTAAAAGCGTATTCGCAAAGTTGTGCAGTAAATGTAATGAGGAAATAAAGCAGTAAGAGGGTTTGCAGTAATGTAAATAGCAGTAATGAAATGCAAACCAGAGATTACGTTGTTTCTAAATTGGTTCGGTCAAGTGACCTTCATCCACTTGCGAGGCCCCTCTTCAATGAAGCTCCCACCTTCCACTAGCAAATCTCTTGAAAGGGAAGGGTGAATACCCCTCTTACAACTTTTACAAGCGGTTCACTCTCTTACAGATTTTCAGCAAGAAAGAAGGAGGTGAACACTAGCAAATGAAAACAAGAAAGGCAAAGACTATTCTAAGACTTTTCTCTCAATTACTTGCTGCTCAAAAGTTGTTCTCTCAGCTGAGATTTGAGGGGTATTTATAGGCCTCAAGAGGATTCAAATTTTGGGCTCCAAAATTTGAATTCTCTTTGGGTTCCCGGTGCTGGAGGTGCCACCGCCCAGCGCTCGGGTGCTGGACGGTGCAACCGCCCAGCGCTCGGGTGCTGGATGGTGCAACCGCCCAGCTAAGGAGGTGTCACCGCCTGGCTCTTCGATTTCACTGGTTTGGCTTAATTTTAGCCCAAACCATATCTGACTTTGGGCCCAGTTGGCCCCTAACCAGGATATAGGATTATCTCTTAATCCTAATCCTAATTACAAGTGAACTACATAACAAAAAAACACATCCTAAGCAAGCTTTCAACCGCGAACGTCGAGTCTTGTTTCGGCGAGCTTTCCGACGAACTTCTTCCGACGGACTTCCAGCAAGCTCCCGAACTTGTGATGACTTTAACGAGTAGCCGAGCCTTCTCGGTGATCTCCGTGAACCTCCGACGATCTCTTCGGCAAACTTCTGAAAATTCCGACAGGTTCCCGATTTCTTCTCGATTGGTTCCGGCAACATCTCGATGATTCTTCGGACTCTTAAACGTCCATCGAACTTGACTCCGGTATACTTGCTTTGTGTTTTCTGGTTATCGTAGTTAATCCTACACACTTAGCTCAAAAATATGGATTAGATCAATTAACCCATCAATTGATTTTATCATCAAAATCCGAGATTCAACAATCTCCCCCTTTTTGATGATGACAATCAATTGATGACGGAGTTAAACATAACTCCCCCTATCTATATGCCATATTATGAGAAGATGAAAACACTTGAATTTCATCCATTGAATTCAAGCATAAACCGATAAGTTCTAACCGTAGAACTTATCGTTATTCTCATTAAGCAATAGTAAATACGAAACTTCGATGAAAATCATAAGTCAAATGATATGGGACGATTTTTACTACGATAGGAGATAAAGATTTTCAACATGAATTTCATGATATAGATGTAAGGCATGCTTTCAATATGATCAATCAATCTTGTGATATTCTCAAGGATTTTGCAAGGCATATAAGACATTCTCAAGGATCAATCAATTTTTATATAAGTCATACTATCAAAATGGTACAAGTCATCACTTTTCTCCCCCTTTGTCATCAACAAAAAGGGAATGAGACTTGAAGCACATAGTTTGTGATTATAACATTGATCATACAAAAATTTTATCATCCAAAATTAAGTATGCTAAAATGTTTATGTCGAGTTCATCATAAAGGAAAATTCAACATTCATCCATTTTATTAAATCTCTTCTTTCTATAATCAAAAATTGTAGGTGTACAAGGAAGAGATTGTGATTAAAAAATTCAAGTAGTAACTCCAATAAGTCAAGATCATAATTCGAATACAAACTCATTCAAATTGTCAACTTGAAACTCATAATCAAGCCATCAAAATCAATTTTGAGATTCATAAAATCATTAATCTTGATCAAAGAGAATGAAAAACTTTACGGAAAATCCATTCAAACACATTTATTCTTTGGGACAATTTAACATACCTAATTCGCTTCTAATGAAATCAAATTGATCTTCGTTCAAAGCTTTTGTAAATATATCTGCTAATTGATGCTTTGTGTCAATGAATTCTAGAACAACATCATTGTTAAGGATATGATCGCGTATGAAATGATGCCTAACGTCGATGTGCTTAGTTCTAGAGTGCTGAATTGGATTTTTAGTAAGACATATGGCACTAGTATTATCACATTTTATGAGAATGTTTTTAAAGTGAATTCCATAGTCTTCTAATGTGTTTTTCATCCAAACAACTTGTGCACAACATGCACTTGCAGCAATGTATTCGGCTTCCGCCGTAGATAGTGCAACTGAATTTTGTTTCTTGGAAGTCCAAGAAACAAGTGCATGTCATAAAAATTGGCATGTTCCGGATGTACTTTTTCTATCTATCATGCATCCGCCAAAATCGTCATCTGCATAAGCTATTAGATCGAATTTTTCAGATTTTGGATACCACAATCCTAAATTTGGAGTTCCTTTAAGATACCTAAATATTCTTTTAACACTCTTAAGATGAGATAATTTAGGATTAGATTGAAACCTAGCACAAAGTCCTACACTAAACATAATATCCGGTCTAGTCGCGGTGAGGTAGAGTAGACTACCTATCATTCCCCTATATGTTTTTTGATTGAAATTTTCACTATTTTCATCCATATCTAACTTAGTCGCAGTGCTCATAGGGGTGTTTATTGCTTTTGAATTATCCATGTTAAATCGTTTTAACAATTCTAATGTATATTTAGATTGGTTAAGAAATATACCATCACTAAGTTGTTTGATTTGTAATCCCAAAAAGAAAGTTAATTCACCCATTAAACTCATTTCAAATTCAAGACTCATACATTTGGCAAATGATTCACATAGTGATTCATCCGAAGAGCCAAAAATAATATCGTCAACATAAATTTGCACAATAAGAAAATTATTTTCAAAATGTTTAATAAACAATGTAGTATCAACCTTGCCTTTAGTAAAATTATTTAAAATAAGAAAGGAACTAAGCCTTTCATACCAAGCTCTAGGAGCTTGTTTCAAGCCATAGAGGGCCTTAGTCAATTTGAATACATGATTAGGAAGAAGAGAATTTTCAAATCCGGGAGGTTGTTCGACATATACTTCTTCGGAAATAAAACCATTCAAGAAAGCACTTTTGACATCCATTTGAAATAGTTTAAAATTATTACTACTAGCATAGGCAAGGAGCATCCTTATGGCTTCTAATCGAGCCACGGGAGCGAAGGTTTCTTCGTAATCGATACCTTCTTCTTGGTTGAAACCTTTGGCCACTAATCTAGCCTTGTTTCTAACCACGATACAATTTTCGTCTTGCTTGTTTCTAAAGACCCACTTAGTACCTATGACTAAGTGGTCACTTGGTCTAGGAACAAGCTTCCATACCTTATTCCTCTCAAATTGATTCAATTCCTCTTGCATTGCAATAACCCAAAAATCATCTTTTATGGCCTCGTCAATGCATATAGGTTCAATTTGAGAAAGGAAGGCGACATTAGCACAAAAATTCTTGAAAGAGGAACGAGTTTGAACCCCTTTTGATGTATCTCCTATAATTAGCTCCTTCGGATGAGCATCTATATACTTCCATTCCTTAGGTTAGGAAATTTCGGAAGAAGTTGCATCCAAGTTGCTATTTTGAGGAGGAGTTTCATTTAAATTCAAATTATCAAAACCAAGATCTTCATCAAAATCATTTTTCTTTAAATTAGAAATTTCATTAAAAACTACATGAATAGACTCTTCTATTACTAACGTTCTTTTGTTAAAAACCCAAAAAGCCTTAGAAACGGAAGAGTAACCAAGAAAGATGCCTTCATCGGATTTAGCATCAAATTTTCCTAAGACATCTCTTTCATTCAAAATAAAGCATTTACAACCAAAAACTTTGAAATAGGAAATATTTGGTTTTTTGTTATTCCACAATTCATAGGAAGTTTTTGATAAGGATGGTCTTAATAGGACTCTATTCATGATGTAGCAATCCGTATTTACGGCTTCGGCCCAAAAATACTTAGGTAAACTATGTTCATTTAACATAGTTCTTGCCATTTCTTGTAGGTTTCTATTTTTTCTTTCAACTACTTCATTTTGTTGGGGATTCGTCGGAGTGGAGAAGTTGTGATTGTATCCATTAACTTCACAAAAATTTTGAAAGTCACGGTTTTGAAATTCGCCACCGTGATCACTCCGAATTGATGAAATCATGAAACCTTTTTCGTTTTGAGTGAGTTTACAAAATTTAGAGAAGCACTTGAAGCAATCACTTTTGTGAGCTAAGAAATAGGTCCAAGTGTATCTAGAGTAGTCATCCACAATCACAAAAGCATATTTGCTTCCACCTAGACTTGTTGTATCAATTGGTCCAAATAAGTCCAAATGGATCAATTGTAACGGTCTATTGGTGCTAATTTGATTTTTTGGTTTGAAGCTTGTTTTTATTTGTTTGCCTAGTTGACATGCATCGCATACCTTATCCTTAATAAACTTTATATTCGGAATCCCTCGTACTAATTCTTGAGATGAGATTTTAGATATTATTTTCATGCTTGCATGGCCTAATCTCCTATGCCAAAGCCAAGCATCATCATTTACGGCGGAGAAACACATTTCATTACTTAGTTCATCAAAATTGATGGTATAGACATTATTTTGCTTTAAAGCAATCATAGTCATGTTATGATTTGGTTTTTCAATAATGCACATATTTGATTCAAATCTAACGATATAACCTTTATCGCATAGTTGACTAATACTCAAGAGATTATGTTTTAATCCATCAACTAGTAAAACATCATCAATGGAAAAACTAAATTTGTTACCAATAGTTCCCTTGCCAATGATTTTGCCTTTGTTGTTGTCTCCGAAGGTGACGTACCCTTCTTCTTTGCTAGTGAGCATAGAGAAATGACATGGATCTCCAGTCATATGTCTTGAGCATCCACTATCGAGATACCATCTCTTGCTCCTAGCTTGTGAGTTTGTCTACAAAAGAGGATGATTTTTAGGTACCCATTTGATTTTGGGTGCCTCAAAAATTGACCCACTAACCTTGCTATTTATTTTTGAATCCTTTATAGTTCCTTTAGGAACCCATATTAATTTTTGTGAACTAATTTTCCTAAATGGACATTTGTAGGCAATATGTTCGGATTTGCAACAGAAGTTGCATTTCATATAGGAGGAAACATGTAATGTAGGTCCTTTTATGAAAGTGGTAGGATTTTGATGTAATCCTTTTACAAATCCAATTTCATTTCTATTTGCGATGTGACCCTTGTGTGCAAGGATCATATCTAATCCTTTGCTACGAAACCTTAAACTTGTTTAAGTTTTCCTTAAGAAGCAAATTTTTATTTTTTATTGCTTCTAAATGCTCACACTTAGAGCATGGAGGAGTTTGAAGACCATCAAACTTATCTTGTAGCAAAGCATGCTCTTTCTTTAAGATACTTAACTTCTTGCTAACAGTTCTACATTCATCAAATAATTCATGAAAAGTGATAGAGAGTTCTTCAAAAGATAAATCTTCATTAAATAAATCACATACCTCTTCTCCTAAAGCCATTAGCGCGTAATGAGCAACTTGCTCGGTGTTGGACTCCTCTTCTTCGGACGCGCTTGAATCATCCCATGTTGCCTTGAGCGCCTTCTTCTTTGATGTCCTCTTTTTGGCTTGAGGACAATCGTTCTTGTAGTGTCCCGGTTTTTGTATTCATAGCAAATCACTTGGTCCTTCTTTTGTTCAAATTTATTTTTTATATTATTTTTAAATTTATTCTTTCTTAAATATTTTTTAAATTTTTGAGTCAAAAGTGCAATGTCATTGTCACTGTCCTCATCACTTGATGTTCGTTTTAAGTGGTCTTCTTATGATTTGAGTGCCATATCCTTCCTGTTCTTTGGAAGGGGGTTCTCGAGCTCGTCATGAGCTTGACATGTCATTTCGTAGGTTATTAGAGACCCAATGAGCTCTTCAAGAGGGAATGCTTTAAGGTCTTTGGCCTCTTGAATGGCCGTAACTTTTGGATCCCAACTTTTAGGGAGGGATCTTAAGATTTTAGTTACTAATTCAAAGTTAGTAAATTCTTTACCAAGAGCTTTGAGTCCATTGATGACATCCGTAAACCGGGTGTACATGTCTCCGATGGACTCACTTGGTTTCATTCGGAAAAGTTCATAAGAGTGCACAAGGATGTTGATTTTGGACTCTTTCACTCGGCTAGTGCCTTCATGAGTGACCTCAAGAGTTCTCCAAATATCAAAAGCCGAATCACACATTGAAATACGATTAAATTCGTTTTTGTCTAATGCACAAAACAAGACATTCATAGCCTTTGCATTTAAAGCAAAAACTTTCTTCTCCGATTCATTCCATTCGCTCATCGGAAGAGAAGATTTTTGAAATCCATTCTCGACAATAGACCAAAGCTCAAAGTCCATAGAAATGAGGAAGATCCTCATGCGAGTCTTCCAATATATGTAATCCGACCCATTAAACAAAGGTGGTCGTGCAATAGAATGGCCCTCTTGCATGCCGAAGTAACCCATCTCTCTTGCGTATTAAACCAAATATGAGAGATAACCTCGCTCTGATACCACTTGTTAGGTTCGGAGTGGCACTAAGAGGGGGGGTGAAGTAGTGCAGCGGATTAAAACTTCGGTTTTAGACAAATCTTTCGTACGATAAGAAATCGGAATTGGAAGTGCTTAACTTAAAAGCGTATTCGCAAAGTTGTGCAGTAAATGTAATGAGGAAATAAAGCAGTAAGAGGGTTTGCAGTAATGTAAATAGCAGTAATGAAATGCAAACCAGAGATTACGCTGTTTTTAAAGTGGTTCGGTCAAGTGACCTACATCCACTTGCGAGGCCCCTCTTCGATGAGGCTCCCACCTTCCACTAGCAAATCTCTTGAAAGGGAAGGGTGAATACCCCTCTTACAACTTTTACAAGCGGTTCACTCTCTTATAGATTTTCAGCAAGAAAGAAGGAGGTGAACACTAGCAAATGAAAACAAGAAAGGCAAAGACTCTTCTAAGACTTTTCTCTCAATTACTTGCTACTCAAAAGTTGTTCTCTCAGCTGAGATTTGAGGGGTATTTATAGGCCTCAAGAGGATTCAAATTTTGGGCTCCAAAATTTGAATTCTCTTTGGGTTCCCGGTGCTGGAGGTGCCACCGCCCAGCCAAGCGGTGCCACCGCCCAGCGCTCGGGTGCTGGACGGTGCAACCACCCAGCCAAGGAGGTGTCACCGCCCAGCTCTCGGGTGCTGGGCGGTGCCACCGCCTGGCTCTTTGATTTCACTGGTTTGGCTTAATTTTAGCCCAAACCATATCTGACTTTGGGCCCAGTTGGCCCCTAACCAGGATATAGGATTATCTCTTAATCCTAATCCTAATTACAAGTGAACTACATAACAAAAAAACACATCCTAAGCAAGCTTTCAACCGCGAACGTCGAGTCTTGTTTCGGCGAGCTTTTCGACGAACTTCTTCCGACGGACTTCCAACAAGCTCCCGAACTTGTGATGACTTTAACAAGTAGCCGAGCCTTCTCGGTGATCTCCGTGTACCTCCGACGATCTCTTCGGCGAACTTCCGAAAATTCCGACAGGTTCCCGATTTCTTCTCGATTGGTTCCGGCAACATCTCCGACGATTCTTCGGACTCTTAAACGTCCATCGAACTTGACTCCGGTATACTTGCTTTGTGTTTTCTGGTTATCGTAGTTAATCCTGCACACTTAGCTCAATAATATGGATTAGATCAATTAACCGATCAATTGATTTTATCATCAAAATCCGAGATTCAACATTCATAGCCTTTGCATTTAAAGCAAAAACCTTCTTATCCGATTCATTCCATTCGCTCATCGGAAGAGAAGATTTTTGAAATCTATTTTCAACAATAGTCCAAAGCTCGAAATCCATAGAAATGAGGAAGATCCTCATCCGAGTCTTCCAATAAGTATAATCCGACCCATTAAACAAGGGTGGACATGTGATAGAATGACCCTCATGCATGCCGGAGTAAGCCATCTCTCTTGGGTATTAAATCAAATATGAGAGTGTGCCTCGCTCTGATACCAATTGTTAGGATCGGAGCGGCACTAAGAGGGGGGGTGAATTAGTGCAGCGGTGAAGTGCGATAAACTTTTCACAATTTAAACACTTTTTGGAAACTTCGTACGATAAAAGCTACGTTTTCGTTTAAAACCGTTTCGATTACATTTTAACTTGAAGAGATAAGTAAGACAGAGACAAAGCAGTATGGCATTAAAGTGCAAATGGTTTGCAGAAATATAAATGACAATAAGTAAATGCAAACCAGAGATTACGCCGATTTTACAGTGGTTCGGTCAAATGACCTACATCCACTTGCGAGGCCCCTTTTCGATGAGGCTCCCACCTTCCACTAGCAAATCTCTTGAAAGGGACGGGTAAATACACCTCTTACAACTTTTACAAGCGGTTCACTCTCTTACAGATTTTCAGCAAGAAAGAAGCAGGTGAACACTAGCAAATTGAAAACAAGACTAGCAAAGACTCTTCTATGACTTTTCTCTCAATCAATTGCTTCTCAAAAAGTTGTAATCTCAGCTGAGATTTGAGGGGTATTTATAGGCCTCAAAAGGATTCAAATTTGGGCTCCAAATTTGAATTCTCGTTGGGTTCCCGATGTTGGCGGTGCCACTGCCTGTCAGTGTCAGACACTAACATTGCTGGGCGGTGCCACCGCCCAGCTCTCGAGTGTTGGGTGGTGCAACCGCCCATTCTAGCGGTGCCACCGCCAGACCCTTCGGTTCACTTGTTGGGCTTCAAATTTAGCCCAAACCAAGTCTAATTTTGGGCCCAATTGGCCCCTAGCCAGGATATAGGATTATCTCTTAATCCTAATCCTAATTACAAGTGAACTACATAACAAAACACATCCTAAGCAAGTTTTCAACCACGAACATCGAGTCTTGTTTCGGCGAGCTTTCCGACGAACTTCTTCCGACGGACTCCCAGCAAGCTCCCGAACTTGTGATGACTTTAACGAGTAGCCGAGCATTCTCGGTGATCTCCGTGAACCTCCGACGATCTCTTCGGCGAACTTCTGAAAATTCCGACAGGTTCCCGATTTCTTCTCGGTTGGTTCCGATAGCATCTCCGACGATTCTTCGGACTCTTAAACGTCCATCGAACTTGACTCTGGTATTCTTGCTTTGTGTTTTCTGGTTATCGTAGTTACTCCTGCACACTTAACTCAATAATATGGATTAGATCAATTAACCCATCAATTGATTTTATCATCAAAATCCGAGATTCAACAACGATCTCTCTGATAAGCTGGAACCTCCTCAGAACACTTCTGATTAGACCCAGGTTCCCTTATTTGAGTAATTGCCCCATAGTTGTCGCAATATAAGGAAGTCGACTTCTCGCTATCCGGAACGATTCCCAAATCTATAATGAACTTCTTCAACCAGACTCCCTCCTTTGCTGCATCTGATGCAGCAATGTACTCCGCCTCTATGGTCGAGTCAGTAGTGGTATCTTGCTTGGAACTCTTCCAGCACATTGCTCCTTCATTCAAGGTATACACATACCCTGAATTCGACTTGCTATCATCGACATCAAACTGAAAACTTGAGTCAGTATAGCCTTCAACCTTAAGGCTATTACCTCCATATACTAGTAAAAGATCCTTAGTCCTTCTCAAGTACTTAAGGATACACTTTACTGCTTTCTAGTGCTCCAAGCCTGGATCCGCTTGATACCTGCTCGTGACACTCAGAGCATGCGCTATATCAGGCCTAGTATATTGTAACATCCCCCATTTTTGAAAATTTAGTAAAATATTTGTTTGTAAAATTAAGGATTATTTAATAATTAATTTATATTAAAT
Source organism: Musa acuminata AAA Group (assembly GCF_036884655.1). Classification (NCBI taxonomy): domain Eukaryota; kingdom Viridiplantae; phylum Streptophyta; class Magnoliopsida; order Zingiberales; family Musaceae; genus Musa; species Musa acuminata. The sequence goes on along the minus strand of NC_088342.1, from coordinate 25,488,418 downwards.
AATATTATATTAAAGTTTATGGCTAAGGACCTAAGAGTAAATATTAAAATTTTGATATGATTTATAGAATATTCAGAATTGAGTAAATAAAAATAAAATAAAATAAAATGGAGGACATGTGTCATTAACAAGGATGAGCCACTGGCATTTATTCTAAAGTTGACACCTAAACCCCATGCATGCTTGCCACCTCACTATTTTAGCATGAGCCAAACCTAAGTAATTTAAGGCACCATTAAAAAGAAACTTTGCAGCCAACGTTAGTTTGAGGAGAAGAGGAAGAAGAGAAGAAGAAGAAGAAGAAGAAGAAGAAGAAGGAGAAGAAGAAGAAGAAGAGGAAACTTTGTTTGAGGTTTTGCATCAACTCCCTATATTTGGGAATCAAACTCATCTAAGGCAAGTGTTCTAACCTCTTCCTATAGAATTCCTAATCTCTGTTTTCCTTTTAATACTTCATAATTCAAAAGATTTCAGCTTAGTACCAAACCTTTCTTTCCTTTTGATACAAAGCCATGAATCTGATATTTTTCGGTAATCAGACTTCTATATATTGTTTTGGATCTAACTTTTAGCACTAAACTCTGATTTAGACAAAGCCTAATCTATTTGAAAGTAGACTAAAATATCTTTATTTTGACACTAAGATTGAATGATTTGGAGTTTAAATGCCTACTAAGACTTCTGTTTCAATTAACCCTACAAATTCTGCAAAATAGGGACTGAAATTTCTGACCTTCTGTTACTAAATTGCTCATAACTCTCTAGTGAAAATTCTGAATTATACAAAACTTAGTTCTTTTGAAACTAGATTCGCATATATTTCTTTTGATATATAATTTAGTAATTTGAAGTAGGTTTGCCTTCTGAAACATCTGTTTAAATTGACTCTATCAATTCTGCAAAATAGAGATGATCAATTCTGACCTTCTATTACTAAATTACTCATAACTCTCTAGTAAAAATTCTGAATTATGCAAAACTTAGTTCTTTGGAAAATAGATTCGTATATCTTTCTTTTGACATATAATTTAGAAATTTTGAGGTATGTTTACCTTCTAAAACATTTGTGTAAATTGATACTATCAAGTCTGCAAAACAGGGATGATCAATTCTGACCTTCCTTTACTCTATTTGTTGTAACTTCTTGTTAAGAACTCAAAAAAATTATAAATCTGAGTTCATCCAAAAATAGATTGATACAGATTTCCAATGACATCTATTTTCAGTGATTTGGAGCATTCTTGGTCACTCAAACAATTCAGGAAATGTACCATTCAAATTCTATCAGAATTGAAAACTTTGTTGGGTTTTGCCTATTCAATTTTCATCCTATTGGAAATTTGATTTCTGCTAAATTCTTCTTCAATTGAGCATTATACTAGTCCTTTGAAATTATTGTATTGTTCATCCTGAAGTTGTTATATATCCGAAATTTATTATGTAATGCTTTGTTTGCATTATCTTGTTTGATAAAAGCACATGCATATCTTCGTTGTTCCGCACGTGCTTCTGATATGTGCCAATATTATTGTTCATACTACCCTTTTTGTACTTTGGTGTCTTATGGGATATTATGAACCTTTGCTAGAAATGGTAAAGGGAGTTATGCTTAGAGCTCGCGATTGCTCTGCCGGCCCCATTGACTTCACTCAGATGTGGGTGGATGGAGCTCCCAGATGTGGGAGACTTATGCTTGTTGGTCATCCAGAAATGGATGAATCACATTATGTATATGGTCCCACATCGCCCTCTATGTTTATTGATATGATATCCAAAGCTTTGTTTATGAGTTCATATTATGCTTTGGATAAAAATGGAATGCATGCTATATCAAAAATGTCATACAAGCTTGTGTTTATTATTCGGTTCACTTGTTATACTTTGAAGTGTTTCGTTTGTCATTATCATGCCCCCAAACACTCTTACGCCTATGATATGCGCCTAAATGCTTCATGTGCCATTTGATACATGCCTAAATATTTCTTTTGCCAATGAAATGCTCCAATTTTTCTTCTCCTATTGTTATGTCTAATGCTTATTTTTGAATGAGGTAAACCTTTGTGATTTTATATCAAATGAGATGATTTCAAATGAACACTTGTATTTCTACTTTTGTATCTTGATACTAAGCCTGCTTGAACTTCTCCTATCGCCATGGATATGTTAGACGCTTGCTGAGCTCTTTACACTCACCCCGTTGCTATATAAATTTTTCAGGGTAGCTTGTCACGCACTGAAAAGCTAGAATTGGGTTAAAGCAGTGAAAGGCTAGAAGATTTTTGAGCTAATCTTTGTTGGATGATAGGTTTTTGTTGTATAGTATACTTTACTTCTGATGTAATGTTAAGGAATCTGTTGATACTTATGTGTTGTAAAAGTTTAAAGGACCGCTCATGTATATGGAATGATAAGTTTAAGTTATATAAGGATAAGAACTCAGGGTAAATAATTATCTTTTTTGTGATTGTATATATTTCTATGATTATGGATTTGTGTTGTGGTTGATGTTTAGTTGAGTTGCCTTTAGATTTTGTGAATCTTTGAGTGAAGTGGATTATGATTTATGTAACGTACAAGTTTATGAATTGTGAATATTGATTTTGAATGATTCTTAGTATCCTAAAATTGTTAGATTGGATCCTGGTTTGAATTGATGATGAATTATAATATTATTGATTTTAGACAGGGTCATACCTCCTAAATGTGATAATTCGAGGGGGCGTGATATACATAGCATGGCATACATGATAGACCCTATTGCTGAGGCATAAGGTATCATATTCATGTTCGCCTTCTCTTCTGGAGTCTTTGGGGACATACTCGTAGAAAGCGATATCCCATGTCTCATCGGTATGAGACCTCTCTTGGAATTTTCCATGCCAAACTTTTTTACAATGGTTTCTATGTACCTGGACTGGGACAAGCCAAGCATCCTCTTGGATCTATCTCTATAGATTCTAATCCCCAAGATATAGGATGCTTCCCCTAAGTCCTTCACGGAGAAGTGTCTAGATAACCAAGCCTTTACTATGGATAGCATTCCTACGTCGTTCCCAATGATGAGGATGTCATCCACATATAACACCAAAAAGGTGATAGCGCTCCCACTTACCTTCCTGTACACACAAGGCTCATCTTTGTTCTTAATAAAGTCATAAGATCTGATTGCCTCATCAAATCTTATGTTCCAACTTCGGGAAGCTTGCTTTAGTCCATAAATGGATCTAAGCAACCTACACACCTTATCTGGGTGGTTCTTGGACACGAATCCCTCAGGTTGCATCATATACACCTCCTCCTCGAGGTTTCCGTTGAGGAATGTGGTTTTCACATCCATCTACCAGATCTCATAATCATAGTGTTGTCACGCCCCTCAAATATATCCACGATTTTTAAAGTTATTTTTCATCACAAACCAATCCAGGATCCAAACTAACGTTTGAGGACACTGAAAAACATTCAATCAAATTCACATCCATAAAACCTGTGCATTTTAAAATCATATATCACATCACTCGATAATTCACATTTATGACAACCCAAGCCAACTTGACAAACATGAACAACATTTATAAATCCACAAGCTAAATAAATTATACAATCAGAACTCCAACTATTCACCACAAGTTCATATCGTCATAAATTAGACTTAACATTCCGAAATTCCAAATAAGAGAGATCTTCTAACACTTTTACACAGTATATCCATTTCGATCATCAGAACAATTAATTACATACAAAATATGCTTATACAACAATAGCATAACAACCGACAAGACTTGCCCATAATTCTGAATAGCTATCCACTGCCTCAGCCCAAATCAAACATCTCGAAGAGTGACAAGCTGACCTGAAAGATTTATATAACAATGGAGTGAGCCAAAAACGACTCAGCAAGTGACAAAACATATTCAGAACAAAAGGAACGGTTTCAAACGAGTAAGGTATCATAATGTAAGGCAGAATACAAGATTTCTCAAGGATACCATCTCATTAGATACAAAATCATATGCATCAAGTCATTCAAAACATATTTGATTCATAACAAATGGAGCATAGAGTAATTGGAGCATATCAATGGCAGATAGGACATATCAGAACATATCAGTTCATAGCAAATGGAGCACAGAGTAATTGGAGCATATCAATGGCAGATAGGACATTTCAGAACATATCAGTTCATAGCAAATGGAGTACAAAGTAATTGGAGCATATCAATGGTAGATAGGACATTTCAGAACATATCAGTTCATAGCAAATGGAGCACAGAGTAATTGGAGCATATCAATGGCAGATAGGACATTTCAGAACATATCAGTTCATAGCAAATGTAGCACAGAGTAATTGGAGCATATCAATGGCGTATGAAATGTTCTAGAGCATATCAACGACATATGGAACATTTCGAAACATATCAATAGTGGAGGAAACATTTTAGAGCATATAAATAACAAATACCGTACAGAAGCTCAAACGTCATCTTTGACGTTGCAAACATATCAATCTTATCCAAAGCATGTACAGAAACACATAACCAAAGCTCTGGATATCATATCAAACATACAGAAGGTGTAGTGGGATCTCAGTCAGAATGTGATTCATCCATTTCTGAATGACCACCTGACAAAAGTCTCCCACATCTGGGAGCTCCATCCACCCACGTCTAGGTGAAGTCAGAGGGGGCCGGCAGAGCATCGCAAGCTCTAAGCACATACCCTTTACCATTTCTAGCAAAGGTCCAGAATATCCCACAGAGCGGGAACTCACAGAGTGGGCAATAAGCGCATACCCTTTACCATTTCTGGCAACGGTCCAGACAATCCCACACACCGGAGTACAAGAGGGCAGTTTTAACAATAAGTAGCATATATCGGAAGCACACGCGGAACAACAAACGTACATGTGCCTTTACGAGTCAAATACGATGCAAGCAATAATCTCTCACAAATGTATCCTGATTTGGAATAAAATAAAAGCAAGAGTATACACGGATTTCAAACAATCATATATAACTCAATTCAAATAAGAAGGTTAGATGAATTCGATATCCAAAGGAATGAAACTAGAATAGGCACACATCGAAAGCAAATGTGGAACAATGGGTTATACATATGCCTATAGGAGTCAATACGATATAGTTTAAACGATACACAATAGTTTTCAAGAATGCAAATAATTTTAAGGACAAGAGCATACAAGAATTCAAAGCAGTAATATAAAGCTCAATTGAATAAGAAGGCTAAAGGATATCAATTTCCAAAGGAATGAAACCAGAATATGAGAAATCGACCAAAGCTCAATTTCTGGCAGAATACAAGAGGCACATTGAACAAATGATTCAAACTATCAATCGTGCTCCAATTTACTCAGAAATAATCATTGGATAATACTTTTAGATAAGACAGGCTTCATATGAATTGAACAGTCCAACAGAGAGAGTTACAAATAATTTGGTAAGCAAGAGTCGTAGAACAAAATCTCTATTGGCAGAATTCATAATGTCAGATGCAACAGATAACTGGGCAGGTGTTTGGATTCCAAATCTTTCAATCCATATATCAAAGAAAGATCTACGAGTCTAGTTTCCAATGAAATCAGTTTTGAACAAATCAGAGTTTCCAACAAAGACTTATAGGCAGCTCGGTATCAAAGGTCAGAATCTCAGAAGTTGCACAGATTCGAATCGTTATGTCTAAACAGGAGATATATCAAATGCAAGGTTAGAACAATTCAAAGTTCCTCATATTCAAAGCAAATGTAGAGATAAAATTGCAGTGAGGAAAGATCAGGATACTTGCAATAGGAAAGATTAGTACAATTACAGGAGGAACGAATCGGGAACTTGCAATAAGAAATATCAGAGCAATTATAGGAGAAACGATCAAGGAACTTGCCTTTCAAGGATTTCGATCCGAAGATCCAAAGAAGGTGCCAGCCCAAATCCTTCTACTTTTCCTCCGTGTCCTCTCTCTGTTTCGTTTTGTGCTCCCGTTTTCTTCCTTTCTTCGCAACTACACCACGTGTCGAACATCGAGGCACAGTCACCTGCTCTCTCTTACTCTCATTCCTTCTTTTTCTTTCCCAAACGCAGCTGCCACAGCCGCCGCCGCTGCCGCTGCCACAATCGCAGCCCCTTCCACCGCACTACCTTCCTTCCTCCCTTCTCTCGCAGACATAACTGCTGCATACGCAGTCGCTGCCGCTGTGGCCGCAATGCCGTCCGCAGCCCCTTTTTCCCCCTTTCCTTTCTTTTCTTTCCCAGCTGCAACTGCCGCAGTCGCAACCATGGCCACCGCCACCACAGCCGCAGCCTCTTCTTTCTCCCCTGCTCTATTTCCTCTCCTTCTCTTCCAGCTGCAGTTGCCACTGCCACAGCTGCCTCTCCTTCTCCTCTTCCTCTCTTCTTCCCTTTTCCTTTCTCTTCTTCTTCCTTTCCTTCTCTTCTTTCCCAGCTGCACTGCTGCAGTCGCAACCTCAGCCGCGGCCACAGCCTCTTCTTCCTCCCCTGCTCATCTTCCTCTCCTTCTTCTCTTCCAACTGTAGCTGCCATCGTCGCAGCCGCAGCCCCTTCTTTCCCTTCTCTTCTACTCTCCTTCCCTTCTTCCTTTCTCTTCCTCTTTCCCTGCCATAGCTGCAGCTGCCACTGCCACAACCGCAGCTACTTCTTTCCCTTCTCCTCTTCCTTCTCCTTCCTTTCTTCTTCTTCTCTCCCCGCTGCAACTGCTGCAGTCGCGGCCGCAGCCACGGCCGCAACCTCTCCCTCCTCCCTTGCTCATCTTCCTCTTCTTCTTCTCTTCCAGCTGCAGCTGCCATCGCCGTAGCTGCAGCCCCTTCTTCCCCGGCGTCACACACACCCTCTCCTCTGTTTCCTCTGCAGGAATCAGAGGTATCACAACCTCTTCTCCTGCTTCCTCTTCTTCTTCTCTTCCTCTTCTTCTTCTTCTCCTCTTCGAACGCCCCACACCTCTTCTCTGTTTCCACCTGCAGGAAACAGAGGTGCTGCAGCCCTAGCTGCTGCCACCTCTCGCTCCTCTCCCTCGTCCCTCTCTTTTCCCTCTTCTTCTCCTTCTCTTCTTCTCCTCTTCCCTTTTCCCTCTCTTCTACTTCTTCTTTTCTTCTCTTCTCCTCTCCATCTTCCCTCTCTTCTACTTCTTCTTTTCTTCTCTTCTCCCTCTTCTTCCTCTCTTCTTTTCCCTCTTCTTCTCTTCTCCCTCTACTTCTCTTCTTCTTCTCCCCACGCCCCACCGCTTCTCTCTGTTTCTCGAAGAAACAGAGAGAGCGTGGGAGGCGGTGGGATAAAACTGAAATTTTTGGTTTTATTTATTTTCTTCGTTTTACAACTTAACAGTTTAGTCCTTGAAATTTCCATATTTACATATAGGTCCTCCGATTTATAAATAAATCTTTATTAATAATTTTCAAAAGTGAGGGATATTACACTCTCCCCTCCTTAAAAGAAAATTTAGTCCTCTAAATTGATCATAGCTAGATCGATGAAAAGATGAGGATTATGATATCTTTATTTCCTCCTCCTACTCTTAAATAGTTTCATCAATACAATTCAATTACATAATTATCCACGAGTGACCGAAATATTCTCCTCCTTGATCCTCAATAGACGGTAACCCGACCTTCAATCAATTTCTAAAAATACTTGCGCACCCTGTAATTAATCAAGCAAGTCGTTACTTCAGAAAATACTCGTTTTTTATGATCACCTGATTCATCCATAATCAATACAAAGCCTCAATGTTCCATACATCTTTTTAACTAACACCGGAGCACCCCATGATGAAATATTAAGCCAAATAAAATCCTCATTTAATAATCCTTGTAGTTGCTTTTCCAATTCCACTTACTCAAATGAAATCTTTCTATAGAGAGGCTTAGATATTGGGATTGTCCCAAGGACCAAATCAAAAGCAAAGTCACGTTTGGAGGTAATCCAAGCAAGTCATCCTAGGATATATTAGGCAAGGAGATAAATCATGTCCAATACTCTCAAAATAAAAGATCGAATGATCAAATATGCAAAAAGTGATCATTTGTTATATAACAATCCATACTGGTATGATAAGAAGATAGTCAATCCATACCAAGTATAATATCAAAACTCCAAATCTTTAGGAGAACTAAATCAGCAAAAAGTTCAAGTTCTCCAAAAAAAATCAGACAAGAGGACCAGATTCAAGTCTGTTATCAAAGAATCTCTAATGATCGTATTTACATATAGCACATAATGCAGTGGTCTAGGTTGAATACCCATGTGATAGGCAAAATATTCCGAATCAAATCGTAAATGGGACCCATGGTCAAACAAATACTTGCATTCTTTCATAAACATGCATAATACTTTCGGTCACTAATTTTAGAAGTTTCAGAATCATATTCAGTGATAGCATACACTCTGACATGGGCTGATGATTTATGAGGCAGTGACTCTTTCTTCTTGTTCAAGGGGCAGTCTTTTATTTTATGATCCAACTTTCTACAAACAAAATAGACTCCAATCACTCGGAAACACAAATTTATTTCATAATTTAACTTTAACTCACACATGATTGAGTCTTTTGTGATGACTTCCCTTTTCAAATCCCAATGTCTTGACCCTCTAGTTATCACTTTCTGATTCATTTCCAATCATATTTTTATTGATAAACTTGTCCTTATCATTCTTGCCACAGATCTCCAAAAATTCTTTTCATTGTTCCCATTAATGATCAGCCTCTACTTCTAATATAAGGTGGCAAAAGAATATTTTTGATTATCAGAATAATTTTGTACATCAAATATCTTCTTTGTTTGCATCATCCGTTTTTCTACCACCAATGAAATTAGGTTCACCAAACTTTCATTGTGCTACTTTGATTTGATATCCCTGATCAACCCTTTCATCCCATTTAATTAATCAGAAACAATTGAAATAGGATGACCAAATTACCTGATCATCCTTGATTCCTAAAATGCATCAAATAAAATTTCCACCAATCACTATAGTTCACTAGACCTCAATGTTTTTTGCATGTCAACATATCAAATATTTCAGTGATCCTCAAACTGTGCTCTGATACCACCTCTGTCACACCCCTCAAATATATCCATGATTTTTAAAGTTATTTTTCATCACAAACCAATCTAGGATCCATAAAAAGATGAACAACCCAATTCACATCCATAAAACCTGTGCATTTTAAAATCATATATCACATCACTCGATAATTCACATTTATGACAACCCAAGCCAACTTGACAAACATGAACAACATTTATAAATCCACAAGCTAAATAAATTATACAATCAGAACTCCAACTATTCACCACAAGTTCATATCGTCATAAATTAGACTTAACATTCTGAAATTCCAAATAAGAGAGATCTTCTAACACTTTTACACAGTATATCCATTTCGATCATCAGAACAATTAATTACATACAAAATATGCTTATACAACAATAGCATAACAACCGACAAGACTTGCCCATAATTCTGAATAGCTATCCATTGCCTCAGCCCAAATCAAACATCTCGAAGAGTGACAAGCTGACCTGAAAGATTTATATAACAATGGAGTGAGCCAAAAACGGCTCAGCAAGTGACAAAACATATTCAGAACAAAAGGAACGGTTTCAAACGAGTAAGGTATCATAATGTAAGGCAGAATACAAGAATTCTCAAGGATACCATCTCATTAGATACAAAATCATATGCATCAAGTCATTCAAAACATATTTGATTCATAACAAATGGAGCATAGAGTAATTGGAGCATATCAATGGCAGATAGGACATATCAGAACATATCAGTTCATAGCAAATGGAGCACAGAGTAATTGGAGCATATCAATGGCAGATAGGACATTTCAGAACATATCAGTTCATAGCAAATGGAGTACAAAGTAATTGGAGCATATCAATGGTAGATAGGACATTTCAGAACATATTAGTTCATAGCAAATGGAGCACAAAGTAATTGGAGCATATCAATGGCAGATAGGACATTTCAGAACATATCAGTTCATAGCAAATGGAGCACAGAGTAATTGGAGCATCTCAATGGCGTATGAAATGTTCCGGAGCTTATCAACGACATCTGAAACATTTTGAAACATATCAACAGTGGAGGAAACATTTCAGAGCATATCAATAACAAATACCGTACAGAAGCTCAAACGTCGTCTTTGACATTGCAAACATATCAATCTTATCCAAAGCATGTACAGAAACACATAACCAAAGTTCTGGATATCATATCAAACATACAGAAGGTGTAGTGGGATCTCAGTCAGAATGTGATTCATCCATTTCTGAATGACCACCTGACAAAAGTCTCCAACGTTTGGGAGCTCCATCCACCCACGTCTAGGTGAAGTCAGAGGGGGCCGGCAGAGCATCGCAAGCTCTAAGCACATACCCTTTACCATTTCTAGCAAAGGTCCAGAATATCCCACAGAGCGGGACCCCACAGAGCGGGCAATAAGCGCATACCCTTTACCATTTCTAGCAAAGGTCCAGACAATCCCACACACCAGAGTACAAGAGGGCAGTTTTAACAATAAGTAGCATATATCGGAAGCACACGTGAAACAACAAACATACATGTGCCTTTACGAGTCAAATACGATGCAAGCAATAATCTCTCACAAATGTATCCTGATTTGGAATGAAATAAAAGCAAGAGTATACATGGATTTCAAATAATCATATATAACTCAATTCAAATAAGAAGGTTAGATGAATTCGATATCCAAAGGAATGAAACTAGAATAGGCACACATCGAAAGCAAATGCAGAACAATGGGTTATACATTGCCTATAGGAGTCAATACGATATAGCTTAAACGTTACACAATAGTTTTCAAGAATGCAAATAATTTTAAGGACAAGAGCATACAAGAATTCAAAGCAGTAATATAAAGCTCAATTGAATAAGAAGGCTAAAGGATATCAATTTCCAAAGGAATGAAACCAGAATATGAGAAATCGACTAAAGCTCGATTTCTGGCAGAATACAAGAGGCACATTGAACAAATGATTCAAACTATCAATCGTGCTCCAATTTACTCAGAAATAATCATTGGATAATACTTTCAGATAAGACAGGCTTCATATGAATTGAACTATCCAACAGAGAGAGTTACAAATAATTTGGTAAGCAAGAGTCGTAGAACAAAATCTCTGTTGGCAGAATTCATAATGTCAGATGCAACAGATAACTGGGCAGGTGTTTGGATTCCAAATCTTTCAATCCATATATCAAAGAAAGATCTACGAGTCTAGTTTCCAATGAAATCAGTTTTGAACAAATCAGAGTTTCCAACAAAGACTTATAGGTAGCTCGGTATCAAAGGTCAGAATCTCAGAAGTTGCACAGATTTGAATCGTTACGTCTAAACAGGAGATATATCAAATGCAAGGTTAGAACAATTCAAAGTTCCTCATATTCAAAGCAAATGTAGAGATAAAATTGCAGTGAGGAAAGATCAGGATACTTGCAATAGGAAAGATTAGTACAATTACAGGAGGAACGAATCGGGAACTTGCAATAAGAAATATCAGAGCAATTATAGGAGAAACGATCAAGGAACTTGCCTTTCAAGGATTTCGATCCGAAGATCCAAAGAAGGTGCCAGCCCAAATCCTTCTACTTTTCCTCCGTTTCCTCTCTCTGTTTCGTTTTGTGCTCCCGTTTTCTTCCTTTCTTCGCAACTACACCACGTGGCGAATATCGAGGCACAGTCACCTGCTCTCTCATACTCTCATTCCTTCTTTTTCCTTCCCAAACGCAGCTGCCACAGCCGTCGCCGCTGCCGTTGCCGCTGCCACAATCGCAGCCCCTTCCACCGCACTACCTTCCTTCCTCCCTTCTCTCGCAGACATAACTGCTGCACACGCAGTCGCTGCCGCTGCGGCCGTAATCCCGTCCGCAGCCCCTTTTTCCCCCTTTCTTTCTTTTCTTTCCCAGTTGCAACTACCGCAGTCGCAGTCGCAACCATGGCCGCAGCCACCACAGCCGCAGCCTCTTCTTTCTCCCCTACTCTCTTTCCTCTCCTTCTCTTCCAGCTGCAGTTGCCACTGCCACAGCTGCCTCTCCTTCCCCTCTTCCTCTCTTCTTCCCTTTTCCTTCCTCTTCTTCTTCCTTTCCTTCTCTTCTTTCCCAGCTGCACTGCTACAGTCGCAGCCTCAGCCGCGGCCACAGCCTCTTCTTCCTCCCCTGCTCATCTTCCTCTCCTTCTTCTCTTCCAACTGAAGCTGCCATCGCCGCAGCCGCAGCCCCTTCTTTCCCTTCTCTTCTTCCTCTCCTTCCCTTCTTCCTTTCTCTTCCTCTTTCCCTGCCATAGCTGCAGCTGCCACTACCGCAACCGCAGCTACTTCTTTCCCTTCTCCTCTTCCTTCTCCTTCCTTTCTTCTTCTTCTCTCCCCGCTGCAACTGCTGCAGTCGCGGCCGCAGCCACGGCCGTAACCTCTCCCTCCTGCCCTGCTCATCTTCCTCTTCTTCTTCTCTTCCAGCTACAGCTGCCATCGCCGCAGCTGCAGCCCCTTCTTCCCCGGCGTCACACACACCCTCTCCTCTGTTTCCTCTGCAGGAAACAGAGGTATCACAACCTCTTCTCCTGCTTCCTCTTCTTCTTCTCTTCCTCTTCTTCTTCTTCTCCTCTTCGAACGCCCCACACCTCTCCTCTGTTTCCACCTGCAGGAAACAGAGGTGCTGCAGCCCTAGCTGCTGCCACCTCTCGCTCCTCTCCCTCATCCCTCTCTTTTCCCTCTTCTTCTCCTTCTCTTCTTCTCCTCTTCCCTTTTCCTCCCCAATGCCACACACCTCCTCGCTGCAGCCTTGCCGCAGCTATCCTCCTCTCTTCTCCTCCTCCTCCTCCTTCTTCTTCTTCTTCTTCTTCTTCTTCTTCTTCTTCCCTTTTCATCCTCAATGCCCCACACATCCTCTCATCTGTTTCCACCTGTGGGGAACAGAGGTGCTGCAGCCCTAGCTACTGCAGCTGCCTCTCTTTCTCCTCTCCATCTTCCCTCTCTTCTACTTCTTCTTTTCTTCTCTTCTCCCTTTTCTTCCTCTCTTCTTTTCCCTCTTCTTCTCTTCTCCCTCTACTTCTCTTCTTCTTCTCCCCACGCCCCACCGCTTCTCTCTGTTTCTCGAAGAAACAGAGAGAGCGTGGGAGGCGGTGGGATAAAACCAAAATTTTTGGTTTTATTTATTTTCTTCTTTTTACAACTTAACACTTTAGTCCTTGAAATTTCCATATTTACATATAGGTCCTCTTATTTATAAATAAATCTTTATTAATAATTTTCAAAAGTGAGGGATATCACAAGTGTGCTGCAATAGCCAATAGAATTCTGATGGATTTTAGCATTGCTACGGGTGAGAAGGTTTCGTCGTAGTCAACACCTTGCCTTTAACGATACCCCTTAGCCACTAGCATTGCTTTATAGGTCTCTACCTTTCCATCTACTCCGATCTTTTCCTTAAAGATCCACTTGCAATAGATGGGTACAATACCTTCGGGTGCATCAACTAGGTTCCAAACCTTATTGGAGTACATAGAATCCATCTCAAAATTCATGGCTTCTTGCCACTTCCCGGAGTCTATACTCATAATAGCCTCCTCGTAGGTCTGAGGATCAATATCCTCAACATCCTCTCCTCTAATATGTCCCACATATCTCTCAGGAGGATGGGATACTCTATCAGGCCTGCGTAAAGTTGAAACTTGTGTATTAGGTGCCTGAACAGACTCGGGCTGTAGAGTGGAGCTTGAGCTTGGTTCTCCAACCTCGCTCAACTCTATCATTCTCCCACTATCTCCGCCAAGAATGTGTTCCTTCTCAAGGAACACTACTCTCTTAGCTACAAAGACCTTTTGGTCTTCGAGATGATAGAAATAATACCCACAAGTTTCCTTGGGGTATCCCATAAATTTGCATCGCTCTGTCCTTGATTCTAACTTATCGGGGTTGTGTCTTTTAACGTGGGTAGGGCAGCCCCAAATCTTAACAACCTTAAGATCAGGCTTCTTTCCTTTCCATATCTCATATGGTGTAGACACTACCGACTTAGTTGGAACTCTGTTCAGAAGGTAAGCTGCGGTTTCTAGGGCATATCCCCAGAATGAGATGGGTAGGTCAGCGAAACTCATCATGGATTGTACCATATCTAATAACATACGATTTCTCCTTTCAGAGACACCATTGTGCTGAGGTGTATAAGGAGGTGTCCATTGGGATAATATCCCATGGTCCTTGAGGAACTGAGTAAACTCTGTACTTAAGTACTCACCTCCTCGATCTGATCGATGAGTTTTGATACTCTTTCCAGTCTGGTTCTCCACCTTATTCTTATACTCTCTGAATTTCTCAAAGGCCTCGAACTTGTACTTCATTAAGTACACATATCCATACCTTGAGAAATCATCAGTAAATGTAATGAAGTAGGAGTAACCTCCAATGGCATGAGTTGACATGGGTCCACATACATCACTATGTATGAGTTCCAATAACTCAGTGGCTCTCTCTCCAGTTCCACTAAATGGAGAGTTGGTCAATTTTCCACGAATGCAAGGTTCACAAGTTGCATATGACACGTAGTCGAATGGATCTAGATATCCATCATTTAGCAACTTTTGAATCCTTCTTTCATGGATGTGACCTAGCCTACAATGCCACAGGTATGCATTGTTTACCTCCTCTCGTTTCCTCTTAGACACTTACATTCATGATATGTGGAGTAGTGTCTTATATAAACGAACCTTTATGCAATATTCCTCTCGTCAATCTCCCCTCGGCTTTGCTAGAATTTACAATAAATTGTAGATGTAATAAGCAATACTGGTATCCAATACCAATGCACTTTCACAAAAATCTAACAATTGGAGATTGATCATGAATGTACCTGAAGCTTCACCAAGCTTCTTGTTTCGCCCTTTCTACAAGGTACTCTTTGTAGTTCCTCTTCCAGTGCCCATCTTTACCACAGTGGAAGCACTGGCCTTTGTCCTTTGCTGGGTCTTTCTTAGCAACCTTTGCTTTACCTGGTTTGCCCTTACCCTTTCCCTTCTTAAGGGACCTTTCTGCTTTCCTTTTCTTTTTGGTCTCACTAGTGTAGAGAACTGGCTTCTCTTTCTTAATAGTACTCTCTGCCTCCCTCAACATATTGAGGAGCTTTAGAAGAGTCACCTCAAGCTTGTTCATATTAAAATTCATTATGAACTATGAAAAGGAATCTGGTAGGGACTGAAGCACAATGTCCACACACAAGTTATCCTCTAGGACCATTCCTAGACCTGTGAGTTTCTCTATCCACTCAATCATCTTTAGGACATGGTTCTGAACCAGTGTCCCCTCAGTCATCCTAGCGCGGAAGAGGCTCTTGGATATCTCATATCGCTGAGTCCTTCCCTGTTCCTCAAACAATTTGTGGACATGTAGGAGAATGGATATGGCATCCATCTTCTCATGTTGTCTCTGTAACTCAAGAGTCATAGAGAGCCCAACATATAGCACTGAGCAAGAGTGGAGTCATCAATGTACTTCACGTAGCGAGCGATCTCATCCTCGCTTGCCCCTTCTTCGGGCATAGGCATTATTGTATTAAGGACGTACACGATTTTCGCCGCTGTGAGAACAATTCTCAAGTTACTGAGCTAATCCGTATAATTTGGACCAGTGAGGCGGTTGACATCAAGTATGCCACATAAGGGATTTGAAAGCGACATTTTCCGAAAAAAAAGATGCAGCAGAAATGAATAACATGCAGATTTTGCAATAAATTATCAAGATATGGACTTCTATCTTAATATGCTCCCACTATTTTACTAACGAGTCACGCGACACCCTCAGGACGTGAAACGGAAGTCTCCGGCAGACTTCTAGTGGGGACTAGGATCCAATCAGCGTCTTAGTGTAACTTTGAGGGACTCAACCAATCACACTAAGCCTAAAAGGTAGGCAACTCTTGCCGATCACAACTCCTTGTGATTCCCGTCCTGTTCGGCCTCTGAATCACCATGGCCTCTAGGGACTCGACCAACCATGATGCTTGGTTAAGTCAACACCTTCGTTACAAGATGAGTCTGATTTGATGATATACCCTCGAGGGACTCGACCAAGCATACCATGCCCTTAGGTCACCGGTGACATCTCTATGTCGTAAGCAAGATAGCGAATCACGATATAGGTGAGTCTCGAGGGACTCGACCAACTCAACCTACACCGGGAATCGGTTCCTACTTATAACGATGGAAGGCCACGTTGGTCAATCTAATTGCCTCATGTTTACCGACTTAATATTATCGAGAGATGTTTCTATGATTTGGTCTCCTAATATGACATGTCACACATATACATATTTAATATATATCTACATCGCATGTAAATATATATACATATCTAGTATGTGTATAAGCAATCACACCAGATGATCATGGATCACAACCTAATATGATTAGGCCCGAGCCAGTAGGCCTAATCACTCACATCAAGATCTATGCGTGCAACGGTGCATCTTCATGCCCTGTGATCGTCCATCTCGTCCTCGTCG
This sequence comes from Musa acuminata AAA Group, assembly GCF_036884655.1. Classification (NCBI taxonomy): domain Eukaryota; kingdom Viridiplantae; phylum Streptophyta; class Magnoliopsida; order Zingiberales; family Musaceae; genus Musa; species Musa acuminata. Next base: position 25,471,871 of record NC_088342.1, on the reverse strand, counting down.
GTTCCGTCGACATCTTGATGCATCTTCATGCATCACGATTGTCCGTCTCGTGGGTCCTGCTATCGCATCCACGCTCCCGCTGTGCCTCCTCATTGATTACAACTTAATCATAGGAACGCAGGCCCGACAATACACGAGAAATATAATGGAGGCACGCAGACCTCAATAATAATAATCACGAGTACACACATCACACGGTCCATGATCATCCGTCCACATCACAAGTATAAATAATCATCATCATGTAGGACTACGAGATAATAATAAAAATAATAATCAACTAAACCTTTTAATTAATTAATATTTTTTGAAATCAGGGACATGTAGGGAATTTCTCAATTCCTAAGGGTATTTTCGTAATTTAGATAAAAGACAGAAACTGAAATTTCTCAAATTCACAGGAGCAAAATTGTCTTTTTACCCAAAACCCTAATTCCCTCTTACTACTGCCGCCACCGCCACCCTGCTGGCGGCGGCCTGTGCGGCGAGGCGATGGCGCTGCCCTCGTTTGTAGGCAGCACGCCTGTTGGCGGCGCTGCCGCTGCAGGTGCGCGCCCCCCACGGGCGGTTCTACCGGTGGGGCAACGCCCGCAGGCGATGCTGTCCTGCCGGGCGGCCGCCCCTATGGGGTGGGGGGGCGGGGGGTTTCACCCTTGGGAGCAGCGGTGGCAAGCGCCGCTGCCCTACGACGCCTCACCCCGCGGGAGAAGCGACCGTAGGCGCCTCTGCCCGCGGGCTGCCATCCCCGTCGGACGCAAGCTTGCTGCAAGCAGGCCGCCGGCCGGCTACTGCAAACGTAGCCCCTGTGCTGCCCGCCTTCGGTTACGTTGCACGCACGTAGATCGAGGGTAGCAACTGTTGCTGCCCTTCCTTGTTTTTGCGTCAACGATTTTGATGTCAAAATTCTTCCTAAACACAACACACGCAGTTCAAAACCAATCATTTGCACGAACAACCTGCCTTTAATACCACTGTTGGGAAATCTTCGGGGCGTCATCACATGCGCAGTGGAAGAACAACAAAACAAAATCCCTTATTCCCAAAAAGATGTTCGTCGTCGTGCGAAGATTGGTGCGCAAAATCCGCGAAACTCAAAACTACGTATAGAGTAGATTGTGTTACCTAGGGATATCGTATATCCTTGTTTCCTTGCAGATCCTTAGGAGAGGGTGAAGGAGGTCAAGCATCCTCCTCTCTAGCGGTGATCCACATAGTAGGGTTGCGACGACGCTCCTCAAAACTCTAGGCCTGCTCTAAGGTGGAGAGGTAGAGGAGAATAGGAAAGGGAAGCAAAAGCTCTAGCCTCTTGTTAGGATCGGAGCGGCACTAAGAGGGGGGGGGGTGAATTAGTGCAGCGGATTAAAACTTCGATTTTAATAAAATCTTTCGTACGTTAAGAACGAAACTTGAGAAATTTAACTTGAAGGCGTATTCTTAAAGTTGCGCAGCAAGAGTAATAAGGAACTAAAGCAGTAAGAAGATTTGCAGTAATGTAAATGACAATAATAAAAAGCAAACCAGAGATTACGCCGATTTTTAGAGTGGTTCGGTCAAATGACCTACTCCACTTCCGGCAGCATCTCCGATGATTCTCCGGTCTCTTAAACGTCTATCAAACTCGACTCCGGTATCCTTGCTTTATGTTTTTTTGGTTATCGTAGTTAATCCTGCACACACAAACCAAAACTCTACTCCGATCTAGACAATTATTATAAAGCGAATTGACATTCTGTTGCTCGGCACGTCATTGGTTGGCGCTTCGTCCGATTCTTCGGCGCATCGTCCTCTCTTGCGGCTTGTTGCCCAATCGGCGGTTGAACTCCACAATGCCGATATCCTTGGCGCAATTCCGCTCTTGGCCCGATGCCCGACGCCCGAAGCCTTCTGCCATCCAATATCCTGACGTGATCTCCTCCGACGCAACGTCAATTCCTCCTGCGTTAATTGTCTAATCCTGATCGAGTAGACCTGTATCACTCAAAATGTAGTCAAACATTTAAACACAATCAATTAGTTTCATCATCAAAATCCGAGATTCAACAATCTCCCCCTTTTTGATGATGACAACTAATTGATGACTAACGGAGTTAACCTTAACTCCCCGGAGTTTAACTAAACTCCCCCTATCAATATGCCATTGATAGAACACTTGGATTATCCCAAATCCAAGTAACATTCATCACATGTTATGAAAAACATTTAAACTATCATGCAAATATATAATATTTAATTCAATGCATGAAGTCATCAATATACTTCTCCCCCTATGTCATCAACAAAAAGGAGAAGTAGCTCTAGCTATTTTAAAAGATATGCAAGTTTTTGCAACATAAAGCTAGATTTTCATCACAACATATAAGCACAAAAGTATAGCAAGATTCTTAAGTTCAATCATGGCAATTCAACACTTGCTTCTTGAGATGGGCAAGATAATGATGTTCAAGAAGACAACTTTTGCTTCTTGAAATAAGCAAGTTAGCAATCTTTGCTACTTAAGATAGGCAAGCAAGTAATCAAGTTTTTGTATCTTCTTGACTTGTGCAAGCAAGCTATCTCCCCCTTTGTCATTGTCAAAAAGAAGGGAAGACCCATTACATCAATTATGACAAAGGTAAGTATCAATCTTAATTGTGCATCATCATATTTTCAAATTAGAATATGCACATTTTCAAAAACCTTATATTCATTTATGCATGATATTGAATAAATCGATCACCATTATAAGGATATCATACATGATACTAAAATTTTTAACTATTTGTCAACATTTTGATCATGATATCAAATATTCATCATTTAGAGTATTCATGATACAAAACATTAAATCAATATTTATAATACATCATTTTAGCAACAACTCATAGTATTTTAAATCATGATTTACATCATATGTAATACATCACATCATAATTAGAAAGCACAAGTATTGCATATATCATTGCAAATCATAAATGTTTCATATCATGATGGTATCAATTTGTCAAATTATATCCTACCAAAAACTTATCCCCATTTGTATTTCATGCATAATTTCACTTCATCACATTAGGAGTATCAAGAGGAATTAATTGGGTGATGAGATTAATATTTCACGAATACATGGAATTGTATAAAAAAAATCATATCATAAGTGTTTCATACATTCATATCATCACATGAAGGAATATAAACAAAAATTAGTGATGAGATCTTACTACATGAATACAATAAAATTCATATAGCATATCATGGTTTATTAGAATTAGTCTTCCTTTTGGTGAATAGCAAAAAGAGTGGTAGGAGAGCAAGATCTCAATTCATGCATATCAAATATTCAATCATCAAAATCATGAACCATCTAGAAAATTCTCCTCTTTAAATATTCAAAGAGAGAATCATGATGAACATTCTTGGTTTACATAAAGTTTCAAAACATAATTGTCAAGATTATGAATACTAAAAGACTATGAAACATTTCGACAAATCTCCTTTTAAATAGAAAAGAAAATGTTGATTCATAAAGGATTTCATGTTATGAATTTCAAGAGATCAAGATCATGATTTCAATAAAAAATTATTCAAATTTAAATCATCAAAATCATTATCAAAATCCAAGAGATTCACAAAGATGATACAAATGGATTCATCAAAATCAATAAGATTGAGCAAAATAATTTTCAAGAATGTTATCCTCTTTTCGATTATTTCAAAACATATGATTTTGTTTCATTTATACCAAATAAAAACATTTATCATGTTTAAAACCGAAAGAGTAAGATTTATTACAACAAAAATCAATAAGGTACTTTGATTATGGTAAAAATCAATGATCCATAAATCGTAAAAGATTCATCATCCATAATTTCGAAATTTATTAAGCATGATCATTATGCATGACACTAAAACATGGTTTCAAAATGTTTAATATTTTCATTGCACAATTTAATCATTATGCATCATCATTGAAAATCAATATGGAAATCGTCAAAGTACAAATTCTTGCTTCTCAAGCACATATATAAGATTAATCTTACTAGGTGTATAAGAATTAGATTTATATCTAACATTTTACTGCATTAACATAACACATGCAATTTTCAAGAAAATTAATCCTAAACAAAATTAAAAATAACTCAAGAAAGTATTATGTAATATCAAAATAAATTAGTGGGATTTTGATTACCTCATTGTTGTAAGAGGGTGAGGCATAGTTTGCCACCTCGCCTTTCTTGATTTTCTCCTCGTCTTCGGAAGAGCTCAATTCATCCCAACTTTTGTTCTTCTTGCGTTCAAAGCAAGTAGTTCCATTCTTTTTGCTTTTTAATTTTTGTTTCATTTGTAGTTTAAGTTCATCATCACTTGAGCTTATGCTCGAGTGGTATTCATGTGTTCTATGTCCCAAATCCTTCCTATCATTTGGAAGGTTGTTCTCGAGTTTCTTTTTTGTCACATTGTTCATTTCGTAGGTCATTAGAGACCCAATAAGTTCTTCGAGAGGGAATGTTTTAAGGTCCTTGGCCTCTTGAATGGCCGTAACTTTTGGATCCCAACTTTTTGGAAGGGATCTTAAGATTTTAGTGACTAGTTCAAAATTAGAAAAACTTTTACCAAGAGCTTTGAGTCCATTGATGACATCCGTGAACCGGGTGTACATGTCTCCGATGGACTCACTTGGTTTCATCCGGAAAAGTTCGTAAGAATGCACAAGAATATTGATTTTGGACTCTTTCACTCGGCTAGTGCCTTCATGAGTGACCTCTAGAGTTCTCCAAATATCAAAAGCCGAGTCACACATCGAAACGCGATGAAATTCACTTTTGTCAAGTGCACAATATAAGGCATTCATAGCCTTTGCATTTAAAGAAAACATCTTCTTCTCCAAATCATTCCAATGGTTCATTGGGAGAGAAGACATTTCAAATCCATTTTCGACTATGTCCCATAAATTCAAATCCAAAGAAAGTAAGAAAACTCTCATTCGAGTTTTCCAACATCGGAGATGCTGCCGGAACCGTCCGAGAAGAAATCGGGAACGTGTTGGAAGTTCGCCGAAGAAATCGTCGGAGGCTCGCGGAGATCACCAAGAAGGCTCGGCTACTCGTTAAAGTCATCATAAAGATTGGGAGCTTGCAGGGAGTCCGTCGGAAGAGTTCGTCGGAAAAGCTCGCCGGAACAAGACTCGACGTTCGCGGTTAAAAAACTTGCTTAGGATGTTTTTTTTATGTAGTTCACCTGTAATTAGGATTAGGATTAAGAGATAATCCTATATCCTGGTTAGGGGCCAACTGGGGCCAAAATCAGATTTGGTTTGGGCGAAAAATAAGCCAAACCAATGAATCGGAAAGTCAGGCGGTGGAACCGCCTGGCTGGGCGGTGGCACCGCCCAGCACCCGAGTGCTGGGCGGTGACACTTCCTTGGCTGGGCGGTGGCACCGCCCAGCACCCGAACGCTGGGCGGTGGCACCGCCTGGCTGGGCGGTGGAACCGCCAGCACCGGGAACCCTAAGAGAATTCAAATTTTGGAGCCCAAAATTTGAATCCTCTTGAGGCCTATAAATACCCCTCAAATCTCAGCTGAGGTTACAACTTTTGAGAAGCATTTTGATTGAGAGAAAAGTCTTAGAAAGTCTTAGCAAGTCTTGTTTTCAATTTGCTAGAGAGTTCTCCTCCTTCTTTCTTATTGAAAATTTGTAAGAGGTTGAGCTGCTTGTAAAAGGTTGTAAGAGGGGTGTTTACCCTTCCATTTCAAGAGACTTGCTAGTGGAAGGTGGGAGCCTCATCGAAGAGGGGCCTCGCAAGTGGAGTAGGTCATTTGACCGAACCACTCTAAAAATCGGCGTAATCTCTGGTTTGCTTTTTATTATTGTCATTTACATTACTGCAAATCTTCTTACTGCTTTAGTTCCTTATTACTCTTGCTGCGCAACTTTAAGAATACGCCTTCAAGTTAAATTTCTCAAGTTTCATTCTTAACGTACGAAAGATTTTGTTAAAATCGAAGTTTTAATCCGCTGCACTAATTCACCCCCCCCTCTTAGTGCCGCTCCGATCCTAACACCTCTGAGGCTCTGAATCCCTCCTATTTATAGAGGTCCCCTATCAAACCCTAATGGGTCCTCCCCTAGTGGGTATTGGATCTGCATCCAATAAGACAAGGGCTCCGTCGGATATCTCATATCCGAACCTCTATTCATCGCAATGCCTACCATATGTGTGTGACCCTTTAGGCCCAATATCGAGCTAGCCGTGAGTCATACTTGTTAGAACTCCTTCTAACTTAGTGAATTATTATCTCTGTAATAATTCACTCGACTCATCGACTATGGACGTACTAGGCCACTACGCCGTAGTCCCCAAACGATACAAGGGAATCCAATCCATTGGACCTGTCTGTCCTTAGTTACCGTGTACCTATAGTCCCTCATCTATCTAATATCCCAAAGACCATATATCGAGCATGGTGTTGTCAGACCCATACGGTTTCTACTCGAGTCTCGCTCTAATCGGAGTCTCCCGGAGAACTCTTTCTCTCTCAACCCGAATGACCCTGGCCAGGGATTTGTCTAAGCAAGAATACATGGGATATTCCTCTCATGACGCCGAGAGTAGATGATCCTCTATTGACACTCAATAGCCCTTGTAAGGTCGACTACCACTCCCAATAACCAACTGTACTAGATCTGGGACAGCCAAACCTATAAGTCTGGTATCAAAGAGTATAGCACTCATACATGACATCCTTGGTGTCTCATGTCTAAGGACCAGATATACCACTAGGACTACGGAATCGCTGTCTGACAATAAGGCATCATCAACCATCCAGCATTCCGTAAGAGGATCAATCAGTGAACTCATTCTCCAATGAGCACCTGTACTGTATCCCTAGTGTCCCTACACGAGCAGTTATGAGACCAGCTGCATCCATCATATGGACGGGTATACAGCACACCAATCTGTCCGGTTATCACGATGTCCCTCTCGAGTAACCTATGACTGGGATTATTTAGTATATGTGTTTAAAGGTGAATCGATCTCATAATCGTGATCTCATCACGATCCGATCCCATTGCACAAATCAAAGGACATCACAATATATATATGCACATATGCAATAGTTATAAAGTGATATACACCAAAATATAATAAGCAAAAAGATTCTATATTAAGTCACACGTGCCATCACTCACGTGATTAGCTTGCTGGGCACCTATGACTAGCACCAAGCTGTGGTACCGCTAGACTGGCCGGTGATACCGCCCAGTGCAGTGTCAGTGTCAGACTGACACTGGCGGTAGTATCGCCCAGCACAGGAAGTGGTACCACCCAGACCTAGGAAACTCGGGATAAGATATTTTTAGGTTCCAAGTTTGAATCAACTTGAGGCCTATAAATACCCCCTCTTATTCATGGTTAACCAACACAACTATTGAGAGTAAAAAGGAAAGAAACTCTGCTGTAATCTTGTGTGAAACTCCTCTCAAAGTTCTAAGTGTTAGAATAGTTTGAGAGAGGAGTGATTGAGGGTGTAAGGGTTATCTCCTAAACTTGGCAAAAGGAGAAAAAGCTGTAAGAAGGAGGTTGATTTTCGCCTATAAAGGACGATCGATTGTGGATGCTAGTTGCCTTGACGGAAGAGGAATTGGCGGAGTAGATGTAGGTCATGACGATCGAACTACTATAAAATTTATGTGTTCTTTGGTTTGCATTTCTATTTGTGCAATTTATCTTTACTACAAACCTTTACTTATTTTACTATGCCTACTCTCTTCCATAAGCTTTCAAAATTATTACCTTTACGAAATGATTTTTCGTCAGAAACGATTTTTATTGAACAAAGTTTTAATCGAGACGTAATCTTTCCATTGCACTAATTCACCTCCCCTCTTAGTGCCGACCCCTTTCCTAACAATTGGTATCAGAGCCTCGTTTTCTCATTTGGTTTAACACCCAAAGAGAAATGACTTACTCTCTCATTCGTCCTCCCTTTTTCAATGGGATGGACTACACTTATTGGAAAACTCGAATAAGAGTTTTCTTACTTTCGTTAGATTTAAATTTATGGAGTATTGTGGAAAATGGTTTTCGAATGTCTTCTCTTCCAATGAACAATTTGAATGATTTGGAGAAAAAGATGTTTTCTTTAAATGCTAGAGCTATGAATGCTTTATTTTGTGCCTTAGATAAAAATGAATTTAATCGGGTTTCTTTGTGCGAAACGACTTTCGATATTTGGCACATTCTCAAAATCACACACAAAGGCATGAATAAAGTTAAAGAGTCTAAAGCTAATCTTTTATTGCATAATTTTGAACTTTTTCGAATGAAGCCTAGTGAAACCATTGTTGACATATATAACCATTTTACGGATGTCGTCAATGGTTTAAAAGCTCTTGGCAAATGCTTTTCTAATTTTAAACTTGTTAACAAGATTTTACGATCGCTTTCTAAGAATTGGGATTCCAAAAATAATGGCTATACCAGAATCAAAAAATTTGAATACTTTTTTGATCGAAGAACTTATCAGGTCTCTAATGACCTATGAAATGACATGCAATACAATAAAGAACTTGAGAATCACCTTCCAAAGAACAGGAAGGATTTTGGACTAAGAACCATCGAAGACCACTTGAGCATAAGCTCAAGTGATGGTGAATATGAACTCCTCACTATGAAATTTAAAAGGTTAATAAAACAAGAGTTAAAGAACAAAAATAAACTTAAAAAGAACATAACTACTTGCTATGAATACAAGAAGAAAGAAGCTTTTTGGGATGAATCATGCTCATCCGAAGACGAGGAAAAAATCAACAAAGACGAGGTGGCAAACTACGTCTTAACGGCTTTCGATGATGAGGTAATCAAAATGCCCTTAGTTTACTTTGAAATTACATAATGCTTTTTATGAGTTATTTTTAATTTAGTTTAGAATAATTATTTTTAATGAAAATTACATGTTTAATAATGTAATGAAAATATAAAAAATTAGGAATCATGCTTATCATGCTAGTAATTTTGAAAATGATAATGACAAATGCATGTTTCATGATAAACAAACAAAATGATTTTAAATGCCTTATGAAATCATGCTTGATGTTTTAATGATGAAAATACAACTAAATGTTAGATTTAAATCTAATGATTAATCCTATGTTTAATGTGTTATTATTTTTGTCATGATGATTTTGATTGAAGATGATTTGAAATCATGCTTAATGAGTTTATCTTTCTAAATTATGCATGATGATTCTTGCGATTTATAGATAATCAATTTTTACCATAATGAAAGTGACTTTTTCAGTTTTAAAAATAATGCATGTTTTTGATTTGACATAACTTAAAAAGGCATGCTAATATGAAATCAATCACTTAAAATGAAACACATAAAAAGGAAAATATATTATCATTGGAATTAAAATAATGAATCAATTTATGAATTTTGTGAACCATGAAATTGATTTTGATGAATCTATTTGTATTATTTTTATGAATCTCTTAAAAGTGACTTTGTTGATTTAACAAGTTGAATGATTTAAAGATAAATGATGATTTTTCTCTTGATTATAACTTGTGATTTTTTTTTATGAATCATCATCTTAATTTTGAACTCCTATCTTTCTTCTTACCATTTATCTAAAAAGGAGAGATTGATGAATCTATCTATTTTTTTTAATCTCTTGAAAATGATTTTCATTTGATGATTTGAATATGAATGAGTTTTATCTTGATTTTTTTGAGATTTATAACTTGAGATTTCTTATGCTTAAATCAAGATTTTATATGCATGAATTTAAATCTTTTTCTCCTAAGTTTCTTTTACGATTTACTAAAGAGAATATCTTTTTCAAAATTCAAGACTTAAAATTTTTTTAAAATTTCTTTTATTTTATGATCTCCTAAGAATTCTTTTTGTCATTTTTATTTAAGAGGAGATTTATTAAAATGAATCATAGTTTCTCTTGATTTCTTGTAATTATAACTTGAGAATTATTTTTATAAATCAAAATTGTTTACTATGATTCGTTCTTTTTGCTATTTGAGTTATGTAAAAAGAATCATAATATGTCTCTTGTTATTCACAATTTATCTTCATGATTTGTATATCTCATCACTAATTTTTATTATTAATTTTCATGTGATGATATGAAATTATGCAATACTCATGATATTATACAAATGAGAAGTTATGATCATGCATGATAAGATATAATGACATTTAGATATCATCATGAATTGAAATACTATGATTTGTTGTTAAAATGATGTATTATGAATGTCTTAATATCATGTATGATATGCTCAAAATAATGATGAATATTTTAAAAATAAATATTTGTATCATGTTTGATTATTTTACATTTTAATAATGTACATGATGAGTTGTAGTGATGATTGATTTATTTTTGGTATAATGCAAGAAAAATGAAATGTAAGATTTTAAAATTGTGCATATTTCAAGTTGAAACTATAATGATGCACAAATATATTAAAATAAGGTTGAAACTTTATCTTTGTCATGCTTTGAAAATTGTTGTAAAGGGAAAAAGAGATATAAAATTGTATTCATCCCTTCTTTTTGACAATGACAAAGGGGGAGATAGCTAACTTGCTAGCTAGCTTACTGTTAGAACCCTTGCAGATTCTAAACTTGGGGTTGATCTCTTTAGGGGATCGACCTCCTTGGAACTCTATAGGGGTTCCTCCCTCCAAGTTGCTGCTCAAAGGCTGCAGAAAAGATTCATCTATTGCTTATCAAAAGAGGAGGAATACATGGCTATTTATAGGATTTCTAAACCTTAACTCCTAATATGACTCATACTCAAGACTCATACTTCTAACCAACTCCTAATAGGACTTCTACTCAAGACTCCTATTCCTTTACAACTCATAATTCTTTTCTAAGAAACAACCTCCTAACCCTGGCCGGCCTCTTCACCTCTTTAATAGGGGTCGGCTTAGGTAGGTTTTACATGAATGTCCCTCTCAATTAGGACTCTCCTAGCTAGAGTCCTAACACTTACACAAGTCAAGAAGAGCTAAAATTTACTAGCTTGTAAATTGCATGGAGAAAGAAGTGCTATCTTGCCTATCTCAAGAAGCAAAACATGCTAACTTGCACATCTAGCAAAATTGACAAATTTGCATATTTCAAGAAGCAAGAGTTGCTTTCTTGAACATCTCAAAACTGCTAGCTTGCATGTTCTAAAATGTTATAAAATTTGTTAGCTTGTATGTTATAGACTTGCTATCTTACTACCTTGCATATCTATGATGATAGCAAAATTGCATTATGATAAAACTGGAGGTTATGTTAATTATGTAATAATTTGAACTTCTATGTCCAAACACTTGATAGTTGGAACTTCCCCTTTTTATTGATGACAAAGGGGGAGAAGTATGATCATGTTATGCATGATGACATGTTGTAAATATTCATGATGAAATTTATAATAACTTGAATTCAGCTTGAATTCAAGGTTCGATCAATATGACATATTGATAGGGGGAGTTAAGGTTAACTCCATCATCAAATGGTTGTCATCATAAAAAAGGGAGAGATTGTTGAATCTCGTATTTTGATGATGAAACAAATTGATAGTATTTATGATTTGATCTACATTTTGAGTGATGCAGGATGCTTTGATAAGAATGAGACAATTAAACCAGGAAGAATCATGTTGGGCTAGAGAATGTCAGAAGATTGGATGTCGGGTTGGAGGATTGGTCGACGTATCGATAGAAGGCTTCGAGCCATGGATTCAGGCATCAGGCAAAGGAGAGCAGATATTGCGCCAAAGATATCGGAGATGCGGAGTCAATTGGCCAATTGGGCAATAGGCCGCAAGAGAGGACGATGCGTCGAATAATCGGACGAAGCGTCGAGGGACCAATGACATGCCGAACAACATGATTCATACTTAGTATTAATTGTCGAGATCAAAGTGTGTTTTTACATGTGCAGGATTAACTACGATAGCAAGGCATAAAGCAAAATGAAGTCTCAGAGTCAAGGATGCGATTTCGTTGGGAGTTTGAGAGTTCGTCAGAAATCCGGACGTTCGTCAAAAGTTCTGTCAGAATTGGCAGAGAAGTCTCGGAGCTTGCTAGAGAAGCTCATCAAAACTCGCCAAAAAGATCGTCGTGAAATCCAGGAGCTTGCCGAGAGTCCGCGGGAAGTTTGTCGAAAGATCGCTGGAAGCTTGCAGGAAGAAACCAAGACCTAGGGACTTGTTTAGCTTAAGTGTGCCTTAAATTTCATAGTTAGCATGTAATTGGGATTGGATTTGGGCTAACCCAATTAGGGGCCGGGTGGGCCCATGTAAGGAGTGTGTTGGGCCCAATGAGAGGCCCAAATAGTGACCCAAGAGATTGCGCCGTCATAGCACAATCTTCGAGACTTTGTTAGGCGGTGGTATTGTTGGTCTTGTTGAATCTCGGATTTTGATGATAAAATCAATCAATATGTGTTTATGTTTTAATCTACGTTTTGAGTGACGCAGGATGCTTCGATCAGGATGAGACAATTAAAAGCAGAAAAAATCATGTTGGGCCGGAGGAACACGTCAGAAGATTGGACGTCGGGCTGGTGGATCGGTCGACGTATCGACAAAAGGCTTCGGGCCGTGGATTCGGGCATCAGGCGAAGAAGAATGGATATTGCGCCAAGGATATCGGAGTTGCATAGTCAACTGGTCGATTGGGCAAAAGGCCGCAAGAGAGGTCGATGTGCCGAAGAATCGGACGAAGCGTCGAGGGACCAATGACATGCCAGACAACTTGATTAATGCTTAGTATTAGTTGTATAGACTGAAGTGTGTTTTTACATGTGTAGGATTAACTACGAGAGCAAGGTATGAAGCAAAATGAAGTCCCAAAGTCAAGATAGAGATCTTGTTGGGAGTTCAAGAGTTCGTTGGAAGTCCGGACGTTCATCGGAAGTTCTGTAAGAACTAGCTGAGAAGTCGCGGAGCTTGCTAGAGAAGCTCATCGGAACTCACCAAGAAGATCGTCATGAAGTCCAAGAGCTTGTCGAGACTCCGCCGGAACATTGCCGAGAGTTCGTCGGAGGTTCGCTGGAAGATCACCGGAAGCTCGCCGGAAGAATTGACATAAGGATTTGTTTAGCTTAGAATATGTCTTAGGAATCATAGTTAGGACGTAATTAGGATTAGATTTAAGCCAACCCAATTAGGGTCTAGCTAGGCCCATGTAAGAACTGTGTTGGGCCCAAATAGTGCCCCAAGAAGATTCACCATCGTGGCACAGTCTTCGAGATTGTGTCAGGCGATGGTACCGCCAATCTAGGCGGTTGTACCGCCCCTGGCAGGGTGCCAGGCGGTGGTACTGCTAGTCTGGGCAATGGTACCGCCCTGCACAGTCTCCTAGGTGGTGGTACCGCCAGACTTGGGCAGTGGTACTGCCCAAGACAATGTCAGCCAAACCAACACTGGGCGCTAGGACCCCGGAAATCCGAGAGATGACACATTTGAGCTCCAAATTCAAATCAGTTGGGAACAGAAAAACACTGAAAATCCAATCTTACTCTATGATTTTTAGAGCTCAAAAGTGTTGTATAAGCAAAAAGTTCTCCTCCCTCTTTTCTTCCAAGTTTCGATCATTCAAGAGAGGAGTGAAAATTCTGTATGGGTTGTCTCCTAGGCCTGTCAAAAGGAGTGAAACTATAAAAAGGTGATTGGCCTTCGCCTATTGAAGGAAGGCTTCTAGTGGACGCCGGTTACCTCATCGGAGGAGGAAGCCGAAAGTGGATGTAGGTCAAGATTGACCGAACCACTCTAAATCTCAGTTTGCATTTTATTCTTACTATTTCCTTACTGTAAACCTCTTTAAGTGCTTACTGCTTTCAAGCTATCTTTACGAATACACTTTCAAAGTTATTATCTTTATGAAACGGCTTTTTTGTCGGAATCGGTTTTCAACATATGAGAGATTTAACGAAGTTGACATTTTTATCTGCTGCACTAATTCACCCTCCCTCTTAGTATCGACCTTGATCCTAACAATTGGTATCAAAGCCACGGTTTTCTAATTTGGTTTAACACCCAAATAGAAAAGGCTCTTTTCGGCTTCCAAGAGGGTCACTCTCTCATTCGTCCTCCCTTTTTCAATGGGACGGACTACACTTATTGAAAAACTCGAATGAGAGTTTTCTTGCTTTCATTGAATCTCGATTTATGGCACATAGTCGAATTTGGTTTTCAAAGGTCTTCTCTTTCGATGAACCATTGGAATGATTTAGAGAAGAAGGCTTTATATCTAATTGCAAAGGCTATGAATGTCTTGTTTTGCGCATTAGATAGAAATGAGTTTAATCATGTTTCTACTTGTGAAACGGCTTTCGATATTTGGTGCACTCTTGAAATCACACATGAAGGAACTAGCAAAGTTAAAGATTCAAAAATTATTTTTTTAATGCATGATTTCGAGCTTTTTCGAATGAAGCCGAGCGAAACCATTGTTGACATGTGCACCCGTTTTACGGATGTCATCAATGGCTTAAATGCTCTTGGTAAATGTTTTTCGGATTTTGAACTTGTAAACAAGATTTTGCGTTCTCTTAATAAGAGTTGGGATTTAAAAATAATGGTTATTCAAGAATCAAAAAAATTGAACCAATTTCCAATCGAAGAACTAATAGGGTCCTTGATAACCTATGAAATAACGTATAATGCACGTAAAGAACTTGAGAACCACCTTCCAAATAATAGGAAGGATTTCGAACTAAGAACATTTGAAGACCACTCGAGCAAGCTCAAGTGATAGTGAACATGAACTTGAACTCACAAAGAAATTTAAAAAATTAAGGAAACAAAAATTAAAGAACAAAAAGAACACAACTACTAGCTTTGAATACAAGAAGAAGAATACAAATTGGGATGAATCGAGCTCCTCCGAAGACGAGGAGAAAATCAAGAAAGGCGAGGTGGCAAACTACGCCTTAACGACATTCACCAATGAGGTAATCAAAACCCCCTTAATTTATTTCGAAATTACATGATGCTTTCCATAATGCATTTTCTTTTTTAGGTATAGAATTAATTTTCTTAAAAATTACAAGTTTAAATAATATAATGAAAATGCTAATGAATTAGGATTATGCTTATCATGCTAACCTTTCCAATGATTTTAAAAATAATCATGAAAAATGCATATCTTATGATAAACAAACAAAATAATTTTTGATTGAAAATATGAAATAATGCTTGATGATTTAATAATGCATAATGATGTTTTAATACCATGATTGATGATTTTTTTTTATGCATGAGATTTTAAAGTTATACATGATGATTTTTGTGGATTATTGATCTTGATGGTTTTTATGACGGAATTTCTTTTTCGATCCTAAACGATTGATGATATATATTCTTTTTCTCACAAAAAGGACAAAGGCATGCTTGTATGAAACAACTAAATAGAGAAAAGCATTTTTCTTAAAAATTATCTTTCTCTATCTTATTGACTTTGATGAATCTATTTTATCATCTTTTTCTGAATCTCTGGAAAATGATTTTGATTTGATGATTTGAATTTGAATAGGCTTTATCTTGATTTTTTGAAATTTAAAACTTGAGATTTACTCTATAAAAATTGAGATCTTTTATCCTCAATGTTTCTTTTTGCCATCTACCATCAAAATGAATCATGATTGGTATCATTGCTATATTTTTTCTTGTCGTGTACTAAAGAGAAAATTTTCCTAAATGAATCATGATTTTTCGGAACCACAATTTTTTTTTATGATTCATAATGAATTGAGAAATTTTATATGCTTAAATTAATATCTTGTTCTCATACAAGATTGAATGAATTTTATCTATATCATGATCTCCTAAGAATTCCTTTCATTTTTTATTTAAAGAGGAGATGTGTCAAAATGAATCATGTCTTTAGGTATTCAAGTGATTTTATCTTTCATGACAAGATGTGATTGTATTTATGGCTTGTATGCCTTGAAATGATTAAAATATTTTACACTATTTTATTCTTCCCTTCTTCTTTCTTGTTTACAATGATAAAATGGGGAGAAATTTTGATCATGCATGGTAGGATATAATTGCTATAATGAGAATTTTACACTTTTACATGCCTTAATAACATGTTGGAAATTATGTGCTTTGGATACAAAAATTTCCATGATGATGTGCATGTTTTATCTACATGATTGTCTTGATCCTTGCAAAAATGAAGCTTGATCCTTGCAAAAATGGATTTGATCCTTGCAAAAATGAAAATAAATATTTGTATCATGTTTGATGATTTTATATTTTAATAATATGCATGATGAGTTGTAGTGATGATTGATTTATTTTTAATATCATGCATAAAAAAAATTGAAATGTAAGGTTTTGAAAATGTGCATGTTTTAATTTGAAAATATAAGGATGCACAAATAAGATTGATACTTAACCCTTACATGATTTGAAGATTATAGTAAAGGGAAATGAATTACACTATTGTATTGTTATTCCCTTCTATTTGACAATGACATAGGGGGAGCAAATTTTCCTAGCTTGCAAATCTCAAGAGAAGCAATGTGTGCTAAATTATACATTTTGAGAAGAAATTGCTATCTTGAAACATCACCAAGAGTTGCTAGCTTGAAATCTCAAGAAGAAGCAAAACATGCTAACGTGCACATCTAGCAAACTTGCATATTTCAAGAAAGCAAGAGTTGCTTTCTTGAACATCTCTAAATTGCTAGCTTGAACATCTAGCAAACTTGCATATGTTCTAAAATGCTGTAACATTGCTAGCTTGTAAGATGTAGAGCTTGCTATCTTGAACATCTTAAGAAACAAAAATTACAAAAGTGCTATCTTGCCTATCTCAAGAAGCAAAACATGCTAACTTGTGCATCTAGCAAAGTTGAAAAAATTTACATATCTCAAGAAGCAAGAGTTGCCTTCTTGAACATCTCTAATTTGCTAGCTTTCATGATGTAGAAATTGCTATCTCAAAAGAAGCAAAAGTGCTATCTTGTATGTTGTAAAACTTGCATATCTAAAACTTGATAGCTTGAATGTTCTAAGCATGATGTAACACTTGCTAAATTTTCTAGCTTCAAAACTGTATGATGATAAAACTTGATATTATGTTTTTCATGCAATGAGTTAAATTTATATTCCAAACACAAGAATAGTTGTACTTCTCCTTTTTGTTGATGACAAAGGGGGCGAAGTATGTTGATTATATGTCATGATTTTATCATGACATGTTACTTGGATTTTTGAATCCAAGAGTTTATATCAATATGGCATATTGATAGGGGGAGTTTGTTGAAACTCCGGGAGTTAAGGTTAACTCCGTTGTCGATTGGTTGTCATCATAAAAAGGGGGAGATTGTTGACTCTCGGATTTTGATGATGAAACTAATCAATATGTGTTTATATTTTAATCTATGTTTTGAGTGATGTAGGATGCTTCGATCAGGATGAGACAATTAAAGCAGTAAAAATCATGTTGGGTCGGAGGAACATGTCAGAAGATAGAACGTCGAGCAGGTGGATCGGTCGAAGTATTGACAAAAGGCTTCGGGCTGTGGATTCAAGCATCAGGCGAAGAAGAAAGGATATTGCGCCAAGGATATCGGAGCTGCGGATTCAACTGGCTGATTGGGCAATAGACCACAATAGAAGACGATGCGCCGAAGAATCGGACAAAGCATCGAGGGACCAATGACATGCTAGACAACTTGATTAATGCTTAGTATTAATTGTCTAGATCGAAGTGTGCTTTTACATGTGTAGGATTAACTACGAGAGCAAGGCATGAAGCAAAATGAAGTCCCGAAGTCAAGATCGAGATCACGTTGCGAGTTCGAGAGTTCATCGGAAGTCCGGACGTTCGTCGGAAGTTCTGCGGGAACCAACCGAGAAGTCCCGGAGCTTGCCAGAGAAGGTCATTAGAACTCGCCACGAAGATCATCGTGAAGTCTAGGAGCTTGCCGGGAGTCGGCCGGAATATTGCCGAGAGTTCGTCGGAGGTTCCCCGGTGTTAGGATCAAGAGCACTAAGAGGGGGGGGGGGGTGAATTAGTGCAGCGGAAAACCTTCTGCGATTAAAATCGAAAACTGCTTTCGTTCGATAGAAGTGATTTTGGTAAGAAAGTCGATTCATAAATCACTTCAACTTTTGACTAGGAGAGATGCAGCAAAGATATGAACGCAGTTTGCAGTTATGATGGAGATCATAATATAAGCGCAAACTGAAATACGACGTTCGTACGATAAAAACAATTTCGGTATAAAAGCTGATTCGTAAATCACTTTAACTTGAGATAAGGTGAGATGCAGTTAAAGCAAAGATATAAAGTCAGTTTGTAGTTATAATGGAAATCAGAACGTAAGCGCAAACTAAAGTACGAAGTTCGTACGATAAAACTGATTTGCGTCTTAAACCTCGATTCGGAAAGCACTGAACTTTGAAACACATTCGTAAAAACACAGAAGGCAGTAAGCTGTTGAGGAGGTTTGCAGTAAAGATAAGATGCTCAAAGTAAATGTAAACCGAGATTTAGAGTGGTTCGGTCAATCTTGACCTACTCCACTTTTGGCTTCCTCCACCGACGAGGTCACCAACGTCACCTAGAGGCCTTCCTTCAATAGGCGAAGGCCAACCACCCTTTTACAGTTTCACTCCTTTTGACGGGCTTAGGAGACAACCCTTACAGAATTTTCTCTCGTCTCTTTACAACTCAGAACTTGGAAGAACAGAGGGAGAAGAACTATTGGCCTTTATAACAATTTTGAGCTCTAAGAATCACACAAAAGGATCAAGATTTCGGTGTAAGTTCATACTCTTTCAGTGCTGAATGGGTGGGGTATTTATAGGCCCCAACCCAGTTCAAATTTGGAGCTCAAAACTGTCAATTCCCGGAATTCTGGGATCAGGCAGTTGCACCTCCTGACTGGAGCGGTTGCACCGCCTGGCAGAGCTCGAAGACTGAGCCTCTAGGCGGTGCTACCTCCTGTCAGGGGCGGTTGCACCTCCTGACAGAGCTCGAAGACCGAGCTCAGGAGGTTGCACCTCCTGACTGAGGCAGTTGCACCTCCTGACTGAGGCGGTTGCACCGCCTGGCAGAGCTCGAAGACTGAGCTCAGGCGGTGCCACCTCCTGTTATGGGAGGTTGCACCGCCCAGTCTCGCTCGGAGACTGAGCCCCAAGTGGTGCCACCGCCTGGCTGGGGCAGTTGCACCTCCCAGTCTCGCTTGGAGACTGAGCCCAGGCGGTGCAAGCTCCTACCTTGGGCGGTTCAACCGCTTGGCAGAAATCAGGGTCCGAATGGGTTCATCCATTCAACCCAATTTGAGTTTTTCAGGGGCCCAATTGCCCCAAGATTAAGTTAATGGGATCACTTCCCATTTCTAACTTAATCAATGTGCTAACTATGATTTTTCCTAAGACATTTACTGCAACTTGCTCCGGTGCGTCAATCGCTTCTTCTGGCGAGCTTCCGGCGAACTTCCGTCGATCATCCGATGAACCCTCGGTGATGCTTCTGCGGACTTTCGGCAAACTCCTGGACTTACGATGATTCACTTGGCGAGTTCCGACGAGCTTCTTTGGCAAGCTTATGGACTTCTCGGATTTGTTCCCGCAGAACCTCCGACGACTGTCCAAACTTCCGTCGAACTCCCAAAGTGATCATTGTCTTGACTCCGGCGCCACTCCTGCTGCATGTCTTTCTTCCATCGTAGTTAATCCTGCACACTTAAAACAAAACTTCGAACGAGACAATTAATCCTAAGCAATTAACCAAGTTGTCCGGCATGTCATTGGTCCCTCGACGCTTCGTCTGATTCTTCGGCACATCGTCCTCTCCTGCAGCCTATTGTCCAATCGGCCAGTTAACTCCGCAACTCCGATATCCTTGGCACAATACTAGCTCTTCTTGGCCCGATGCCCGAGTCCACGGCCCGAAGCCTTCTGTCGATACGTCGACCGATCCACCGGCCCGAAGCCTTCTGTCGATACGTCGACCGATCCACCGGCCCGACGTCCAATCTTCTGACATGTTCCTCCGGCACAACATGATTTTCCTACTTTAATTGTCTCTGTTGAATCTCAGATTTTGATGATAAAATCAATTGATGGGTTATTTGATCTAATCCATATTATTGAGTTAAGTGTGCAGGGTTAACTATGATAAACCAGAAAACACAAAGCAAGTATACCGGAGTCAAGTTCGATGGACGTTTAAGAGTTCGAAGAATTGTCGGAGATGTTGCCGGAACCAACCGAAAAGAAATCGGGAACCTGTCGGAATTTTCGGAAGTTCGCCGAAGAGATCGTCGGAGGTTCACGGAGATCAACGAGAAGGCTCGGCTACTCATTAAAGTCATGACAAGTTCGGGAGCGTGCTTGGAGCCCGTCGGAAAAAGTTCGTCGGAAAGCTCGCCGGAACAAGACTCGACGTTCGCGGTTGAAAAACTTGTTTAGGAGGTGTTTTTTTGTTATATAGTTAACTTGTAATTAGGATTAGGATTAAGAGATAATCCTATATCCTGGTTAGGGGCCAACTGGGCCCAAAATTAGACTTGGTTTGGGCTAAGTTTGAAGCCCAACCAGACTGGGCGGTTGCACCGCCCAGCACCCGAGAGCTGGGCGGTGGCACTGCCCAGTGCCCGAGAGCCAGGCGGTGGCACCGCCCAGCACTGTCAACGCCTGACACTGACAGGCGGTGGAACCGCCACTGCCAGGCGGTAGCACCGCCAACATCGGGAACTCCACGAGAATTCAAATTTGGAGCCCAAATTTGAATCCTCTTGAGGCCTATAAATACCCCTTAAATCTCAGCTGAGATTACAACTTTTGAGAAGCAATTTGATTGAGAAAAAAAGTCTTAGAAAGTCTTAGCAAGTCTTGTTTTCATTTTGTTAGAGAGTTCTCCTCATTCTTTCTTGCTGAAATTTTGTAAGAGGTTGAACTGCTTGTAAAAGGTTGTAAGAGGGGATTTACCCTTCCATTTCAAGAGATTTGCTAGTGGAAGGTGGGAGCCTCATCGAAGAGGGGCCTCGCAAGTGGAGTAGGTCATTTGACGGAACCACTCTAAAATCGGCGTCATCCTTGGTTTGCATTTCATTATTGCCATTTACATTATTGCAAACCTTCTTACATGCTTTAGTTCCTTATTACCTTTGCTGCACAACTTTAAGAATACGCCTTCAAGTTAAGCTTTTCAAGTTTCGTTCTTTTCGTACGAAAATTTTGTCGAAATCAACATTTTAATCCGCTGCACTAATTCACCCCCCCCCTCTTAGTGCCGCTCCGATCCTAACAGTCTCATCCTGATCGAAGCATCCTGTGTCACTCAAAACGCAGATTAAATCATAAACATATATCAAGTGGTTTCATCATCAAAATATGTGATTCAACAATCTCCCCCTTTTTGATGATGACAACTACTTGATGACGGAGTTAACCTTAACTCCCGGAGTTTAAACAAACTCCCCCTATCAATATGCCTTATTGATAGAATCTTGAATTCAAACTGAATTCAAGTCATTGGAATATTCATCATGAATACTTGCAACATGTCATCATGAACTTATGCATAAACTTATGCATAACATGTCATGTCATCAACACACTTCTCCCCCTTTGTCATCAACAAAAACGAGAAGTACCACAATCAAGTGTTTGTGATATTGGTTCAACTTATTGCATGAAAAACATAATATCAAGTTTTATCATCATGCAAGTTTGCTATTATCAAATATCAACATGTAAAATTGCGATGTAAGCTTTTGATATCATAACGCAAACATTTCAAGTGTTTATCAATTGTAGCATTTCATCACATGGTAAGATATCAACGCGTAAAATTACGATACAAGTTCTTGATATCTTAACGCATGATGCAAACATGGCATAATGCAAATTTGGCAATCATAGCATCAATTCATATATCTCTTGATGATGCAAGCATTGCAAATATAGCAATCATATTAATTCATATATCTCTTGATGATGCAGGCATGGCATAATCATAGCATCAGTGTTAATTCATATATTTCTCCCCCTTTGTCATCAACAAAAAGCATGGTAATTGTGATACCTGGAGAACAATATAAGTAAATTTTGAGCATAAGTGTGATAGTCGTTCATGCCTTTACTAGGTTCAAGTTATTTTCCAATAGTAAGTGATAGGAAATCAATTGTACAAGCATGATATGTAGATCACTTTGAATACTTCTTCCTTTGTATTTGTTATAATCTTTTTGCATGAAAGAGGAAGACTATTTGTGATACCAACTATTTGTGATACATGCTATTTGTGAGTTTACTTCGAGTGAAGTTAAAATCGATGAGAGATTAAATCATGCTTCATTTTTACAAGGATCAAAATATGTATGTGAAACAAATCCTTGCAAGTAAAAACACTTTCATCTATATTCATCAAATCCATTTCTCAAAAAAAATATTTTTCACATGATATGTGTATGAGAGATGTATTTGCTAGTTGATTACATATGTCAAAAATCAATGATATGAACTAAACTTGATATGACATGCTTGTTAAGTTCGGAAGAGAGTAAACTTGATATGTTAGGATCAAGAGAATCCGAAAATGAAATTTGACTCTTTCTTGCATTCGGACAAGGTTTTGCTATAGATATTCAATTACAATCATGAAGGTAAAGCATGCTTGTTATCATGGAAGTTTTGTATTCAAGCACATAATTTCCAACATGTAATTATGTAAAATCATTATGCCAATCAAGTGATTTGATCATTCAATCAAAATAATTTTAACATGTTCAATCATTAGGACATATTTTTGCCATAGTTTTTCAAATACAATCATGAAGATAAGGCATGCTCATCATCATGGTAGTACGATGGCAAGTTTACAATTTTAAGACACGCAAGCTAGTAATTTTGAGATGTTCAAGAAAGCAACTCTTGCTTCTTGAAATATAAGTTTTGCTACATGTGCAAGTTAACTTTTTGCTTCTGCAAGATATCATTCCTTGGTGATGTTCAATATAGCAAGTTCTACATCATGCAAGCTAGTGAATCTTATAACATTTTAGAACATGCATAATCACCAAAGCATCATAAATTTTAATGATGTGCAAAATTACAAATTTTGCATGTTTGCATTTGTGCATCTTGAGATTTGTAAGATAGCACTTCTTGGTAATGTTCAAGATAGCAATTCCTTTTCTTTTGAGAGTGTAATTATTTTTTTTCTCCTTTTTTTTTCTAAATTATATGAGTCAGCAAATTAGCTTTCAAGCATGTTTTGCTCCCCCTTTGTCATTGTCAAAAAGAAGGGAAGACCCTTTACGTTAATTTCTAAATTATGACAAAGGTAAATAGCATTGATGAAAATTCAAGTCTTGAATGTCAAAATAATTATTTTATCATGAATATTTCATCATTGCATGCATCATTATCATCTTATATAAATTTAAAAATATCATAACTTCAAATTAAACAATATTTAATATACTCAAAATCGAGAAATAACAATGGACATCACCATGATACACATTATTACTTCTTAACCATGATTTCATATTTTCAATCAAAATCATTTTGTTTGTTTATCATAAAATATGCAATATTATCATTTTCGAAATTACTAGCATGATCATAATAATTTTTTTTTAAAACATTAATTCTAAACTAAAAAAGAAAATACATCATGAGAGCATCAAGTAATTTCAAAATAATTCAAGAGAGTTGAGTTACTTACCTTGTAGTCGAAGCCTGTCAAAGCCCAATTCACCATTTCACCTTTGGAAGTTCTTGATTCATCCTTGGTTGCCTTCCTCTTCTTTGGTCTCTTCCTTCGTTCAAGTTCATTGTCTATTTTAGATTTTTGTTTAATAAACTTATTAAGATTTAGTGTTCGAAGTTCAAGTTCATCATTGTCCTCATCACTTGAGTCATCGCTCAAGTGGTATTCATTTGTCCGGAGTTCCAAATCCTTCATGTTCTTTGGAAGGTGATTTTGTTCATCATGTTCATCATGTGCATTATGCACCATTTCATATGTCATCAACGAACCAATTAGTTCTTCAAGTGGTAAGTTGTTTAAGTTTTTAGCTTCTTGTATTGCAGTTACTTTTGAATCCCACTTCTTAGAAAGAGAACGTAAAATCTTGTTTACGAGTTCAAAATCCGAAAAACATTTTCCAAGAGCTCTTAAACTATTGACGACATCCGTGAAACGGGTGTACATGTCGCCTATAGTCTCGCTTGGTTGCATTCGAAAAATCTCAAAATCATGCAATAAAATGTTAACTTTCGAGTCTTTGACTCTACTAGTTCCCTCGTGTGTGATTTCAAGTGTTCGCCAAATGTCAAAAGCCGTTCCACACGTAGAAATCCGATTGAACTCATTTTTGTCCAAAGCGCAAAATAAGGCATTCATAGCCTTTGCGTTTAAAGAAAAATACTTCTTCTCCAAATCCGACCATTCGTTAATCGGTTTAGAGGGAAGTTGAAAATCATTTTCAACGATATTCTATAAATCTGTTAGGATCGAGAGCACTAAGAGGGGGGGTGAATTAGTGCAGCGGAAATCTTTCAGCGATTAAAAACGAAAGCTGTGTTTGTTTGATAGAAACTATTTTGATGCAAAAGCCGATTCTAAGATTACTTATGATTGAGTACAGTTTACGTCTAAGCACAGTTTACGCAGTTTGCGTCTAAATGCAGTTTGTGTCTAAATGCAGTTTGCGTCTAAATGCAGATTGCGACTAAGCGCAGTTTGCATCTAAGTGCAGTTTGCGTCTTAGGCCAGATTGCGTCTAAGCGCAGTTTGCGCAGTTTGCGTCTAAGCGCAGATTGCGTCGAAGCTCAGATTGCGTCTAAGCGCAGTTTGTGTTTAAGCACAGTTTGCGTCTTAAGCGCAGATTGCGTCTAAGCGCAGTTTGCGTCTAAACACAGTTTTACGTCAAAACGTAGATTCGGAAAGATTTAAACTTAGACACTCGTTTGTAAAAGCGCAGAAGTCAGTTTGCAGTTATAAATGGAATGTAAACGTGAACTGTAAAGAAACTCATTCGTAAAAGCGCAGAAATCAGTTTGCAGTTATAAACAGAATCAAGACGTAAATGTAAACTTCAAAGAAACTCATTCGTAAAAGCGCAGAAGACAGTTTGCAGTTATAAATAGAATCGAAACGTAAGTGTAAACCGCAATGTAGAGATCGTACGAAAACACCGATTTACGTCTGAATGCAGATTCGGAAAGAACAGAACTTAGAAACTTGTTTGTAAAAGCGCAGAGAGCAGTAGCTATGTAGGAGGTTTGCAGTAATGATAAAGTGCTCAAAATGAAAGCAAACCAGAGATTTAGAGTGGTTCGGTCAGTCTTGACCTACTCCACTTTTGGCTTCCTCCACCGACGAGGTCACCGACGTCAACTAGAGGCCTTCCTTCAATAGGCGAAGGCCAACTGCCCTTTTACAGTTTCACTCCTTTTGATGGGCTCAGGAGACAACCCTTACAGAACCTTTCTCTCCTCTCTTTACAACTCTAGACTTGAAGAACAGAAAGAGGAGAACTTTTGGACTTAACACAAATTTGAGCTCTTAGAATCACAGAAAAGATCAAGGATTCGGTGTAGTTCTGTATCTTTTCAGTGCTGAATGGGTGGGGTATTTATAGGCCCCAACCTAGTTCAAATTTGGAGCTCAAAACGATCAAATCCCGAAATTCCGGGATCAGGCGGTTGCACCTCCTGACTGGAGAGGTTGCACCGCCTAGCAGAGCTCGAAGACTGAGCCTCTGGGGGGTGCTACCTCTGTCAGGGGCGGTTGCACCTCTCTGCCAGAGCTCGAAGACCGAGCTCAGGCGGTTGCACCGCCTGACTGGGGAGGTTGCACCGCCTGGCAGAGCTCGAAACTTGGGCTCTGGCGGTGCTACCTCCTGACAAAGGAGGTTGCACCGCCCAGTCTCGCTCGGAGACTGAGCCTTGGGCGGTTGCACCGCCCAGTCTCGCTGGGAGACATAGCCTGGGCGGTGCTACCTACCTGCTTGGGCGGTTGCACCTCCCACAGCAACCTGGGTCCAAATGGGTTGAACCATTCGACCCAATTTGAGTTCTTCAGGGGCCCAATTGCCCCAAGATTAAGCTAATGGGATCACCTCCCATTTCTAACTTAATCAAAGTGCTAACTACGTTTATTTCCTAAGACATTCTGCAGCTTGCTTCGGTGCGTCACTTGCTTCTTCCGGCGAGTTTCCGGCGAACTTCCGTCGATCATCCGATGAACCCTCGGTGATGCTCCTGCGGACTTCCGGCAAACTCGTGGACTGCGACGATCCACTTGGCAAGTTCCGACGAGCTCCTTTGGCAAGCTTCTGGACTTCTCATATTTGTTCCTGCAGAACCTCCGACGACTGTCCGAACTTCCGTCGAGCTCTCGAACTCCCAACGTGATCATTGTCATGACTCTCGCGCAACTCCTGCTACATGTCTTACTTTCATCGTAGTTAATCCTGCACACTTATCTCAACACACTGATTAGTCAAACAATTGTCAATTGACTTCATCATCAAAATCCGAGATTCAACAAAATCCAAATTCATAGAAATCAAGAAAACTCTCATTCAAGTTTTCCAATAAGTGTAGTCCAATCCGTTAAACAATGGTGGACGAAAAACCGATAAGCCCTCTTGAAAGCCACGAAGAGCCATTTCTCTCGGGTGTAAGTCCGAAATGAGAAATACCGGGCTCTGATACCAATTGTTAGGATCAAGAGCAATAAGAGGGGGGGGGGGGGGTGTGAATTAGTGCAACGGAAAACCTTCTGCGATTAAAATCGAAAACTGCTTTCGTTTGATAGAAGTGATTTTGGTAAGAAAGTCGATTCATAAATCACTTCAACTTTTGACTAGGATAGATACAGCAAAGATATGAACGCAGTTTGCAATTATGATGGAGATCAGAATATAAGCGCAAACTGAAATACGACGTTCGTACGATAAAAGCGATTTCGGTATAAAAGCTGATTCGTAAATCACTTTTACTTGAGATAAGGCGAGATGCAGTTAAAGCAAAGATATAAAGTCAGTTTACAGTTATAATGGAAATCAGAATGTAAGCGCAAACTGAAATACGAAGTTCGTACGATAAAATTGATTTGCGTCTTAAACCTCGATTCGGAAAGCACTGAACTTTGAAACACATTCGTAAAAACACAGAAGGTAGTAAGCTGTTGAGGAGGTTTGCAGTAAAGATAAGATGCTCAAAGTAAATGCAAACCAAGATTTAGAGTGGTTCGGTCAATCTTGACCTACTCCACTTTTGGCTTCCTCCACCGACGAGGTCACCGCCGTCAACTAGAGGCCTTCCTTCAATAGGCGAAGGCCAACCACCCTTTTACAGTTTCACTCCTTTTGACGGGCTTAGGAGACAACCCTTACAGAATTTTCTCTCCTCTCTTTACAACTCAGAACTTGGAAGAACAGAGGGAGAAGAACTTTTGGCCTTTACAACAATTTTGAGCTCTAAGAATCACACAAAAGGATCAAGATTTCGGTGTAAGTTCATACCCTTTCAGTGCTGAATGGGTGGGGTATTTATAGACCCCAACCCAGTTCAAATTTGGAGCTCAAAACTGTCAATTCCCGGAATTCCGGGATCAGGCGGTTGCACCTCCTGACTGGAGCGGTTGCACCGCTTGGCAGAGCTCGAAGACTGAGCCTCTAGGCGGTGCTACCTCCTGTCAAGGGCGGTTACACCTCCTGACAGAGCTCGAAGACCGAGCTCAGGCGGTTGCACCTCCTGACTGAGGCAATTGTACCTCCTGACTGAGGCGGTTGCACCGCTTGGCAAAGCTCGAAGACTGAGCTCAAGCGGTGCCACCTCCTGTCAGGGGATGTTGCACCGCCCAGTGTCACTCGGAGACTGAGCCCCAGGCGGTGCCACTGCCTGGTTGGGGCGGTTGCACCTCCCAGTCTCACTCAGAGACTGAGCCCAGGCGGTGCAACCTCCTGCCTTGGGCGGTTCAACCGCCTGGCAGAAATCAGGGTCCGAATGAGTTGATCCATTCGGCCCAATTTGGGTTTTTCAGGGGCCCAATTGCCCCAGGATTAAGTTAATGGGATCACCTCCCATTTCTAACTTAATCAATGTGCTAACTACGATTTTTCCTAGGACATTTACTGCAACTTGCTCCGGTGCGTCAATCGCTTCTTCCGGCGAGCTTCCGGCGAACTTCCGTCGATCATCCTATGAACCCTCGGTGATGCTCCTACGAACTTCCGGCAAACTCCTGGACTTGCGATGATTCGCTTGGTGAGTTCCGACGAGCTTCTTTGGCAAGCTTATGGACTTCTCGGATTTGTTCCCGCAGAACCTCCGACGATTGTCCAAACTTCCGTCAAACTCTCGAACTCCCAACGTGATCATTGTCTTGACTCCGGCGTAACTCCTACTGCATGTCTTTCTTCCATCGTAGTTAATCCTGCACACTTAAAATTAAACTTTGATCGAGACAATTAATCCTAAGCAATTAACCAAGTTGTCCGGCATGTCATTGGTCCCTCGACGCTTCGTCTGATTCTTCGGCGCATCGTCCTCTCCTGCAGCCTATTGCCCAATCGGCCAATTGACTCCGTAACTCCGATATCCTTGGTACAATACCAGCTCTTCTTGGCCTGATGCCTGAGTCCACGGCCCGAAGCCTTCTGTCGATACGTCGACCGATCCACCGGCCCGAAGCCTTCTGTCGATACGTCGACCGATCCACCGGCTCGACGTCCAATCTTTTGACATGTTCCTCCGACACAACATGATTTTCCTACTTTAATTGTCTCATCCTGATCGAAGCATCCTATCACGCCCCTCAAATATCTATCGATGATATTAAAATTTTTAATCACAAACCAATCCAGGATCCAAACTAACATTTGAGGACACTGAAAAACATTATATCAAATTCACATCTATAAAACCTGTGCAGTTTATAATCATATATCACATCACTCGATAATTCACATTTAAGGCAACCTAAGCCAACTTGACAAACATGAACAACATTTATAAATCCACAAGCTAAATAAATTATACAATCAGAACTCCAACTATTCACCACAAGTTTATATCATCGTAAATTAGACTTAACATTCCGAAATTCCAAATAAGAGAGATCTTCTAACACTTTTACACAGTATATCCATTTCGATTCATCAACAACATTTCATTACATACAAAATATGCTTATACAACAATAGCGTAACAACCAACAAGACTTGCCCATAATTCTGAATAGCTATCCACTGCCTCAGTCCAAATCAAACATCTCAAATGGTGACAAGCTGACCTGAAAGATTTATATAACAACGGAATGAGCTAAAAACAGCTCAGCAAGTGACAAAGCATATTCAGAACAAAAGGAATGGTTTCAAACAAGTAAGGTATCATAATGCAAGGCAGAATACAAGAATTCTCAAGGATACCATTTCATTAGATACAAACTCATATGTATCATGCCATACAAAACATATTTGATTCATAACAAATGGAGCATAGAGTAATTGGAGCATATCAATAGCGTACGAGATGTTCCGAAGCATATCAATTGCAAATAGGACATTTAAGAACATACCAGTTCATAGCAAATGAAGCATAGAGAAATTGGAGCATATCAATAGCATAGGAAATGTTCTGGAGCATATCAACGACATATAGAACATTTCGAAGCATGCCAATAACAGATGAAACATTTCGGAGCATATCAACAACGAATGAAATGTTTCGGAGCATATCAAAAACAAATGGGACATATCGGAGCTTATCAATGGCGTATGAAATGTTCCGGAGCATATCAACGGCATATGGAACATTTCGAAGCATATCAACAGTGAATGAAACTTTTCAGAGCATATCAATAACAAATACCATACAGAAGCTCAAACGTCGTCGTTGACGTTGCAATCATATCATTTTTATCCAAAGCATGTACCGAAACACATAACCAAAGCTCTGGATATCATATCAAACATATAGAAGGTGTAGTGGGATCTCAAACAGAATTGTGATTCATCCATTTCTGAATGACCACCAGACAAAAGTCTCCCACGTTTGGGAGCTCCATTCACCCACGTCTAGGTGAAGTCAGAGGGGGCCGGCAGCGCATCGCAGGCTCTAAGCACATACCCTTTACCATTTCTGGCAAAGGTCCAGACAATCCCTCAAACACCAGAGTACAAGAGGGCAGTTTTAACAATAAGTAGCACATATCGGAAGCACACGCGGAACAACAAAACGTACATGTGCCTTTACGAGTCAATAAGAAGTAAGCAATAATCTTTCACAATGATATTCGGATTTGAAAGGAAATGGAATAGGTGTTGGGAAATCATTGGGGGTGACATCATATGCTTAGCGGAAGAACAAGAAAAACAAAATCCCCGATTCCCAAAAAGATGTTCGTCGTCGTGCGAAGATTGGTGCGCAAAAATCCGCAAAACACAAAACTGCGTATAGAGATTGTGTTACCTAGGAAGATCGTATATCCCTGTTTCCTTGCAGATCCTTAGGAGAGGGTGAAGGAGGTCAAGCGTCCTCCTCTCTAGCGATGATCCACACAGCAGGGTTGCGACGACGCTCCTCAAAACTCCAGGCCTACTCTGAGGTGGAGAGGGAGAGGAGAATAGGAAAGGCAAGCAAAGACTCTAGCCTATGAGGCTGTGAATCCCTCCTATTTATAAAGATCCCGTGTCAAACCCTAATGGGTCCTTCCCTAGTGGGTATTGGATCTGCATCCAATAAGACAAGGGCTCCGTCGGATATCTCATATCGAACCTCTACTCATCGCAATGCCTACCATAGGTGTGTGACCCTCTAGGCCCAATATCAAGCTGGCCGTGAGTCATACCTGTCAGAACTCCTTCTAACTCAGTGAATTATTATCTCTGTAATAATTCACTCGACTCATCGACTACGGACGTACTAGGCCACTACGCCGTAGTCCCCAGACGATACAGGGGAATCCAATCCATTGGACCTGTCTATCCTCAGTTACCATGTACCTATAGTCCCTCATCCATCTAATATCCCAGAGACCGTATATCGAGCATGGTGTTGTCAGACCCATACGGTTTCTACTCGAGTCTCGCTCTAATCGGATTCTCCCGGAGAACTCTTTCTCTCTCAACCCGAATGACCCTGGCTAGGGATTTGTCTGAGCAAGAACACATAGGATATTCCTCTCATGACGCCGAGAGTGGATGATCCTCTATTGACACTCAATAGCCCTCGTAAGGTCGACTACCACTCCCAATGACCAGCTGTACTAGATCTGGGGACAGCCAAACCTATAAGTCTGATATCAAAGAGTGGAGCACTCATACAGGACATCCTTGGTGTCTCAAGTCTAAGGACCAGATACACCACTAGGACTACGGAATCGCTGTCTGACAATAAGGCATCATCAACCATCCAGCATTCCGTAAGCGGATCAATCAGTGAACTCATTCTTCAATGAGCACCTGTACTGTATCCCTAGTGTCCCTACACGAGCAGCTATGAGACCAGCTGCATCCATCATATGGGCGGGTATACAGCACACCAGTCTATCCGGTTATCACGATGTCCCTCTCGAGTAACCTATGACCGGGATTATTTAGGATATGTGTTTAAAGGTGAATCGATCTCATTATCGTGATCTCATCACGATCCGATTCCCATTGCACAAATCCAAGGACATCACAATATATATATGCATTTATGCAATAGTTATAAAGTGATATACGCCAAAATATAATAAGCAAAAAGATTCTGTATCAAGTCACACGTGCCATCACTCATGTGATTGGCTTGCTGGGCACCTATGACTAGCAATAGGCACATATCGAAAGCAAATGCGGAACAATGGGATACACATGTGCCTAAATGAGTCAATACGATATAGCATAAACGTTACACAATATTTTTCAATAATGCAAATAACTTTAAGGACAAGAGCATACAAGAATTCAAAGCAGTAATATAAAGCTCAATTGAATAAGAAAGCTAAAGGATATCAATTTCCAAAGGAATGAAACCAGAATATTAGAAATCGACCAAAGCTCGATTTATGGCAGAATACAAGAGGCACATTGAACAAATGATTCAAACTATTAATCGTGCTCCAATTTACTCAGAAATATATCATTGGATTATACTTTCAGATAAGATAGGCTTCATATGAATTGAACTGTCCAATAGAGAGAGTTACAAATAATTTGGTAAACAAGGGTCGTAGAACAAAATCTCTATTTGGCAGAATTCATAATGTCAGATTCAACAGATAACTAGGTAGGTGTTTGGATTCCAAATCTTTCAATCCATATATTAAAAGAAAGATCTATGAGTCTAGTTTCCAATGAAATAAGCTTTGAATAAATCAATGTTTGCAACAGGGACTTATAAGCAGTTCAGTATCAAAAGGTCAGAAATTACGATCCCTGTTTTGCAGAATCTGTAGGCTCATTTGAAATAGAAGTTTGGGCAGACAAACTTACTCCAAATTCTTAAAATAAACTATCAAAACAAAGGTTTATGAGTCTATATTCTGATCAAATAAGTTTTGTCCAAATCAGATGTCAATACATTAAGTTATAATCATAACAAGGTAGAAAGGTCAGAATCTTGGAAGTTGCACAGATTCGAATCGTTACATCTAAACAGAAGATATATCAAGTGCAAGGCTAGAACAATTCAAAGTTCCTCATATTCAAAGCAAATGTAGAGATAAAACTGCAGTGAGGAAAGATCAGGATACTTGCAATAGGAAAAATTAGAACAATTACAGGAGAAACGATCAGGAACTTGCCTTTCAAATATTTTGATCCGAAGATCCAAAGAAGGTGTCAGCCCAAATCCTTCTACTTTTCCTCCACAACTGCAGCTCATGCAGAACATAGAGGCATAGTCACCTGCTCTCTCTTACTCGTATTCCTTCGTTTTCTTTTTTTTTCAAACGCAGCTGCCACAACCACCGCCGCTGCCGCTGTCACAATCGCAGCCCCTTCCACCGCACTACCTTTCTTTTCTTTCCCAGCTGCAACTGTCGTAGTCGCAGTCGCAGTCGCAGCCATGGCCGCAGCCACCATAACCACAGCCTCTTCTTCCTCCCCTGCTCTGTTTCCTCTCCTTCTCTTCCAGCTGCAGCTGCCACTGCCACAGCTGCCTCCCCTTCTCCTCTTCCTCTCTTCTTCCCTTTTCCTTTCTCTTCTTCTTCCTTTCCTTCTCTTCTTTCCCAGCTGCACTGCTACAGTCACAGCCTCAGTCACGGCCACAGCCTCTTCTTCCTCCCTTGCTCATCTTCCTCTCCTTCTTCTCTTCCAACTGCAGCTGCCATCGCCGCAGCCGCAGCCCCTTCTTTCCCTTCTCTTCTTCCTCTCCTTCCCTTCTTCCTTTCTCTTCCTCTTTCCCTGCCATAGCTGCAGCTGCCACAGCCGCAGCCGCATCTACTTCTTTCCCTTCTCCTCTTCCTTCTCCTTCCTTTCTTCTTCTTCTCTTCTTCTCCTTCCTCCCCTTCTTCTCCCCGACGAACAGCACCTCCTTTCCTCTGTTTCCTCTTGCAGGAAACAGAGGTGCTGCCTCTTCACCCGCTTCTACTTCTTCTCTTCTTCCTCACCATCTCTTCCCCTCCTTCTCTTCCAGCTATAGCTTCCACCGCCGCAGCCGCACCTCCTCCTTTCCCTTCTCTTCTTCTTCTCCTCTTCTTCTTCCCTCCTCCTCCCCGGTGTCACACACACCCTCTCCTCTGTTTCCTCTGCAGGAAACAGAGGTATCACAACCTCTTCTCCTGCTTCCTCTTCCTCTTCTTTTCCTCTTCTTCTTCTTCTCCTCTTCGAACGCCCCACACCTCTCCTCTATTTCCACCTACAGGAAACAGAGGTGCTGCAGCCCTAGCTGTTGCCACCTCTCGCTCCTCTCCCTCTTCCCTCTCTTTTCTCTCTTCTTCTCCTTCTTTTCTTCTTCTCTTCCCTTTTCCTCCCCAACGCCACACACCTCCTCGCTGCAGCCTTACCGAAGCTATCCTCCTCTCTTCTTCTTCTTCTTCTTCTTCTTCTCTTCTCCCTCTTCTTCCTCTCTTCTTCTCCCCACGCCCCACAGCTCCTCGCTGTAGCCCTCGCTGCAGCCACCTCCTCTTCTTCTTCTTCTTCTTCTTCTTCTTCTCTTCTCCCTCTTCTTCCTCTCTTCTTCCTCTCTTCTTTTCCCTCTTCTTCTTCTTTTCTTCACTCCTCACGCCCCACCGCTCCTCTCTGTTTCTCGAAGAAACATAGAGTGTGTGGGAGGCGGTGGGATAAAACCGAAATTTTCGGTTTTCTTTATTTTCTTTTCATTTTGCAACTTAGCAGTTTAGTCCTTGAAATTTTTATATTTACATATAGGTCCTCAAATTTACATATAATTTCTTATTAATAATTTTCAAAAATGAGGGATTTTACACATCCTGCGTCACTCAAAACGCAGATTAAATCATAAACATATATCAAGTGGTTTCATCATCAAAATACGAGATTCAACACCCGAAAGATTGCTGGAAGCTCACCGAAAGAATTGACATAAGGATTTGTTTAGCTTAGAATATGCCTTAGGAATCGTAGTTAGCACGTAATTGGGATTGGATTTGGGCCAACCCAATTAGGGTCCAGCTAGGACCATCTAAGAATTATGTTGGGCCCAATAAGAGGCCCAAACAATGCCCCAAGAAGACTCACCGTCATGGCACAGTCTTCGAGACTATGTCAGGTGGTGGTACCGCCAGTCTGGGCGGTTGTACCGCCCCTAGTAGGGTGCCAAGCGGTGGTACGACCAGTTTGGGCAATGGAACCACCAGTCTGGGCGGTAGTACCGCCCAGCACAGCCTCCCAAGTGGTGGTACTACTAGACCTGGGCGATTGTACCGCCCAAGACAATGTCAGCCAAATTGACACTAGGCGGTAGTACTGCTCGGACCCCGGAAATCCGGGAGATGACACATTTGAGCTCCAAATTCAAATTAGTTGGGGCCTATATAACCCCTACCCTTTCCTGCATGAAAGGGCACTGAAAAACACCGAAGATCCAATTTTACTTTGTGATTTTTAGAGCTCAAAAGTGTTGTATAAGCAAAAAGTTCTCCTCCCTCTTTTCTTCCAAGTTTCGATCATTTAAGAGAGGAGTGAAAATTCATTCTATAAGGGTTGTCTCTTAAGCCCATCAAAAGGAGTGAAACTGTAAAAAGGTGATTGGCCTTCGCCTATTGAAGGAAGGCTTCTAGTGGACGCCAGTGACCTTGTCGGAGGAGGAAGCCGAAAATGGATTTAGGTCAAGAATGACCGAACCACTCTACATCTCGGTTTCTATTTTATTCTGGCTATTTCCTTACTACAAACCTCTTTAAGTGCTTACTGCTTTCAAGCTATCTTTACGAATACACTTTCAAAGTTATTATCTTTACGAAATAGCTTTTACGTCGGAGTCGATTTTCAACGTACGAGAGATTTAACGAAGTTGATGTTTTTATCCGCTGTACTAATTCACCCCCCCTCTTAGTGCCGACCCTGATCCTAACAGGTCTGGGCGGTGGTACCGCCCCTAGCAGGGTGCCAAGCGGTGGTACCGCTAGTCTAGGTGGTGGTACCACTAGTCTGGGCAGTGTTACCTGTCACACCCCTAAAAATATCCATGATATTTAAAATTTTTTTTTTGTCTCAACTAACCCAGGATCCAAACACACGTTTGAGGTCACTAAGAAAACATTCAGATCAAATTTCACCTCTATAATCTATCAATTCATAACCCTGTGCAATTCATAAACATAGCATACATCACTCGATAATTCATGCAATCTGAACTCAACTCACCAAATAAAAATCACAATATAAATCCACAAGTGGGGAAATCTATGCAGTCACCAGAATCATCGATTTACCATAAGTTCATATCATTACACAAATTTAATTTAACATTCCAAAATCCTATACACAAGGGATCCTTTATCTTACACAAAATCCACAGGTCCAGATTCATCGTCACATTTCATAATATGCAGAGTAACTTATACACAACTACATATATGCTAACAAAAGTTCTGCCCAACGTCTTCTAAACTCTCCACTGTCTCAGCCCATTCTTAACATTTAAGCAAGCGATACGCTATCCTGAAAAATTTATCAACAAATGGGGTGAGCATAAAGAGCTCAGCAAGTGACTAACATATCCATATCAAAATAGTACAATTTCCAAAGAGATGCAATTTTCAAACACAAAGCAGAATATACGATTTCGTATACTTAATATCATTAGGAGCAGAAATCATAGTTGTCCTTTTTAATCATACATATTTGGTTCCTGACAGATGGGGCATAGAGTAATTGGAGCATATCAGAAACAAAGGAAACATATCGGAGCTTATCAATGGCATTTAAAATGTTCCAAATCACATCAACGACATATGGAACATTACGAAGCAAAATCAACAGTGAATGAAGCATTTCAGAGCATATCAAACTCATATGTCGTACAGAAGCTCAAACGTCGTCCTTGACGTTGCAATCATATCATAACTATCCAGAGCACGAACAGAAATAACTCACAAAAACTCTGGATGTCATATCAAACATATAGAGGGTGTAGTGGGATCTCAGTCAGAATGTGATTCATCCATTTCTGAATGACCACCTGACAAAAGTCTCCCACGTCTGGGAGCTCCATCCACCCACGTCTAGGTGAAGTCAAAGGGGCCGGCAGAGCATCGCAGGCTCTAAGCAATATCCCACAAAGCGGGACCCCACAAAGCGGGCAAATAAGCGCATACCAGAATATCCCTCAAAGCGGGACCCCACAAAGCGGGCAAATCAGCGCATACCCTTTACCATTTCTGGCAAAGGTCCAGACAATCCCACACACCAGAGTACAAGAAGGCAGTTTCAACAAAAAGTAGCATATAACGGAAGCACACGCGGAACAACCAAACGTACATGTGCCTTTTCAAAAGCAGTGTGATGCAAGGAACAAATCTCTCACAAAAGTATTCATTTTAGGAAAGAAATGAAAGCAAGAGTGTACAGGGATTCCAAGCAATTATAATCAGCTCAATTGCAATAAGAAGATTAGGCGAACTCAAGTATCCAAAGGAAATGGAACAGAATATGCGAAATCGACCAAAGCTCGATTTCGGACAGAATTCCAGTGGCACATCAAACAAATATTTCAGAATAACAATTATGCTCCAATACCCATAAGAAGGCTATGGTCGAATCATATATCAATCTATATTCGGATGGAACAGATTTCATATGAAACAGGGCTCCCAACACAGAGTTACCTCTGATTTGGTAACACAAGGTCAAAATCACAATCACTGTTTTACAGAATTTATAGGGTCGGATTCAACAGACGGTAGGGTGGGCAATTGAACTCCAAAATTTTCAAACTGTATGTCCAAAGAAATATTTTCAAATCTAGTTTCAAATAAAATCAGTTTGGTACAAATCAGAATTCTCAACAGGGAGTTATAGATAACTTAGTATCGATAGGTCAGAAATCTTGAAGTCTGTTTTACAGCATCTATAGTCTCATTTGAAAGAAAAGTTTGGGTAAGTATTCGGTGTCCAAATTCTACAAAATCGGTGTCAAAAGAAAGACATAAGAGTCTAATTACAAACAAAATAGTTCCTGCCTGAATTCACATTTTGTGCTAAAACTTATAGCCGAAACAGTGTATAGGGGTCAATATACCGAAAATATTTCAGAATCCATGGTTTTAAGTCCAAAGAGAGACATATCAGTTTCTAAATAGAAATCTTCCAATTTATTTTGAATCAACATAAAAACAGAGTCTAATACTTCTGTAGGATGGGGTTAGAACACTTGCCTTTGGAAATTTTGACCCGAAATGACAAGATTAAAGCAAGAACCCTAAAAGCCCCAATTTTCTTCCTCTTCTTCTTCTTCTTCTTCTTCTTCTTCTTTCTTTCTTTCTTTCTTTCCCTGATCACCCACGAGCTGCCTCCTCTGCTTCCTTAACAACGAAGGCAGAGAAGCTTAAGCGGTGGAATTTGTCATTTGGTGCATTTTGCAGTTTAGTCCTTGTTTTTATCATATTCACGATTAGGTCCTTAGGGTTTACATATAGGTCCTCAGATTCTTTCTTTTTTTTTTTTTTTTTTTAACAGATCTCCCAAATCTTAAAAATAAGTTACCTCTAATTCATACTCTATTTCTTTTGTCAATTAAAATAGATGCTTACATTATCACCAAAAATTATACGAACACTCGGAAATGAGGGGTGTTACACTCTCCCCCCCTTAAAAGAAAAATTTAGTCCTCTAAATTTATCGTACCTCTATTCGATGAAAAGACGAGGATACACCTTTTTCATTTCCTCTTCTAGCTCCCAAGTTGTCTCTTCTCCAGAATGATGTCTCCAATTTACTTGAACTAGTGGGACGACCCGATTCCTTAGGACTTTTTCTTTCTTATCAATAATCTGAATAGGCTCTTCCACATAGGATAGATCTTTATCGAACTCCACCAGCTCATACTTAATGATGTGAGAAGGGTCATACATATACTTTCTAATCATCGAGACATGAAATATATCATGGACATGGCTCAATGCTGGTGGTAAGGCAATCCTGTAAGCGACAGAACCAACCCTCTCAAGAACCTCAAAAGGTCCAATAAATCTTGGGCTTAACTTTCCTTTCTTCCCAAACCTTATAATGCCTTTGGAAGGGGAGACTTTTAAGAATACAAAATCTCCGATTTCAAACTCAATATCTCGTCTCCTATTATCGGCATAACTCTTTTGACGACTCTGAGCAGCTTTTAACCTTTTCCTTATAACTTGAATTTTCTCGGTAGTTTCTTGTACCTTGTCCGGTGCTAACAACTTTCTGTCCCCAACTTCCTCCCAACATATAGGTGTTATGCACTTTCGCCCATATAAAGCTTCATACGGAGCCATCTGAATACTTGAATGATAACTATTGTTATACGTGAACTCGACAAGTGAAATATCCTTATCCCATTCACCTTTCCAATCCATAACATAGGCTCTAAGCAAATCCTCAAGTGTTTGAATTGTTCTTTCTGACTGACCATCAGTCTGAGGATGATATGCAGTACTAAACTTAACTTTAGTGCCCATAGATTCCTGTAACCTTCTCCAGAATCTAGAGAGAAATCTGGAGTCTCTATCAGAGATGATCTCCTTTGGAATACCATGAAGTCTGACTATTTCATTAACATATAAATCTGCAAGTCTATCAAGCGAATAAGTCATATTAATCGGAAGGAAATGTGCAGATTTTGTTAACCTATCAATGATAACCCAAATAGCATCATGCTTCCTCGAGGTTCTGGGTAGTCCTGAAACAAAATCCATAGTAATACATTCCCATTTCCATTCTGGTATAACTAAAGGTTGCAGCAACCCTCCAGGTCTTTGGTGTTCTACTTTGATTTGCTGACACGTCAAACATTTTGAAACATACATTGCAATTTCCTTCTTCATGCCTTCCCACCAATAATAACTTTGAAGATCTCTATACATCTTAGTGCTCCCAGGGTGTAGGGCGTACTTTGAAGTATGACTTTCATTTAGGATTTGATTCTTGATATCTAGTTCATTTGGTACACATACTCTCTCCCCAAATCTCAATAGGCCATCCTTTGAAACTTGAAATTGTGGCTTCAATTCCTTTTCTACTTCACTCCTCAAGTAGATTAAGTGTGGATCTCGTAATTGTCCCTCCTTAATTTGTTGCATAAGATCAGACTGCATTTGAATGGAGGCCATCAAAATCATCGAGTCTTGCTCTTTCCTCAAAGCTTTCAAATCAAAATTTTCTTCTATTAGCTTCCATTGCTTCACGACCAGACTAGCCATAAAACTTGTAGATTTTCTACTAAGTGCATCAGCTACAACATTGGCCTTGCCCGGGTGATAACGGATGGCACAATCATAATCCTTCAGAAGTTCTATCCATCTTCGCTGCCTCATGTTCAACTCCTTCTGAGTGAAAATGTATTTTAAACTCTTGTGATCAGTGAAGATTTCAAACTGTCGACCATACAAATAATGTCTCCAAATCTTTAGAGCAAAAATGATTGCTGCTAATTCCAAATCATGAGTTGGATAATTCAATTCATAACCTTTAAGTTGCCTAGAAGCATAAGCAATTACTCTCCCTTCCTGCATCAAAACACATCCTAGCCCCTTTCTTGAAGCATCAGTATAAACTACAAATCCCTCACTACCACTTGGAATAGTGAGAATAGGGGCACTAGTCAATCTTCTTTTTAACTCTTGAAAGCTTTGCTCACAATCATCGCCCCATACAAATTTCATATTCTTCTTAGTGAGTTTGGTGAGAGGTTGAGCAATTCGAGAAAATCCCTCCACAAATCTCCTGTAATAACCTGCCATGCCCAAGAAACTTCTAACCTCTGTTACATTTGTTGGTACTTCCCATTCAACTACAGCTTCTATTTTCCTTGGATCAACAGATATACCCTTCCCTGAAATCACATGACCTAAGAAAGCAACTTCATTCAACCAAAATTCACATTTGCTGAACTTCGCATACAACTTCTTTTCTCTCAGTATGGACAACACATCTCTCAAGTGTTCCTCATGCTCCTGGTTACTCTTTGAATACACCAATATGTCATCAATAAATACAATTACACAGATATCCAAGAGCGGTTGAAATATCCTATTCATTAGTTCCATAAAAGCTGCAGGGGCATTTGTCAAACCGAACGGCATCACCAAGAATTCATAATGACCATATCGAGTTCTGAAAGCTGTTTTTGAAATATCCTCCTCCTTGATCTTTAACTGATAGTAACCTGACCTCAGGTCAATCTTAGAGAATACTTGTGCACCCTGCAGTTGATCAAACAAATCATCAATTCTAGGTATGGGGTATTTGTTTTTGATGGTCACCTGATTCAACTGTCTATAATCAATACAAAGCCTCAATGTTCCATCCTTCTTCTTCACTAATAGTACCGGAGCACCCCATGGGGACACACTGGGTCGTATGAAACCCTTATCTAATAATTCTTGTATTTGCTTCTTTAATTCTTCAAGCTCAAGTGGTGCCATTCTGTAGGGAGGCTTAGATATTGGGGCGGTACTGGGGACTAGATCAATAGCAAATTCACCCTCTCTATCTAGAGGTAAACCAGGCAAGTCGTCTGGAAATACATCAGGGAATTCTTTGACCACTGAAATTTCATCAAGGTGGGTTTCCTGATTTGAATGCTCCTTTACACACACCACATAACAAAAACAACCTTTCTGCATAAGATGATAAGCTTGAAGTGCGGATATTAAGCAAGGAGGCAAATCATGCTTAATGCCCTCAAAGAAAAATATAGGCTGATCTGGTATGCAGAAAGTAATTATTTTTTTGTAACAATCAATACTAGCGTGATGAGAAGATAACCAATCCATGCCGAGTATAATATCAAAGCCCTGGATCTCTAGGAGAATCAAATCAGCAAGGAATTCGTGGTCTCCAATAGAGATCAAACAAGATGGGTAGACCAAGTTTGTTGCCAATGAATCTCCAACAGCAGTTGTTACATATAACATATAATCCAGGGATTTAGGTGGAATATCCAAGTGACAAGCAAAGTATTTTGAAACAAACGATAAGTTGGAGCCGGGATCAAACAAAACTTTTGCATTTCTTTTAGAAACATGAAGAATACCTTCCACCACTGATTTAGAAGCTCTAGAATCTTGTTCAGTGATAGCGTATACTCTAGCATGGGCTGAGGGTCTAGGAGACAGTGGCTCTCTTTTCCTGTTCAGTGGGCAATCTTTTATTTGATGACCTAGCTTTCCACAATTAAAACATGCTCCAGTCACCCGAAAACACCGACTTGTCTCATGATTTAATCCGCATTTTTCACATAACTGAGTCCTCCCCCATGGTTTCCTTTTCTCAAATCCAGATGTCTTAAACCTCTTGTTACTATCTTCGTATTCATTTTCTCTCCTGCTTTTGCT
Organism: Musa acuminata AAA Group; assembly: GCF_036884655.1. Classification (NCBI taxonomy): domain Eukaryota; kingdom Viridiplantae; phylum Streptophyta; class Magnoliopsida; order Zingiberales; family Musaceae; genus Musa; species Musa acuminata. The sequence goes on along the minus strand of NC_088342.1, from coordinate 25,429,901 downwards.
AGTAAATTTGTTCCTTTGGTTCTTGCCAATGATTTCTTGAATTTCCTCCATGTCTCTTTCAATTTTCAAAGCTCTTTCTACCGTATCAGCATATGTTTGTAATTTTAAAGCTGACATTCGGCTTCTTATTGCCGGCCGTAATCCCCTTTCAAACCTTCTTGCCTTTCTAGATTCATCATCAGTCATATGTGTGGCAAACCTGGAGAGCTCAGTAAATTTAGATTCATACTTTGTAACCGTCATGCTTCCCTGGATAAGATTCAAGAACTCCAATTCTTTTTGCTCTCTCATGCAATCTGGAAAATATTTGTCGTAAAACTTTTCTTGGAATAACTTCCATGTCATTGGCTCATGTTTGATTTCAGACATCCTCTTAATCATTCTCCACCAGTGTTCAGCTTCTCCTTCCAGCATAAAGGTGGCAAGAAAAACCTTTCGTTCATCAGAGTAACTTAAGGCATCAAATATTTTCTCTATCTGCATCATCCATCGTTCCGCCACCATTGGATCAGACTCACCACTGAAACTGGGAGGACTAAGCTTCTTAAACTGTCCAATTCCCAACCCCGTCTGGTTTGATGTCTCTGTCCCATCACTATTTCCTTGTTGGACAGGTTGTTGTTGTTGTTGCATCACTTGTGCCATAGTCTCCAAAGTCCGCATAATACCACTCAATTGATCAGCAGTAGATGCAACAGGAGAACCAGATGATCTCGTCATCCTCGCTTCCTAAAACATCAAAAGAACATTTTCTTTGATCAATCTCTAATGACAGTCAATAAACCTCAAATAAAGATAATATTCTTAGTGATTCTCAAATCAGGCTCTGATACCACCTCTGTCACACCCCTAAAAATATCCATGATATTTAAAATTTTTTTTTTGTCTCAACTAACCCAGGATCCAAACACACGTTTGAGGTCACTAAGAAAACATTCAGATCAAATTTCACCTCTATAATCTATCAATTCATAACCCTGTGCAATTCATAAACATAGCATACATCACTCGATAATTCATGCAATCTGAACTCAACTCACCAAATAAAAATCACAATATAAATCCACAAGTGGGGAAATCTATGCAGTCACCAGAATCATCGATTTACCATAAGTTCATATCATTACACAAATTTAATTTAACATTCCAAAATCCTATACACAAGGGATCCTTTATCTTACACAAAATCCACAGGTCCAGATTCATCGTCACATTTCATAATATGCAGAGTAACTTATACACAACTACATATATGCTAACAAAAGTTCTGCCCAACGTCTTCTAAACTCTCCACTGTCTCAGCCCATTCTTAACATTTAAGCAAGCGATACGCTATCCTGAAAAATTTATCAACAAATGGGGTGAGCATAAAGAGCTCAGCAAGTGACTAACATATCCATATCAAAATAGTACAATTTCCAAAGAGATGCAGTTTTCAAACACAAAGCAGAATATACGATTTCGTATACTTAATATCATTAGGAGCAGAAATCATAGTTGTCCTTTTTAATCATACATATTTGGTTCCTGACAGATGGGGCATAGAGTAATTGGAGCATATCAGAAACAAAGGAAACATATCGGAGCTTATCAATGGCATTTAAAATGTTCCAAATCACATCAACGACATATGGAACATTACGAAGCAAAATCAACAGTGAATGAAGCATTTCAGAGCATATCAAACTCATATGTCGTACAGAAGCTCAAACGTCGTCCTTGACGTTGCAATCATATCATAACTATCCAGAGCACGAACAGAAATAACTCACAAAAACTCTGGATGTCATATCAAACATATAGAGGGTGTAGTGGGATCTCAGTCAGAATGTGATTCATCCATTTCTGAATGACCACCTGACAAAAGTCTCCCACGTCTGGGAGCTCCATCCACCCACGTCTAGGTGAAGTCAAAGGGGCCGGCAGAGCATCGCAGGCTCTAAGCAATATCCCACAAAGCGGGACCCCACAAAGCGGGCAAATAAGCGCATACCAGAATATCCCTCAAAGCGGGACCCCACAAAGCGGGCAAATCAGCGCATACCCTTTACCATTTCTGGCAAAGGTCCAGACAATCCCACACACCAGAGTACAAGAAGGCAGTTTCAACAAAAAGTAGCATATAACGGAAGCACACGCGGAACAACCAAACGTACATGTGCCTTTTCAAAAGCAGTGTGATGCAAGGAACAAATCTCTCACAAAAGTATTCATTTTAGGAAAGAAATGAAAGCAAGAGTGTACAGGGATTCCAAGCAATTATAATCAGCTCAATTGCAATAAGAAGATTAGGCGAACTCAAGTATCCAAAGGAAATGGAACAGAATATGCGAAATCGACCAAAGCTCGATTTCGGACAGAATTCCAGTGGCACATCAAACAAATATTTCAGAATAACAATTATGCTCCAATACCCATAAGAAGGCTATGGTCGAATCATATATCAATCTATATTCGGATGGAACAGATTTCATATGAAACAGGGCTCCCAACACAGAGTTACCTCTGATTTGGTAACACAAGGTCAAAATCACAATCACTGTTTTACAGAATTTATAGGGTCGGATTCAACAGACGGTAGGGTGGGCAATTGAACTCCAAAATTTTCAAACTGTATGTCCAAAGAAATATTTTCAAATCTAGTTTCAAATAAAATCAGTTTGGTACAAATCAGAATTCTCAACAGGGAGTTATAGATAACTTAGTATCGATAGGTCAGAAATCTTGAAGTCTGTTTTACAGCATCTATAGTCTCATTTGAAAGAAAAGTTTGGGTAAGTATTCGGTGTCCAAATTCTACAAAATCGGTGTCAAAAGAAAGACATAAGAGTCTAATTACAAACAAAATAGTTCCTGCCTGAATTCACATTTTGTGCTAAAACTTATAGCCGAAACAGTGTATAGGGGTCAATATACCGAAAATATTTCAGAATCCATGGTTTTAAGTCCAAAGAGAGACATATCAGTTTCTAAATAGAAATCTTCCAATTTATTTTGAATCAACATAAAAACAGAGTCTAATACTTCTGTAGGATGGGGTTAGAACACTTGCCTTTGGAAATTTTGACCCGAAATGACAAGATTAAAGCAAGAACCCTAAAAGCCCCAATTTTCTTCCTCTTCTTCTTCTTCTTCTTCTTCTTCTTCTTTCTTTCTTTCTTTCTTTCCCTGATCACCCACGAGCTGCCTCCTCTGCTTCCTTAACAACGAAGGCAGAGAAGCTTAAGCGGTGGAATTTGTCATTTGGTGCATTTTGCAGTTTAGTCCTTGTTTTTATCATATTCACGATTAGGTCCTTAGGGTTTACATATAGGTCCTCAGATTCTTTCTTTTTTTTTTTTTTTTTTTAACAGATCTCCCAAATCTTAAAAATAAGTTACCTCTAATTCATACTCTATTTCTTTTGTCAATTAAAATAGATGCTTACATTATCACCAAAAATTATACGAACACTCGGAAATGAGGGGTGTTACATTACCGCCCAGTGGCCTAGTGCTAGGCGGTGGTATCGCCCAGTGCAGTTTTAGTGTCAGACTGACACTAGTGGTGGTACCGCTCGGACCCAGGAAACCCGGGATGAGATGTTTTAGGCTCCAAGTTTGAATCAACTTGAGGCCTATAAATATCCTTTTCATCTCTGGTTAATAAACACAAGTATTGAAAGTAAAAAAGAAAGAAACTCTACTGTAATCTTGTGTGAAACTTCTCTCATAGTTCTAAGTGTTAGAATAGTTTGAGAGAGGAGTGAGTGAGGGTATAAGGGTTATCTCATAAACCCGACAAAAGGAGAAAGAGCTGTAAGAAGGAGGTTGATCTTCGTCAATAAAGGAAGATCGATAGTAGATGCCGGTTGCCTCGATGGAAGAGGAATCGACGGAGTGGATGTCGGTCATGATGATCGAACCACTATAAAATTGGCATGTTCTCTGGTTTGCATTTCTATTTGTGCAATTTATCTTTACTGCAAACCTCCTTACTTGTTTTACTACGCCTACTCTCTTCCAGATACTTTCAAAGATATTACCTTTATGGAATGGTTTTTTGTCGGAAACGATTTTTATCGAACGAAGTTTTAATCGAGACGTAATCTTTCCGCTACACTAATTCATCCCCACTCCCCACCCCCCCCCCCCCCCCCCCCCGTCCTCTTAGTGCCGACCCCTTTCTTAACAATGATTGAATCATTGATGCAAAGAAGGAAAATGCATTACTATAGCAAATAAAATAATTTTGATTTTTTGAGTTTTTCACAAACAGTTCTACCACCTGGCCTAACATTTGGGTCATTGAATGGGTCTCCCAATGAGCCCAAATCACTCCCAATTTAGGCCCAATTGGCCCATAATTGAGTTGGCCCAATTCCAACTCAATTATGTGCTAACTATAATTTTTAAGGCATACACTAAGCTAAATAAGTCCAATAAGTCTAGGTTTCTTCCGGCGAACTTCCGACGATCTCTCGGTAATGTTCTAGTGGACTCCTGGCAAGCTCTTGGACTTCACAACAATCTTCTTGGCGAGTTCCGATGAGCTTCTTTGGCAAGCTCCTAGTCTTCTCAGTTAATTCTGGCAGAACTTCCGACGAACGTCTGGACTTCCGACGAACACTTGAACTCCCAACGAAATCTTGTTCTTGACTCCGGGACTTTATTTTGCTTTATGCCTTGATCGCTATCATAGTTAATCCTGTTGAATCTCGGATTTTGATGATGAAACTAATTGATTGTGTTTAAATGTTTGACTACATTTTGAGTGATACAGGTCTACTCGATCAGGATTAGACAATTAACGCAGGAGGAATTGACGTTGCGTCGGAGGAGATCACGTCAGGATATTGGATGGCAGAAGGCTTCGGGCGTCGGGCATCGGGCCAAGGAGAGCGAAATTGCGCCAAGGATATCGGGGTTGCGGAGGTCAACCGCCGATTGGGCAACAAGCTGCAAGAGAGGACGATGCACCGAAGAATCGGATGAAGCGCCAACCAATGACGTGCCGGGCAACAGAATGTCAATTTGCGTTATAATAATTGTCTAGATCGGAGTAGAGTGTTTGCTTGTGTGTGCAGGATTAACTACGATAACCAAAAAACACAAAGCGAGAATACCGGAGTCAAGTTCGATGGACGTTTAAGAGTCCGAAGAATCGTCGGAGATGCTGCCAGAACCAACCGAGAAGAAATCGGGAACCTGTCGGAATTTTCGGAAGTTCGCCGAAGAGATCGTCGGAGGTTCACGGAGATCACCGAGAAGGCTCAGCTACTCATTAAAGTCATCACAAGTTCGGGAGCTTGCTAGAAGCCCGTCAGCAGAAAGTTCGTCGGAAAGCTCGCCAGAACAAGACTCGACGTTCGCGGTTGAAAATTTGCTTAGGATGTGTTTTGGTTATGTAGTCCACTTGTAATTAGGATTAGGATTAAGAGATAATCCTATATCCTGGTTAGGGGCCAACTGGGCCCAAAGTCAGAGTTGGTTTAGGCTAAAAATTAAGCTAAACCAGCGAACTAGAGAGCCAAGATTGAAGCCCAACTAGTGGCTGAAAACACTGTAGTCGGGCTGAAAACACTGTAGGCGGTGGCACCGCCTAGCTGGGCGGTGGCACCGCCCACCACCCGAGAGCCAAGCGGTGACACCTCCTGGCTGGGCGGTGGCACCGCCCAGCACCCGAGCCCTGGGCGGTGGCACCGCTTGGCTGGGCGGTGGCACCTCCAACAGCGGGAACCCAAAGAGAATTCAAATTTTGAAGCCCAAATTTGAATCCTCTTGAGGCCTATAAATACCCCTCAAATCTCAGCTGAGAGAACAATTTTTTGAGCAGCAAGTGTTTGAGAGAAAAGCCTTAGAAAAGTGTTAGCTTGTCTTGTTTTCAATTTGCTAGTGTTCACCTCCTTCTTTCTTGTTGAAAATCTGTAAGAGAGTGAACCGCTTGTAAAAGTTGTAAGAGGGGTATTCACCCTTCACTTTCAAGAGACTTGCTAGTGGAAGGTGGGAGCCTCATCGAAGAGGGGCCTCGCAAGTGGAGTAGGTCATTTGACCGAACCACTCTAAAAATCGGCGTAATCTCTGGTTTGCTTTTTATTATTGTCATTTACATTACTGCAAATCTTCTTACTGCTTTAGTTCCTTATTACTCTTGCTGCGCAACTTTAAGAACACGCCTTCAAGTTAAATTTCTCAAGTTTTGTTCTTAACATACGAAAGATTTTTTTATTAAAACCGAAGTTTTAATCCGCTGCACTAATTCACCCCCCCTCTTAGTGCCGCTCCGATCCTAACAATTGGTATCAGAGCCACGGTTTTTTACTTTGGTTTAACACCCAAATAGAAATGGCTCTTTATGGCTTTCAAGAGGGTCACTCTCTCATTCGTCCTCCCTTTTTCAATGGGACGGACTACACTTGTTGGAAAACTCGAATGAGAGTTTTCTTACTTTCTTTGGATTTGAATTTATGGGACATAGTCGAAAATGGATTTGAAATGTCTTCTCTCCCAATGAACCATTGGAATGATTTGGAGAAGAAGATGTTTTCTTTAAATGCAAAGGCTATGAATGCCTTATATTGTGCACTTGACAAAAGTGAATTTAATCGCGTTTCGATGTGTGACTCGGCTTTTGATATTTGGAGAACTCTAGAGGTCACTCATGAAGGCACTAGCCGAGTGAAAGAGTCCAAAATCAATATTCTTGTGCATTCTTATGAACTTTTCCGGATGAAACCAAGTGAGTCCATCGGAGACATGTACACCCGGTTCACGGATGTCATCAATGGACTCAAAGCTCTTGGTAAAAGTTTTTCTAATTTTGAACTAGTCACTAAAATCTTAAGATCCCTTCCAAAAAGTTGGGATCCAAAAGTTACGGCCATTCAAGAGGCCAAGGACCTTAAAACATTCCCTCTCGAAGAACTTATTGGGTCTCTAATGACCTACGAAATGAACAATGTGGCAAAAAAGAAACTCGAGAACAACCTTCCAAATGATAGGAAGGATTTGGGACATAGAACACATGAATACCACTCGAGCATAAGCTCAAGTGATGGTGAACTTAAACTACAAATGAAACAAAAATTAAAAAGCAAAAAGAATGGAACTACTTGCTTTGAACGCAAGAAGAACAAAAGTTGGGATGAATTGAGCTCTTCCGAAGACGAGGAGAAAATCAAGAAAGGCGAGGTGGCAAACTATGCCTCACCCTCTTTCAACAATGAGGTAATCAAAATCCCACTAATTCATTTCGAAATTACATAATACTTTCTTGAGTTATTTTTAATTTAGTTTAGGATTAATTTTCTTGAAAATTGCTTGTGTTATGTTAATGCAATAAAATGTTAGATATAAATATAATGCTTATACACCTAGTAAGATTAATCTTATATATGTGCTTGAGAAGCAAGAATTTGTACTTTGACGATTTCCATATTGATTTTCAATGTCGATGCATGACTTTTGAATGGAAGGTTTTATGATTTTTTTATGAACCTTATCTTTGGTTTTCAAACATGATGTATAGTTTTGACATAAGAACAAAAATTTGAAGCATGCTAATATAAAGTCAATCATATAAAGTAAAACTAAAGAAATTTTAAATATCTATAAGAATCATTCAAAATTATGTTCAATAAAACCTTACTTGATGTTGTAATGAAACTATTGAAAGTTTTGATGCTATGATTTGATGATTTTATGCATGAGATTGTAAAGTTATACATGATGATTTTTTGGTCTTGATGGTTTTTATGACAAAATTCATTTTTCGATCCTAAATGTTGATGCACATTTTTATCTAGCATAAATGACATGAATTTAAATAACTAAAAAGAGAAAAGCATTGTTCTTGAAAATTATTTTTCTCTATCTTGTTGATTTATATGAATCCCTTGAAAATGATTTTGGTTTGATGATTTGAATTACAAATGAGTTATATCAAAATCATGATATTGATTTGACTTGAAGTAATGAGTTGAAATCATTTTTTTTGGAATTATGTGTTGCACTTTTTTATCTTGATGATCTTTGATTTTTTTTGTTTTAAAACGATGATGCATGGATTTGAAAGAAAAGGAGATGCATGCATGGAATCAATCAATAAGTTGAAACAAAAGGAGGAAAGATTTTTTATTGAAAATTTTCTTTTTCTCTATCTTATTGATTTATACCTAAGAGACCAATAAAATTATTTATGTCATTTTGAATCTCTTGAAAGAAATGTTGAGATTTTGATGATTTAGACGATTTGAATTTGAATGAGTTTTATCTAAAATCATGATCTTGATTCCGTGATATTTACAAATTAAGATTTATTATGAATCAAGATTTTTCATTAATCGATCTCCTAAGATTTTCTTTTGATTATTAATGAGTAGGTTTTTCAAAAAGAAATCATGTCTTCTGGTATTCACATGTTCTAATCCTTCATGATAAAATTTTTCTGTAATTCCTTATATTCATGAAATGTTTATCTCATCACCAATTATTTTCTTCTTGATATTCCTTATTTGGTGATATAAAATCATGCATGAAATACTCTTGAGATTATTTTGATGCATACAAATGAAAAGTTATGATCATGCATGGTAGGATGCAATTTGACAAATTAATACCATTATGATTTGAAATATTTATAATTTGGAATGATGCATGCAATACTTATGCCTTTTATTATGATAATATATGTGATGTATTGCATATGATGTGAATCATGAATGCTTTAAATGATAAATGTCTTGATATCATGATTGATGATTTTGTTCTATGCATAAGATTTTTAAAATTATGCATAATGAATCTTGTAATTTACAGATTATCGATTTTCTTTTTACCATAATGAAAGTGCCTTATTGATCCTTGTCATAATAAATCTAGCACTTTCGGTTTTAAACATGATACATGTTTTTATTTGACATAAAAAAAAAAAGGGAGGCATGCTTGAATGAAATAAATCACATGAATTGAAGTAACTAAAAGAGAAGAACATTTTTCTTCTTGAAAATTATTTTTTCTATATTATTGATTTTGATGAATCTATTTGTATTATTTTTATGAATCTCATGGATTATGAAAATGATTTGAATTTAATGGATTTTATTGAAATCATGATCTTGATTTCTCACAATTTTCTATTGAATGAATCAAGTTTGTTTTCTATTTAAAAGGATATTTATCAAAATTTTCATGGTCTTTTAGTATTCATGATATTGATAATTATATTTTGAAACTCTATGTAAATCAAGATTCTTCATCATGATTCTCTCGTTTTATAAAAGAGGAGATGTTCTATGTGAATCATAAGATTTTATATGCATGAATTGAGATTCTTTTTGCTATTAACTAGCAAGAAACTTGTTTTTGTAAACCATGACATGCTACTTGACATCTTGATAATTTATAACTTGAGTTTTCTTTTTGAATCAAGATTGTTTCCTATCATGTTTTCTATCTACAAAAGAAGAAATTTGTCAAAAATGATATATGTCTTTTGACATTCATTTTTCATCTTTATTATTTACCCTTATCATGATTTGAATATTATAGTAAAGAGAAATGAATTACATGATTGTATTGTTATTCCCTTCTATTTGACACTGACAAAGGGGGAGCAAAACTTGCTAGATAGCAAATTTGCTAGCTTGCACAATTTGAAAAGAGGCAAAATAGTCCATCTTGCACATCTCAAAAGATGTAAAATTTTGCTAACTTTTTATGTGCAAAAGTTGATAGCTTGTATACTATAAATTTGCATACCAAAAATACAATCTTGTTTATCTCAAGATGCAAAACATACTAACTTGCACTTTGCAACGGAAGCAAAATTGCTAGCTCAAACATTGCAAAGGAAGCAAAAATTTGCTAGCTTACAATTTGCATATTTCAAGAAGCAAGAGTTGCTTTCTTGAACATCTCAATATTGCTAGCTTGCATGATGTAGAACTTGCTATCTTGAACATTACCAAAAGTGCTATCTTATATGCTGTAAAACTTGTATATCTAAAACTTGATAGCTTGAATGTCCCAAGCATGATGCATTACTTGCTAAATTTTCTATCTTCAAAATTGCATGATGATAAAAATTTAATATTATGTTTTTCATGCAATGGTTTGAACCCATATAATAAACACATAAGAGTAGCTACTTCTCCTTTTTGTTGATGACATAGGGGGAGAAGTATATTGATGACTTCATGCATTGAATTAAATATTTTATATATTTGCATGATAGTTTAAATGTTTTTCATAACATGTGATGAATGTTACTTGGATTTGGGATAATCCAAGTGTTCTATCAATGGCATATTGATAGGGGGAGTTTAGTTAAACTCCGGGGAGTTAAGGTTAACTCCATTAGTCATTAATTAGTTGTCATCATCAAAAAGGGGGAGATTGTTGAATCTCGGATTTTGATGATGAAACTAATTGATTGTGTTTAAATGTTTGACTACATTTTGAGTGATACAGGTCTACTCGATCAGGATTAGACAATTAACGCAGGAGGAATTGACGTTGCATCGGAGGAGATCACGTCAGGATATTGGATGGCAGAAGGCTTCGGGCGTCGGGCATCGGGCCAAGGAGAGCGAAATTGCGCCAAGGATATCGGGGTTGCGGAGGTCAACCGCCGATTGGGCAACAAGCTGCAAGAGAGGACGATGCACCGAAGAATCGGATGAAGCGCCAACCAATGACGTGCCGGGCAACAGAATGTCAATTTGCGTTATAATAATTGTCTAGATCGGAGTAGAGTGTTTGCTTGTGTGTGCAGGATTAACTACGATAACCAAAAAACACAAAGCGAGAATACCGGAGTCAAGTTCGATGGACGTTTAAGAGTCCGAAGAATCGTCGGAGATGCTGCCAGAACCAACCGAGAAGAAATCGGGAACCTGTCGGAATTTTCGGAAGTTCGCCGAAGAGATCGTCGGAGGTTCACGGAGATCACCGAGAAGGCTCAGCTACTCATTAAAGTCATCACAAGTTCGGGAGCTTGCTAGAAGCCCGTCAGCAGAAAGTTCGTCGGAAAGCTCGCCAGAACAAGACTCGACGTTCGCGGTTGAAAATTTGCTTAGGATGTGTTTTGGTTATGTAGTCCACTTGTAATTAGGATTAGGATTAAGAGATAATCCTATATCCTGGTTAGGGGCCAACTGGGCCCAAAGTCAGAGTTGGTTTAGGCTAAAAATTAAGCTAAACCAGCGAACTAGAGAGCCAAGATTGAAGCCCAACTAGTGGCTGAAAACACTGTAGTCGGGCTGAAAACACTGTAGGCGGTGGCACCGCCTAGCTGGGCGGTGGCACCGCCCACCACCCGAGAGCTGGGCGGTGACACCTCCCGGCTGGGCGGTGGCACCGCCCAGCACCCGAGCCCTGGGCGGTGGCACCGCTTGGCTGGGCGGTGGCACCTCCAACAGCGGGAACCCAAAGAGAATTCAAATTTTGAAGCCCAAATTTGAATCCTCTTGAGGCCTATAAATACCCCTCAAATCTCAGCTGAGAGAACAATTTTTTTGAGCAGCAAGTGTTTGAGAGAAAAGCCTTAGAAAAGTGTTAGCTTGTCTTGTTTTCAATTTGCTAGTGTTCACCTCCTTCTTTCTTGTTGAAAATCTGTAAGAGAGTGAACCGCTTGTAAAAGTTGTAAGAGGGGTATTCACCCTTCACTTTCAAGAGACTTGCTAGTGGAAGGTGGGAGCCTCATCGAAGAGGGGCCTCGCAAGTGGAGTAGGTCATTTGACCGAACCACTCTAAAAATCGGCGTAATCTCTGGTTTGCTTTTTATTATTGTCATTTACATTACTGCAAATCTTCTTACTGCTTTAGTTCCTTATTACTCTTGCTGCGCAACTTTAAGAACACGCCTTCAAGTTAAATTTCTCAAGTTTTGTTCTTAACATACGAAAGATTTTTTTATTAAAACCGAAGTTTTAATCCGCTGCACTAATTCACCCCCCCTCTTAGTGCCGCTCCGATCCTAACAAATCCTACACACTTAAAACCTACTTCGATCTACACAATTATTATAAAGCAAATGTCCAGCATATCATTGGTTCATCGGCGCTTCGTCCGAATCTTCAGTGCATTATCCTTTCTTGTGACCTATTTCCCAATTGGCCAGTTGACCTTCACAACTCCAATTTACTGGGCATAATTTCTACTCTTCTTGGCCCGATGCCCGAACCCATGGTTCGAAGCCTTTAGCCGATACATCAACTGATCCTTCAGCCCGACGTCCAATCTTTTGACATGTTTCTCTCTAGCACAACATGATTATTCCTGCTTTAATTGTCTCTCCCTAATTGAAGCTTCCTGCGCCACTCAAAACACAGATCAAATCATAAATATTATCAAATGGTTTTATCATCAAAATCTGAGATTCAACATAATGTACTTGGATCTATGTAATGGGAATCGGATCGTGATGAGATCACAATAATGAGACCGGTTCGCCTTTAAACACAGATCCTAAATAATCCTAGTCATAGGTTACACGAGAAAGCCATCGAGATAACTGGACAGACTGGTGTGCTATATACCCGTCCATATAATGGAAGTGGCTGGTCTCATAGTTGCTCATGTAGGGACACTAGGGATACAGTACAGGCGCTCATTAGAGAATGAGTTCACTAATTGATCCACTTACAGAATGTTGAATGGTTGATGATACCTTATTGTTAGACAACAATTTCGTAGTCCCAGTGTATCTAGTCCTTGGACTTTAGACATCAAGGATGTCCTGTATGAGTGCTCCACTCTTTGATACCAGACATATAGGTTTGGATGTCCCAGATCTAGTACAATCGGTCATCGGGAGTGGTAGTCAACCTTATGAGGGCTATTGAGTATTGATAGAGGATAATCCACTCTTGTTGTCATGAGAGGAATGTCTCATGTGTTCTTGCTCTAACAAATCCCTCGCGAGGGTCATTCGGATTGAGAGAGAAAGAGTTCTCTAGGAGAATCTGATTAGAGTGAGACTCGAGTAGAAATCGTATGGGTCTGACAACACCATACCCGGTATACGGTCTCTAGGATATTAGATGGATGAGAGAGTATAGGTACATGATAATTGAGGATAGACATGTCCAATGGATTGGATTCCCTTGTATCGTCTGGGGACTAAGGTGTAGTGGCCTAATACGTCCACAATCGATGAGTCTAGTGAATTATTACGGAGATAATAATTCACTAAGCCAGAAGGAGTTCTAATAGATATAACTCATGGCTAGCTTGATATTGGGCCTAGAGGGTCACACACATATAGTAGGAAATGCGATGAGTAAAGGTTCAGATATGAGATATCCGTCGGAGCCCCTATCTTATTGGATATCCAATAAGCCCCTGAATTATTGGATCATATGGATGAGATCCAATAAGCACCTATGAGAGATTATTGGAAAGAGATCCACTAATCTAAGAGGCTTGGGTAGTTGGATGGAGATCCAATACCCAATATGGGAGGATCCATTAGGGTTAAGTTGATAGAGGACCTCTATAAATAGGAGGGAATTAGTGGTTCATAGGCTATAACCTTTTGCTTGCCTCTCCTATTCTCCTCTCTCTCTCCACCTCAGAGTAGGTCTTGAGTTTTAAGAAGTGTCATCGCAGCCTTGCTGTGTGGATCGCCGCTAGAGAGGAGGGCACTTGACCTCCTTCACCCTCTCCTAGAGATTTGTAAAGATTTAGGGATATACGATCTCCTTAAGTAACATAATTTATCTTATATGCCATTTTAAGTTTCGTGGATTTTGCACACCAATCTTCGGACGACAACGAACATATCTTTGGGAATTGGGGATTTTGTTTTCTATTCTTCCACTGCGCATGTGATGTTGCCCCCAAGATTTCCCAACATGTTCAATAATACAAGCATTAGATTCAAATCTAATCACGTATCCTTTATCACATAATTGACTAATGCTCAAAAGATTATGCTTTAAGCCATCAACCAACAACATATCTTTAATCAAAAAGTTGGATTTGTTACCTATGGTTCCTTTGCCAATGATTTTACTCTTATTTTTGTCTTCGAATGTGATATACCCTTTGTCTAGTCTAGTGAGCTTAGAAAAATGAGATGGATATCCAGTCATGTGCCTTGAGCATCCACTATCAAGGTATCATCTCTTGCTTTTAGCTTATGATGGTAAACATTTCTCGTCGCCATATGCCATCAATGCATAGTTAGCAACTTGCTCTTTGTTGGTTGGCTCTTCTTTTTCGGATGCACTTGAGTCGTCCCAAATTACTTTAAGTGCTTTATTCTTTTATGGTTGCTTCTTCTTCACTTGAGGACATTTACTTTTGAAGTTCCCTAACTTCTTGCATTCATAGTAAATGATTTGGTCCTTTTTGAGTTCATTTATTTTTTTATTTTTTTTCTTCTTATGAATTTTTTAAATTTTCTTGTTAGAAGTGCTAAGTCGTCATCATCATCATCATCATCATCACTTGAGTTTTCTTTCAAGTGATCTTCTTAAGTTCTAAATGCCAAATCCTTCCCATTCTTTGAAAGATTGTTTTCATGTTCTTCATGTGCATTGCATGACATTTCATAGGTCATCAAGGATCCGATAAATTCTTTGAGTGGAAAGTTGTTCAAATCCTTTGCTTCTTAAATAATAGTTACTTTAGGATCCCAACTCTTTGGAAGGGATATTAGTATCTTGTTAACAAGTTTAATATTAGAAAACTTTTACCAAGGGTTTTTAGACCATTGATGACATCTATAAACCGGGTGTACATGTCTCCAATGGTCTCACTTGGTTTCATGCGGAATAATTCATAACTATGAACCAAAAGATTGATTTTTGACTCCTAAACCTACTTGTGCCTTCGTGTGTGATTTCAAGTGTATGCTAAATGTTATAAGCTGTTTCGCAAATAGAAACTCAATTAAATTCGTTTTTATCCAAAGCACAAAATAAAGCATTCATAGCTTTGGCATTCAAAGAGAAAATCTTCTTCTCCAAGTCATTCCATTCACTCATTAGAAGAGAGGACTTTTGAAATCCGTTTTCAACAATATTCTATAATTCAAAATCTATAGAAATTAAGAAGATCTTCATCCTAGTATTCCAATACGTGTAATCCGTCCCATTGAACATGGGAGGACGAGTGATAGAATGACCCTCTTGATTGTCAGCAAAAGCCATCTCTCTTGGGTTTTAAACCAAATCAAGAGTAACCGTGCTCTGATACTAATTGTTAGGATCGAGTCGGCACTAAGAGGGGGGTGAATTAGTGCAGTAGTTAAAAATATCGGTTTAAAAATCTTCGTACGTTAAAAACCAATCTCAGAAGATAACTTGATAGCATGTTTGTTCGTAAGGATAGTGAAAGCCAAGTAAGGAGGAAGTGAAGCAATTGCAAAGTAAGTAAATAATGATAATAGAAATACAAACCAGAATTTATAGTGGTTCGATTATTGTGACCTACATCCACTTCCGATTCATCCTCCATCGAGGTCACCGGCGTCCACTGATGGTCTTCCTCCAATAAGCGAAGACCGACTACCTCTTTACAGTGCTTTCTCCTTTCCACGGGTTTAGGAGATAACCCTTATAAGCCTCACATCTTTCTTGAATTATCACAATACTAGAAAGGGAGGAGGACTCTTTGTATTTTACAACACTTTTAACACACCCCAAGACTTCAAGATATTATTCATATTTTTTGTACCCTTTCCTGCAGAAAAGGGTGGGGTATTTATAGGCCCCAATGGCTTTAGAATTTGAGCAAAAAAGTGTTACATCCCCAGATTTCGGGGTACTAGCGATACCACCACCATTATTGGGCGATACTATCGCTTATAGACTGACACTAGATGGTACCACCACTCAGTCTACGTGATACGACCGCCTAACAGAGTTTCAAAAATCTGTTGGGAAATCTTGGGGGCGACATCACATGCGCAGCGAAAGAATAGAAAAACAAAATCCCTAAATTCCCAAATATGCGTTTTTCGTTGTGTGAAGATTGGCGCGTAAAAATTCGTAAAAACTTAAAACTACGTATAGAACAAATTGTGTTGCATAGGGAGATCGTATATCCCTGAATCCTTGTAGACTCTAGGAGAGAGTGAAGGAGGTCAAGCGCCCTCCTCTATAGCGGTGATCCACACAACAGGGCTGTGACGATGCTCCTCAAAACTCCAGGCCTGCTCTGAGGTGGAAAGGGGGAGGAGAATAGGAGAGGCAAGCAAAGGCTCTAGCCCATAAACCACTGAATCCCTCCTATTTATATAGGTCCCCGATCAACTTAACCCTAATGGATCCTCCCCTATTGGGTATTGGATCTTCATCCAACTACCAAGCCTCTTAGATTAGTGGATCTCTATCAAATAATCTCTTATGGGCTCTTATTGGATCTCTTCCATAAGATCCAATAATTCAGGGACTTATTGGATATCCAATAAGATAGGGACTCCGGTGGATATATCATATCCGAACTTCTACTCATCGCAACGGCTACCATATGTGTGTGACCCTCTAGGCCCAATATCAAGCTGGCCGTGAGTCATACCTATCAAAACTTCTTCTCGCTCAGTGAATTATTATCTCTATAATAATTCACTCGACTCATCGACAACAGACGTACTAGGCTACTACGCTGTAGTCCCCAAACGATACAGGAGAATCCAATCCATTGGACTTATTTGTCCTCAACTACCATATACCTATAGTCTCTCATCCATCTAATATCCCAAGACTGTATACCGGGCATAGTGCTTTTAGAACCATATGGTTTCTACTTGAGTCTTGCTCTAATCGGATTCTCACGGAGAACTCTTTCTCTCTCAATCCGAATGACACTGGCTTGAGATTTGTCTAAGCATGAACACATGGGACATTTCTCTCATGACACCGAGAGTGGATGATCCTCTTTCGATACTCAATAGCCCTCGTAAGGTTGATTGCCACTCCTGAAGACCAGCTGTGCTAGATCTAGGGCATCCAAACCTTTAAGTCTGGTATCAAAGAGTGGAGCACTCATACAAGACATCCTTGGTGTCTCAAGTCTAAGGACTAGATACACCAATAGGACTACGAAATCACTGTTTGATAATAAGGCATCATCAACCATCCAACATTCCGTAGCGGATCAATCAATAAACTCATTCCCCAATGAGTAGTTGTATCGTATCCCTAGTGTCCCCACACAAGCAACTATATGACCAGCTACATCCATCATATGGACGAGTACACAACACACTAGTCTGTCCAGTTATCTCGATGTCCCTCTCGAGTAACCTATGACCGAAATTATTTAAGATCTGTGTATAAAGGTGAATCGGTCTCATTATCATGATTTCATCATAATCCGATTCCCATTACACAGATCCAAGGACATCATAATATATATACAATAGTCAATATAAAGTGATAAAATATCAAAATATAATAAGTAAAAAGACTGTGTGTCAAGTCACACGTGCCATCACTCATGTGATTGGCTTGCTGGGCACCTATGACTAGTAATCTCCCACTTGACCTAAAGTCAATCACTTATGTCTGATCCCCATTAGACCCCTATGGCGGTCAAAAAAAATTTGAGACAACGGCTTTATTAGTGGATTTATCTATGGATGGAACTATTTCCACTGCTACATCTCCTCGGGTCACGATCTCTCTGATTAGGAGGAACCTACTTAGAACACTTCTGATGCGACCTGGGTTCCTTCACTTGAGCAATCGCCCCGTTGTTATCGCAATATAAGAGAATCTGCTCCTCGCTACTCGACATGACTCCCAAATCTATGATGAACTTCTTCATCCAGACTCCCTCCTTTGCTGCCTATGCTGCAGCAATGCACTCTACATCTATGGTCAAGTCAATAGTAGTGTCTTGCTTGAAACTCTTCCAGCATACTGCTCCTCCATTCAGGGTATATACATACCCAAATTCGACTTGCTATCATTGACATCGGACTAAAAACTCGAGTCCATATAGCCTTCAACCCTGAGGCTACTACCTCCATGTACCAGTAAAAGATCCTTAGTTCTTCTCAAGTACTTAAGGATATATTTTATTGCTTTTCAGTGCTCCAAGCTTGGATTTGCCTGATACCTGCTCGTGACACTTAGAGCATATGCTATATTAGGCTTGGCAAATAGCATGACATATATGATAAACCCTATTGCTGAGGCATAGGGTATCCTATCCATGTTTGCCCTTTCTTTAGGAGTCTTTGGGAACATACTCTTAGAAAGTAATATCTCATGTCTCATTGGTATGAGACGTCTCTTGAAATTTTCCATGCCAAACCTTTTGACAATGGTGTCTATATACCTAGACTAGGACAAGCCAAGCATCCTCTTGGATCTATCTCTATAGATCTGAATTCCTAAGATATAGGCTACTTCCCCTAAGTCCTTCATGGAGAAGTATCTACATAACCAAGCCTTTACTGTGGATAGCATTTCTACATCATTCTCAATGATCAGGATGTCATCCACATATAATACTAAAAAGGTGATAGCGCTCCCACTTACCTTCCTATACACACAAGGCTCATCTTCGTTCTTAACGAAGTCATAAGATCTGATTGCCTTATCAAATCTTATGTTTCAACTTCGGGAAGCTTGCTTCAGTCCATAAATGGATCTAAGCAACCAGCACATCTTATCTGGGCAGTCCTTAGACATGAATCCCTCGGGTTATATCATATACACCTCCTCCTCACGGTTCCTATTAAGGAATATGATTTTTACATCCATCTGTCAGATCTCATAATCATAGTGTGCTGTAATAGCTAATAGAATTCGAATGGATTTTAGCATTGCTACGGGTGAGAAGGTTTCATCATAGTCAACACATTTGTCACGCCCCTCAAAATATCGACAATATTTAAAATTTTCATCACAACTAATCCAGGATCCAAACACACATTTGAGGTCACTAAGAAAACATTCAGATCAAAATTTTCACCTCTATAGTCTACAAATTCATAACCCTATGCAGTTCATAAACATCCCACACATCACTCGATAATTCAAACAAACTGAACTTAACTCATCAAAATAATAACCACAACATAATTTCACAAGTGGGGAAGTATATGCAGTCACCAAACCAACGATTACCATAAGTTCGTATCATTACATGAATTTAACTTAACATTCCAAAATCCTAAACATGATGGATCCTTTAACTTACACAAAATCCACAGGTTTAGATTCATCGTCAACATTTCATTAGATGCAGAGTGGCTTATACAACAAATATATATATGCTAACACAGATCTACCCAAAATCTTCTAACTTTCCACTGCCTCAGCACAATCTTAACATTTAAGCAAGCGATACGCTATCCTGAAAAATTTATCAACAAACGGGGTGAGCATATAGAGCTCAGCAAGTGACTAACATATCCATATCAAAATAGGACAATTTCCAAAGAGATAAAGTTTCATAATATGAGGCAGAATATACGAATTCGTAGACATAATATCATTAGGTGCAGAATCACAATTGTCCTTTCAATCATACATATTTGGTTTATAACATACGGGGCATTCGGTGTCCAAAATCTACAAAATCAGTGTCAAAAGAAAGTTATAAGAGTCTAATTTCAAACAAAATAGTTCCTGCCTGAATTCACATTTTGTACTAAAAATTATAGCTGAAATAGTGTATAGGGGTCAGTTTACTGAAAAAATTTCAGAATCCATGGTTCTATGTCCAAAGAGAGACATATCAGTTTCTAGATAGAAATCCTTCAGTTTATTTTGAAACAACATAAAAACAGAGACTAATTTTCTGTAGGATGGGGTTAGAAACACTTGCCTTTGGGAATTTTGACCCTAAGTGAAAGGATTTGGGCAAGAACCCTTAAAGCCCCAAATTTTTTTTCTTCTTCTTCTTCTTCTCCTTCTCCTTCTTCTTCTTCTTCTTTCTTTCTTTCCCTGATCATCCACGCAGCTGCCTTCTCTGCTTCCTTAAGAACGAAGGCAGAGAGGCTTAAGCGGTGGAATTTGTCATTTTGTGCATTTTGCAGTTTAGTCCTTGTTTTTATCATATTCACGATTAGGTCCTTAGGGTTTACATATAGGTCCTCAGAATTTTATAGATTTTGGACACCGAATACTTACCCAATCATCAGTTTCAAAGGGATCAAGATTTCTGACCTTTTGATACTAAAATGCCTATAACTCTTTGTTGAAAATTCTGATTTGTACCAAACTGACTTCGTCCGAAACTAGACTTGCAGACCTTTCTTTTGACATATAGTTTGAAAATTTTGGAATTCAAATGACTACCCTATTATCTGTTGAATCCGACCCTATGTATTATGCAAAACAGTGATTGTGTCCTTGACCTTGTGTTACCAAATCAAAGGTAACTCCTTGTGGGAAACCCTGATTCGTACGAAACTTGTTTCGACAGAAAACATATTGATATATCTTTCGACAGTAGTTTTCTTATGGGTATTGGAGCATAATTGATAATCTGAAATATTTGTTCTATGTGCCATTGGAATTCTATCAGAAATCGAGCTTTGGTCGATTTCGCGTATTCTGTTTCGTTCCTTTGGATATGGAATTCATCTATTCTTCTTATTTGAATTGAGCCAAATATGATTGCTTGGAATCCCTATATACTCTGGCTTTCATTTCATTTCAAATCTGAATACATTTGTGAGAGCTTTGTTCCTTGCATCCTATTGTCTCGAAAAGGCACATGTATGTTTTTGTTGTTCCGCGTGTGCTTCCGATATATGCTACTTATTGTTAAACTGCCCTTTTGTACTCTGGTGATTGTGGGACTGTATGGACCTTTGCCAGAAATGGTAAAGGGTATGTGCTTAGAGCCTGCGTTGCTCTGCCGGCCCCCTCTGACTTCACCTAGACGTGGGTGGATGGAGCTCCCAGACGTGGGAGACTTCTGTCTGGTGGTCATTCAGAAATGGATGTATCACGTTCTGTTTGAGGTCCCACTACACCTTATGTATGTTTGATGTGATATCCAGAGCTTTGGTTATGTGTTTTTGTACATGCTTTGGATAAGAATGATATGAATGCAACGTCAAAGACGACGTTTGAGCTTCTGTTTGGTATGTGATATTGATAAGCTCCGAAATATTTCATTCATTGTTGTTATGCTTCGAAATGTTCCATACGCCGTTGATATGCTCCGGAATATTTCATATGCCATTGATAAGCTCCGATATGTTTCATTTGTTATTGTTATGCTCCAAAACATTTCATTCGTTTCTGATATGCTCCAATTACTCTATGCCCCGTATGTTATTAACCTGTCCTTGACCTTGTGTTACCAAATCAAAGGTAACTCCTTGTGGGAAACCCTGATTCGTACGAAACTTGTTTCGACAGAAAACAGATTGATATATCTTTCGACAGTAGTTTTCTTATGGGTATTGGAGCATAATTGATAATTTGAAATATTTGTTCTATGTGCCATTGGAATTCTATCAGAAATCGAGCTTTGGTCGATTTCGCGTATTCTGTTTCGTTCCTTTGGATATTGTATTCATCTATTCTTCTTATTTGAATTGAGCCAAATATGATTGCTTGGAATCCCTATATACTCTGGCTTTCATTTCATTTCAAATCTGAATACATTTGTGAGAGCTTTGTTCCTTGCATCGTATTATCTCGAAAAGGCACATGCATGTTTTTGTTGTTCCGCGTGTGCTTCCGATATATGCTTCGGATTCAATCACTGTTTTTTCTTCTTCTTCTTCTTCTCCTTCTCCTTCTTCTTCTCCTTCTCCTTCTTCTTCTTCTTCTTCTTTCTTTCTTTCCCTGATCATCCATGCAGCTGCCTTCTCTGCTTCCTTAAGAACGAAGGCAGAGAGGCTTAAGCGGTGGAATTTGTCATTTTGTGTATTTTACAGTTTAGTCCTTGTTTTTATCATATTCACGATTAGGTCCTTAGGGTTTACATATAGGTCCTCAGATTTTTTTTTTTTTTTTGAACAGATCTCCCAAATCTTAAAAATAAGTTACCTCTGATTCATACTCTATTTCTTTTGTCAATTTAAAATAGATGCTTACATTATCACCAGAAATTTATACGAAAATTCGGAAATGATGGATGTTACAACATTGCCTTTGACGATACCCCATAGCCACTAGCCTTGCTTTATAGGTCTCTACCTTTTCATCTACTCCGATCTTTTTCTTAAAGATCCACTTGCAACCGATGGGTACAATACCCTCGGGCACATCAACTAGGTTCTAAACCTTGTTGGAGTATATGGAATCCATCTTAGAATTCATAACTTTTTGCCACTTTCTGGAGTCTATACTCTTAATAGCCTCCGCGTAGGTCTAAGGATCAATATTCTCAACATCCTCTCCTCTAATATATCCTACATATCTCTTAGGAGGATGGGATACTCTGTTAGACCTATGTAAAGTTGGAACTTGTGTATTAGGTACTTGAACATACTAGGGCTGTAGAGTGGTACTTTAGCTAGGTTCTCCAACCTCGCTCAACTCTATCATGCTCCCACTATCTCTGCCAAGAATATGTTCTTTCTCAAGGAACATCGCTCTCTTAGCTTCAACGACCTTTCGGTCCTTTAGATGATAGAAATAATACTCACAAGTTTCCTTTGGGTATCCCACGAACTTGCACCGCTCCGTCCTTGATTCTAACTTATCATGATTATGTCTTTTAATGTAGGCAAGGCAGCCCCAAATCTTAACAACCTTAAGATTAGGCTTCTTTCCTTTCCATATTTCATATGGTGTAGACATTAATGACTTAGTTGAAACTCTGATCAGAAGGTAAGCTGTAGTCTCTAGGGCATATCCCTATAATGAGATAGGTAGGTCAGCGAAACTCATCATGGACCGTACCATGTCTATATTAGGATCAAGAGCGACACTAAAAGAGGGGGTGAATTAGTGCAGCGGTGAAAATTACGTCGGTTCGAAACTTCATTGCGATTAAATCCATTTCTAATGAAAAACCATTTCATAAATATCTTAACTTGAAACACATTCATAAATGTATTGAAAGCAATAAGCTATTAAAGAGGTTTGCAGTAAAGATAAATTGCTCAAAGTAAAATGCAAACCAAAATTTAGAGTGGTTCGGTCGTCGTGACCTACATCCACTTCGTCGATTACTACTCCGTCGAGGCCACCGGCATACACTATCGATCTTCCTTTAATAGACGAAGATCAACCTCCTTCTTACACCCCTCTTCTCCTTTTATCGGGTTTAGGAGACAACCCTTACAAGCACACACACTCCTCTCTAAATAGAATTCTAAAGTTAGATCTAGAGTAGGGATTTCTTAAGTGATTTCTACAGCGTTTTCTAACTTTAAAACTCTCTATGCTTGTGTTTGTTAACCAGGGATGAGAGGTGTATTTATATGCTTCAAGTTGATTCAAACTTGGAGCCTAAAAAGTCTTATCCCAAGTTTTTTGGGTACTGGCGGTACTACCGCCGTTCCTGGGTGGTACTACCACCATAGAATCTGGTACTAGGCAGCACCACCAACGAATAGGGGTGGTACCATCGCTGGCAGCATTGCTACCGGTGGTACCATCGTTCAGGTTTCCTGGGGTGCTGTTCCCCAGGTGGTGCCACCGTCGGCCAAGGTTTTAGCACCCTGGTTGGGCCTTGAATTCGGCCCAATTGGCCCCTAATAGAGTTGATGAGATTACCTCCCAATCCCAACTCCAATTATGTGCTAACTATGATTCCTAAGACATAATCTAAGCAAGATAAGTCCGGTTTCTTCCGGCGATCTTCCGGCGAACTTCCGATGATCTCTCGGCAATGTTCCGACGGTCTCCCAACAAGCTCCTGGACTTCACGATGATCTTCTTGGTGAGTTCCGATGAGCTTCTTTGGCAAGCTCCTAGACTTCTCGGTTGGTTGCGGCAGAACTTCCGACGAACGTCCGAACTTCCGACGAACTCTCGAACTCCCAACGTGTTGCAGGAAACAACTGTATGCCGTGGATCCGGCGTGACGCCTCCTCGAGGCAGCTGGGATGGCCGGTCGCGATGGTCCGGGGGGATGTAGCGTGGGAGTGGAGCCTCACCACGGCGCCGGGAAGGTGCGACCTCGCCTTCGTTCCTGCACACAGGTCGGGTCGAAAGCTCAGACCGACCCCTCCGACGATCAAGTCAGATGATGTGGAAGGGAGTTTTTCTAGTGAAGAAGTGTCCCCCTCCTTGTGTAGAACTCGGGGGTATTTATAGTGTTGTTTAGTATTACCTGATGCGCCTGCCTGCAGGAGGCAGGATCGTACCTCTGATGGCGTCTGACATTGCTATCGACGTTGCATGGAGAACCAAACTGCCACAGGGTATGGGCGAGCTTCGGTCGTCGTCCTCCTCTGCCTCGGTCAAGCGCGTGGGGTCAGAAGTCGTTGCCTGAGTGTGGATGACGTCAGCGCGTGTCGAGTCAGCATTATTGCCCTCCTTGGGCAGAGTGGCGCCCAGGTGAGGCCGACGTCGTGACACGTCATGCCGCCATTATTACCCCTATCATATTCCCCACCCCGGAAGAAGCTATGCGTCGGTTATTGCAATTGGGGGGAGTACGAGGTATGGCTTCGTCCCTTGGTGCCGTAGTAGTCTCAGGCGGCATGAGGTCGAGCTCGTCTCGTGCGGGCGGGAGCATAGAGACGAGGAGTACGATGCAGGCGGGCTGACCGCGCAGGTGCATCTCGGGGAGCATGGAGCCGAGGAGCACGACGCAGGCGGGCTGGCCGCGCAGGTGTGTCTCGGGGAGCATGGAGCCGAGGAGCACGACGCAGGCGGGCTGGCCGCGCAGGTGTGTCTCGGGAGCATGGAGCCGAGGAGCACGACGTAGGCGGGCTGGCCGCGCAGGCGTGTCTCTGGAAGCAGGGTGCCGAGGAGCACGACGCAGGCAGTCTGGCCGCGCAGGCGTGTCTCGGGAAGCAGGGGGCCGAGGAGCACGACGCAGGCGGGCTAGCCGTGCAGGTGTGATCTCGGGAAGCATGGAGCCGAGGAGCACGACGCAGGTGGGCTGGCCGCAGGCGTGTCTCGGGAAGCAGGGGGCCAAGGAGCACGACGCAGGCGGGCTGGCCGCGCAGGTGTGTCTCGGGAAGCAGGGGGTCGAGGAGCACGACGCAGGCGGGCTGGCCGCGCAGGCGTGTCTCGAGGACATGGAGCCAAGGAGCACGACGCAGGTGGGCTGGCCGCACAGGTGTGTCTCGGGAACACGGAGCCAAGGAACTCGACGCAGGCCGGCTGGCCGCGTAGGTGTGTCTCGGGAACATGGGGCCAAAGGAGCACGATATAGGCGGGTAGACTGCGCAGGCGTGGTCACGAGGGCCATGCAGTCGAGTAGCACGATGTAGGCTGGCAGACCGCGCAGGCGTGGTCGCGAGGGCCATGCGGCCGAGTAGCACGACGCAAGCGGGCAGACCACGCAGGCGTGGTCACGAGGGCCATGCGGCCGAGTAGCACGATGTAGGCGGGTAGACCACGCAGGCGTGGCCGCGAGCATCATGTGACCGAGGAGGTAGCCTCAGGCAGGATGCAGCCGAGGGGGTGGCCTCGGGCAACATGTGCTAGTCAGAGGTGCCCAGCAAGCCAATCACGTGAGTGATGGCACATGTGACTTGATACAGAATCTTTTTGCTTATTATATTTTGGCGTATATCACTATATAACTATTGCATAAATGCATATATATATTGTGATGTCCTTGGATTTGTGCAATGGGAATCAGATCGTGATGAGATCACGATAATGAGATCGATTCACCTTTAAACACATATCCTAAATAATCCCGGTCATAGGTTACTCGAGAGGGACATCGTGATAACCGGATAGATTGGTGTGCTGTATACCCGTCCATATGATTGATGCAGCTGGTCTCATAGCTGCTCGTGTAGGGACACTAGGGATACAGTACAGGTGCTCATTGGAGAATGAGTTCACTGATTGATCCGCTTATGGAATGCTGGATGGTTGATGATGCCTTATTGTCAGACAGCGATTCTGTAGTCCTAGTGGTGTATCTGGTCCTTAGACTTGAGACACCAAGGATGTCCTGTATGAGTGCTCCACTCTTTGATACCAGACTTATAGGTTTGGCTGTCCCCAGATCTAGTACAGCTGGTCATTGGGAGTGGTAGTCGACCTTACGAGTGCTATTGAGTGTCAATAGAGGATCATCCACTCTCGGCGTCATGAGAGGAATATCCTATGTGTTCTTGCTCAGACAAATCCCTGGCCAGGGTCATTCGGGTTGAGAGAGAAAGAGTTCTCCGGGAGAATCCAATTAGAGCGAGACTCGAGTAGAAACCGTATGGGTCTGACAGCACCATGCTCAATATACGGTCTCTGGGATATTAGATGGATGAGGGACTATAGGTACATGGTAACTGAGGACAGACAGGTCCAATGGATTGGATTCCCCTGTATCGTCTGGGGACTACGGCGTAGTGGCCTAGTACGTCCGTAGTCGATGAGTCAAGTGAATTATTACAGAGATAATAATTCACTCAGTCAGAAGGAGTACTGATAGGTATGACTCACGGCTAGCTCGATATTGGGCCTAGAGGGTCACACACATATGGTAGGCATTGCGATGAGTAGAGGTTCGGATATGAGATATCCGACGGAGCCCTTGTCTTATTGGATGCAGATCCAATACCCACTAGGGGAGGACCCATTAGGGTTTGACAGGGGACCTCTATAAATAGGAGGGATTCAGAGCCTCAAAGGCTAGAGCTTTTGCTTCCCTTTCCTATTCTCCTCTCCCTCTCCACCTTAGAGCAGGCCTGGAGTTTTGAGGAGCGTCGTCGCAACCCTGTTGTGTGGATCACCGCTAGAGAGGAGGACGCTTGACCTCCTTCACCCTCTCGTAAGGATCTGCAAGGAAACAGGGATATACGATCTCCCTAGGTAACACAATCTACTCTATACGCAGTTTTGTGTTTTGCGGATTTTTGCGCACCAATCTTCGCACGACGACGAACATCTTTTTGGGAATCGGGGATTTTTGTTTTCTTGTTCTTCCGCTGCGCATATGATGTCGCCGCCCAATGATTTCCTAACAACATGTAGCCGAGGGGGTGGCCTTGGGCAACATGTAGCCGAGGAGGTGGCCTCGGGCATCTTGCAGCCGAGGAGGTGGCCTCGGGCAATCAGGCAGCCAAGGAACAACTTTACTTTGGTCAGCGATCGATTGCTCAACCGCGCGTGTGGGCGCGGGCGGCCAGGTTGCTTTTTTCCTGGGGAAGTTCAAGGGGCCGTCTCTTTTAGGAGTCGTCGGCTTTCGAGGCTGATATGATTAGCGTAGTCGTACTTCGCACCGCGTTGCCGTTGGCCACCACGTCAGGCTATATTTATGGCGAAGTGACGTTTGCGTCTTCGTAGCGCACTTCCGGAGAGGAAGGGTCACCGTTTTGGCGGGATCCTGTCTATAAGTAACGCGGGGCTAGCCCCCTGAGGGTCTCCCCATCTGTTTTTACTTTGCCGCTTCGGACTCCACTATTTCGTTTGCGTCGATCGTTCTTCTCTTCTCACTAAAGGTCAGTAAGGATGGTGTCTTCTTCCTCCTCTTCATCCTCTTCTTCGGTTAGAGTCGGCAAAATGGTGGTTGTGTCGAATCCCAATTCGTCACCCGACAAAAAAGCGGCTCGGGCCCTCGAGGCCCTGATGTGGCCACACGACCTCGACTCAACTATGAGCGAGTCGTTGCTCTGTCGCCTCCGGGATCTCTACGGCATCCTGGAGGAGTTTGTTCTCCTTACTCCTGAGCTCGGCCAACGGGCGTACAATCCAATTCCAAGGGGTTTCGCCCTTACCATTGATGCTTTTGAGGCCGGGCTGCGCCTCCCCCTGCACCCCCTCATAACCTCTTGCATTTTACGGTGGCGCATCTCACCGTCTCAGATGGCGCCCAACTCCTAGCGCTACATCGTGGCGTTCCTAGGGGAGTGCCACTATGCCAATATCACCCCGACCCTGTCCCTCTTTCTTTCTTGCTTTCGTCTTTCCAAGGGGTCGGGGGGTTACTATCTGTCCGCCCGAGCGGGCTTTCGGGTTAGCGGGGCCCCTTCCAGTAATAAGGGGTGGAAGGATCGCTTCTTTTTCGTCAGCCGCTCAGAGGACTTGGGGTTCGGGGTCCGGTGGGCGGCGCGCACGATAGACAATGCTACCCTGGCCTTGGACGATGTGGAGCGCTGAGAGCTCCTCCGGAGGCTTAAAGAAATCCTCCTAGCCTCAAGAGCCATCCGGAGTATGTCCGAGGAGTGGTTGGTCGAGGCGGGTCTTAGCCCGGTGCCTCGAGGTATGCCCTAAGGGGTAGTTTTGGGGTTTCTTTTGGGGATTATCTAGTCACCTGACCAATGTTGGTGCTTCTATGCAGAGATGGTGGTTCTCCGAGCCCTACGCGGGGGGAAGACCTCGTCGGCCGCGTCGCCCCGTGCGCCGGTCGTGGCGAGGACTGGTTCGAGAGAGGCTCCGGTGGACGTCGAGGCCGGTCGTCCTTGAAAAAAGGCGAGGGTTTCCTCAAGCGAAGTCTCTGGAGAGGCCGCGGTCCAACTGGCGGGGGCCGTTATTGTGCCGGCGGGGCATGCCAGGGGGAGCCCCGGGAGAGGCGAAGCTAGCACCAGTAGGGATGCGGCGGGGTAGGCTCCTCGAGGGCCCTCCGTCCGCGACCTTTGCCGTCTGCCGATCGGGGGGGAGGACGAACCTTACCAGATGCGAGTGTTGGGGAGTCTCCCGCAGGGCGAGGCCTCCGACCCACTGGTGGCCCGCTGGCAGGGCCTCACCCGAGGCAGCCGGGTGTAGGCCGAGGGGGATTCTGCCGCCGAGTTTGTCCGCGGGGGGCTTCATCCCGACATAGCTCGGCATCTATATACACTGCCCTCCGAGATTCTCCTCGGCAAGTCTGCCAAGTCGCTGCTATGGGTAAGTGTTATTCCGCCCCTTTGTTTACGCGTGCCCAGGTAGTTTTTTGACTCGTTCGTCTACAGGGTAATCATTACGCCGCGGCACTGATGGACCGCGTTCTCGACGCAGGGCGAGTCATCGCCGCCCTGAGTAGCCGCAACGTCGAGCTGCGGAGACAGGTGGACGAGTGTTAGAACCCTTGCAGAACCCCTCTTTAGGGGATCGGCCTCCTTGGAACTCTATAGGGGTTCCTCCCTCCAAGTTGCTGCTCAAAGGCTGCAGAAAAGATTCATCTATTGCTTAAGAAAAGAGAAGGAATACATGGCTATTTATAGGGCTTCTAAACCCTAACTCCTAATAGGACTCCTACTTAAGACTCTTACTTCTAACCAACTCCTAATATGACTCATACTTAAGACTCCTATTCCCTTACAAGTCCTAATTCTTCTCCAAGAAAAAAAACCTCCTAACAGAATGTCCCTTTCAATTTGGACTCTCCTAGTTAGAATCCTAACAGAGTGTCTCTCTCAATTAGGACTCTCCTAGCTAGAGTCCTAACAGAATGTCCCTTTCAATTAGGACTCTCCTAGTTAGAATCCTAACAGAGTGTCCCTCTCAATTAGGACTCTCCTAGCTAGAGTCCTAACAGAATGTCCCTCTCAATTAGGACTCTCTAGCTAGAGTCCTAACAGACTCGCCCTCTTCAAATCAGCCTTGTCCTCAAGGCTGAGATTCCATGAACTCAGGGAACCGGGTCTTCAGCTCCTCATATGGTTCCCATGTGGCGTCTTCAAGTGGTAGATTATTCCAATGCACTAGTACTTCAGTAGAGGTATGTCAGCGACGCATCACGATCCTGCGATCGAGGATGGCCTGTGGTTGGGCTTGAATAACTCCATCCTCAGTTGTGTTGGGCAGTTGGATCTGGGGTGACTCATGTTCTCCCAACTTGGGCTTTAGGCATGATACGTGGAAGACAGGATGAATTTTGGCATCTTCAGGTAATTTAAGTCTGTATGCCACGGCTCCAATACGCTTAGTGATCTGATAGGGCCCATAAAAACGTGGGGATAGCTTCATGGAGGCTCGAGTGTTGATAGAGAGTTGCTTGTATGGTTGTAGGTGAAGATAAACCCAATCTCCCACTAAAAATTCTCTTTCACTTCGTCGTGTGTCGGCTTGCTGCTTCATTCTGGCTTGAGCAGTAGAGAGATTATCTTTTAACAGTTGTAAGAGTTTATCCCTATCAATCAATTCTTAGTCAACCTTATCTACCTTGACCGAGCCAATTACATACTTTGGAATCACAAGTGCTGGTCGACCATACAATGCTTCATAAGGGGCACATTTTGTAGATAAATGATATGTAGTATTATACCACCATTCAGCCCAAGGAAGCCATTTTGCCCACTCTTTTGGTCGGTCGCTAGCGAAACACCGGAGGTACATCTCTAAGCACCTATTTACCACCTCTGTTTGGCCGTTAGTTTGTGGATGATATGTTGTGCTCATCTTGAGTTTGGTGCCTTGTAACTGAAATAACTCGGTCCAAAATTTACTAGTGAAGATCCTATCACGATCACTTATGATGGACCATGGCATCCCATGCAGTTTAACAATATTTTCTATGAAAATCTGAGCAATACTAGCAGTAGTGTAGGGATTTCTCACAGCACAAAAATGAGCATATTTCGTAAGTCGATCAACCACCACGAGAATCGTGCTTTTACCTTTGGAAGATGGCAGCCCTTCAATGAAGTCCATGGAGATGTCAGTCCATACTGAGTCTGGTATGGGTAGTGGTTGTAGCTTCCCTAGATTTGCCACAGTTTCACCCTTGTGCTGTTGACATACATCACATTGTGCCACATATTCAGCAATAATTTTTTTCATCCCTCTCCAATAAAAATTTTGCTTCACTTTTTTGTAGGTTCTTAGGAATCCAGAGTGCCCTGCTGAAGGTATAGAGTGCATTTCATGCAAGATTATTGCGATGCAAGGGGAGTCAGGTATAAGCACAATGCGACCTTTGTAGCGTAAATCCCTCAAATCCCAAGTGTAGTGGGCTATTGCACTTGGATCCTCCTCCAATTTTTTTATGATCTTGCTGATCTCTGGATCCTTCTTCCATTCTTCCCTAATGTCCTCGAGGAGACCGGTGGTAGGAAGGGAGATGGCTGAAACCTTAGCTTGTTCAGGTAGCCGTGAGAGTGCATCTGCAACAACGTTTTCTTTCCCCTTTTTGTAAATAATTTCATAATCAAATCCAAGAAGTTTGGTTACCCATTTTTGCTGCTCAGGGGATGATATCTTTTGCTCCAAAAAGTACTTGAGGCTTTTATGGTCAGTTTTAATTTGAAATCACCGGCCGATCAGGTAGGGTCTCCACCTCGTTACTGCGTCTATAATGGCAAGCATCTCCTTATCATATACTGACATATTTTGATGGGAGGGAGATAATGCCTTGCTAGTGTATGCGAGTGGTCGACCATTTTGCATGAGAACGGCTCCAATTCCGACTCCAGATGCGTCGGCCTCAATGATGAAGGGTCTATTGAAATCTGGTAGCGCAAGCCACCGGCGTCGTTGTCATGGCTGCTTTAAGTTTGTCGAAGGCAGCAGAGGCTTTGTCCGACCATTGGAAAGCATCTTTTTTCAGTAAAGAAGTGAGTGGTGCACTGATCTTCCCATAGTCCTTAACAAATTTTCGGTAGTAGCCCGTTAGTCCAAGGAACCCCCGCAGTAATTTCACGTTTGTAGGTTTCGGCCAGCCTTGCATTGCCTCAATTTTTGTTGGGTCTACCGCCACTCCTTCTTCTGATATTATATGCCCAAGGTACTCTACTTTTTGCTGGAGAAAGCTGCACTTTGGTTGCTTAACAAAAAGAGTATTCTCCCGAAGGATCGTCAAAACAATCCGTAAATGCTAAAAGTGAGCCTCAAGTGAAGGGCTGTAAACGAGAATATCATCGAAAAATACCAGCACAAATTTACGAAGAAAGCTCTGAAATATATCATTCATGAGACTTTGAAAGGTTGAAGGAGCATTAGTGAGTCCAAAAGGCATTACCAAGAATTCATAATGGCCATCATGTGTGCGAAATGCAGTTTTTGGAATGTCATCGTTACATACCTGAATTTGGTGGTAACCGGATCGGAGGTCCAACTTCGTGAAGACTCGAGCTCCTTTCAATTCATCAAGAAGTTCATCCACCACTGGTATTGGGTATTTGTCCTTAACGGTGATGCCATTTAAAGCTCGGTAGTCGATGCACATCCGCCAAGTTCCGTCCTTCTTACGTACAAGTAGCACCGGTGAGGAATAGGGGCTGCAACTTGGTCGAATCACCCCTGTTTCAAGCATCTCCTTTACGATCTTTTCAATTTCATCTTTCTAGAGGTGAGGATATCGGTATGGTCAAGTGTTCGTTGGTGGCTTGCCCGGAAGGATTGGAATTCGATGGTCATGTTGCCGAGAAGGAGGAAGACCGCGCGGTTCAGCAAATATGTCGGCAAATTCAGTAAGCAATTGGGCAAGATTTTGATCTTCAAATTTTATTTTCTTCCCCTCTAGTTGTTGCTGGAGGTGCATCAAAAAGGCACCATTTACCTTGTGTAAAACTTTTTCCATTCGTTGGGTCGAAATAGTGGTAACGTTACTTCCGCGCTTCCCGCGTAGGATGATCTGTTTGCCCTTACAGTAGAATTTCATAATTAATTTAGAAAAGTTCCAAGAGACATCACCTAGTGTAGTCAGCCATTCTATACCAAGCACTACCTCATAGTCATCGATTGGTAGGAGGAAGAAATCGGTGATAATTTCTTGGTCTTGCAGTAATAGTTTCACCTGCGGGCATCTTTGGTCGCACTTTAGGATTCTACCGTCAGCAACCTTTACATCGAACTTGCTGCAACCTTCAATATGCAGTGCCATCCGAGCAGCAACCTTACTATTCAGGAAGTTATTAGTGCTACCCATGTCGATGAGAACAGTGATCGGCTGTTGTTTGAGAAGGCCTCCAACTTTCATCGTTTGCGGATTTGAATAGCCGGCTAGTGCGTGTACTGTAATGTCGGTCGGCTGTGGCTCTTCTTCCATATCTTCTTCTTCATGTTCAAGGCTCTCTTCTAGATGTTCAATGACCTCTTCTTCTACTGGTTCAATCATAAGAAGTCTACCTTTTTTACAACGATGCTCGCGGCTCCACGGCTCGTCGCAATGCCAACATAACCCCTTCGCAGATTGCTCCCGAAGTTCTTCTCTTGTTAACCTTTTCGGTGCAGGGACTCGGTTGATAGTAGGGGGGGCTGAGGGCTTTAGTATTGTAGGTCGTGGAGTGATCCTTGTCCTCCGGGCTTCATGGTTCAATCGCTCCTCTTGAAGTCGTGCGAACGAGATGGCTGCCATAAGCGTGTATAGTTGTCGCGCCTTAACTTCTCCCCAGATCTCCGGCTTTAAGCCCTCAATAAAAGTCCCCAATAACTGTTTTTCAGGCCAATCACGAGTTTGATTATATAACCTTTGAAACCTGGTTTGGTACTCCTGAATGGTGGAGGTTTGTCGGATCTTTGCTAGTTGTCCGTCAATGTTCTCGTAATAAGTTGGTCCGAAGCGAATCAGTAGTCCTTCTTTGAATTGTCGCCATGAAAGGGCTCCATAAGTGTGTTCAAACCAATCAAACCATTGTATGGCATCCCCTTCAAGATGTATGGCTGTAATTTCAACCATGGATGCATCCGTAGTTTTATGGTACCGAAAATATCGCTCAGCGCGCGAGATCCAACCAATTGGGTCTCCTTCTTCCCATCTAGGGAAGTCCACTCTCATGCGCGAATAGTTGGGGTTGGTCATAGAGCCTCCCTTCTCTTGGAAGTCATCTCTTTGGGCATGATGTGATTGGTTAGAGCTCTCTCCTTGATGTGATTTCTTCGGGCTTGGTGGTCGGCCCAAACTGAATTCGGTAAGGAGAGTCCGAATCTTATCCTCCATTCGTGCCTCAAAGGCTTCAAATTTAGCATTGATTGCCTCCTCAGATGCCATAGTATATGACTCCAAATCTGTGATGTTAAGATCGCTTTTTTGTTGATGAGTTAAAGGCATGTATAGGTTTGATAGAAATCAGTGAAAGTTTGCTGCAGAATTGTGTTGTCTTGTAAGAGCAGAATTATCGTCGAAGAAACAGCGGTTTCTCGACGAAATCTCCACAAAAAATTTGAGAGATTTGAGGAGAGAGTTGACAGCAATATCTCAGTTTATATGATAGCAAGGATGTCCATCAAAAAAATTTCGACAGTAACAGCAAGAAAATTGGTGTAAGTTGTGATAGCAGAATTCTCGTCGAAAAATTTCAACAACTTACGATGAAAATTTACAGCAATATAGGAACGAATTTTTTTTTTTTTTTTGGATTTTCGGATCGGGATAAATAAATTGCAGTAGCAGTAAGGTAGGAAACCAGAACCTGTTGCAATTCACGGGGAGATCAAAGGTTGATTTGCGGTGGTGGAGATGATGGTGGAATTCGACGACGATTTTTTAAGCAATTGTGGGAATTGCTTTGGATGGTTGTGGAGGGTTGATGGATGGCTGTGGAAGGGCAGCGAGACGCCAAGAACGCTGCTCTGATACCAGGTGTTAGAACCCTTGCAGATTCTAAACTTGGGGTTGATCTCTTTAGGGGATCGACCTCCTTGGAACTCTTTAGGGGCACTACCCTGACCCGGAGGTCGCGGAAGACCCCTTTGACTCCTTTCCGGAGGACGTGGGCGTCGACATGCCGGACGAGGTCCCTTTTGATGACAGCCCTGACGCTCCTGAATAAGTGTCGACGCATCTGTACTTTTTCTTTGTTGTCTTGTCGCTCGGGAGTTTTGACATATAATGGGTTTCCTGAATGAACGCAGTCTTTTTCCTTTTCCCCAATTTGTCTGCTTGTGTCTTCTGATGTTGCAATACAATTCTGTCTTTAGCCAAGTCTCCGCTCACAGAAAGAACTTTTTGAGGTTTTGTGTGTTCCAAGTCCTTGGCAAGGGGCGGCCCGTCATCGTCGTGAGTCGGTATGTACTGACCCTGACAACTTCGGTCACCCGGTAAGGGCCTATTGTTGAATCTCGGATTTTGATGATAACAATCAATTGATGGGTTAATTGATCTAATCCATATTATTGAGTTAAGTGTGCAGGATTAACTACGATAACCAGAAAACACAAAGCAAGAATACCGGAGTCAAGTTCGATGGACGTTTCAGAGTCCGAAGAATCGTCGGAGATGCTGTAGGAACCAACCGAGAAGAAATCGGGAACCTGTCGAAATTTTTGGAAGTTCGCCGAAGAGGTCGTCGGAGGTTCACGGAGATCGCCGAGAAGGCTCGGCTACTCGTTAAAGTCATCACAAGTTCGGGAGCTTGCTGGGAGTCCATCGGAAGAAGTTCGTCGGAAAGCTCGCCGGAACAAGACTCGACGTTCGCGGTTGAAAACTTGCTTAGGATGTTTTTTTTGTTATGTAGTTCACTTGTAATTAGGATTAGGATTAAGAGATAATCCTATATCCTAGTTAGGGGCCAACTGGGCCCAAATTTAGAGTTGGTTTGGGCTAAATTTGAAGCCCAACCAGTGAACCGAAGGGTCTGGCAGTGGCACCGCCAGACTGGATGGTTGCACCGCCCAACGCCCGAGAGCTGGGCGGTGGCACCGCCCGTCCACTGTCAGTGTCTAACACTGACAGGCGGTGGCACCGCCAGCATCGGGAACCCAACGAAAATTTAAATTTGGAGCCCAAATTTGAATCCTTTTGAGGCCTATAAATACCCCTCAAATCTCAGCTGAGATTACAACTTTTTGAGCAGCAAGTGATTGAGAAAAAAGTCTTAGAAGAGTCTTTGCTAGTCTTATTTTCAATTTGCTAGTGTTCACCTCCTTCTTTCTTGCTGAAAATCTGTAAGAGAGTGAACCGCTTATAAAAGTTGTAAGAGGGGTATTTACCCTTTCCTTTCAAGAGATTTGCTAGTGGAAGGTGGGAGCCTCATCGAAGAGGGGCCTCGTAAGTGGATGTAGGTCATTTGACCGAACCACTATAAAATCGGCGTGATCTCTGGTTTGCATTTACTTATTGTCATTTATATTACTGCAAACCATTTGCACTTTAATGTTATACTGCTTTGTCTCCGTCTTACTTATCTCTTCAAGTTAAAACGCAATCGAAAAGGTTTTAAACGAAAACGTTGCTTTTATCGTACGAAGTTTCCAAAAAGTGTTTAAATAGTGAAAAGTTTGTCGCACTTCACCGCTGCACTAATTCACCCCCCCCCCTCTTAGTGCCGTTCCGATCCTAACAATTGGTATCAGAGCAAGGCTCACTCTCATATTTGGTTTAATACCCAAGAGAGATGGCTTACTCCGGCATGCATGAGGGACACTCTATCACACGTCCACCTATGTTTAATGGGTCGGATTACACGTATTGGAAGACCCATATGAGGATCTTCCTCATTTCCATGGATTTCGAGCTTTGGACTATTGTCTAAAACGGATTTCAAAAATCTTCTCTTCCGATGAGCGAATGGAATGAATCGGAGAAGAAGGTTTTTGCTTTAAACGCAAAGGCTATGAATGCCTTGTTTTGTGCACTAGATAAAAATGAGTTTAATCATGTTTCAATTTGTGATTCGGCTTTTGATATTTGGAGAACTCTTGAGGTTACTCATGAAGGCACTAGCCGAGTAAAAGAGTCCAAAATCAACATCCTTGTGCACTCTTATGAACTTTTCCGAATAAAGCCAAGTGAGTCCATCGGAGACATGTACACCCGTTTCACGGATGTCATCAATGGACTCAAAGCTCTTGGTAAAGGTTTTCGAACTTTGAACTAGTAAACAAAATCTTAAGATCTCTTCCTAAAAGTTGGGATCCAAAAGTTACGGCCATTCAAGAGGCCAAGGACCTCAAAACATTCTCTCTTGAAGAACTTATGGGGTCTCTAATGACATACGAAATGACATGTCAAGCTCATGACGAGCTCGAGAACCCCCTTCCAAAGAACAGGAAGGATATGACACTTACATCACAAGAAGATCACTTGAAAGGAACATCAAGTGATGAGGACAGTGACAATGACATTGCACTTTTGACACAAAATTTTAAAAATTATTTAAGAAAAAATAAATTTAAAAATAAAGTTGAACAAAAGAAGGACCAAGTGATTTGCTATGAGTGTAAAAAACTGGGACACTACAAGAACGATTATCCTCAAGCCAAAAAGAGAACATCAAAGAAGAAGGCGCTCAAGGCAACGTGGGATGATTCAAGCGCATCCAAAGAAGAGGAGTCCAACACCGAGCAAGTTGCTCATTACGCGCTAATGGCTTTAGGAGAAGAGGTATGCGATTTATTTAATGAAGATTTATTTTTTGAAGAACTCTCTATCGCTTTTCATGAATTATTTGATGAATGTAGAACTATTAGCAAGAAGTTAAGTATCTTAAAGAAAGAGCATGCTTTGCTACAAGATAAGTTTGATAGTCTTCAAACTCCTCCATGCTCTAAGTGTGAGCATTTAGAAGCAATAAAAAATGAAAATTTGCTTCTTAAAGAAACCTTAAACAAGTTCAAGGTTGGTAGCAAAGGATTAGATATGATCCTTGCAAACAAGGGTCACGTCGCAAATAGAAATGGAGTTCGATTTGTAAAAGGATTACATCAAAATCCTACCACTTTCATAAAAGGACCTACATTACATGTTTCCTCTTATATGAAATGCAACTTATGTTGCAAATCCGAACATATTGCCTACAAATGTCTATTTAGGAAAATTAGTTCACAAAAATTAATATGGGTTCCTAAAGGAACTATAAAGGATTCAATAATAAATAACAAAGTTAGTGGATCAATTTTTGAGGCACCCAAAATCAAATGGGTACCTAAAAGTCATCCTCTTTTGTAGACAAACCCACAAGCTAGGAGCAAGAGATGGTATCTCGATAGTGGATGCTCAAGACATATGACTGGAGATCCATCTCATTTCTCTATGCTCACTAGCAAAGAAGAAGGGTACGTCACCTTCGGAGACAACAACAAAGGCAAAATCATTGGCAAGGGAACTATTGGTAACAAATTTAGTTTTTCCATTGATGATGTTTTACTAGTTGATGGATTGAAACATAATCTCTTGAGAATTAGTCAACTATGCGATAAAGGTTATATCGTTAGATTCGAATCAAATATGTGTATTATCTAAAAACCAAACAATAACTTGACTATGATTGCATTAAAACAAAATAATGTCTACACCATCAACCTTGATGAACTAAGTAATAAAATGTGCTTCTCCGCTCTAAATGATGATGCTTGGCTTTGGCATAGGAGATTAGGCCATGCAAGCATGAAACTAATATCTAAGATCTCATCTAGAGAATTAGTACAAGGGATTCCAAATATGAAGTTTACTAAGGACAAAGTATGTGATGCATGTCAACTAGGTAAATAAATAAAAACTAGTTTCAAACCAAAAAATTAAATTAGCACCACTAGACCACTACAATTGATCCATTTGGACTTATTCAGACCAATTGACACAACAAGTCTAGGAGGAAGCAAATATGCGTTTGTAATTGTGGATGACTATACTAGGTACACTTGGACCTATTTCTTAGTCCACAAAAGTGATTGCTTCAAGTGCTTCTTAAAATTTTGTAAACTCACTCAAAATGAAAAGGGCTTCCTGATTTCATCAATTCGGAGTGATCACGGTGGCGAATTTCAAAACCGTGATTTCCAAAATCTTTATGAAGTTAATGGATACAATCACAACTTCTCCACTCCAAGAAATCCCCAACAAAATGGAGTAGTTGAAAGAAAAAATAGAAACCTACAAGAAATGGCAAGAACTATGTTAAATGAACATAGTTTACTTAAGTATTTTTGGGCCGAAGCCGTAAATACGGCTTGCTACATCATGAATAGGGTCCTAATAAGACCATCCCTATCAAAAACTCCCTATGAATTATGGAATAACAAAAAACCAAATATTTCCTATTTTAAAGTTTTCGGTTGTAAATGCTTTATTTTGAATGAAAAGGATGCCTTAGGAAAATTTGATGCTAAATCCGATGAAGGCATCTTTCTTGGTTACTCTTCCGTTTCTAAGGCTTTTCGGGTTTTTAACAAAAGAACCTTAGTAATAGAAGAGTCTATTCATGTAGTTTTTAATGAAATTTCTAATTTAAAGAAAAATGATTTTGATGATGATCTTGGTTTTGATAATTTGAATTTAAATGAACCCCCTCCTCAAAATAGCACCTTTGATGCACCTTCTTCCGAAATTTTCTTACCCAAGGAATGGAAGTATATAGATGCTCATCCAAAGGAGCTAATTATAGGAGATATATCAAAAGGGGTTCAAACTCGTTCCTCTTTCAAGAATTTTTGTGCTAACACCGCCTTCCTTTCTCAAATCGAACCTAAATGTATTGACGAGGCCATAAAAGATGATTTTTTGGGTTATTGCAATGCAAGAGGAATTGAATCAATTTGAGAGGAATAAGGTATGGAAGCTTGTGCCTAGACCTAGTGACTATTTAGTTATTGGTACTAAATAGGTCTTTAGAAACAAGCAAGACGAAAATGGTATCGTGGTTAGAAACAAGGTTAGATTAGTGGCCAAAGGTTTCAACCAAGAAGAAGATATCAATTACGAAGAAACCTTCGCTCCCGTGGCTCGATTAGAAGCCATAAGGATGCTCCTTGCCTATGCTAGTAGTAATAATTTTAAACTATTTCAAATGAATGTCAAAAGTGCTTTCTTGAATGGTTTTATTTCCGAAGAAGTATATGTCGAACAACCTCCCGGATTTGAAAATTCTCTTCTTCCTAGCCATGTATTCAAATTGACTAAGGCTCTCTATGGCTTGAAACAAGCTCCTAGAGCTTGGTATGAAAGGCTTAGTTCCTTTCTTATTTTAAATAATTTTAACAAAGGCAAGGTTGATACTACATTGTTTATCAAACATTTTAAAAATAATTTTTTTATTATGTAAATTTATGTTGGCGATATTATTTTTGGCTCTTCGGATGAATCACTATGTGAATCATTTGCCAAATGTATGAGTCATGAATTTGAAATGAGTTTAATGGGTGAATTAACTTTCTTTTTAGGATTACAAATCAAACAACTTAGTGATGGTATATTTCTTAACCAATCTAAATATACATTAGAATTGTTAAAACGATTTAACATGGATAATTCAAAAGCAATAAACACCCCTATGAGCACTTCGACTAAGTTAGATATGGATGAAAATAGTGAAAATTTTGATCAAAAAACATATAGGGGAATGATAGGTAGTCTACTCTACCTCACCGCGACTAGACCGGATATTATGTTTAGTGTAGGACTTTGCACTAGGTTTCAATCTAACCCTAAATTATCTCATCTTAAGAGTGTTAAAAGAATATTGAGGTATCTTAAATGAACTCCAAATTTAGGATTGTGGTATCCAAAATCTGAAATTTTTGATTTAAGCTTATGCAAATGCCGGTTTTGGCGGATGCAGGATTGATAGAAAAAGTACATCCGGTACATGCCAATTTTTAGGACATGTACTTGTTTCTTGGACTTCCAAGAAACAAAATTCAGTTGCACTATCCACGGCGGAAGCCGAATACATTGCTGCGAGTGCATGCTGTGCACAAGTTGTTTGGATGAAAAATACATTAGAAGACTATGAAATTCACTTCAAAAATGTTCCCATAAAATGTGATAATACTAGTGTCATATGTCTTACCAAAAATCCAATTCAACACTCTAAAACTAAGCATATCGATATTAGGCATCATTTCATACGCGATCATATCCTTAACAATAATGTTGTTTTAGAATTTATTGACACAAAGCATCAATTGGCAGATATTTTTATGAAAGCCTTAAATGAAGAACAATTTGAATTTATTAGAAGGGAACTAGGCATGTTAAATTGTTCCTGAAAATAAGCTTGTTTGAATATATTTTTGAAAAATGTCTCATCTTTTTTCGTTCTTCTATGGATTTGACTTCATCATTCTCCTTCAATTCAAGATGATATACTGAAGTACGACTCATTATCTTGAGTCAAACACCTCAAAAAAAAAAAAAAAAATCTAGTGCAGCACGTTAGCGGTGGCACCGCCAGAACCGGCGGTAGCATCGCCTGAGCGCTCGGGCGCCAGGCAGTGGCACCGCTCGGTTTGGCGGTGGCACCGCCCGAGACACCCTATAAATCCCAAATGGTTAGGGCCGGCGGTGACACCACCCCCAACCCGTGGAACCCTTGCTCCAACTCTCCCAAACTCTCTCAATCCCTCATTCTAACTTCTACAAACCTTGGAGAAGGATTCTTGTTGGTCCAAACTCACCATCATCCAAGAAACACTCCATAAGGTAAAATCTTCCCTTCCCTTTCTTCTTGTTTTATCTACTCATTACAATTTCATATTTCTCTTATCATCTTGTCTAGAAAATGGCTCCTAAGAGATCAAAAGGGAAAAGGATTGAAGGAGATTCATATGACCACAATCTTTTTAGATCCAAAGAAGATGCCCTTAGGCTTCCAAATTTTGAAACAAGATATATCCATAAGGGTAAACACGTTGATCTCGATGAACTAGGAGACTTAGAACCCATTAGGTGGTTTGCTCATCTAGAGGCCCTACCTCTCTTACAAATAGATGAACCAATTTATCCTAGATTAGTTAGGCTCTTTTATGCAAACCTATGGGTAGATAACGATAGCCTAAGTACTTACATTTTAGGAACACAAATTAGGATTTCTGATAATTCTATTTGTGAACTAATTGGAATCACTGAAAAAGATAGGGGCTGCTATTTTAGAGGAAAATGAGATGTTAATATAATAGGAGCAACTTACACCGAAGCTGTCGAAACCATTTTTGCCAACTCGAACTTCGGAATAATACCCAAGAGTTGCGAACACTTACTACCTTTTAACTCTAAGATTCTTCATCATATCATGACAAGCATACTATTCCCTAAGCAATATCATCTTGATGAAATGAGTCTAATAGAGATAAGCACTATGTATTGGATTATGACCGGTCAACATAACTGCTTTGGATACTCAATACGGTAACACATGCAAGACATTACAGCTAAAGATATTATGTTGCCATATGGGGGGTTAATCACTAGATTTCTTCGTGCCTATGACATTTGCATCCCACCCGATGAAGAATCAATTCAAAGTGATAGATATAACATCATCAATAAAAATCTATTAAAGAGACTTAGGTGCACATTTAACAATGGAATATGGGTAAGGCAACCTAGAAGGACTGATCCTATTCCTCCACTAGTAGAACAACCAGAAACACTAATTTTTATGGGAAATGAATCTCCTCCTCCTAGTCCCTTTGGTGCAGCACCTTCAACTCCTGTTTCATCCTCTGAAGGACTTATTATGGCAGAACTATCTCAGATCAAATTCCAACAAGCCCAACTCAAATCGCAGCAAGAACAAATTCAACTCCAGCAAATTGAAATTTTGAAGGAACTACGACAACTAAATCAATAAATAGATGTTATGTATCAGCACTATGGATTCCCTCCTAAGGATTGATGTATTTTTTTATTCTGTTATGTTTACTCTTAATCTCAAGTTCCAAGCTGGTCATCTTTTGAACGAAAACTGAACCTTCTTTTTTCTGGATATATGCTTCTGGATGAATGCTGATTTTTCCTTTTAAGATGAATTCTGGATAAGTATTTTTGGCAAATTTGAATGATTAATCTTAATGCTATATTCTTTCTCTAATGATTTAATGAATCTCGAAATTAATTATGAGTTTCAAGTTGACGAATTGAACTTGAATGGGTTTGTATTCGAATTATGATCTTGACTTATTGGAGTTACTACGTGAAAATTTTTTTTACATCACTATCTCTTCCTTGTACAATGTTTGTTATTTATAGAAAGAAGAGATTTGATAAAATGGATGAATGCTGAATTTTTCATTTGTGTGCTTCAAGTCTCA
Organism: Musa acuminata AAA Group; assembly: GCF_036884655.1. NCBI lineage: Eukaryota > Viridiplantae > Streptophyta > Magnoliopsida > Zingiberales > Musaceae > Musa > Musa acuminata. The sequence goes on along the minus strand of NC_088342.1, from coordinate 25,387,033 downwards.
TTCCCTTTTTGTTGATGACAAAGGGGGAGAAGTGATGACTAAGTGATGACTTGTACCATTTTGATAGCATGACTTATATGTGATATTAATGTCTTATATAACTTGTACTATTTTGATAGCATGACTTATATATGCCTTGCAAAATCTTTCAGAATATCGCAAGATTGATTGATCATTTTGAAAGCATGTCTAACATGTATATCATGAAATTTATGTTAAAAATCTTTATCTCCTGTCGTAGTAAAAATTGTCTCTTATCATTCGACTTGAAAATTATTTTCATCGAAGTTTCGCATTTACTTAGGCTTAATGAGAATAACGATAAGTTCTACGGTTGGAACTTATCGGTTTATGCTTGAATTCAATGGGATGGAATTCAAGTGTTTTTTTATCTTCTTATAATATGGCATATAGATAGGGGGAGTTATGTTTAACTCCATCATCAATTGATTGTCATCATCAAAAAGGGGGAGATTATTGAATCTCGGATTTTGATGATAACAATCAATTGATGGGTTAATTGATCTAATCCATATTATTGAGTTAAGTGTGCAGGATTAACTACGATAACCAGAAAACACAAAGCAAGAATACCGAAGTCAAGTTCGATGGACGTTTAAGAGTCCGAAGAATCATCGGAGATGCTGCCAGAACCAACCGAGAAGAAATCGGGAACCTGTCGGAATTTTCGGAAGTTTGCCGAAGAGGTCATCGAAGGTTCACGGAGATCACCGAGAAGGCTCGGCTACTCGTTAAAGTCATCACAAGTTCAGGAGCTTGCTGGGAGTCCGTCGGAAGAAGTTCGTCGGAAAGCTCGCTGGAACAAGACTCGACGTTCGCGATTGAAAACTTGCTTAGGATGCTTTTTTTGTTATGTAGTTCACTTGTAATTAGGATTAGGATTAAGTGATAATCCTATATCCTAGTTAGGGGCCAACTGGGCCCAAAATTAGAGTTGGTTTGGGCTAAATTTGAAGCCCAACCAGTGAACCGAAGGGTCTGGCGGTGGCACCACCCAGCGCCCGAGAGCTGGGCGGTGGCACCGCTTGGCTGGGCGGTGGCACCACCCGTCCACTGTCTGTGTCTGACACTGACAGGCGGTGGCACCGCCAGCATCGGGAACCCAACGAGAATTCAAATTTGGAGCCCAAATTTGAATCCTCTTGAGGCCTATAAATACCCCTCAAATCTTAACTGAGATTACAACTTTTTGAGCAGCAAGTGATTGAGAGAAAAGTCTTAGAAGAGTCTTCGCTAGTCTTGTTTTCAATTTGCTAGTGTTCACCTCCTTCTTTCTTGCTGAAAATCTGTAAGAGAGTGAACCACTTGTAAAAATTGTAAGAGGGGTATTTACCCTTCCCTTTCAAGAGATTTGCTAGTCGAAGGTGGGAGCCTCATCGAAGAGGGGCCTCGCAAGTGGATGTAGGTCATTTGACCGAACCACTATAAAATCGACGTGATCTCTTGTTTGCATTTACTTATTGTCATTTATATTACTGCAAACCATTTGCACTTTAATGTTATACTGCTTTGTCTCCGTCTTACTTATCTCTTCAAGTTAAAACGCAATCGAAATGATTTTAAACGAAAACGTTGCTTTTATCGTACGAAGTTTTCGAAAAGTGTTTAAATAGTGAAAAGTTTATCGCACTTCACCGCTGCACTAATTCACCCCCCCCCTCTTAGTGCCGCTCCGATCCTAACATAGGGTTCGCCCACCGATGTGTTCCCAGCAGACTCCCTCGTTGACCTCAGCTAGAACCGTTTGAGCTTCGTCGGGGTCCAGGCACCGTAGGAGGGGGTATGTGAAGGACCGCTTGTAGAGCCGTCTATTGAATCTCAGATTTTGATAATGAAATCAATTATCAATTGTTTGTCTAATCTGTGTGTTGAGATAAGTGTGCAGGATTAACTACGATGAAAGTAAGACATGCAGTAGGAGTTGCACCGGAGTCATGACAATGATCACGTTGGGAGTTCAAGAGCTCGACGGAAGTTCGGACAATCGTCGGAGGTTCTGCGGGAACAAATCCAAAATGTCCAGAAGCTTGCCAAAGGAGCTCGTCGGAACTTGCCAAGTGGATCGTCGCAAGTCCAGGAGTTTGCCGGAAGTCCGCAGGAGGATCACCGAGGGTTCGTCGGATGATCGACGGAAGTTCGCCAGAAACTCGCCGGAAGAAGCGATTGACGCACCGGAGCAAGCTGTAGAATATGTCTTAGGAAATAATCGTAGTTAGCATATTGATTAAGTTAGAAATGGGAGGTGATCCCATTAGCTTAATCTTGGGGCAATTGGGCCCCTGAAAGAATCAAATTGGGCCGAATGGATTAACCCATTCGGACCCTGATTGCTGTGGGAGGTGCAACCGCCCAAGCCAGGAGGTAGCACCGCCCAGGCTATGTCTCCCAGCGAGACTGGGCGGTGCAACCGCCCCAGCCAAGAGGTGGCACCGCCCCGGGCTCAGTCTCCAAGCGAGACTGGGCGGTGCAAACTCTTCTGTCAAGAGGTAGCACCGCTAGAGCTCATGTTTCAAGCTCTGCCATGCGGTGCAACCTCCCCAGTCAGGCGGTGCAACCGTCTGAGCTCGGTCTTCGAGCTCTGGCAGAGAGGTGCAACCGCTCCTGACAGAGGTGGCACCGCCCAGAGGCTCAGTCTTCGAGCTCTGCCAGGCGGTGCAACCGCCCTAGTCAGGAGGTGCAACCGCTTGATCCCGGAATTCCGGGAATTGACAGATTTTAGCTCCAAATTTGAACTGGGTTGGGGCCTATAAATACCCCACCCATTCAGCACTGAAAGCACAGAACACACACTAGAAATCTTGCTGTCTTTCTGTGGTTCTTAGAGCTCAAAACTACTAGTTCTCCTCTTTCTGTTCTTCAAAGTTTAAGTTGTAAAGAGAGGAGAGAAAACTTCTGTAAGGGTTGTCTCCTAAGCCCGTCAAAAGGAGTGAATCTGTAAGAAGGTGATTGGCCTTCGCCTTTTGAAAGAAGGCCTATAGTTGATGTCGGTGACCTCGTCGGTGGAGGAAGCCAAAAGTGGAGTAGGTCAAGATTGACCGAACCACTCTAAATCTCGGTTTGCATTTCCTGTGAGCATTTTACCTTCACTGCAAACTTCGCAATAGCTACTACCCTCTGCGATTTTATGAACAAGTTTCAACGTTTAGACGTAAATCTGCGTTTAGACGTAAATCTGCTTTTTTGCATGATCATCATATTGCAGATTGCATTTACGTTTTGAGCTTTACCAATACTGCACACTGCCTTTATACTCCTGCTTAAACTGCATCTTATCTAATCAAGTGATTTACGAATCAGTATTTAGACGTAAATCAGTTTCTTCGTACGAACGTCGGATTTCAGTTTGCGCCGATATTCTGGTTTTCATCATAACTGCAAACTGCCTGCTTAGTTTAACTTTAACCTTGATTAGTATCAACTTTCATACAGAAGTTGTTTTTATCGTTCGAACGCAGCTTTCGATTTTAATCGTAGAAAGTTTTCTGCTGCACTAATTCACCCCCCCTCCCCCCTCTTAGTGCTCTCGATCCTAACAATTGGTATCAGAGCCCGGTTAACTCTCAAACGGATTAAAACCCAAGAGAGATGGCTTACGCCGGAAACCAAGAGGGCCATTCTATTACACGTCCACCCATGTTTAATGGGACGGACTACACCTATTGGAAGACCCGAATGAGGATCTTTCTTATCTCTATGGATGTTGAACTTTGGAATCTTGTCGAAAATGGTTTTTCGAAGTCTTCTCTTCCAATGATCGATTGGAATGATTTGGAAAAGAAGGCTTTCGCTCTCAATGCAAAGGCTATGAATGCCTTATTTTGCGCACTTGATAAAAACGAGTTTAATCGTGTTTCGATTTATGAAACTGCATTTGATATTTGGCACACACTCGAAGTGACTCATGAAGGCACAAGTAGAGTGAAAGAGTCAAAAATCAATCTTTTGTTACACTCTTTCGAACTTTTCTGAATGAAACCGAGTGAGACTATTGGCGACATGTTTACCCGTTTCACGGATGTCGTCAACGGTCTAAAAGGACTCGAAAAAAGTTTTTCGGATTTTGAGCTCATAAATAAGATTCTAAGATCCCTTCCTAAGAGTTGGGATCCTAAGGTCACTGCTATTCAAGAGGCAAAAGATCTAAACAACTTCCCTCTTGAAGAACTAATTGGGTCATTAATGACCTACGAGATGACTTGCAAAGCTCATGAAGAGCAAGAAGACATCCTTCCAAAGAACAGGAAGGATATGGCACTTAGAACTTTGGAAGACCACTTGAAAGAAAACTCAAGTGATGAGGACTGTGACGATGACTTGGCACTTCTAACAAGAAAATTTAAAAAATTCATTAAAAGAAACAAGTTTAAAAATGACACTAAAAATAAACTTGAACCCAAGAAGGACCAAGTTATTTGCTATGAGTGCAAAAAGCCGGGACACTACAAGAGTGATTGTCCCCAACCCAAAAAAAGAACAACAAAGAAGAAGGCGCTCAAAGCAACATGGGATGATTCGAGCGCATCTGAAGAAGAGGAGTCCAACACCGAGCAAGTTGCTCATTACGCCTTAATGGCCATCGGAGATGAGGTAACGAATTTATTAGATGCTGATTTATCTTTCGATCAATTATTAAATGCCTTCCATGACTTATTTGATGAATGCAAGATTATCAATAGAAAATATAAATTGCTAAAAAAGGAGCATGATAATCTTACTTATGATTTTGATAAGTTAAAAACTGAATATCATGATAGTTTAAATTCATGTATCAAATGCCATGATCTAGAAACTCTCCAAAAAGAAAACCTGCTACTTAAGGACACCTTGAAGAAATTCGAGGTTGGTAGCAAGTCATTGAACATGATCCTTACAAACAAGGGTCACATTCCAAAAAGGAGTGGAATTGGATTTGTGAGAAGTCCTCACCTAAATCCAACCACCTTCATAAAAGGCCCCATCTTACATGTTCAACACCAAACCAAATGCAACTTTTGTTGCAAATTTGGACATAAGACGTATTATTGTCCATTCAAGAAAATAAGTCCAAACAAACTCACTTGGGTTCCTAAAGGAACCATGATAAACTCTATGCAACATGATAAACAATGTAGATCTATCTTTGAGGCACCCAAAAGCAAATGGGTACCTAAAAATCATCCTTTCTTGTAGAAACCCACACCATCGCAAGCTAGGAGCAAGAGATGGTACCTTGATAGTGGATGCTCAAGGCATATGACCGGAGATCCATCTCAATTCTCTAAGCTCACTAGCATAGACGAAGGCTATGTCACCTTCGGAGACAACAACAAGGGTAAAATCACAAATGCGACCTAGATACAATCTTGTTCAAAATTTGAAACATATGATTCCTAAATTCACATATCCCTGGATTTTCGAACCCATCAATTTCATCCGTTCATAACCTTCGAATTTAACTCTGTATCATGAAATGACTAACTCTGTCATGAACTTGCAAGACTTATCAACTTGAAGAAACTATCACAAACATGTGTACGACATTAAGAATGTGCACGTTAAAAATCTACCTTGATCGTGCAAAAGTCCCTAACTTAAAATGAAAATTCTTACGTAATTACGTAAGTAAAAGTTGATTGCTGTGAATGAAAATTCTCCTCAAGACAGAAAAATTCTCAGATCAGAACAAATGCTCACTAGGCGGTGGCACCGCCCCAGCTGGAGGTAGCACCTCCAGCTGTCACGTGTTGCGAGCGGTTGCACCGCTCTAGCTAGAGGTGCAACCGCCCGCAACTCTGCCCCTTTATAACTCAAGCTAGGGCCGACAGTGAAACCGACCCCAACTCATTTCCTTCCCTCTTCTACTCTCCCAAGCCTCCTCCATCCCCATTTCCCCCATCTTAGCATCCCAAATACCCTTCATTTCGAAGCAAAGCATCAACATTCCTTCCCTCTCTTGAAGATCTCATTAAGGTACTCTCTAAGAAGCCCTTAAACTCTGTTTCTTGATTCATTTACTTTTGCTCATCACTATTATTCTAAATAGCAGTAGTTATGGGATCTAGAAGATCCTCAAGGGACAAAGGAAAGAGGAGATTAGTAGAAGACTTTGATTCCACCCTTTTCGATTCAAAATACCATGCTGAAAAATTTTCCTCTTTTGAACTTAGGAGTGTCAACAAGGGAAAATACGTAGATTTAAGTGAGCTAAGAGACTTAGAGACAATCCAGTGGTTTGCAAACTTAGATCTACTCTCTATATTACAAATTAATGAACCCATCTATCCAAGACTAGTAAGATTGTTTTACAACAACATACTAGTAGATGAAGAAGAAAGGATGTCCACCTATCTCTTAGGACAACACATTTCAATTACGGATAGATTCATTTGCGACATGATAGGCATTCCCATGAAAAGAAGAGGACTTTACTTTAGAGGATCATGGGATGATGAAAATGTTGGAACAACATACGTTGAAGCCCTACAAACAATTTTTGCCAATCCGAACTTAGCATTTGTTCCTAAAAGTTGTGAACATTTATTGCCTCTAAACACTAAGGTACTTCATCACATCCTAACTAGCATCATTCTTCCTAAACAATATCATCATGATGAAGTAGGCCAATTAGAATTAGGAACTATGTATATGATCATGAAAGGACATGACATCTGTCTTGGTTATCTTATCCAACAAAACATGTTAGAACTATCTAAGAAAGACATGATGCTCCCATATGGTGGAATAATAACTAGAATAATGAAAGCCTACGATATTCTAATACCACCGGAAGAAGAAGTAATAAAAGTAGATAGATTCAGCATAATTAATAAAAATCTACTTCACCGATTAAGATGTTTATATAGAAATGATAACTGGGTTAGAATGCCAAGAAGAACTGATCCCCCTCAACCTGAACTAGAACCGGAAACACCAATCTTTAGGGGTACCCAATCTCCTCCGATCTGTCCCTTTGAGGAAACACATCCATTTGAGCAAACTCACACGTCATCTGTTGAAGATATTGGAATTCGAATGGACCGATTCGAACAAAGACAAAATGGCTTGAACATCGACAAGATCAAATCCTAGTTGAGCTGCAGCAAATTCATCGACAATTTGACTCTTTATTTAGGCACTTTAACTTTCCACCTCATGAATGAGCTTGTATGAACACAATCATCCGCTGTTGTTATAAACTCCTCATGATGGACTTTGTCTTTAATATGATATGTTGTAAACTCCGTATTTACCTTGATCTGTGAGCATATGCAAAGTTACAAACATCTCTTGTTGTTTATCTCGGATTTTACATTGAAACTAAATGTTTTGAAAACCTTGTGCCTTGATAAATATAAAGTGACATACCAATGTAGTTGATAAGTCAGTAATATGACATTGATACGAAACTTCAATTTTTACAAAACCTCTAAGTGAAGAACAATTTGATTTTATAAGAAGAGAATTAGGAATGTTGATGTGTCCGAATACTTAAACTAGTTAAAATTATTTTTCGGACTTTATTGAATGATCAAATCACTTGATTAGTATTACATGCTTTGGTATCACTTGATCAAATAACATGTTGGAAATTATGTCCGAATGCATGGAAAAGTTCATTTCATTTTCAGATTTGCTTAACAATTTGAATGCTAAAAATCGGATTTTCCTGTACACTCTTATGTAAATTTTTTTTTGGAAAAATGAGTTTCCTCTTTCATGCACAATGAATTATAACATACAAGGAGAAGAGGTATTCAAAGCATTATACGTGTCATGCCTTCCTTTATGTGCTTGATAACCTGCTTATATTGTTCTCCTGGAATCACATCTACCATGCCTTTTTTGTTGATGACAAAGGGGGAGAAATATATGAATTGATATGTTTGCTATCACTGATGTTGATATGGTTGCTTTCACTGATGCTATGATTAGGCCATACTTGCATCACCAAGAAATATATGATTGCTATATGCCCTGTATCAAGATATCAAACAAAAATTTGCATCATACGAACTGATATCTTACCATGTGATGCAATGCTACACTTGCTAAAATATTCGAAATGCGTACATCATGTAATGATATCAAAATCTTGCTTCACAGCTTTACATGTCGATATCTTACAATATGATGAATTGCTACAATTACCATCATTCAAACTTCTTATATTTGAAAATGAATGTCAAGCCTTGACATTATCTTCAAAGAGATACATCTTGATAGGAATCATGATGGGAATATGTCTCTTGAATTTATAAAGTTTTTAAATTCAAGAAGTATGGCGTATAGACAGGGGGAGTTAAGGTTAACTCCATTATCAATTGATTGTCATCATCAAAAAGGGGGAGATTGTTGAATCTCGAATTTTGATGATGAAATCAATTGTCAATTGTTTGTTTAATTTGTGTGTTGAGATAAGTGTGCAGAATTAACTATGATGAAAGTAAGACATGCAGCAGGAGTTGCGCCGAAGTCATGACAATGATCACGTTAGGAGTTCAAGAGCTCGACGGAAGTTTGGATAGTCGTCGGAGGTTCTGTGGGAACAAATCTGAGAAGTCCAGAAGCTTGCCAAAGGAGCTCGTCGGAACTTACCAAGTGGATCGTCGCAAGTCCAGGAGTTTGCCGGAAGTCCGCAGGAGGATCACCGAGGGTTCGTCGGATGATCGACGGAAGTTCACCGGAAACTCGCCGGAAGAAGCGATTGACGCACCGGATCAAGCTACAGAATATGTCTTAGGAAATAATCGTAGTTAGCACATTGATTAAGTTAGAAATGGGAGGTGATCCCATTAGCTTAATCTTGGGGCAATTGGGCCCCTGAAAGAATCAAATTGGGCCGAATGGATTAACCCATTCGGACCCTGATTGCTGTGGGAGGTGCAACTGCCCAAGCCAGGAGGTAGCACCGCCCAGGCTATGTCTCCCAGGGGGACTGGGCGGTGCAACCGCCCCAGCCAAGAGGTGGCACCGCCCCGGGCTCAGTCTCCAAGCGAGACTGGGCGGTGCAACCTCTTCTGTCAAGAGGTAGCACCGCCAGAGCTCAAGTTTCAAGCTCTGCCAGGCGGTGCAACCTCCCCAGTCAGGCGGTGCAACCACCTGAGCTCGGTCTTTGAGCTCTGGCAGAGAGGTGCAACCGCCCCTGACAGAGGTGGCACCGCCCAGAGTCTCAGTCTTCGAGCTCTGCCAGGCGGTGCAACCGCCCCAGTTAGGAGGTGCAACCGCTTGATCCCGAAATTTTGGGAATTGACAGATTTTAGCTCCAAATTTGAACTGGGTTGGGGCCTATAAATACCCCACCCATTCAGCACTGAAAGCACAGAACACACACTCGAAATCTTGCTGTCTTTCTGTGGTTCTTAGAGCTCAAAACTGCTAGTTCTCCTCTTTCTGTTCTTCAAAGTTTGAGTTGTAAAGAGAGGAGAGAAAACTTCTGTAAGGGTTGTCTCCTAAGCCCGTCAAAAGGAGTGAATCTGTAAGAAGGTGGTTGGCCTTCGCCTATTGAAGGAAGGCCTCTAGTTGACGTCGGTGACCTCGTCGTTGGAGGAAGCCAAAAGTGGAGTAGGTCAAGATTGACCGAACCACTCTAAATCTCGGTTTGCATTTCTTTTGAGCATTTTACCTTCACTACAAACTTCTCAATAGCTACTGCCCTCTGCGATTTTATGAACAAATTTCTGCGTTTAGACATAAATCTGCGTTTAGACGTAAATCTGCTTTTTTGCATGATCATCATATTGCAGATTGCATTTACGTTTTGAGCTTTACCAATACTGCACACTGCCTTTATACTCCTGCTTAAACTGCATCTTATCTAATAAAGTGATTTACAAATCAGCATTTAGACGTAAATCAGTTTCTTCGTACGAACGTCGGATTTCAGTTTGCGCCGATATTCTGGTTTTCATCATAGCTGCAAACTACCTGCTTAGTTTGACTTTAACCTTGATTAGTATCAACTTTCATACAGAAGTTGTTTTTATCGTTCGAACACAGCTTTCGATTTTAATCGTAGAAAGTTTTCCGCTGTACTAATTCACCCCCCCCCCTCTTAGTGCTCTCGATCCTAACACCATCCAGTCACCTCGGTATACCACGCATGCGTGCGACGCAGGCGCCGAGCTGTCGCTTTGTCGGGCGGAAGAGTCCCGTCCCATTTGAAGCGCAGCAATTTTTGTACCCAGGTGGTAGGTGCGTCGCTCGAGGTTACCGTCGCGACTTCGATGGCACTGGCAGGAAGCTCCTCGACTTCGGGCCCGGCTTCTGGGGCTGGCTTTGACGCCAGCTTAGCTAGCGTGTCGGCTTGCTCGTTTTCTCCCCTCAGGATACTAGACAATGTAAAATGAGGGAACTTGGCGGTCAGGTTCTTTACCTGTGCCAGGTACTTGGCCATGATCGGGTCCCGAGCCTCGTATCCCCCGCTGAGTTGCTTGGCTACCAGCTATGAGTCGGTGAGGACGCGGATGGCGACCACCTGCATCTCGAGGGCCAACCGGAGTCCTGCTAGGAGCGCCTCGTATTCCGCCTCGTTGTTCACTGCCTGGAACCCGAAGCGAAGGGAACGTTCGAACGACCGCCCGTCGGGAGCTTGCAACACCAGCCCTGCGCCGGCACCTTTTGAGTTGGTCGATCCGTCGACGTGCAAGACCCAGGCCTCGGGAGGTTGTTCGAGGTCCTCGTCCCCGATCTGGATTAATTCCGCGATGAAGTCGGCTACGGATTGGGCTTTGATAGCGGTCCTGGGCATGTATTGTATGTCATGCTCACCGAGCTCCACCGCCCATTTGAGAAGACGTCCTGCAACATCAAATTTAGACAAGATCTGTCGAAGCGGCTGGTCAGTAATGACCTCCATCGGGTGGGCCTAGAAGTAGGGGCATAGCTTCCGGGCTGACAGCATGAGTGCAAGTGCCAGCTTCTCGATCGGTGGGTATCGTTCCTCGGGCCCGTTCAGGACATGGCTGACATAGTAGATCGGAAGCTGTTCGCCGGAGATTTCCTTGACCAAGACGGAACTGACTGCGTGCTGCGAGGCAACCAGGTAGAGGCCCAGCTTCTCCCCAGGAGAGACTGAGGCAAGTCGGGGGAGGTTGGCCAAGTGTTGCTTCGTTTGCTTGAGGGCTTCCTCGCATTCTGCCGTCCATTGAAAATTTTTCGAGTTCTTCAATGCTCTGAAGAAGGGGAGGCAATGATCACCTGATCGGGCAAGGAAACGGGACATGGCGACGAGCCTCCCATTAAGGCGTTGCAGGTCTTTGATCGTCCGAGGTGATTGCATATTGATGATCACCTGGACTTTCTCTGGGTTGGCATGAATTCCTCTTTCGTGTATGATGAACCCGAGGAACTTCCCCGAGGTGACGCCGAAGGCACACTTCGCGGGGTTGAGTCGCATGCCGAACTTGCGTAGCATGGCGAATGCCTCGGCCAGATCGGCAAGGTGAGCTCCTGCTTCTTGGCTTTTCACGATCATGTCGTCGACGTAAAGTTCCATATTCTGCCTGATCTGGTGGGCGAACATCTTGTTCACTGTTCTCTGGTATGTAGTGTTAGGACTCTAGCTTGGAGAGTCCTAATTGAGAGAGACATTCATGTAAAACTATTAGAACTCTAGCTAGGATAGTCCTAATTGAGAGGGACATCCATGTAAAACTGTTAGGACTCTAGTTAGGAGAGTCCTAATTGAGAGGGACATTCTGTTAGGACTCTAGCTAGGAGAGTCCTAATTGAGAGGGGCATTCATGTAGGAGGTGTTTTCTTAGAGAAGAATTAGGAGTTGTAAGGGAATAGGAGTCTTGAGTAGGAGTCCTATTAGGAGTTGGTTAGAAGTAAGAGTCTTAAGTAGGAGTCCTATTAGGAGTTAGGGTTTAGAAGCCCTATAAATAGCCATGTATTCCTTCTCTTTTGATAAACAATAGATTAATCTTTTCTGCAGCCTTTGAGCAGCAACTTGGAGGGAGGAACCCCTATAGAGTTCCAAGGAGGCCGATCCCCTAAAGAGATCAACCCCAAGTTTAGAATCTGTAAGGGTTCTAACACCTGGTATCAGAGCAGCGTTCTTGGCATCTCGCTACCCTTCCACAGCCATCCATCAACCCTCCACAACCATCCAAAGCAATTCCCACAATTGCTTAAAAGATCGTCACCGAATTCCGCCATCATCTCCACCACCGCGGATCATCCTTTGATCTCCCCGTGAATTGCAACAGGTTCTGGTTTCCTACCTTACTGCTGCTGTAATTTAGTTATCCTTATTCGAAAATCCAAAAAAAAAAAAAAAAATATTCCTATATTGCTGCATAAACTTTTCGTCACAAAGTTTTCATCTCTACGACGAAAGATACATTGCAGAATTCCAGCCGCATAGCACCATCTGTTTGATCTTGCTACTGTGATTTTTCTATCCAAATTTCTTCAAAATTTTTATGACATCTTTGACACTTCCTAACAGTGGATTTCCCTTTGGTTTCATCAAAAAATTCTCAATATAAACTACTGATCTTTTATGTCCAATCTGCTACACTTGAATTGCAGAATTCAAGCCGAATAGCACCATCTGTTTGATCTTGCTACTATGCTTTTTCTATCCAAATCTCTACAAAATTTTTATAATAGCTTTGACACTTCCTAAGAGTGAAATTCTCTTTGGTTTCATCAAAAAATTCTCAATATAAACCACTAATCTTTTACGTCCAATCTGCTATACTTAAAATTCTGTGCTGCAGAAAATTTCAGCCGCATATTGTTGACTTAACCCATCTATTTGCAATCTTTTTTGAATGAAATTTCTTATACACTTCATAGATCATCTTGTCTTCCATTTAAGATTGATCTATAAAGAAATTCATCTCAAAAAATTGATTTTGTGTTGCTGCAAATTTTCGTCGTAACCCGTTGAAATTTCTCGACGAGAATTCTGCTATCGCAACTTGCACCAATTTCCTTGCTGTTATACTGCTGAAATTTTCTTGATTAAATTAGATATCCTTGCTGTCATATAAACTGTGATTTTGCTATCAATTTTCTCCACAATTCTCTCAAGTTTTTGGTGGAAATTACATCGAGAAACCGTTGTTTCTTCGATGACAATTCTGCTCTTACAAGACAGCATATACTTGCTACAACTTCCACTTATTTCTGTCAAACCTTTGCTACCATGTACCACAGATCGAAAACTTTCATCCAGAGCCCTAAAACTCTGCCAAACCACACCCTCAAACTGCACCCAAAATAGCCACAAAACAAGCCTAAACCGCAGCCTACATCCACCAATACACCAACCCTTTCAACCATCACTTCTCTCAACCTATACATGCCTTTAACCCAACAACAAAAGAGAGATCTTAACATCATAGATTTGGGGGCATATACTATGGCATCTAAGGAGGCAATCAATGCTAAATTCGAAGCCTTGGAGGTGCGAATGGAGGATAAGATCGGACGCTCTTTACCGAACTCAGATTGGGCCGACCACTAAACCCGAAGAAATCATATCAAGGAGAGAGCTTTACCCAATCACACCAAGCCCGAAGAGATGACTTCCAAGGGAGGGGAGGCTTTATGATTGGCCCGAACTATCCATGCATGAGAGTGGACTTCCCTAGATGGGAAGAAGGAGACCCGATTGGTTAGATCTCACGCACGGAGCGATATTTTCGGTACCACAAAACCGCGGATGTATCTATGGTAAAAATTGCAGCTATACATCTTGAAGGGGATGCTATACAGTGGTTTAACTAGTTTGAACATACTTATGGAGTCCTTTCATGGCGACAATTCAAAGAAGGACTGCTGATTCGCTTCAGACCAATCGATTACGAGAATATTGACGGACAACTAGCAAAGATCCGACAAACCTCTACCATTCAGGAGTACCAAACCAGGTTTGAAAGGTTATCTAATCAAACTCATGATTGGTCTCAAAAACAGCTACCTTTATTGAGGGCTTGAAGCCGGTGATCCAAGGAGAAGTTAAAGCGCGACAACCGTATATGCTTATGGCAGCCATCTCTTTCGCATGACATCAAGAGGAGCAATTGAACCATGAAGCTCGAAGGACTAGGGTCACTCCTCAACCAATAATATTGAAGCCCTTAGCCCCTCCTACTATTGACCAAGTCCCTACACCAAAGAGGTTAACAAGAGAAGAGCTTCGGGAGCGATATGCGAAGGGGTTATGTTGGCATTGTGACGAGCCGTGGAGCCGTGAGCATCACTATAGTAAAGGGGGACTTCTTATGATTGAACCGATAGAAGAAGAGGTCATTGAACATCCAAAAGAGAGCCTTGAACATGAAGAAGAAGATGCAGAAGAAGAGCCACAACCAACCGAAGTTACGGTACATACACTAGCTGGCTACTCAAACCCGCAAACGATGAAAGTTGGAGGCCTTCTCAAAAAACAACTGATCATTGTTCTCATCGACATAGGCAGCACTAATAACTTCCTAAATAGTAAGGTTGCTATCCATATGAACTTACCTATTGAGAATTGCAGCAGGTTTGTCGTTAAGGTCGCCAACGGACGGATTTTGAAGTATGATCATAGGTGCCCGCAAGTGAAACTATTGCTGTAGGACCAAGGGATAATTGCAGATTTCTTCCTCCTCCCTCTTGATGATCATGAGGCCATACTCAGAATTAAATGGTTGATGACATTAGGTGATATTTCTTGGAATTTTATGCAACTAATTATAAAATTTTACAGTAAGGAGAAATAGGTGATACTGCACGGGAAACGTGAGGGCGACGTAACGACGATTTGCTCACAACAAATGGAGAAGGTTTTGCATAAAGCATGTAGTGGCTTTTTGGTACAACTTAAGCAGCAAACTAAGGGAGAGCCAACAAAATTTGAAGATCCAAATCTACTTCCTTTGCTTGCTGAATTTTCAAATATATTTGACGAACCGCGCAACCTACCTCTTACCCGTCGGCATGATCATTATATAATGATTCTTCCAAGCAAATCTTCAGCAAATACTTGGCCATATCAGTATCTACATCTCCAGAAATATGAAATAAAAGGGATTGTAGAAGAGATGCTCGAAACAGGAGTTATTCGGCCGAGTTGCAACCTCTACTCTTCACCGGTGCTACTTGTACACAAGAAGGACGGAACATGGCAAATATGCGTTGATTACCGAGCTCTCAATGGCATAACTGTCACGCCCCCCCCTGAATTATCACATTCAGGAAGTGTGACCCTGTCTAAAAAAAATCAATAATATTATAATTGATCATCAATTTAATCCAGGATCCAATCTAACAATTTGAGGATACTAAGAATCATTCAATCTATCACTATTCACAATTCATAAACCTGTACATTACATAATCATAATCCACTTCGCTCAGAGATTCACAAAATCCAAAGACAACTCAACTAAACATCAACTACACCACAAATCCATAATCATAGAAGTATATACAATCACAAAAAGATAATTATTTACCATGAGTACTTATCCTTACACATATTAAACTTATCATTCCATACACATGAGCGGTCCTTTGACATTTTACAACACATAAGTATCAAAAGATCTTTAACATTACATCAGAAGTAAAGTTTACTATACAACAAAAACCATCATCCAACAAAGATTAGCTCAAAAAAATCTTCTAGCCTTTCATTGCTTTAACCCAATTTTAGCTTTTCAGTGCGTGACAAGCTACCCTGAAAAATTTATATAGCAACGGGGTGAGCATAAAGAGCTCAGCAAGCGTCTAACATATCCATGGCGATAGGAGAAGTTCAAGCAAGCTTAGTATCAAGATACAAAAGTAGAAATACAAGTCTTCATTTGAAGTCATCTCATTTGATATAAAATCACAAAGGTTTACCTCGTTCAAAAACAGGCATTAGACATAACAATAGGAGAAAGGAAATTGGAGCATATCATTGGCATAAGGAGCATATTGATGACATATGGTAATTTCAAGGCATAACAAGGACGTAAAGAGCATTTTAGATATCAATGGCATATGAAAATATTCGGAACATATCAATGGTGAATGAAATGCTTCAGAACGTATCAATGGCATATGGAAATATTTCGGAAGCATAAGAAGCATTTTAGAATATATCAAAGAACAAATATGAAATAGAAGCTCAAACGTCGTACTCTAGCATACTGCATGTGAGGATTAACTCAGTGGTGGCTCCACGCCGTGATGAGTTCTCGACTCCATCCACGGGTAGCCCTTTCCTACTCGAGCCCTCTCACCCTGCCCAAGTGCTAGGTCGGCTCTGAATTTTATATCAAACAGATAGAAGGTGAAGTGGGATCATAACATAATATGGTCCATCCATTTCTGGATGACCACCAAGCATAAGTCTCCCACGTCAGGGAGCTCCATCCACCCACGTCTGAGTGAAGTCAATGGGGCCGGCAGAGCAATCGCGGGCTCTAAGCATAACTCCCTTTACCATTTCTGGCAAAGGTTCACAATATCCCACAAGACACCAGAGTACAAAAGGGTAGTATGAACAATAACATTGACACATATCAGAAGCACATGCGGAACAACGAAATGTACATATGCCTTTCGAGTCAATACGATACAAACAGAATCTTTCACAAATGTATTCAGATTTAAAAGGAAACAAAAGCAGGAGTATACAAGGATTTCAAGAAATCACATATGGCTCAATTGAAATAAGAAAGTTAGATGAATTCAATATCCAAAGAAATGAAACTGGAAGAGGCACATATCAAAAGCAAATGCGGAACAATGGGATGCATGTGCCGAATCATTACGCTGAAAACATGAACTTTAGATGATAGCTGCAGACAAATAAATAAAGGACAAAAGTATACAGGAATTTAAGGTAATAATGTAAAGCTTAACTGAAGAGTGTTTGCCGAAATCGATTTCCAAAGAGAAGAAACAAGGAGAGCCGAAATCGACCAAAGCTCGATTCTGGCAGAATTTGATAGGGACATTGTATGAACTATTTCGATAACCAATTATGCTCCAATTTATGCAAAATATGTGTCATTAGAAAGCTTTATCAATCTAATTTTAGGAAAATTAAGTTTGACAAGAATTGGAATTTACAACAGGGAGTTACAGATAATTTCGTAGCCAAAGGTCTGAAAATATTTGCTCTGTTTTACTGAATTCATTGGGTCGATGAAAGCAGATGTTTTAGTTAGCAATTATTCTCCGAAAATTTCAAATCAGGTATATAAAGAAAGCATTTTGAGTCTAGCTTCGAATAAATCATACTTTGTATGAATCTGAGTTCACAGCAGAAAGTTATAAGTAGTTAAGCAACAAGAGGTCAGAAATTTCAGTCTCTATTTTGCAGAATCTGTAGGGTTAATTGAAACAGAAGTCTTAGTAGGCATTTAAACTCCAAATCATTAAATCTTAGTGTCAAAATAAAGATATTTGAGTCTACTTTCAAATGGAATAGGTTTTACCTAAATCAGAGTTTAGTGCTAAAAGTTAGATCGAAAACAATGTACAGAAGTCAGATTACCGAAAAATTTCAGATTCATGGCTTTGTATCAAAAGGAAAGAACGGTTTGGTACTAAGCTGAAATCTTTTGCATTTATGAAGAATTAAAAGGAAAACAGAGATTAGGAATTCTGTAGGAAGAGATTAGAACACTTGCCTTAAACAAATTTGATTCCCAAATGGGGGGAGTTGATGCAAAACCTCAATCAAATCTTCTTCTTCAATTCCTCTTCTTCTTCTTCTTCTTCCCTTCTCTTCTCAAACTCACGTTGGCTGCAACTCTTCAGGTTTGTTTTCTTTAACTTTTCATCTAATTATTTGGGTTTTGGCTAATGCAAAAGTTGCAAGGTGTCATGCATGCATGAAAGGGGCTAGGTGTCATCTTTAGAGCAAAGATAAGTGGCACCAACCTTAGGTTAGCTAGTGACACATGTCCACTATATTTTTTTTTTTGTTTTATTTTGTTTTTTATTTACTCAATTCTGAATATTCTATAAATCATATCAAAATTTTAATATTTACTCTTAGGTCCTTAGCCATAAACTTTCATATAATATTATTTAATATAAAATAATTATTAAATAATCCTTATTTTTGCAAACAAATATTTTACTAAATTTTCAAAAATGGGGGATGTTACACTCTCCCCTCCTTAGAATAAAATTTAGTCCTCTAAATTTGTCATATCTCTTTCGGCGAAAAGATGAGGATAAACCAGATTTGTTGTCAAGGAATCCCCAACAATAGTAGTTATGTGTAGCAAATAATCTAGTGGTTTAGGTTGAATGCCCAAGTGACAAGCAAAATATTGTGAAACAAAAGACAAGTTGGAGCCAGGATCAAACAAAACTTTTGCATTTCTATTAGAAACATGTAGAATACCTTCAACCACTGATTTAGAGGCTCTGGAATCTTGTTCTGTGATAGCATATACTCTAGCATGGGCTGTAGGCTTAGGGAGTAGTGGCTCTTTCTTCTTGTTTAGTGGGCAGTCTCTGACTTTATGATCTAACTTTCCACAGGCAAAACAGGCTCCAGTCACCCAAAAACACTCACTTGTTTCATGATTACGTCCACATTTTGTACACGATAGAGTTCTTTGCGATGGAGTTCCTTTCTCAAATCTAGGTACCTTTACCTTCTCGTTACTTCTTTCTGCTTCATTTCCTCTCTTACTTTTACCAACAAACTTATCCTTGCTATTCTTGTCCCTGATTTCTTGGATCTCCGCCAAGTCTTTTTCAAGTATGAAAGCTCTTTCTACTACATCAGTGTATACTTGGAGTTTCAAAGCTGATATCCGGCTTCTTATTGCCGGCCTTAATCCTCTTTCAAGTCTTCTTGCTTTCCTATATTCATCATCAATCATATGTGTGGCAAATCTAGAGAGCTCGGTGAATTTAGACTCATATTTGGCTACTGTCAAATTTCCCTGGATGAGATTCAGGAACTCCAATTCTTTCTGTTCTCTGATACAATCCGGAAAATATTTATCATTGAACTTTTCTGTAAATACCTTCCAAGTGATTGGCTCTTGTCGAGCTTCAGAAATCCTCTTCATGGTTCGCCACCAGTGCTCAGCCTCTCCTTCTAGCATGAAGGTAGCAAGAGAAACCTTCTTATCATCTGGGCAATTTAAAACATCAAATATTTTCTCCATCCGCATCATCCATTGTTCTGCTACCATTGGATCAGGCTCACCACTAAAACTGGGAGGACTAAGCTTCTTAAACTGTTCAATTCCCAACCCAGTCTAGTTTGAATTCCCAACTTCATCATTTCTTCCTTGTCGGACTTGTTATTGCATTACTTGTGTCATCGACTCTAGAGTTTTCATAATTCCACTCAATTGATCAGAAGTAGATGCAACAGGAGTACCAGATGACCTCGTCATCCTTGCTTCCTAAAAATAACAAAAGAAAACTTTTGATCAATCTCTAAATAGAAATCACTAAACCTCAAAATTTATTACACATCTAGCATATCAAAATTCTTAGAAATCCTCAAATCATGCTCTGATACCACTCTGTCACGCCCCCCCCTGAATTATCACATTCAGGAAGTGTGACCCTGTCTAAAAAAAATCAATAATATTATAATTGATCATCAATTTAATCCAGGATCCAATCTAACAATTTGAGGATACTAAGAATCATTCAATCTATCACTATTCACAATTCATAAACCTGTACATTACATAATCATAATCCACTTCGCTCAGAGATTCACAAAATCCAAAGACAACTCAACTAAACATCAACTACACCACAAATCCATAATCATAGAAGTATATACAATCACAAAAAGATAATTATTTACCATGAGTACTTATCCTTACACATATTAAACTTATCATTCCATACACATGAGCGGTCCTTTGACATTTTACAACACATAAGTATCAAAAGATCTTTAACATTACATCAGAAGTAAAGTTTACTATACAACAAAAACCATCATCCAACAAAGATTAGCTCAAAAAAATCTTCTAGCCTTTCATTGCTTTAACCCAATTTTAGCTTTTCAGTGCGTGACAAGCTACCCTGAAAAATTTATATAGCAACGGGGTGAGCATAAAGAGCTCAGCAAGCGTCTAACATATCCATGGCGATAGGAGAAGTTCAAGCAAGCTTAGTATCAAGATACAAAAGTAGAAATACAAGTCTTCATTTGAAGTCATCTCATTTGATATAAAATCACAAAGGTTTACCTCGTTCAAAAACAGGCATTAGACATAACAATAGGAGAAAGGAAATTGGAGCATATCATTGGCATAAGGAGCATATTGATGACATATGGTAATTTCAAGGCATAACAAGGACGTAAAGAGCATTTTAGATATCAATGGCATATGAAAATATTCGGAACATATCAATGGTGAATGAAATGCTTCAGAACGTATCAATGGCATATGGAAATATTTCGGAAGCATAAGAAGCATTTTAGAATATATCAAAGAACAAATATGAAATAGAAGCTCAAACGTCGTACTCTAGCATACTGCATGTGAGGATTAACTCAGTGGTGGCTCCACGCCGTGATGAGTTCTCGACTCCATCCACGGGTAGCCCTTTCCTACTCGAGCCCTCTCACCCTGCCCAAGTGCTAGGTCGGCTCTGAATTTTATATCAAACAGATAGAAGGTGAAGTGGGATCATAACATAATATGGTCCATCCATTTCTGGATGACCACCAAGCATAAGTCTCCCACGTCAGGGAGCTCCATCCACCCACGTCTGAGTGAAGTCAATGGGGCCGGCAGAGCAATCGCGGGCTCTAAGCATAACTCCCTTTACCATTTCTGGCAAAGGTTCACAATATCCCACAAGACACCAGAGTACAAAAGGGTAGTATGAACAATAACATTGACACATATCAGAAGCACATGCGGAACAACGAAATGTACATATGCCTTTCGAGTCAATACGATACAAACAGAATCTTTCACAAATGTATTCAGATTTAAAAGGAAACAAAAGCAGGAGTATACAAGGATTTCAAGAAATCACATATGGCTCAATTGAAATAAGAAAGTTAGATGAATTCAATATCCAAAGAAATGAAACTGGAAGAGGCACATATCAAAAGCAAATGCGGAACAATGGGATGCATGTGCCGAATCATTACGCTGAAAACATGAACTTTAGATGATAGCTGCAGACAAATAAATAAAGGACAAAAGTATACAGGAATTTAAGGTAATAATGTAAAGCTTAACTGAAGAGTGTTTGCCGAAATCGATTTCCAAAGAGAAGAAACAAGGAGAGCCGAAATCGACCAAAGCTCGATTCTGGCAGAATTTGATAGGGACATTGTATGAACTATTTCGATAACCAATTATGCTCCAATTTATGCAAAATATGTGTCATTAGAAAGCTTTATCAATCTAATTTTAGGAAAATTAAGTTTGACAAGAATTGGAATTTACAACAGGGAGTTACAGATAATTTCGTAGCCAAAGGTCTGAAAATATTTGCTCTGTTTTACTGAATTCATTGGGTCGATGAAAGCAGATGTTTTAGTTAGCAATTATTCTCCGAAAATTTCAAATCAGGTATATAAAGAAAGCATTTTGAGTCTAGCTTCGAATAAATCATACTTTGTATGAATCTGAGTTCACAGCAGAAAGTTATAAGTAGTTAAGCAACAAGAGGTCAGAAATTTCAGTCTCTATTTTGCAGAATCTGTAGGGTTAATTGAAACAGAAGTCTTAGTAGGCATTTAAACTCCAAATCATTAAATCTTAGTGTCAAAATAAAGATATTTGAGTCTACTTTCAAATGGAATAGGTTTTACCTAAATCAGAGTTTAGTGCTAAAAGTTAGACCGAAAACAATGTACAGAAGTCAGATTACCGAAAAATTTCAGATTCATGGCTTTGTATCAAAGGAAAGAACGGTTTGGTACTAAGCTGAAATCTTTTGCATTTATGAAGAATTAAAAGGAACACAGAGATTAGGAATTCTGTAGGAAGAGATTAGAACACTTGCCTTAAACAAATTTGATTCCCAAATGGGGGGAGTTGATGCAAAACCTCAATCAAATCTTCTTCTTCAATTCCTCTTCTTCTTCTTCTTCTTCCCTTCTCTTCTCAAACTCACGTTGGCTGCAACTCTTCAGGTTTGTTTTCTTTAACTTTTCATCTAATTATTTGGGTTTTGGCTAATGCAAAAGTTGCAAGGTGTCATGCATGCATGAAAGGGGCTAGGTGTCATCTTTAGAGCAAAGATAAGTGGCACCAACCTTAGGTTAGCTAGTGACACATGTCCACTATATTTTTTTTTTTGTTTTATTTTGTTTTTTATTTACTCAATTCTGAATATTCTATAAATCATATCAAAATTTTAATATTTACTCTTAGGTCCTTAGCCATAAACTTTCATATAATATTATTTAATATAAAATAATTATTAAATAATCCTTATTTTTACAAACAAATATTTTACTAAATTTTCAAAAATGGGGGATGTTACAATAACCATCAAGGATAAATACCCTATTCCAGTAGTAGATGAATTGCTAGATGAAAGGGAGCACAAATCTTTACAAAGATGGACCTTCGATCCGGGTATTATCAAATACGAGTGTACGAAGAAGTCATACCGAAAACTACCTTTCGAACATACAGCGGCCACTACGAATTTTTACTTTCTTCAACAAAAGGTGGGATATCTTGGACATATCATATCAGAGGAAGGTGTGATAGTGGACCCCTTCAAAATTAAAGTAATGCAAAACTAGCCGACCCCGAGAAACATAAAATTGCTACATGGCTTTCTGGGTTTAACAAGCTACTACTGCAAGTTCGTGAAAAACTATGGAGAGACTAGTGCACCAGTTACTTCCTTACTGAAAAAAGATGTCTTCCAATGGTCGGACAGAGCCTCCGCTGCCTTCAAGAAACTTAAGGCAGCCATGACGACGACGCCGGTGCTAACACTACCAGATTTCAACCGACCCTTCATTATTGAGGCCGACACATTTGGAGTCGGAATTGGAGCCATTCTCATGCAAGATGGTCAACCACTCACATACACTAGCAAGGCATTATCTCCCTCCCATCAAAATAAGTCAACATATGATAAGAAGATGCTTGCCATTGTGTGCGTAGCAACGAGGTGGAGACCCTACTTGATTGGTCGACGATTTCAAATTAAAATCGATCATAAAAGCCTCAAGCACTTTTTAGAGCGAAAGATATCATCCCTTGAGCAGCAAAAATGGGTAACAAAACTTCTTAGATTTGATTATGAAATAACTTACAAAAAGGGTAAAGAGAATGTTCTTGTAGATGCGCTTTCGCAGCTACCCGAGCAAGCTGAAGTTCCAGCCATTTCACTTCCGACCAGCAACTTTCTTAAGGATATTAAGATGGAATGGCAGGAAGATTCAGAGACTAGTAAGATTATAAAAAAATTGGAGGAAGCACCAAGCTCCGAGGCTCATTACAATTGGGACTCAAAAGAATTACACTATAAGGGTACTAAATTGAAAATAAGTATGGCATATCACTCACAAATCGACGGCGAGACAGTTGTAAATAGGTGCTTGGAGATAGCCCAAAGCCACCCACCAAATATGACTACCCAAAGAGAACTCCAGACCCAATGAAGTGCCATTATTGATCGACGGATCGTGACTCGACGACGATGACCCACTAATGAAGTTCTAATACAGTGGGCGAACCTACCAATAGAAGATGCCACTTGGGAGAACTATGACGACTTGAAGATCAAATTCCCAGAATTCATGAATCATCAGCCTCGAGGACAAGGCTGATTTGAAGAGGGCGGGTCTGTTAGGACTCTAGCTTGGAGAGTCCTAATTGAGAGGGACATTCATGTAAAAATGTTAGAACTCTAGCTAGGAGAGTCCTAATTGAGAGGGACATCCATGTAAAACTGTTAGGACTCTAGCTAGGAGAGTCCTAATTGAGAGGGACATTCTATTAGGACTCTAGCTAGGAGAGTCCTAATTGAGAGGGGCATTCATGTAGGAGGTGTTTTCTTAGAGAAGAATTAGGAGTTGTAAGGGAATAGGAGTCTTGACTAGGAGTCCTATTAGGAGTTGGTTAGAAGTAAGAGTCTTAAGTAGGAGTCCTATTAGGAGTTAGGGTTTAGAAGCCCTATAAATAGCCATGTATTCCTTCTCTTTTGATAAGCAATAGATGAATCTTTTCTGCAGCCTTTGAGCAGCAACTTGGAGGGAGGAACCCCTATAGAGTTCCAAGGAGGCCGATCCCCTAAAGAGATCAACCCCAAGTTTAGAATCTGTAAGGGTTCTAACATGTAGCCCCGGCGTTTTTCAATCCGAAGGGCATGACCTTATAAAAGTAAACCCCTTGGCTGGTGAGAAAGGCGGTATGCTCTTGATCTTCGGACGCCATTCTGATCTGGTTGTATCCTGAGAAGGCGTCCATAAACGAGAGGCGGGCGTGCCCGGCCGTAGCGTCGACCAACTGGTCGACTCTTGGAAGGGGATAGCAATCCTTTGGGCATGCATTGTTGAGACTGGTGTAATCAACGCATATCCTCCAGTTTCCATTAGGTTTCTTGACGATGACTACATTGGAAAGCCATCGCGGGTATCCGGCTTCTTCTATGAAGCCTGCCTCCAGAAGTCGACCCACTTCTTCTCGTATGGCCAACTGCCGATCAGGGGCTGCCGTATGGGTTTTTGTTTTACCGGGCGAGCGTCGGGTGAAATATTGAGGTGATGCTGTGCGACCTCCGGGTCGACGCCCGTCATGTCGGATGGCGACCAGGCGAAGACGTCGGCATTCTTCTGTAGGAGGCCGACGAGCTGCCTTCGTTCTTTCTCGGGTAGCTCCGACCCGATCCTAACCGTCTGGTCTGGCCGATCCTCTAGCAGCGGCACGTCGATGGTGGATCCCCTCGGCTTAGGATGGGGGGCTGGCTTCTTCGCCTCTCGGGGGTCCACCAACGGTGGTTCGACCCTAGCCCTCTTGTGTAACGAAACGACGGTCAAGTAGCAGCGCCTGGATTCTCGGGGGCTTCCCGTGACCTCTCCAGTCCCGGCGTGGGTCGGGAACTTCACAGTTTGGTAGTAGGTTGAGACGACGACTCTGATTTTGTTGAGGATCGGCCGGCCGAGAATGGCGTTGTATGCAGCGGGGAGGTCGATCACTAAGAAGGTGGTCATCACTGTCTTCGACCTCGGCGGGGCTCCCAGGGTCAAGGGTAAAGTGATTGCCCCTAGCGGTGAGATTGAATCACCGGTGAATCTGGTGAGCATCGAGAGTATCGGCTTCATGTTATCTCTGGATAAGCCGAGCTTTTGGAAGGCGTCGAAGTAGAGTATGTCGGCCGAGCTCCCGGTATCGACCATGATCCTTCTTACTTATGCATTGGCTATCTTGGCTGATATCACGAGCGCATCGTCGTGCTCGGTCTATTCGGATGTTCCGGCCGAGAAGGTGACATTAGGCTCGGGCCCGTGCCTAGGAGCTTCGGCCGGAGCGGCTCAGGCGTACGCCTTCCTTTTGGTCATGGAATCCCCCCCAGACGCGGGGCCGCCAACTATTACGTTGATGTGTCGTTCGATGGGACCCTCCGGACGCGGTAAAAGTTCCTTGTCTGGTCGGAAGTACTGGCCGAGGTGTCCCCTACGAATGAGCTCCTCGATCTGCCTTTTTAACTCCCGACACTGTTCACTGTGATGCCCATGTTGCCGGTGGAAGCGGTAGTACTTCGATTGGTCCGCCAGCGCCCGCGGACTCCTCATTGTGTAAAGCTCTTTGAGCAGTCCCTTTTCCCTTATGTGGAGGAATATTTCCGTTCGGGACGAGTTCAAGGCGGGAAGAGGGGGCCCCAATGCCAGTGGGTCGGATCTGTCCAACCTACGCCGAGACGCAATGGGTTGCTGCTGTCGAGGCGGCTCCGGCTTGACCCTCTTGTGCTCTTCGCGCCTCCTGGCCATCCATGTCTCCGTGACGACGAATTAGCTCGCCCGCTGGAGCATCTCGGGTACCGTGGTGGGGGGTCGCTCCACCAGAGACCAGAAGAACCTGGAGGGCCGCAGGCCTATCATGAATGCCTGCATCAATAGAGAAGGGTGAGCTTCTGAGAGCCCTCGGATCTACGCTGTAAAACGGTTCACGAAATGGGAGAGGGTCTCGTCCTCCCTTTGGTTGAGTCCGAGGAGTAACGCCACGGACGGCTTTGGAAGGGCGTAGGCCAGGAAGTTGAGCTCGAAGTCTCGGGCGAGCTGATCGAAGGAAGAGATGGTCCCGGTCTTCGGGCCGGTCCCCTCAAGGTCGTTGGGAACGCCCTGCACATCAAGGCGTCAGAAGTTCCATATAGCGCCATTTGGGCGCGAAATGTGGCTACGTGATCCGTGGGGTCAGTGGCACCGTCATAGGCGTCCAGCGATGGGAGCTGGAAGTGTGGTGGAATCACTTGATCTTGTATTTCGGGTGCGAACGGTGACCCTTGGTATCCGTCCGCTCCGAGCCCCCCCTTTGACCTGCGAACCTCCTGCTGTACTTCGTCGAGGCGTTGATTGAAGAGGTGCACCTCAGGCTCTGGGCGACTCGACGTGCCTTCTTCCTCTCGGTCCCCGAGCCGGGCTGTTTGGTTTCGAGGTGAAATAGGATGCTCGGGGAGAGGCGCGTGCGTCCGGGCGGGGGGCTCACGCTGTTGCAAAGGCTGGGTTGCATGTGGGGGCGTCGGTTGGGAGATGAGCGGGATGATAGTCTGCATCACGCCCGCCAGCGCTCGGACTTGGTGAGCGAGATCATGGAAAGCTTCGGGCGAAATAGGCGGCGGGCCAACAGGGGCGTCGGGTGGCGACAAACCCGGGTCGTTGAACAGCCGCCAGTAGCGCTCCGACGTTGTGGCGGGGCGTTCGTCGTGGAGATCATCATGCGGGGGATGATTTTCTAGGGTGCTGACCGGACGCGACCTCATGGCTGCGGGTTCGCTAGAGTGGATCTGCTGATCGTTCGACATTCGGGCCCTCCTTCTAGCGCCAAAAATATTGTGGGAAACAACTATATTACGTGGCCTCGGGGCCGACGCGGCTTGGTTTGGGTCCGAATGCGCGGGGATCTGGCGCGGCGCTTCCTCGGGGCAGCTGGGATGGCCGGTCGCGATGGTCCGGGGGGATATAGCGTGGGAGTGGAGCCTCACCGCGGCGCCGGGAAGGTGCGACCTCGCCTTCGTGTTAGGATCGGAGTGGCACTAAGAGGGGGGGGTGAATTAGTGCAGCGGATTAAAACTTCGGTTTTAGTAAAATCTTTCGTACAATAAGAACGGAACTTGAAAAGCTTTAATCTTGAAAACGTATTCTTAAATATGTGCAGCAAAAGTAATAAGGAACTTAAAGCATATAAGAAGGTTTGCAATAATGTAAATAGCAATAATGAAATGCAAACCAAGAATCACGCCGATTTTAGAGTGGTTCGGTCAAATGACCTACTCCACTTGCGAGGCCCCTCTTCGATGAGGCTCCCACCTTCCACTAGCAAGTCTCTTGAAATGGAAGGGTAAATACCCCTCTTACAACTTTTACAAGCGGTTCACTCTCTTACAGATTTTCAACAAGAAAGAAGGAGGTGAACACTAGCAAATTGAAAACAAGACAAGCTAACACTTTTCTAAGGCTTTTCTCTCAAACACTTGCTGCTCAAAAAGTTGTAACCTCAGCTGAGATTTGAGGGGTATTTATAGGCCTCAAGAGGATTCAAATTTTGGGCTCCAAAATTTGAATTCTCTTAGGGTTCCCGGTGCTGGCGGTTCCACCGCCCAGCCAGGCGGTGCCACCGCCCAGGGCTCGGGTGCTGGGCGGTGCCACCGCCCAGCCAGGAGGTGTCACCGCTTGGCTCTCGGGTGGTGGGCGGTGCCACCGCCCAGCTAGGCGGTGCCACCGCCTACAGTGTTTTCAGCCCGACTACAGTGTTTTCAGCCCGACTACAGTGTTTTCAGCCACTAGTTGGGCTTCAATCTTGGCTCTCTAGTTCGCTGGTTTAGCCTAAACCAACTCTGACTTTGGGCCCAGTTGGCCCCTAACCAGGATATAGGATTATCTCTTAATCCTAATCCTAATTACAAGTGGACTACATAACCAAAACACATCCTAAGCAAATTTTCAACCGCGAACGTCGAGTCTTGTTCTGGCGAGCTTTCCGACGAACTTTCTGCCGACGGGCTTCTAGCAAGCTCCCGAACTTGTGATGACTTTAATGAGTAGCCGAGCCTTCTCGGTGATCTCCGTGAACCTCCGACGATCTCTTCGGCGAACTTCCGAAAATTCCGACAGGTTCCCGATTTCTTCTCGGTTGGTTCTGGCAGCATCTCCGACGATTCTTCGGACTCTTAAACGTCCATCGAACTTGACTCCGGTATTCTCGCTTTGTGTTTTTTGGTTATCGTAGTTAATCCTGCACACACAAGCAAACACTCTACTCCGATCTAGACAATTATTATAACGCAAATTGACATTCTGTTGCCCGGCACGTCATTGGTTGGCGCTTCATCCGATTCTTCGGTGCATCGTCCTCTCTTGCAGCTTGTTGCCCAATCGGCGGTTGACCTCCGCAACCCCGATATCCTTGGCGCAATTTCGCTCTCCTTGGCCCGATGCCCGACGCCCGAAGCCTTCTGCCATCCAATATCCTGACGTGATCTCCTCCAACGCAACGTCAATTCCTCCTGCGTTAATTGTCTAATCCTGATCGAGTAGACCTGTATCACTCAAAATGTAGTCAAACATTTAAACACAATCAATTAGTTTCATCATCAAAATCCGAGATTCAACAATCTCCCCCTTTTTGATGATGACAACTAATTGATGACTAACGGAGTTAACCTTAACTCCCCGGAGTTTAACTAAACTCCCCCTATCAATATGCCATTGATAGAACACTTGGATTATCCCAAATCCAAGTAACATTCATCACATGTTATGAAAAACATTTAAACTATCATGCAAATATATAAAATATTTAATTCAATGCATGAAGTCATCAATATACTTCTCCCCCTATGTCATCAACAAAAAGGAGAAGTAGCTACTCTTATGTGTTTATTATATGGGTTCAAACCATTGCATGAAAAACATAATATTAAATTTTTATCATCATGCAATTTTGAAGATAGAAAATTTAGCAAGTAATGCATCATGCTTGGGACATTCAAGCTATCAAGTTTTAGATATACAAGTTTTACAGCATATAAGATAGCACTTTTGGTAATGTTCAAGATAGCAAGTTCTACATCATGCAAGCTAGCAATATTGAGATGTTCAAGAAAGCAACTCTTGCTTCTTGAAATATGCAAATTGTAAGCTAGCAAATTTTTGCTTCCTTTGCAATGTTTGAGCTAGCAATTTTGCTTCCGTTGCAAAGTGCAAGTTAGTATGTTTTGCATCTTGAGATAAACAAGATTGTATTTTTGGTATGCAAATTTATAGTATACAAGCTATCAACTTTTGCACATAAAAAGTTAGCAAAATTTTACATCTTTTGAGATGTGCAAGATGGACTATTTTGCCTCTTTTCAAATTGTGCAAGCTAGCAAATTTGCTATCTAGCAAGTTTTGCTCCCCCTTTGTCAGTGTCAAATAGAAGAGAATAACAATACAATCATGTAATTCATTTCTCTTTACTATAATATTCAAATCATGATAAGGGTAAATAATAAAGATGAAAAATGAATGTCAAAAGACATATATCATTTTTGACAAATTTCTTCTTTTGTAGATAGAAAACATGATAGGAAACAATCTTGATTCAAAAAGAAAACTCAAGTTATAAATTATCAAGATGTCAAGTAGCATGTCATGGTTTACAAAAACAAGTTTCTTGCTAGTTAATAGCAAAAAGAATCTCAATTCATGCATATAAAATCTTATGATTCACATAGAACATCTCCTCTTTTATAAAACGAGAGAATCATGATGAAGAATCTTGATTTACATAGAGTTTCAAAATATAATTATCAATATCATGAATACTAAAAGACCATGAAAATTTTGATAAATATCCTTTTAAATAGAAAACAAACTTGATTCATTCAATAGAAAATTGTGAGAAATCAAGATCATGATTTCAATAAAATCCATTAAATTCAAATCATTTTCATAATCTATGAGATTCATAAAAATAATACAAATAGATTCATCAAAATCAATAATATAGAAAAAATAATTTTCAAGAAGAAAAATGTTCTTCTCTTTTAGTTGCTTCAATTCATGTAATTTATTTCATTCAAGCATGCCTCCCTTTTTTTTATGTCAAATAAAAACATGTATCATGTTTAAAACCGAAAGTGCTAGATTTATTATGACAAGGATCAATAAGGCACTTTCATTATGGTAAAAAGAAAATCGATAATCTGTAAATTACAAGATTCATTATGCATAATTTTAAAAATCTTATGCATAGAACAAAATCATCAATCATGATATCAAGACATTTATCATTTAAAGCATTCATGATTCACATCATATGCAATACATCACATATATTATCATAATAAAAGGCATAAGTATTGCATGCATCATTCCAAATTATAAATATTTCAAATCATAATGGTATTAATTTGTCAAATTGCATCCTACCATGCATGATCATAACTTTTCATTTGTATGCATCAAAATAATCTCAAGAGTATTTCATGCATGATTTTATATCACCAAAAAAGGAATATCAAGAAGAAAATAATTGGTGATGCGATAAACATTTCATGAATTTAAGGAATTACATAAAAATTTTATCATGAAGGATTAGAACATGTGAATACCAGAAGACATGATTTCTTTTTGAAAAACCTACCCATTAATAATCAAAAGAAAATCTTAGGAGATCGATTAATGAAAAATCTTGATTCATAATAAATCTTAATTTGTAAATATCACAGAATCAAGATCATGATTTTAGATAAAACTCATTCAAATTCAAATCGTCTAAATCATCAAAATCTCAACATTTCTTTCAAGAGATTCAAAATGACATAAATAATTTTATTGGTCTCTTAGGTATAAATCAATAAGATAGAGAAAAAGAAAATTTTCAATAAAAAATCTTTCCTCCTTTTGTTTCAACTTATTGATTGATTCCATGCATGCATCTCCTTTTCTTTCAAATCCATGCATCATCGTTTTAAAACAAAAAAAAATCAAAGATCATCAAGATAAAAAAGTGCAACACATAATTCCAAAAAAAAATGATTTCAACTCATTACTTCAAGTCAAATCAATATCATGATTTTGATATAACTCATTTGTAATTCAAATCATCAAACCAAAATCATTTTCAAGGGATTCATATAAATCAACAAGATAGAGAAAAATAATTTTCAAGAACAATGCTTTTCTCTTTTTAGTTATTTAAATTCATGTCATTTATGCTAGATAAAAATGTGCATCAACATTTAGGATCGAAAAATGAATTTTGTCATAAAAACCATCAAGACCAAAAAATCATCATGTATAACTTTACAATCTCATGCATAAAATCATCAAATCATAGCATCAAAACTTTCAATAGTTTCATTACAACATCAAGTAAGGTTTTATTGAACATAATTTTGAATGATTCTTATAGATATTTAAAATTTCTTTAGTTTTACTTTATATGATTGACTTTATATTAGCATGCTTCAAATTTTTGTTCTTATGTCAAAACTATACATCATGTTTGAAAACCAAAGATAAGGTTCATAAAAAAAAATCATAAAACCTTCCATTCAAAAGTCATGCATCGACATTGAAAATCAATATGGAAATCGTCAAAGTACAAATTCTTGCTTCTCAAGCACATATATAAGATTAATCTTACTAGGTGTATAAGCATTATATTTATATCTAACATTTTATTGCATTAACATAACACAAGCAATTTTCAAGAAAATTAATCCTAAACTAAATTAAAAATAACTCAAGAAAGTATTATGTAATTTCGAAATGAATTAGTGGGATTTTGATTACCTCATTGTTGAAAGAGGGTGAGGCATAGTTTGCCACCTCGCCTTTCTTGATTTTCTCCTCGTCTTCGGAAGAGCTCAATTCATCCCAACTTTTGTTCTTCTTGCGTTCAAAGCAAGTAGTTCCATTCTTTTTGCTTTTTAATTTTTGTTTCATTTGTAGTTTAAGTTCACCATCACTTGAGCTTATGCTCGAGTGGTATTCATGTGTTCTATGTCCCAAATCCTTCCTATCATTTGGAAGGTTGTTCTCGAGTTTCTTTTTTGCCACATTGTTCATTTCGTAGGTCATTAGAGACCCAATAAGTTCTTCGAGAGGGAATGTTTTAAGGTCCTTGGCCTCTTGAATGGCCGTAACTTTTGGATCCCAACTTTTTGGAAGGGATCTTAAGATTTTAGTGACTAGTTCAAAATTAGAAAAACTTTTACCAAGAGCTTTGAGTCCATTGATGACATCCGTGAACCGGGTGTACATGTCTCCGATGGACTCACTTGGTTTCATCCGGAAAAGTTCATAAGAATGCACAAGAATATTGATTTTGGACTCTTTCACTCGGCTAGTGCCTTCATGAGTGACCTCTAGAGTTCTCCAAATATCAAAAGCCGAGTCACACATCGAAACGCGATTAAATTCACTTTTGTCAAGTGCACAATATAAGGCATTCATAGCCTTTGCATTTAAAGAAAACATCTTCTTCTCCAAATCATTCCAATGGTTCATTGGGAGAGAAGACATTTCAAATCCATTTTCGACTATGTCCCATAAATTCAAATCCAAAGAAAGTAAGAAAACTCTCATTCGAGTTTTCCAACAAGTGTAGTCCGTCCCATTGAAAAAGGGAGGACGAATGAGAGAGTGACCCTCTTGAAAGCCATAAAGAGCCATTTCTATTTGGGTGTTAAACCAAAGTAGAAAACCGTGGCTCTGATACCAATTGTTAGGATCGGAGTGGCACTAAGAGGGGGGGGTGAATTAGTGCAGCGGATTAAAACTTCGGTTTTAGTAAAATCTTTCGTACAATAAGAACGGAACTTGAAAAGCTTTAATCTTGAAAACGTATTCTTAAATATGTGCAGCAAAAGTAATAAGGAACTTAAAGCATATAAGAAGGTTTGCAATAATGTAAATAGCAATAATGAAATGCAAACCAAGAATCACGCCGATTTTAGAGTGGTTCGGTCAAATGACCTACTCCACTTGCGAGGCCCCTCTTCGATGAGGCTCCCACCTTCCACTAGCAAGTCTCTTGAAATGGAAGGGTAAATACCCCTCTTACAACTTTTACAAGCGGTTCACTCTCTTACAGATTTTCAACAAGAAAGAAGGAGGTGAACACTAGCAAATTGAAAACAAGACAAGCTAACACTTTTCTAAGGCTTTTCTCTCAAACACTTGCTGCTCAAAAAGTTGTAACCTCAGCTGAGATTTGAGGGGTATTTATAGGCCTCAAGAGGATTCAAATTTTGGGCTCCAAAATTTGAATTCTCTTAGGGTTCCCGGTGCTGGCGGTTCCACCGCCCAGCCAGGCGGTGCCACCGCCCAGGGCTCGGGTGCTGGGCGGTGCCACCGCCCAGCCAGGAGGTGTCACCGCTTGGCTCTCGGGTGGTGGGCGGTGCCACCGCCCAGCTAGGCGGTGCCACCGCCTACAGTGTTTTCAGCCCGACTACAGTGTTTTCAGCCCGACTACAGTGTTTTCAGCCACTAGTTGGGCTTCAATCTTGGCTCTCTAGTTCGCTGGTTTAGCCTAAACCAACTCTGACTTTGGGCCCAGTTGGCCCCTAACCAGGATATAGGATTATCTCTTAATCCTAATCCTAATTACAAGTGGACTACATAACCAAAACACATCCTAAGCAAATTTTCAACCGCGAACGTCGAGTCTTGTTCTGGCGAGCTTTCCGACGAACTTTCTGCCGACGGGCTTCTAGCAAGCTCCCGAACTTGTGATGACTTTAATGAGTAGCCGAGCCTTCTCGGTGATCTCCGTGAACCTCCGACGATCTCTTCGGCGAACTTCCGAAAATTCCGACAGGTTCCCGATTTCTTCTCGGTTGGTTCTGGCAGCATCTCCGACGATTCTTCGGACTCTTAAACGTCCATCGAACTTGACTCCGGTATTCTCGCTTTGTGTTTTTTGGTTATCGTAGTTAATCCTGCACACACAAGCAAACACTCTACTCCGATCTAGACAATTATTATAACGCAAATTGACATTCTGTTGCCCGGCACGTCATTGGTTGGCGCTTCATCCGATTCTTCGGTGCATCGTCCTCTCTTGCAGCTTGTTGCCCAATCGGCGGTTGACCTCTGCAACCCCGATATCCTTGGCGCAATTTCGCTCTCCTTGGCCCGATGCCCGACGCCCGAAGCCTTCTGCCATCCAATATCCTGACGTGATCTCCTCCAACGCAACGTCAATTCCTCCTGCGTTAATTGTCTAATCCTGATCGAGTAGACCTGTATCACTCAAAATGTAGTCAAACATTTAAACACAATCAATTAGTTTCATCATCAAAATCCGAGATTCAACACTTCGTTCCTGCACACAGGTCGGGTCGAAAGCTCGACCCGACCCCTCCGACGATCAAGTCAGATGATGTGGAAGGGAGTTTTTCTAGTGAAGAAGTGTCCCCCTCCTTATGTAGAATTCGAGGGTATTTATAGTATTGTTTAGTATTACCTGAAGCGCCTGCCTGCGAGAGGTAGGATCGTACCTCTGATGGCGTCTGACATTGCTATCGACGTTGCGTGGAGAACCAAACTACCGCAGGGTATGGGCGAGCTTCGGTCATCGTCCTCCTCTGCCTCGGTCAAGCGCGCGGGGTCAGAAGTCATTGCCTGAGAGCGGATGACGTCAGCACGTGTCGAGTCAGCATTATTGCCCTCCTCCTTGGGCAGAGTGGCGCCTACGTGAGGCCGACGTCGTGACACGTCATGCCGCCATTATTACCCCTATCACAACGAAATCGCGTTCTTAACTTTGGGACTTCATTTTGCTTGATGCCTTACTATCGTAGTTAATCCTGCACATATAAAATATACTTCGATCTAGATAATTAATACTAAGCATTAATCATGTTGTCTAGTATGTCATTGGTCCCTCGACGCTTCGTTTGATTCTTCGACGCTTCGTCTGATTCTTCGACGCTTCGTCCTCTCTTGTGGCCTATTGCCCAATCGGCCAATTGACTCTTCTTGGCACAATATCCGTTCTTCTTGGCCCGATGCCCGAATCCGTGGCCCGAACCCTTCTGTTGATACGTCGACCGATCCTCCAGCCCGACGTCCAATCTTCTGACATGTTTCTCCGGCCCAACATAATTCTTCCTATTTTAATTGTCTCTCCCTGATCGAAGCATCTTACATCATTCAAAACGTAGATGAAATCATAAACACTTATCAATTTGTTTCATCATCAAAATTTGAGATTCAACAATCTCTCCCTTTTTTATGGTGACAACCAATTGATGACTGAGTTAACCTTAACTCTCGGAGTTTAAACAAACTCCCCCTATCAATATGCCATATTGATAGAACTCTTAGATTCAAAAATCCAAGCAACATGTTATCATAACATCATCATACTTCTCCCCCTTTGTCATCAACAAAAAGGAGAAGTTCAACTATGAAGTGTTTCAGATATAAGTTCAAATCATTGCATGAAAAACATAATATCAAGTTTTATCATCATGCAATTTGAAGCTAGAAAATTTAGCAAGTGTTACATCATGCAAGTTATCAAGTTTTAGATATGCAAGATAATAAGATAACAAGTTTACAACATATAAGCTAGCAAAAATTTTACAACATTTTAAAACATGCAAGCTAGCAATTTTGAGATGTTCAAGAAAGCAACTCTTGCTTCTTGAAATATAAGTTTTGCTAAATGTGCAAGTTAACTTTTTGCTTCTTGAGATAGGCAAGATAGCATTTCTTGGTGATGTTCAAGATAGCAAGTTCTACATCATGCAAGCTAGTGAATCTTACAACATTTTAGAACATGCATAATCACCAAATCATCATAAATTTTAATGACGTGCAAAATTACAAAATTTGCATGTTTGCATTTATGCGTGTTGAGATTTGCAGGATAGCACTTCTTGCTTCTCTTTAGAGATGAGCAAGCTAGCAAGTTTGCTTCTTTTGCAATGTGCAAGTTTCCAAATTTTGCATCTTGAGCTAGCAATTTTTCTCCCCCTTTGTCGTTGTAAAAAAGAAGGGAAGAATACAGTTTTGTATCTCTTTTTCCCTTTACAATAATTTTCAAATCATGACAAAGGACAAATAATCAAAAAATTAAGTTATGAATGTCAAAACAATTTTTCATCAAGAATATTTTATCATTGCATGCATCATCATCATAAGTTGAAGTATTGTATGCATAATATCAAATCATTATTCATAATTACATTAATGTTTCAATCATTATTTCAATATGTTTGTGCATCATTATGGTTTCAATTTACAACATGCACAATTTCAAAACTTTGCATATGGTATCCTTACTTCATGCATGACATAAATAAATCAATCACCATAGGCATATCATACATGATATTCACGCATTCATGATACATCATTTTGGCAACAAATCATAACATTTCAAATCAAGATGGTATCTAAATGTCAAATTATATTACATCCTGTCATACATGATCATAACTTCTCATTTGTTTGTATCAAAATAATATCAAGAGTGTTTTCATGCATAATTTCATATCATCACATGAAAAATATCATGAGAATTTTGGTGATGAGATACACAAATAATGAAGACAAATTGTGAATATCAACAGACACCATGATTCATTTTAATAAATCTCCTCTTAAATAAATAATGAAAAGAATTCTTAGGAGATCAAATGATATAATATCTTGATTCATGCATAAGAAATCTCAAGTTATAAATTTTAAAAAATCAAGATAAAGCTCATTCAAATGAAAATCATCAAATCATCAAAATTACTTTCAAGAGATTCAAAATAACATAAACAACTTTATTAATCTCTTAGCAAAATCGATAAGATAAAGAAATTTTCAAAAAAAATACTTTTCTCTTTTTAGTTATTTCAATTCATGTGATTTGTTTCATATAAGCATGCTCAAGTTTTTCGTATGAAAACAATACATCATGGTTTAAAATTGAAAGAGTAAATCTCATAATAGAAATCATCAAGATCAATAAACCATAAATTACCCAAAAATCATCATTACTTCAAATCATCATGCATAATTTAAATATAAAATCATCAAGCATGATACTAAAATTATTTCATATAAGCTTGCCTTTTTTCATTTACGCTAAATCAAAACATGCATCATTTTTAAAACCGAAAAACCCACTTTCATCATGGTAAAAATCAATAGTCCATAAATCACTAAAAGCATCATGCATAATCAAAATATAAATTTATTAAGCATGATCATTATGTATCGCTACTTTGGGCATGACATCAAAACATGGTTTCAAGTTTTCAAGGTATGCACAATTTCGTATTAAAGCGATCCAACAAAACTTGAAAAGCAATACAAAATCATCACAATACACATAATTGTTTATACCATACAAGAAATTAATCACTAGATTTAATTCTAACATTTTTTTCATTTATCATAAGACATACAATTTTTATGATCATTTTCAAAATTACTAGAATGATAAGCATGATCGCCCTAGATCTGGCCGCCGCATGGATCCCCCAGATTTTTATGTTAACAGTTTACCCAGATTCACTTCTTGAGTATGGTGCTCCTTTGTTTTCTGACCATTCTTTAATGTATATACACGCAGACAAAGCGACACCAAGAGGCAAGAAACCGTTTAGATTCTTTAACATGTGGAGTACTCATCCTCAATTTCTTGATGTTATCAGATCTGCTTGGAATGTTAACGTGCATGGATCCCCCCCTTACATCTTATGTCAAAAGCTCAAAGCCTGTAAAGCAGCACTAAATGAGTGAAATACAAATACCTTTGGCAATATTACCACCACAGTTCAATTTTGCAGGAAGGAACTAACATCATTGCAACATGAGTTGCAACTTCAGCCAAATGATGAGAATATTATCTACAAAGAGACAGAAGCTAGAAATAACTTCATGCAAGCCTTAAAACAGGAGGAAAGTTTTGCAAAGCAGAAGTCTCGACAGCATTGGCTTACACTAGGAGATTCCAATACTAAATTTTTCTATGCTTCAATTGCTACTCGAAGGGCTGTTAACCGTATCAGCAAATGCAGAGACAAAGATGATAATCTTATTGAGAATTTAGATGAGGTTAAAGCACACACAGAGCAATTTTTTTATTCCTTACTCAATCAAGCTGGGAAAACTAATAACATTCATGTGGAGCCGACTAGAAAACTTGATTCGAAAGCTATTTCAATCCTCAATGCCCCAATTACAGACGACGAAATTGTATGTGTTGTCTTTAAGTCACCAAAGCACAAAAGCCCAGGTCCAGATGGATTTCCAGCTGAATTTTACCAAACTGCTTGGTCTATTATTGGAAATGATGTGATCAAGGCTTGCCAACATTTTTTCTCTTCAGGTCAAATTCTTAGAGAGATGAATTGTACTTTTATTTCTTTAATCCCGAAGAATGCAGGGGCAGATTCACTAGAGAACTATCGACCCATATCATTATGCAACTTTATTTACAAGATCATCTCCAAAGTATTGGCAAATAGAATGCAAAAGGTAATACACAAGATCATTAGCCCAAATCAAGCTGCTTTCATCAAAGGGAGAAGTATACATCATAACATTTTGCTTGCTAATGACTTGGTCAAAGATTTGCATTCAAAAGCAAGAGGGACAAAAATATGTTTTAAAGCTGATTTACGGAAAGCCTTTGATTCAGTTAATAGGAAATTTATCTATAAGATGCTCCTCGATATGAACTTCCCACAGCAATGGGTTAATTGGATTCAATCTTGCTTGGAAACTCCAAAGTTTTCGATACTCTTTAATGGCTCACCTATTGGTTTTTTTGGGAGCACGAATGGCATCCGACAAGGTGATCCACTCTCTCCATATCTCTTTACTATTGCGATGGAAGGACTTAGTTGTATGTTGGAACATGCAGTCTTAAATGGCAGCATTAAGGTACCCAATGCTGGCTCTATTCATGTCATGACTCGACAAAATATCGACAATATTTAAGATCTTCATCACAACAAACCCAGGATCCAAACACATATTTGAGGTCACTAAGAAAACATTCAGATCAAAAATTTCACTTCTATAATCTACCAATTCATAACCCTGTGCAATTCATAAACATAGCACACATCTCTCGATAATTCATACAATCTGAACTCAACTCATCAAAATAAAAAAACCACAATATAAATCCACAAGTGGGGAAATCTATGCAGTCACCACAATCATCGATTTACCATAACTTCATACCATTACACAAATTTAATTTAACATTCCAAAACCCTATACATGAGGGATCCTTTAACTTACACAAAATCCACAGGTTTAGATTCATAGTCACATTTCATTAGATGCAAGGTAGCTATATACACAACTACATATATGCTAACAAAAGTTCTGCCCAACGTCTTCTAAACATTCCACTGCCTCAGCCCAATCTTAACATTTAAGCAAGCGATACGCTATCCTAAAAAATTTATCAACAAACAGGGTGACCATAAAGAGCTCAGCAAGTGACTAACATATCCATATCAAAATAGTACGATTTCCAAAAAGATACAGTTTTAAAACACAAAGCAGAATATACGATTTCATAGACATAATATCATTAGGAGCAGAATCACAATTGTCCTTCCAATCATACCCTTTAGGTTCTTGACAGATGGAGCATAGAGTAATTGGAGCATATCAGAGACAAAGGAAACATATCGAAGCTTATCAATGGCATATAAAATGTTTCGAAGCATATCAACGGCATATGGAACATTTCCAAGCAAAATCATCAGGGAATGAAGCCTTTCAGTGCATATCGGTACACATATCGTACAAGAGCTCAAACGTCGTCCTTGACGTTGCAATCCTATCAATCTTATCCAGAGTATGAACAGAAACAAACTCACCAAAACTCTGGATGTCATATCAAACATATAGAGGGTGTAGTGGGATCTCAGTCAGAATGTGATTCATCTATTTCTGAATGACCACCTGACAAAAGTCTCCCACGTCTGGGAGCTCCATCCACCCACGTCTAGGTGAAGTCAAAGGGGGCCGGCAGAGCATCGCAGGCTCTAATCATATACCCACGTACGGGCAACAAGCGCAAACAGAATATCCCTCATAGCGGGACCCCACATAGCGGGCAAATAGCGCATACCCTTTACCATTTCTGGCAAAGGTCCAAACAATCCCACACACCAGAGTACAAAAGGGCAGTTTCAACAATAAGTAGCATACATCGGAAGCACACGCGGAACAACGAAGCTTACATGTGCCTTTTTAAGAACAAATGACGCAAGGAACAAATCTCTCACAAATGTATTCATATTAGAAAGGAAAATGGAAGCAAGAGTGTACAGGGAATCCAATTATAGTTAGCTTAATTCAAATAAGAAGGTTAGACGAATTCAAGTAATCAAAGGAATAGAACAGAATACGCGAAATCGACCAAAGCTCGATTTCGGACAGAATTCCAGTGGCACATCAAATAAATATTTCAGAATAACAATTTTGCTCCAATACCCATAAGAAGACTATGGTCAAACCATATATCAATCTATATTCGGATGGAACAGATTTCATATGAAACAGGGCTCCCAACACAGGGTTACCTCTGATTTGGTAACACAAGGTCAAAATCACAATCACTGTTTTGCAGAATTT
This sequence comes from Musa acuminata AAA Group, assembly GCF_036884655.1. Lineage (NCBI taxonomy): Eukaryota > Viridiplantae > Streptophyta > Magnoliopsida > Zingiberales > Musaceae > Musa > Musa acuminata. The sequence goes on along the minus strand of NC_088342.1, from coordinate 25,346,295 downwards.
ATAGGGTCAGATTCAACAGATAATAGGATAGGCAATTGAATTCCAAAATTTTCAAACCATATGTCAAAAGAAAGATTTTGAAGTCTAGTTTCAAATAAAATCAGTTTAGTACAAATCAGAATTTTCAGCAGGGAGTTATAGGCATTTTAGTAGCGATAGGTCAGAAATCTTGAACTCTGTTTTACAGCGTCTATAGGCTCATTTGAAAAAAATGTTTGGTTAAGTATTCGGTGTCCAAAATCTACAAAATCGGTGTCAAAAGAAAGACATAAGAGTCTAATTATAAACAAAATAGTTCCTGCCTGAATTCACATCTTATACTAAAACTTACAGCCGAAGCAGTGTATAGGGATCAGTTTACCAAAAACATTTCAGAATCCATGGTTTTAGGTCCAAAAAGAGTCATATCAGTTTCAAAACAGAAATCTTCCAATTTATTTTGAATCAACATAAAAACAGAGTCTAATACTTCTGTAGGATGGGGTTAGAATACTTGCCTTTGCAAATTTTGACCCGAAGTGACAAGATTAAAGCAAAAACCCTAAAAGCCGCAATTTTTTTTTTCTCTTCTTCTTCTTCTTCTTCTTCCTTTCTTTCCCTGATCACCCACGAGCTGCCTCCTCTGCTTCCTTAAGAACGAAGGCAGAGAGGCTTAAGCGGTGGAATTTGTCATTTGGTGCATTTTGTAGTTTAGTCCTTGTTTTTATCATATTCACGATTAGGTCCTTAGGGTTTACATATAGGTCCTCAGATTCTTTCTTTTCTCTTTTTTTTTTTTGAACAGATCTCCCAAATCTTACAAATAAGTTACCTCTGATTCATACTCTATTTCTTTTGTCAATTAAAATAGATGCTTACATTATCACCAGAAATTTATACGAACATTCGGAAATGAGGGGTGTTACACTCTCCCCCCCTTAAAAGAAAAATTTAGTCCTCTAAATTTATCGTACCTCTATTCGATTCAAAGACGAGGATACACCTTTTTCTTTTCCTCTTCTAGCTCCCAAGTTGTCTCCGCTCCAGAATGATGTCTCTAAATTACTTGAACTAGTGGAATGACCCGATTCCTTAGGACTTTTTTCTTTCTTATCAATAATCTGAATAGGCTCTTCCACATAGGATAAATCTTTATCGATCTCCACCAGCTCATACTTAATGATGTGAGAAGGGTCATACATATACTTTCTAATCATCGAGACATGAAATATATCATGGACATGGCTCAATGCTGGTGGTAAGGCAATCCTGTAAGCGATAGAACCAACCCTCTCCAGAACCTCAAAAGGTCCAACAAATCTTGGGCTTAATTTTCCTTTCTTCCCAAACCTTATAATGCCTTTGGAAGGGGAGACTTTTAAGAATACCAAATCTCCGATTTCAAACTCAATATCTCGCCTTCTATTGTCGGCATAACTCTTTTGACGACTCTGAGCAGCTTTTAACCTTTTCCTTATAACTTGAATTTTCTCGGTAGTTTCTTGTACCTTGTCCGGTGCTAACAACTTTCTGTCTCCAACTTCCTCCCAACATATAGGTGTTATGCACTTTCGTCCATATAGAGCTTCATAAGGAGCCATCTGGATACTTGAATGATAACTATTATTATACGTGAACTCAACAAGTGAAATATCCTTATCCCATTCACCTTTCCAATTCATAACATAGGCTCTAAGCAAATCCTCAAGTGTTTGAATTGTTCTCTCTGACTGACCATCAGTTTGAGGATGATATGCAGTACTAAACTTGACTTTAGTGCCCATAGATTCCTGTAATCTTCTCCAGAATCTAGAGAGAAATCTGGAGTCTCTATCAGAGATGATCTCCTTTGGAATACCATGAAGTCTTACTATTTCATTAAAATATAAATCTGCAAGTCTATCAAGTGAATAAGTCATATTAACTGGTAGGAAATGTGCAGATTTTGTTAACCTATCAATGATAACCCAAATAGCATCATGCTTCCTCGAGGTTCTGGGTAGTCCCGAAACAAAGTCCATAGTAATACATTCCCATTTCCATTCAGGAATAACTAAAGGTTGCAGTAACCCTCCAGGTCTTTGGTGTTCTACTTTGATTTGCTGACAAGTCAAACATTTTGAATCATACATTGCAATTTCTTTCTTCATGCCTTCCCACCAATAATGACCTTGAAGATCTCTATACATCTTAGTGCTCCCAGGGTGTAGGGTGTACTTTGAAGTATGACTTTCAGTTAGGATTTGATTCTTGATATCTAGTTCATTTGGTACACATACTCTCTCCCCAAATCTCAATAGGCCATCCTTTGAAATTTGAAATTGTGGCTTCAATCCCTTTTCTACTTCACTCCTCAAGTAGATTAAATGTGGATCTCGTAATTGTCCTTCCTTAATTTGTTGCATAAGATCAGATTGCACTTGAATGGAGGCTATCAAAATCATCGAGTCTTGCTCTTTCCTCAAAGCTTTCAAATCAAAATTTTCTTCTATTAGCTTCTATTGCTTCACGACCAGACTAGCCATAAAACTTGTAGATTTCCTACTAAGTGCATCAGCTACAACATTGGCCTTGCCTGGGTGATAACGGATGGCACAATCATAATCCTTTAGAAGTTCTATCCATCTTCGCTGCCTCATGTTCAACTCCTTCTGAGTGAAAATATATTTTAAACTCTTGTGATCAGTGAAAATTTCAAACTGTCGACCATACAAATAATGTCTCCAAATCTTTAGAGCAAAAATAATTACTGCCAATTCCAAATCATGAGTTGGATAATTCAATTCATAACCTTTAAGTTGCCTAGAAGCATAAGCAATCACTCTCCCTTCTTGCATCAAAACACATCCTAGGCCCTTTCTTGAAGCATCAGTATAAACTACAAATCCCTCACTACCACTTGGAATAGTGAGAATAGGGGCACTAGTCAATCTTCTTTTTAACTCTTGAAAGCTTTGCTCACAGTCATCACCCCATACAAATTTCATATTCTTCTTAGTGAGTTTGGTGAGAGGTTGAGCAATTCGAGAAAATCCCTCCACAAATCTCCTGTAATATCCTACCATGCCCAAGAAACTTCTAACCTCTGTTACATTTGTTGGTACTTCCCATTCAACTACAGCTTCTATTTTCTTTGGATCAACAGATATACCCTTCCCTGAAATCACATGACCTAAGAAAGCAACTTCATTCAACCAAAATTCACATTTGTTGAACTTCGCATACAACTTCTTTTCTCTTAGTATGGACAATACATCTCTCAAGTGTTCCTCATGCTCCTGATTACTCTTTGAATACACCAATATGTCATCAATAAATACAATTACACAGATATCCAAGAGCGGTTGAAATATCCTATTCATTAGTTCCATAAAAGCTGCAGGGGCATTTGTCAGACCAAAAGGCATCACTAAGAATTCATAATGACCATATCGAGTTCTGAAAGCTATTTTTGAAATATCCTCCTCCTTGATCTTCAACTGATAGTAACCTGACCTCAGGTCAATCTTAGAAAATACTTGTGCACCCTGCAGTTGATCAAACAAATCACCAATTCTAGGTATGGGATATTTGTTTTTGATGGTCACCTGATTCAACTGTCTATAATCAATACAAAGCCTCAATGTTCCATCCTTCTTCTTCACTAATAGTACCGGAGCACCCCATGGGGATACACTGGGTCGTATGAAACCCTTATCTAATAATTCTTGTATTTGCTTCTTTAACTCCTCTAGCTCGAGTGGTGCCATTCTGTAGGGAGGCTTAGATATTGGGGTTGTACTGGGGACTAGATCAATAGCAAATTCACCCTCTCTATCTAGAGGTAAACCAGGCAAGTCATCAAGGAATACATCAGGAAATTCTTTGACCACTGAAATTTCATCTAGGTGGGTTTCCTGATTTGAATGCTCCTTTACACACACCATATAACAAAAACACCCTTTCTGCATAAAACGATAAGCTTGAAGTGCTGATATTAAGCTAGGAGGCATATCATGCCTAATGCCCTCAAAGATAAATATAGACTGATCTGGTATGCAGAAAGTAATTATTTTTTGTAACAATCAATACTAGCGTGATGAGAAGATAACCAATCCATGCCAAGTATAATATCAAAACCCTGGATCTCTAGGAGAATCAAATCAGCCAAGAGTTCATGGTCTCCAATAGAGATCAAACAAGATGGGTAGACCAAGTTTGTTGCCAATGAATCTCCAACAGCAGTTGTTACATATAACATATAATCCAGGGGTTTAGGTGGAATATCCAAGTGACAAGCAAAGTATTTTGAAACAAACGATAAGTTGGAGCCGGGATCAAACAAAACTTTTGCATTTCTTTTAGAAACATGAAGAATACCTTCCACCACTGATTTAGAAGCTTTAGAATCTTGTTCAGTGATAGCGTACACTCTAGCATGGGCTGAGGGTCTAGGAGACAGTGGCTCTTTTTTTCTGTTCAGTGGGCAATCTCTTAGTTGATGACCTAGCTTTCCACAACCAAAACATGCTCCAATCACCCGAAAACACCGGCTTGTTTCATGATTTAATCTGCATTTTGCACATAATTGAGTCCTCCCCAATGGTTTCCTTTTCTCAAATCCAGATGTCTTAAACCTCTTGTTACTATCTTCATATTCATTTTCTCTCCTGCTTTTGCTAGTAAATTTGTCCCTTTTGTTCTTGCCAATGATTTCTTGAATTTCCTCCATGTCTCTTTCAATTTTCAAAGCTCTTTCTACCGTATCAGCATATGTCTGTAATTTTAAAGCTGACATTCGGCTTCTTATCGCCGGCCGTAATCCCCTTTCAAACCTTCTTGCCTTTCTAGATTCATCATCAGTCATATGTGTGGCAAATCTGGAGAGCTCAGTGAATTTAGATTCATACTTTGTAACCGTCATACTTCCCTGGATAAGATTCAAGAACTCCAATTCTTTTTGCTCTCTCATACATTCTGAAAAATATTTATCGTTAAACTTTTCTTGGAATAACTTCCAAGTCATTGGCTCATGTTTGATTTCAGACATCCTCTTAATCATTCTCCACCAGTGTTCAGCTTCTCCTTCCAGCATAAAGGTGGCAAGAAAAACCTTTCGTTCATCAGAGTAACTTAAGGCATCAAATATTTTCTCTATCTGCATCATCCATCGTTCCGCCACCATCGGATCAGACTCACCACTGAAACTGGGAGGACTAAGCTTCTTAAACTATCCAATTCCCAACCCCGTCTGGTTTGATGTCTCTGTCCCATCATTATTTCCTTGTTGGACAGGTTGTTGTTGTTGTTGCATCACTTGTGCCATAGTCTCCAAAGTCCGCATAATACCACTCAATTGATCAACAGTAGATGCAACAGGAGAACCAGATGATCTCGTCATCCTCGCTTCCTAAAACATTAAAAGAACATTTTCTTGGATCAATCTCTAATGACAGTCAATAAACCTCAAATAAAGATAATATTCTTAGTGATTCTCAAATCATGCTCTGATACCACCTCTGTCACGACCCGACAAAATATCGACAATATTTAAGATCTTCATCACAACAAACCCAAGATCCAAACACATATTTGAGGTCACTAAGAAAACATTCAGATCAAAAATTTCACTTCTATAATCGACTAATTCATAACCCTGTGCAATTCATAAACATAGCACACATCTCTCGATAATTCATACAATCTGAACTCAACTCATCAAAATAAAAAAACCACAATATAAATCCACAAGTGGGGAAATCTATGCAGTCACCACAATCATCGATTTACCATAACTTCATACCATTACACAAATTTAATTTAACATTCCAAAACCCTATACATGAGGGATCCTTTAACTTACACAAAATCCACAGGTTTAGATTCATAGTCACATTTCATTAGATGCAAGGTAGCTATATACACAACTACATATATGCTAACAAAAGTTCTGCCCAACGTCTACTAAACTTTCCACTGCCTCAGCCCAATCTTAACATTTAAGCAAGCGATACGCTATCCTGAAAAATTTATCAACAAACGGGGTGAGCATAAAGAGCTCAGCAAGTGACTAACATATCCATATCAAAATAGTATGATTTCCAAAAAGATACAGTTTCAAAACACAAAGCAGAATATACGATTTCGTAGACATAATATCATTAGGAGCAGAATCACAATTGTCCTTCCAATCATACCCTTTAGGTTCCTAACAGATAGAGCATAGAGTAATTGGAGCATATCAGAGACAAAGGAAACATATCGGAGCTTATCAATGGCATATAAAATGTTTCGAAGCATATCAACGGCATATGGAACATTTCGAAGCAAAATCATCAGGGAATGAAGCCTTTCAGAGCATATCGGTACACATATTGTACAAGAGCTCAAACGTCATCCTTGACGTTGCAATCATATCAATCTTATCCAGAGTATGAACAGAAACAAACTCACCAAAACTCTGGATGTCATATCAAACATATAGAGGGTGTAGTGGGATCTCAGTCAGAATGTGATTCATCCATTTCTGAATGACCACCTGACAAAAGTCTCCCACGTCTGGGAGCTCCATCCACCCACGTCTAGGTGAAGTCAAAGGGGGCCGGCAGAGCATCGCAGGCTCTAATCATATACCCACGTAGCGGGCAACAAGCGCAAACAGAATATCCCTCATAGCGGGACCCCACATAGCGGGCAAATAGCGCATACCCTTTACCATTTCTGGCAAAGGTCCAGACAATCCCACACACCAGAGTACAAAAGGGCAGTTTCAACAATAAGTAGCATACATCGGAAGCACACGCGGAACAACGAAGCTTACATGTGCCTTTTTAAGAACAAATGACGCAAGGAACAAATCTCTCACAAATGTATTCATATTAGAAAGGAAAATGGAAGCAAGAGTGTACAGGGAATCCAATTATAGTTAGCTCAATTCAAATAAGAAGGTTAGACGAATTCAAGTAATCAAAGGAATAGAACAGAATACGCGAAATCGACCAAAGCTCAATTTCGGACAGAATTCCAGTGGCACATCAAACAAATATTTCAGAATAACAATTTTGCTCCAATACCCATAAGAAGACTATGGTCAAACCATATATCAATCTATATTCGGATGGAACAGATTTCATATGAAACAGGGCTCCCAACACAGGGTTACCTCTGATTTGGTAACACAAGGTCAAAATCACAATCACTGTTTTGCAGAATTTATAGGGTCAGATTCAACAGATAATAGGATAGGCAATTGAATTCCAAAATTTTCAAACCATATGTCAAAAGAAAGATTTTGAAGTCTAGTTTCAAATAAAATCAGTTTAGTACAAATCAGAATTTTCAACAGGGAGTTATAGGCATTTTAGTAGCGATAGGTCAGAAATCTTGAACTCTGTTTTACAGCGTCTATAGGCTCATTTGAAAAAAATGTTTGGGTAAGTATTCGGTGTCCAAAATCTACAAAATCGGTGTCAAAAGAAAGACATAAGAGTCTAATTATAATCAAAATAGTTCCTTCCTGAATTCACATCTTATACTAAAACTTACAGCCGAAGCAGTGTATAGGGGTCTGTTTACCGAAAATATTTCAGAATCCATGGTTTTAGGTCCAAAAAGAGTCATATCAGTTTCAAAACAGAAATCTTCCAATTTATTTTGAATCAACATAAAAACAGAGTCTAATACTTCTGTAGGATGGGGTTAGAACACTTGCCTTTACAAATTTTGACCCAAAGTGACAAGATTAAAGCAAAAACCCTAAAAGCCCCAATTTTTTTTTTCTCTTCTTCTTCTTCTTCTTCTTCTTCTTCTTCTTCTTCTTCTTCTTCTTCTTCTTCTTCTTCCTTTCTTTCCCTGATCACCCACGAGCTGCCTCCTCTGCTTCCTTAAGAACGAAGGCAGAGAGGCTTAAGTGGTGGAATTTGTCATTTGGTGCATTTTGCCGTTTAGTCCTTGTTTTTATCATATTCACGATTAGGTCCTTAGGGTTTACATATAGGTCCTCAGATTCTTTCTTTTCTCTTTTTTTTTTTTTGAACAGATCTCCCAAATCTTACAAATAAGTTACCTCTGATTCATACTCTATTTCTTTTGTCAATTAAAATAGATGCTTACATTATCACCAGAAATTTATACGAACATTCGGAAATGAGGGGTGTTACAATTCATATATCACATATAACATTTGCAGATGATTTACTTATCTTTCTCCTAAATGATCCAACTTTAGTAAAGAACCTGGCTACTATTATGAATGACTTTGGTATGGTTTCTGGACTTCAGTTAAATCATGCGAAAAGTAAAGTATATATGAGCCCTTACGTTGAGGATAAGGTCTTTATTGCACAAACTTTGGGGGTTAGTGAAGGAAGCCTGCCAGCTCCTTATTTGGGTCTCCCGCTCATATCCACAGTCATTCACAAAACCCACTGTCAGCCTATCCTACAAAAAATAAAGAATAGAATTTCTTCTTGAAAAAATAGGCTTCTATCAAAAGCAGGACGACTCGAACTCATCCGTTCTGTATTGCACTCCTACTCTATATATTGGTGTAATGCATTTCTTTTGCCTGCTGGACTTCTCCAAGATATTGAACGGTTATTAATGAACTTCTTCTGGAATGGCACAAATGATAAGGCAATGCATATGGTAAATTGGGATAGCATTTGCAAACCGAAAGATGAAGGGGGGCTAAACTTGAGAAATACTAGAGATTGGAATCAAGCATGCCTGGTACAACAATTGTGGGATCTTTTGTAAAACAAATGTTCCTTATGGTCACAATGGGTTTCTGCTAGGTATCTTTCAAAGGAATCAATCTGGGAAATTTCAACAAGAACATACCACTCTGCAGCTTGGAAAGGAATTTTAAAGGCAAGGAATTGGCTAATCAAACACATTTCATATGCAATCTCTTCTGGAACTAGTACTAATATGTGGTACGATCCTTGGGTGAATGGGCAGAGTATATTTCAATTATATGGCGACAGAATACGAAAAGATCTTGGGGCTCCCAAAGATTGGAAGGTTTCCGAGTTCATTGCTAACGGTACCTGGTGTGTCCCTAATCCTATTTCTCCCGAAATGTTATCACTTTGGCCGACTATCATAGCTATTCCAATCAGGAACAACTCTTCAGATACACTTATTTGGCCTCATGACAATGGCAAATTTAGTGCCACATCCGCATGGAATCAAATTAGGCAAAGAAATAACAAGTGGGTCCCAAGTAGTTGGACATGGGATCGACCGGGATCACAAAGACACTCCTTATGTACATGGCAGGCCCTTCTCAATAAACTAACTTCAATAGACAATATGAAAAGAAGAGGTATCTATCATGTTAACCGATGCTCCCTTTGTTTGCAACAAGAAGAAACTGTTGACCACCTCTATTTTGCTTGTGATTATACAAAATGGATATGGAAGGAGATTCTCCAGCGATTTGAACTCAATAGACTGCCGCAACCAAACTTGCACCAAGAACTAGGCGACCTTATGCAATGTTTCTCAAGAAAAGGGCCTCTTACACAACTGGCAAAGGTTACTTTCAGATGCGCTATTTGGTGGATGTGGAAGGAGAGATGTAATAGAATCTTTGAATGTCAACACACAAACAATGCTCAGCTCTTGAAAGAGATTATTAGAGACTCAAGATCCTGTATGGAGCATGATCTCAAAACCGAGCACTTCACCCGAAGAGAAAAAGATATTTTTATCAAATTTAATTTTGCTATTAGCTAAAGATCTTGGGAATGATGCCAAATAATGTACCCACAGGTAGTTATAGTCTACAGCATATGTAGTCATAACTATCGCATTCGCACTCTATGAGTTACTTGGCTTTGTCTATGACTTGTATAGATAAAGCTATTTGTAGAAACTTTACACATAATCAATTTACTTTTACTTACCAAAAAAAAAATAGAATGATAAGCATGATCCTAATTTTTTAGCATTTTCATTATATTATTAAACATGTAATTTTCAAGAAAAATAATTAAACTAAATTAAAAATAACTCATTAAAAGCATCATGTAATTTCAAAATAAATTAAGGGAGTTTTGTTTACCCCACCATCAAAAGCCGTAAAGGCGTAGTTTGCCACCTCGCCTTTGTTGATTTTCTCCTCGTCTTAGAAGGAGCTCGATTCGTCTTTTGGCAACTTCTTCTTGTATTCATAGCAAGTAGTTCCATTCTTTTTGTTCTTTAATTTTTGTTTAATGAACTTTTTAAATTTCATGAGTAGTTCAAGTTCACCATCACTTGAGCTTCTGCTCGAGTGGTCTTCGATTGTTCTTAGTTTGAAATCTTTCCTATCCTTTGGAAGGTTGTTCTTGAGTTCTTTACATGCATTGCACGTCATTTCATCGGTCATTAAAGACCCTATTAGTTCTTCAATTGGAAAGGTATTCAAATTTTTTGATTCTTGAATTATCGTTACTTTTGAATCCCAATTCTTATTAAGAGTACGTAAAATTTTGTTTACAAGTTCAAAATCCGAAAAACTTCTACCAAGTGCTTTTAAACCATTAACGACATCCATAAAACGGGTTTACATGTCTCCAATGGTTTCACTTGGTTTCATATGAAATAGTTTAAAATCATACATCAAAAAATTAACTTTAGAATCCTTAACACTACTTGTGCCTTCGTGTGTAGTTTCAAGAATGTGCAAAATATCGAAAGCCATTTCGCACAAAGAAACCCGATTAAACTCAGTTTTATCTAAGGTACAAAATAGAGCATTCATAGCTCTAGCATTTAAAGAAAATGTCTTCTTCTCCTAATCATTTCAATCTTTTATTGGAAGAGAAGACATTTTAAAACTGGATTCGATAATGTTCCATAAGTTCAAATCCAAAGTAAGCAAGAAAACTCTCAATCGAGTTTTCCAATATGTGTAGTCCATCCCATTGAAAAAGGGAGGACGAATGAGAGAGTGACCCTCTTGAAAGTCGAAAAGAGCCATTTCTCGTTGGGTGTTAAACCAAATGTGAAAACGAGGCTCTGATACCAATTGTTAGGATCAAGAGAGGCACTAAGAGGGGGGGGTGAATTAGTACAGTAGTAAAAATTATGTCGGTTCGAAACTTCATTGTGATTAAATCTGTTTCCAATGAAAAATCATTTCGTAAATATCTTAACTTGAAACACATTCGTAAGTGTATTGAAAGCAGTAAGCTATTAAAGAGGTTTGTAGTAAAGATAAATTGCTCAAAGTAAAATGCAAATCAGATTTTAGAGTGGTTCGGTCGTCGTGACCTACATCCACTTCGCCGATTCCTCTTCCGTCGAGGTCACCGGCATCCACTATCGATCTTCCTTTAATAGGCAAAGATCAACCTCCTTCTTACACCCCTCTTTTCCTTTTACCGGGTTTAGGAGACAACCCTTACAAGCACACACACTCCTCTCTAAATAGAATTCTAAAGTTAGATCTAGAGGAGGGATTTCTTAAGTGATTTCTATAGCGTTTTCTCACTTTAAAACTCTTTGTGCTTGTGTTTGTGTAACATCCCCCATTTTTAAAAATTTAGTAAAAGGTTTGTTTGTAAAAATAAGGATTATTTAATAATTATTTAATATTAAATGATATTATATTAAAGGTTTATGGCTAGGGACCTAAAAGTAAATATTAGAAGTTTGATATAATTTATAAAAGATTCAGATTTAAGTTATATATATATATATATATATATATATATATAGTGGACATGTGTCACTAATTAACATAAGGTTGGTGCCACTTATCTTTGCTCTAAAGATGACACCTAGCCCCTTTCATGCATGCATGACACCTTGCAACTTTTGTATTAGCCAAAACCTAAATAATTAGATAAAGGTTAAAGAAAACAAACCTGAAGAGTTGCAGCCAACGTGAGTTTGAGAGAAGAAGAAGAAGAAGAAGAAGAAGAAGAAGAAGAGCTTGAGGTTTTTCATCAATTTTCTCACATTTGGGATTCAAATAATTTGAAGGCAAGTGTTCTAACCCAATCCCACAGTAACCTTAATCTCTGTTTTCATTTTTATTCTGTAAAATTTGAAAGATTTCAATTGGGAACCAGACCTTCTTTCGTTTTGATATAAAGTTATGAATCTGTAATTTTTCGGTAATCTGACCTCTATGCAATATTTCGGTCATAACATTTTGTAATAAACTCTGATTTAGACAAAACCTGTTCCATTTGAAAGTAGACAAGAAAATCTTTATTTTGATATAAAGATCGAATGATTTGGAGTTTAAATGCCTACTAAGACTTCTGTTTAAATTAACCCTACATATTCTGCAAAACAGGGATCGAAATTTCTGACCTCTTGTTGCTTAACTACTTATAACTTTCTGTTGTGAACTCAGATTCATACAAAGTATGTTTTATTCGAAGCTAGACTCAAAATGCATTCTGTATATACCTGATTTGAAATTTTTGGAGTACAATTGCTAACTGAAACATCTGCTTTCATCGACCCTATGGATTCAGTAAAACAGAGCTAATATTTTCAGACCTTTCGCTGCGAAATTATCTGTAACTCCCGGTTGTAAATTCCAAATCTTGTAAAACTTGATTTGCATAAAACTAGATTGACAAAGCTTTCTAATGACACCTATTTTGTATAAATTGGAGCATAATTGGTTATCCAAATAGTTCATACAATGTCCCTATCAAATTCTGCCAGAATAGAGCTTTGGTCGATTTCGGCTTTCCTTGTTACTTTCCTTTGGAAATCGATTTTGGCAAAAACTCTTACTTCAGTTAAGCTTTACATTATTATCTTAAATTCCTGTATACTTTAGTCCTTTATTTATTTGTATATCTGCAGCTATCATCTAAAGTTCATGTTTGCATCGTAATTCGGCACATGCATCCCATTGTTCCGCATTTGCTTTTGAAATGTGCCTCTTCCAGTTTCATTTCGTTGGCCATTGTATTCACCTAACTTTCTTATTTCAATTGAGCTATATGTGATTTCTTGAAATCCTTGTATGCTCTTGCTTTTGCTTCCTTTCAAATCTGAATATACTTATGAAAGATTATTGCTTACTTCGGATTGACTCGTAAAGGCACATGTACGCTTTGTTGTTCCGCGTGTGCTTCCGATATATGCTGCTTATTGTTAAAACTGCCCTCTTGTACTCTGGTGTGTGGGATTGTCTGGACACTTGCCAGAAATGGTAAAGGATATGCGCTTGTTGCCCGCTATGTGGGATCCCGCTATGTGGGATATGCGCTTGTTGCCCGCTATGTGGGTATGTGCTTAGAGCCTACGATGCTCTGCCGGCTCCCTTTGACTTCACCTAGACGTGGGTGGATGGAGCTCCCAAACGTGGGAGACTTTTGTCAGGTGGTCATTCAGAAATGGATGAATCACATTCTGACTGAGATCCCACTACACCTTCTATGTGTTTGATATGATATCCAAAGCTTTGGCCATGTTTCTATGCATGCTTTGGATAAGAATGAAATGAATGCATCGTTATGTGACATTTGAGCTTCTATTCATGTTTTGTTCTTTGATATATTTCCGAAATGTTATAAGACTTTGTTATACCTTGAAAGCTACCATATGTCATCGTATGCTCCTTATGCCAATAATATGCTCCAATTATCTTTCCTCGATTGTATAAACAAAACGTGCTTCGAACGAAATGACATCGTAATTCTGCATTCATGGTATCCAAAATGCTCCTTACGTCTTTGTTATGCCTTGAAATTACCATATGTCAATGATATGCTCTTTATGCCAATGATATGCTCCAATTACCTTTCCTCGATTGTATGAATAAAACGTGCTTCGAACGATATGATATTGTAATTCTGCATTCAAACAAAACATGCTACTGTTTCATCCTGTATCTCTGCTTTGTATTTTGATACCTCATTTGTTTGAAAATTGTTCTCTTTGCTATGGATATGTTAGTCATTTGCTGAGCTTTATATGCTCACCCCGTTGCTATATAAATTTTTCAGGATAGCTTATCGCTCACTAAAATGTGTAAATTGGGTTGAGGCAGTGGAAGACTAGAAGATTTTGGGGCAAATATTTTGTACTTGATAGGTTGATGTTGTATAAGTTCTTTTTGGGTGTAATGAAATATCAATGACAAATCTAGATTGATGTATCTTGTAAATATTTGATAAGTACCTCTTACGTCAGGATTTTAGAAATGTTAAGTCGAAATTGTGTACTGATATAAACACGTAGTATATGTTGGTTTTGTGATTGTATTAATTGCCGCGCTTATGGATTTATGATATAGTTATGGTTTAGTTAAGTTGCTTTTGGATTTTAAGAATCATCTAGTGACATGATGTATGATTATAAACTGCACAGGTTTTGTGAATTGTGGATTGTAGAGGTGAATGACTTGAATGTTTTTCTTAGTGACCTCAAATGTGTGATTGAATCCTGGATTGTTTGTTGAATTAAATATTATTAATCTTGAATTAGGTTCACACCTCCTAAATAAGAATTAAATTCGGGGGGGGGGGGGGGCGTGACAGAGTGGTATCAGAGCATTGTTTGAGGTTCACTGAAATATTTGATATGTTGACGTGCAAAATATATTGAGGTCTAGTAAACTATAGTGATTGGTGAAAATTTTCTTTGATGCATTTTTGGAATTTAGGATGACGAGGATATTTAGTCCTCCTACTTCATCTGCTTTTGATTAATGAAGTACGATAAAAGGGTTGATCGGGGATATTAAATCAGAGTAGCGCAGTAGAAGCATGGTGAACCTAATACATTGGTAGTAGAAAAATAGATGATGTGATTGGAGAAGATATTTGATGCACGAAATTATTCTGATGATCAAAAGAATTTCTAGAGATCAAGGACAGCAATAGAAAGGACAAGTTTACCCAAAAAAAAAAAAGAAAAAAAAAAGATTAGAAATGAATCTGAATGTGATAATAAGAGGGTCAAGACATCATCGATTTGAAAAGGGAAGTTACCACAAAAGATTCAATCATGTGTATGATGCAAGTTAAATTATGAAATAAGTTTGTATTTGTAGGTGACTGGAGCCTATTTTGCTTATAAAAATTTGGATCATAAAATGAAAGACTGCCCTTTGGACAAGAAGAAAGAATCACTACCGCATAAATCATCAGCCCATGTTAGAGTGTATGTTATCACGGAATATGATTCTAAAGCTTATGAATTAGTGGTCGAAGGTACTATTTATGGTTCTGAAAGAATGCAAATATTTGTTTGACCATGTGTCTCATCTATGATTTGATTCACAATATTTTGCTTATCACATGGGCATTCAACCTAAACCACTGGATTGTATGCTATATGTAAATACGACTATTAGGGATTGTTTGATAACAAACTCGATATGGTCATCTTGTTTGATTTCTATTGGAGAACACGAACTTCTTGCTGATTTGGTTCTCCTAGATATTTGGAGTTTTGATATTATACTAAGTATAAATTGACTATCTTCCAATCATACCAGTATAGATTGTTATACAAAATGATCACTTTTTGCATACTAGATCATCCCATCTTTTATTTTGAGAGTATTGGGCATGATTTACCTCCTTGCCTGATGTATTTCCAAATGACTTGCTAGGTTTACCTCCAGATAGAGAGGGTGAATTACTATTGTTTGGTCCTCGAGACAACCCCAATATCTAAGCCTCCTTACGGAATGACACCACTTGAGCTAGAGGAATTGAAAAAGGAACTACAAGAACTATTAGATAAGGGTTTCATTCGACCCAATGTTTCACCATGGGGTGCTCCAGTGCTATTAGTTAAGAAGAAGGATGGAACGTTAAGACTTTGTATTGATTATAGACAATTGAATCAGGTGACCATCAAAAACAAGTATCCCCTACCCAGAATTGATGATTTGTTTGATCAATTGCAAGGTGCACAAGTATTCTCCAAGATTGATTTAAGGTCAGGTTACTATCAGTTGAAGATCATGAAGGAGGATATTCCAAAAACAACTTTTAGAACTCGATATGGTCACTATGAATTCTTAGTGATGCCTTTTGGTTTAACTAATGCCCCTGCAGCTTTTATGGAACTGATGAATAGGATATTTCAGCCATTCTTGGACGATTGTGTGATCGTATTCATTGATGACATATTAGTATATTCAAGGAGTAATCAGGAGCATGAGGAACACTTGAGAAATATATTATCCATACTAAGAGAAAAGAAGTTGTATGCAAAGTTCAGCAAATGTGAATTTTGGTTGAATAAATTGCTTTCTTAGGCCATGTGATTTCAGGGAAGGGTATATCTGTTGATCCAAAGAAAGTGGAAGCTGTTGTTAAGTGGGAAGTACCAACAAACGTGACAGAAGTTAGAAGCTTCTTGGGCATGACGGGTTATTATAGGAGATTTGTGGAGGGATTTTCTTGAATCACTCAACCTCTCGCCAAACTCACTCAAAAGAATGTGAAATTTGTATGGGGTAATGATTGTGAACAAAGTTTTCAAAAGTTAAAAAGGAGATTGACTAGTGCCCCTATTCTCACTATTCCAAGTGGTGATGAGGGATTTATGGTTTACATTGATGCCTCAAGAAAGGGCCTTGGATGTGTTTTGATGCAAGAAAGGAAAGTGATTGCTTATGCTTCTAGACAACTAAAGAGTTATGAACTGAATTATCCAACTCATGATTTGGAATTGGCAGCAATTGTTTTTGCTCTAAAGATTTGGAGGCATTACTTGTATGGACGAACATTTGAAATCTTTACTGATCATAAGAGTTTAAAGTATATTTTTACTCAAAAAGAGTTAAACATGAGACAACGGAGATGGATAGAACTTTTAAAGGATTATGATTGTACCATTCGTTATCACCCGGATAAAGCTAATGTTGTAGCATAGGCCCTTAGTAGAAAATCTACAAGTTTTATAGCGACTTTGGTTGTGAAGCAATGGAAGTTATTAGAAGAGAATTATGATTTGAATGATGAGAAAAGGGCAAGACTCAATGATATTAATGGCCTCCATCCAAGTGCAATCTGATCTCATTCAACAAATTAAAGGAGGACAACTACGTGATCAACGCTTGATCTGCTTAAGGAATGAAGTAGAAAAGGGATTGAAACTGAATTTTCGAGTTTCGGAGGATGGCCTATTGAGATTAGGGAATAGAATATATGTTCCAAATGACTCAGATATCAAAAATCAAATCCTGAGAGATGGTCATAATTCAAAGTACACCATGCATCCTGGTAGCACTAAGATGTATAGAGATCTCCAAAGTCATTATTGGTGAGAAGGCATGAAGAAGGAGATTGCAATATATGTTTCAAAGTGTTTGACTTGTCAGCAAATCAAAGCAAAACACCAAAGACCTAGAGGTTTGTTGCAACCTTTAGATATTCCTTAATGGAAATGTGAATGTATTGCCATGGACTTTATTTTAGGACTACCCCGAACATCTAGAAAGCATGATGCTATTTGGGTTATCATTGATAGGTTAACGAAATCTGCACATTTCCTACCAATCAATATGACTTATTCTTTTGATAGGCTTGCAAATTTATATATATAAATGAAATAGTAAGACTTCATGGTGTTCCAAAGGAGATAATCTCTAACAGAGACTCCAGATTTCTATCTAGATTTTAGAGAAAGTTACGGGAATCTATTGGTACTAAAATCAAGTTTAGCACTGCTTATCACCCTCAAACTGATGGTCAATCAGAAAGAACCATTCAAACACTTGAGGATTTGCTTCGAGCCTATGTTATGGATTGGAAAGGTGAATGGGATAAAGATATCTCTCTTATTGAGTTCACTTACAATAATAGTTATCATTCAAGTATTCAGATGGCTCCTTATGAAGCTTTATATGGGCGAAAGTGCAGGACGCCTATATGTTGGGAAGAAATTGGCGACAGAAAGTTATTAGCATCAGAAAAAGTACAAGAGACTACTGAGAAAATTTAACTTATAAGAAAAAAGGTTAAAGACTGCTCAGAGTCGTCAAAAGAGTTATGTTGATAACAGAATATGAAATATTGAGTTTCAAATCGGGGATTTTGTATTCCAGAATGTCTCCCCTTCTAAAGGCATTGTAAGATTTGGGAAGAAAGGAAAGTTAAACTCAAGATTTATTGGACCTTTTGAGATTCTTGAGAGGGTTGGTTCTGTCGCTTACAGGATTGGCTTGACACCATCATTGTGCCATATCCATGATATGTTTCATGTTTCAATGATCAGAAAGTATATACCTGATCCCTCTCATATCATTAAGTATGAGCCGATGGTGATTGATAAAAACTTGTCTTATGTGGAAGAGCCCACTCAGATTGTTGATAAAAAAAGAAAAGATCTTGAGGAATCGGGTTATCCCTCTAGTTAAAGTGATCTGGAGATATCATTCTGGAGAGGAAACAACTTGGGAGCTTGAGGAAGAAATGATGAAAGCTTATCCTCATCTTTTCGTCGAATGAGGTATGATAAATTTAGAGGACTAAATTTTTTTTTAAGGAGGGGAGAGTGTAACATCCCCCATTTTTAAAAATTTAGTAAAAGGTTTGTTTGTAAAAATAAGGATTATTTAATAATTATTTAATATTAAATGATATTATATTAAAGGTTTATGGCTAGGGACCTAAAAGTAAATATTAGAAGGTTGATATAATTTATGAAAGATTCAGATTTAAGTTTATATATATATATATATATATATATATATATATATATATAGTGGACATGTGTCACTAACTAACATAAGGTTGGTGCCACTTATCTTTGCTCTAAAGATGACACCTAGCCCCTTTCATGCATGCATGACACCTTGCAACTTTTGTATTAGCCAAAACCTAAATAATTAGATGAAAGGTTAAAGAAAACAAACCTGAAAAGTTGCAGCCAACGTGAGTTTGAGAGAAGAAGAAGAAGAAGCAGAAGAAGAAGAAGAAGAAGAAGAAGAGCTTGAGGTTTTTCATCAATTTTCTCACATTTGGGATTCAAATAATTTGAAGGCAAGTGTTCTAACCCAATCCCACAGTAACCTTAATCTCTGTTTTCATTTTTATTCTATAAAATTTGAAAGATTTCAATTGGGAACCAGACCTTCTTTCGTTTTGATATAAAGTTATGAATCTGTAATTTTTCGGTAATCTGACCTCTATGCAATATTTCGGTCATAACATTTTGTAATAAACTCTGATTTAGACAAAGCCTGTTCCATTTGAAAGTAGACAAGAAAATATTTATTTTGATATAAAGATCGAATGATTTGGAGTTTAAATGCCTACTAAGACTTCTGTTTAAATTAACCCTACAGATTCTGCAAAACAGGGACCGAAATTTCTGACCTCTTCTTGCTTAACTACTTATAACTTTCTGTTGTGAACTCAGATTCATACAAAGTATGTTTTATTCGAAGCTAGACTCAAAATGCTTTCTATATATACCTGATTTGAAATTTTTGGAGTACAATTGCTAACTGAAACATCTGCTTTCATCGACCCTATGGATTCAGTAAAACAGAGCTAATATTTTCAGACCTTTCGCTGCGAAATTATCTGTAACTCCCGGTTGTAAATTCCAAATCTTGTAAAACTTGATTTGCATAAAACTAGATTGACAAAGCTTTCTAATGACACCTGTTTTTTATAAATTGGAGCATAATTGGTTATCCAAATAGTTCATACAATGTCCCTATCAAATTCTGCCAGAATCGAGCTTTGGTCGATTTTGGCTTTCCTTGTTACTTTCCTTTGGAAATCGATTTTGGCAAAAACTCTTACTTCAGTTAAGCATTGCATTATTATCTTAAATTCCTGTATACTTTAGTCCTTTATTTATTTGTATATCTGCAGCTATCATCTAAAGTTCATGTTTGCATCGTAATTCGGCACATGCATCCCATTGTTCCGCATTTGCTTTTGAAATGTGCCTCTTCCAGTTTCATTTCGTTGGCCATTGTATTCACCTAACTTTCTTATTTCAATTGAGCTATATGTGATTTCTTGAAATCCTTGTATGCTCTTGCTTTTGCTTCCTTTCAAATCTGAATATACTTGTGAAAGATTATTGCTTACTTCGGATTGACTCGTAAAGGCACATGTACGCTTTGTTGTTCCGCGTGTGCTTCCGATATATGCTGCTTATTGTTAAAACTGCCCTCTTGTACTCTGGTGTGTGGGATTGTCTGGACCCTTGCCAGAAATGGTAAAGGATATGCGCTTGTTGCCCGCTATGTGGGATATGCGCTTGTTGCCCGCTATGTGGGTATGTGCTTAGAGCCTACGATGCTCTGCCGGCCCCCTTTGACATCACCTAGACGTGGGTGGATGGAGCTCCCAGACGTGGGAGACTTTTGTCTGGTGGTCATTCAGAAATGGATGAATCATATTCTGACTGAGATCCCATTACACCTTCTATGTGTTTGATATGATATCCAAAGCTTTGGCTATGTTTCTATGCATGCTTTGGATAAGAATGAAACGAATGCATCGTTATGTGACATTTGAGCTTCTATTCATGTTTTGTTCTTTGATATATTTCCGAAATGTTATAAGACTTTGTTATACCTTGAAAGCTACCATATGTCATCGTATGCTCCTTATGCCAATAATATGCTCCAATTATCTTTCCTCGATTGTATAAACAAAACGTGCTTCGAACGAAATGACATCGTAATTCTGCATTCATGGTATCCAAAATGCTCCTTACGTCTTTGTTATGCCTTGAAATTACCATATGTCAATGATATGCTCTTTATGCCAATGATATGCTCCAATTACCTTTCCTCGATTGTATGAATAAAACGTGCTTCGAACGATATGATATTGTAATTCTGCATTCAAACAAAACATGCTACTATTTCATCCTATATCTCTGCTTTGTATTTTGATACCTCATTTGTTTGAAAATTGTTCCCTTTGCTATGGATATGTTAGTCATTTGCTGAGCTTTATATGTTCACCCCGTTGCTATATAAATTTTTCAGGATAGCTTATCGCTCACTAAAATGTGTAAATTGGTTTGAGGCAGTGGAAGACTAGAAGATTTTAGGGCAAATATTTTGTACTTGATAGGTTGATGTTGTATAAGTTCTTTTTGGGTGTAATGAAATATCAATGACAAATCTAGATTGATGTATCTTGTAAATATTTGATAAGTACCTCTTACGTCAGGATTTTGGAAATGTTAAGTCTAAACTGTGTACTGATATAAACATGTAGTATATGTTGGTTTTGTGATTGCATTAATTATCGCGCTTATGGATTTATGATATAGTTATGGTTTAGTTTAGTTGCTTTTGGATTTTAAGAATCATCTAGTGACATGATGTATGATTATAAACTGCACAGGTTTTGTGAATTGTGGATTGTAGAGGTGAATGACTTGAATGTTTTTCTTAGTGACCTCAAATGTGTGATTGAATCCTGGATTGTTTGTTGAATTAAATATTATTAATCTTGAATTAGGTTCACACCTCCTAAATGAGAATTAAATTCGGGGGGGGGGGGGGGGGGGGGGCGTGACAGTTTGTTAACCAGGGATGAGAGGGGTATTTATAGGCTTCATGTTGATTCAGACTTGGAGCATAAAAAGGTCTCATCCTAGGTTTCCTGGGTACTGGCGGTACTACCGTCGTTCTTGGGCGGTACTACCACCGCAGGATTTGGTACTAGACGGTATCACCACAGAATAGGGGCGGTACCACCGCTTGCAGCATTGCTGCCGATGGTACCACTGCCCAGGTTTCCTAGGGTACTATTCCCCAGGCGGTGCCACCGTCGGTCAGGGTTTCAACACCCTGGTTGGGCTTGACTCTGACCCAAACTAGTCCAACTTAGGGCCCAGTTGGCCCCTAACAGAGTTGATGGGATTACCTCCCAATCCCAACTTCAATTATTTGCTAACTATGATTCCTAAGATATAATCTAAGCAAGATAAGTCTAGTTTTTTCCGGCGATCTTCCGGCGAACTTCCGACGATCTCTCGGCAATGTTCCGATGGTCTCCCTACAAACTCCTAGACTTCACAATGATCTTCTTGCAGAGTTCCAATGAGCTTCTGTTACAACCCTTGCAGATTCTAAACTTGGGGTTGATCTCTTTAGGGGATCGGCCTCCTTGGAACTCTATAGGGGTTCCTCCCTCCAAGTTGCTGCTCAAAAGCTGCAGAAAAGATTCATCTATTGCTTATCAAAAGAGGAGGAATACATGACTATTTATAGGGCTTTTAAACCCTAACTGCTAATAGGACTCCTACTTAAGACTCCTACTACTAACCAACTCCTAATAGGACTCCTACTTAAGACTCCTATTCCTTTACAACTCCTAATTCTTAAGACTCCTATTCCTTTACAACTCCTAATTCTTAAGACTCCTATTCCTTTACAACTCCTAATTCTTCTCTAAGAAACAACCTCCTAACCCTAGCCGGCCTCTTTACCTCTTTAATAGGGGTCGGCTTAGGTAGGTTTTACATGAATGTCCCTCTCAATTAGGACTCTCCTAGCTAGAGTCCTAACAGACCCCTCTTCAAATCAGCCTTGTCCTCGAGGCTGACGATTCATGAATTCTGGAAATTTGATCTTCAAGTCGTAATAGTTCTCCCAAGTGGCATCTTATGATAATAGGTTCGCCCACTGTATTAGCACTTCAGTAGTGGGTCGTCATCGTTGAGTCTCAATCCGTCGATCAATAATAGCACTTGGTTGGGTCTGGAGTTCTCCTTGCGTAGTCATATTTGGTGGATGGCTTTAGGCTATCTCCAAGCACCTATTTACAACTTTCATTTGGCCATCGATTTGTGAGTGATATATCATACTCCTTTTCAATTTAATACCCTGCATACGGAATAACTTTGTCCAAAATCTACTTGTGAAGATGCAAGTAGAATTTGTCACAAGCATAATGCATCCCTTATAGTATAATTCTTTTGAGTCTCAATTGTAATGAGCCATGGAGCTTGGTGCTTCCTCCAATTTTTTTATAATCTTACTAGTCTCTGAATCTTCCTGCCATTCTATCTTAATATCCTCAATGAAGTTGCTGGTCAGAAGTGAAACGGCCGAAACTTCAGCTTTCTCGGGTAGCTGCGAAAGTGCATCTGCAAGAACATTCTCTTTCCCCTTTATGTAAGTTATTTCATAATCAAATCTAAGAAGTTTTGTTACCCATTTTTGCTGCTTAGGGGATGATATCTTTCACTCCAAAAAGTACTTAAGGCTTTTTTGGTCGGTTTGAAATCGTCGACCAATCAAGTAGGGTCTCCATCGCGTTGCTGCGCGCACAATGGCGAGCATCTCCTTATCATATGTTGACTTATTTTGATAGGAGGAAGATAATGCCTTGCTAGTGTATATGAGTGGTCGACCATCTTGCATGAGAATGACTCTAATTCTGACTCCAGATGTGTCGGCCTCAATAATGAAGGGTCGGTTGAAATTTGGTAGTGTTAGCACCGACGTCGTTGTCATGGCTACCTTAAGTTTGTCGAAGGCAGAGGAGGTTCTGTCCAACCATTGGAAGACATCTTTTTCTAGTAAGGAAGTAAGTGGTGCACTGATCTTTCCATAGTTTTTCATGAACTTGCGGTAGTAGCCTATTAAACCCAGAAAGCCATGTAGCAATTTTATGTTTCTCGGGGTAGGCCAGTTTTGCATTGCTTCAATTTTGAAGGGGTCTACTGCCACACCTTCCTCTGTTATGATATGCCCAAGATATTTCACCTTCTTTTGAAGAAAGCAAAAATTCATAGTGGTTGTTATGTGTTCGAAAGGTGGTTTTCGGTATGTCTTCTTCGCATACTTGTATTTGATGATACCCGGATCGAAGGTCCAGCTTTGTGAAAATTTGTGCTCCCTTAGCAACTCATCTACTATTGGAATATGGTATTTATCCTTGATGGTTATGCCATTGAGAGCTCGGTAATCAACACATAATCGCCATATTCCATCCTTCTTTCGTATGAGGAGCACCGGTGAAGAGTAGGGGCTGCAACATGGCCGAACAACTCCTGTTTTGAGCACCTCTTTTACAATCCTTTATATTTCATCCTTCTGGAGATATGGATACTGATATGGCTGAGCATTTGCTGCAGATTTGCCTGGAAGAATCGTTATACAATGATCATGCCGACGGGTAAGACGTAGGTTGCACGGTTCGTCAAATATATCTGAAAATTCAGCAAGCAAAGGAAGTAGATTTGGATCTTCAAATTTTGTTGGCTCTCCCTTAGTTTGCTGCTCAAGTTGTACCAAAAAGTCGCTGCATGCTTTATGCAAAACCTTCTCCATTTGTTGTGTGCAAATCATCGTTACGTCGCCCTCACGTTTCCCATGCAGTATCACCTGTTTCTCCTTACTGTAAAATTTTATAAATAGTTGCATAAAATTCTAAGAAATATCACCTAATGTCATCAACCATTTAATTCTGAGTATGGCCTCATAATCATCAAGAGGGAGGAGGAAGAAATCTGCAATTATCTCTTGGTCCTGCAGCAACAGTTTCACCTGCGGGCACCTATGATCACACTTCAAAATCCGTCCGTTGGCGACCTTAGCGACAAACCTGCTGCAATTCTCAATAGGTAAGTTCATATGGACAGCAACCTTACTATTTAGGAAGTTATTAGTGCTGCCCGTGTCGATGAGAACAGTGATCGGTTGTTGTTTGAGAAGGCCTCCAAGTTTCATCGTTTGCGGGTTTGAGTAGCCAGCTAGTGTATGTACCGTAACTTCGATCGGTTGTGGCTCTTCTTCTACATCTTCTTCTTCATATTCAAGGCTCTCTTCTGGATGTTCAATGACTTCTTCTTCTTTCGGTTCAATCATAAGAAGTCCCCCTTTACTACAGCGATGCTCATGGCTCCACAGCTCATCACAATGCCAACATAACCCCTTCGCATATCGCTCCCGAAACTCTTCTCTTGTTAACTTCTTTGGTGTAGGGACTTGGTCAACAGTAGGGGGGGCTGAGAGCTTCAATATTACTGGTTGAGGAGCGACCCTAGTCCTCCGAGCTTCATGGTTCAATTGCTCCTCTTGATGTCGTGCGAAAGAGATGGCTGCCATAAGCGTATACGGTTGTCGCGCTTTAACTTCTCCTCGGATCTCCGGCTTCAAGCCCTCAATGAAGGTCCTCAATAGCTGTTTTTGAGACCAATCATGAGTTTGATTAGATAACCTTTCAAACCTGGTTTGATACTCCTGAATGGTGAAGGTTTGTCGGATCTTTACTAGTTGTTCGTCAATATTCTCGTAATCAGTTGGTCTGAAGCGAATCAGCAGTCCTTCTTTGAATTATCGCCATGAAAGGACTCCATAAGTATGTTCAAACCAGTCAAACCACTGTATAGCATCCCCTTCAAGATGTATAGCTGCAATTTTCACCATAGATACATCCGCGGTTTTGTGGTACCGAAAATATCGCTCCGCGCGCGAGATCCAACCAATCGGGTCTCCTTCTTCCATCTAGGGAAGTCCACTCTCATGCATGGATAGTTGGGGTCAGTCATAGAGCCTCCCCTCCCTTGGAAGTCATCTCTTCGGGCTTGGTGTGATTGGGCAAAGCTCTCTCCTTGATATGATTTCTTCGGGCTTAGTGGTCGGCCCAATCTGAGTTCGGTAAAGAGCGTCCGAATCTTATCCTCCATTCGCGCCTCCAAGGCTTCGAATTTAGCATTGATTGCCTCCTTAGATGCCATAATATATGGCCCCGAATCTATGATGTTAAGATCTCTCTTTTGCTGTTGGGTTAAAGGCATGTATAGGTTGAGAGAAGTGATGGTCGAAAGGGTTGGTGGATTGGTGGATGTAGGCTATGGTTCAGGCTTGTTTTGTGGCTGTTTTGGGTGCAATTTGAGGGTGTGGTTTGGTAGAGTTTTAGGGCTGTGGATGAAAGTTTTGGATCTATGATAGATGGTAGCAAAGGTTTGACAGAAATCCGTGGAAGTTGAAGCAAGTATGTGCTGTCTTGTAAGAGTAGAATTGTCGTCGAAGAAACAACGGTTTCTCGACGTAATTTCCACCAAAAACTTAAGAGAATTGAGGAGGGAATTGATAGCAAAATCACAGTTTATATGACAGCAAGGATATCTAATTTAATCAAGAAAATTTCGGCAGTATAACAGCAAGGAAATTGGTGCAAGTTTCGATTGCAGAATTCTCGTCGAAAAATTTCAGCAGGTTACGACGAAAATTTGCAGCAACATAAAATCGATTTTAGAGATGAATTTCTTAATAGATCAATCTTAAATGGAAGCCAAGATGATCTATGAAGTGTATAAGAAATTTCATTCAAAAAAGATTACAAATAGATGGGTTAAGGCAACAATATGCGGCTGAAATTTTCTGCAGCATAGATTTTTAGGTATAGCAGATTGGACGTAAAAGATAAGTAATTTATATTGAGAATTTTTTGATGAAACCAAAGGGAAATCTACTGTTAGGAAGTGTCAAAGCTGTCATAAAAATTTCGTAGAGATTTGGATAGAAACAATATAGTATCAAGATCAAACAAACAGTGCTATGTGGCTGAAATTTTACAGTACAGATTTTCAAGTATAGCAGATTAGACGTAAAAGATCAATGGTTTATATTGAGAATTTTTTGAAAAAACCAAAGAAAAATCAGCTGTTAGGAAGTGTCAAAATGTCATAAAAATTTCATAGAAATTTGGATAGAAAAAGCACAGTAGCAAGATCAAAAAGATGGTGCTATGCGGCTTGAATTCTGCAATTCAAGTGCAGCAGATTGGACATAAAAGATTAGTAGTTTATACTGAGAATTTTTTGATGAAACCAAAGGGAAATCCACCGTTAGGAAGTGTCAAAGATGTCATAAAAGTTTCGTAGAAATTTGGATAGAAAAAGCACAATAGCAAGATCAAACAGATGGTGCTATGCGATTGGAATTCTGTAATGTATCATTCATCGTAGAGATGAAAACTTTGTGACGAAAAGTTTATGCAGCAATATAAGAACGATTTTTTTTTTTAATTTTCGAATAAAGATAACTAAATTGCAGCAGCAGTAAGGTAGGAAACCAGAACCTGTTGCAATTCACGGGGAGATCAAAGGATGATCCGCGGTGGTGGAGATGATGGCGGAATTCGGTGACGATCTTTTAAGCAATTGTGGGAATTGCTTTGGATGGTTGTGGAGGGTTGATGGATGGCTGTGGAAGGACAGCGAGACGCCAAGAACGCTGCTCTGATACCAGGTGTTAGAACCCTTGCAGATTCTAAACTTGGGGTTGATCTCTTTAGGGGATCGGCCTCCTTGGAACTCTATAGGGGTTCCTCCCTCCAAGTTACTGCTCAAAAGCTGTAGAAAAGATTCATCTATTGCTTATCAAAAGAGGAGGAATACATGACTATTTATAGGGCTTTTAAACCCTAACTACTAATAGGACTCCTACTTAAGACTCCTACTACTAACCAACTCCTAATAGGACTCCTACTTAAGACTCCTATTCCTTTACAACTCCTAATTCTTAAGACTTCTATTCCTTTACAACTCCTAATTCTTCTCTAAGAAACAACCTCCTAACCCTAGCCGGCCTCTTTACCTCTTTAATAGGGGTCGGCTTAGGTAGGTTTTACATGAATATCCCTCTCAATTAGGACTCTCCTAGCTAGAGTCCTAACAGTTTCTTTGGCAAGCTCTTGGACTTCTCGGTTGGTTTCGACAGAATTTCTGACGAACATCCGGACTTCCGATGAACTCTCGAACTCCCAACGAAATCGTGTTCTTGACTCCGGGACTTCATTTTGCTTCATGTCTTGCTATCATAGTTAATCCTCCACATGCGGTGGTACCGTATTATCAAACGGTGGTACTGCTAGAGCTCAATATCCAAGACTCTATCAGGCGATAGTACCGCTAGACTAGACGGTAGTACTGCCCAGTGTTAGATTGTCAAGCGATGATGCCGCCTAGTATTAGCGGTGGTACCGCTAGTACCCCGAAAATCCGGGATGAGACACTTTTTGGCTCCAATTTTTAAGCCATTGGGGCCTATAAATATCCCACCATTTTCTATATGAAAGGATAACAAAGTACAATCAAAGTATGAAAAAACTCTAAGTGTTGGGGTGTTAAAAGTATTGTAAAAGTGAGAAGAGTTTTCCTCCTCCCTCTCTTTAGCTTTATAATCATCCAAGAACAGGTGTGAGGCTTGTAAGGGTTATCTCCTAAACCCATGAAAAGGAGAAAGCACTGTAAAAAGATGGTTGGACTTCGCTTATTGAAGAAAGGCCATTAGTGGATGCCGGTGACCTTGATGGAGGAGGAATCGGAAGTGGATGTAGGTCACAACAACCAAATTACTATAAATTTCAGTGTGTTCATTCCTTCTTAATCTCCTTACTACATTCAACTTTACTTCATTACAAACTATCCAATCCCCTCTTCTCTACTCATTCAAGAAGAATGAAATAATTTTCGTCGGAATCGAATTTTATCGTAAGAAGATTTTCAAATTGATGTAATTTTTTCGTTGCACTAATTCATCCCCCCCCTCTCTTAGTGCCGCTCTTGATCCTAACATGTATAGCATAAATAAACCATTATGCAGTATTCCTCTCACCAATCTCCTAGGCTTTGCCAGAATCTGTAACAAATTACAGATGTGATAAGCACTATCAGTATCCAATACCCATGCACTATTTAAAAAATCCGATAATTGGAGACTAATCATGAATGTCCTTGAAGCTTCTCCAAACTTCTATTTTGCTCTCTCTATAAAGTACTCTTTGTAGTTTCTCTTCCAATGCCCATCTTTACCACAATGGAAGCACTAGCCTTCGTCCTTTGTCGGATCTTTCTTAACAACCTTTTCTTTATCCAGCCTGCCCTTGCCCTTGCCCTTCTTAAGGGATTTTTCTGCTTTTCTTTTCTTTATGGTCTCACTAGTATAGAGAACTAGCTTCTCTTTCTTGATAGTGCTCTCTATCTCCCTCAACATATTAAGGAGCTTAGGGAGAGTCACCTAAAGCTTGTTTATATTAAAATTTATTATGAACTGTGAAAAGGAATCTCGTAGGGACTAAAGTACAAGATCCATACACAGGTTATCCTCTAGGACCATTCCTAGACCTGTGAGTTTCTCTATCCACTCAATCATCTTTAGGACACAGTTTCGAACCAGTGTCCCCTTACTTATACTAGCACGGAAGAGGCTCTTAATATCTCATATCGCTGAGTCCTTCCCTGTTCCTCAAACAGTTTGCGGACATATAGGAGAATAGATTTGGCATCTATCTTTTCATATTGTCTCTGTAACTCAGGAATCATGGAGCCCAACATGTAACATTGAGCAAGAGTAGAGTCATCCATGTATTTTACGTAGCGAGTGTTCTCATCCTCACTTGCCCCTTCCTTGGACGTACGCATGACTATATCAAGGATGTACATGATTTTCTCTGCCATGAGAATAATTCTCAAGTTGCAGAGTCAATCTATATAATTTGGACTAGTGAGGCAATTGACATCAAGTAAGGGAATTGAAAGCGACATTTTCTGAAAATAAAGATGTAGTAGAAATAATAGATTTTTCAAAAAAATCACATATACACATCATCATCATGTAGGACTACTAGATAATAATAATAATTAATTAAACTTTTTAATTAATTAATATTTTTTGAAATCAGGGATATGCAATAAATTTTTTGAATTATAAGAGGTATTTTGGTAATTTGGATAAAGAGGATAGAATTGGAATTTCATAAATTCACAAGGGCAAAACTATCTTTTGCCCAGAAAACACCAAATCCATACCCTTGCTACTTGTTACGACTTCTGCCACCTTGCTAGTGACGACCCTTTGTGGCAGGGGGCGGGGCGCCACGCGCGGGCCCAACGACGATAAGCATCGCCTAAGCCCGTGTGCAGGCAGCTGTTGCTAGCATGCCCCGCCCCTATGGGCGGGCCCAGTGCTCATATGCGTCGCCCTTGCGCACGGGCACATTTCCCGTGCTTAGGCGGTTGTCATGCCTACTACCCTGCTAGCGGGGGCCGTTGTAGGCAATCGTACCTGCACATAGGTGGTTACCGCTGCAACAGCCCGCCGGTCATCGGCTAGGAGCCTGCACGCAGATGGCAGCGTTGCTCTACAAGGGTAGTTGGTGCCCTTTCTCGCTTTTGTGTCAATGATTTTGACGCCAAAAGCTTCTCCAAAACATAACATAAGTTCAAAACCAATTTTGACATGAACAACTTGGCTCTAATATCATTGTTGGGAAATCTAGGGACGACATCACATGCATAACGAAAGAATATTAAAAACAAAATCCTCAATTTCCCAAAGATGTGTTCGTCGTCATGCAAAGATTGGTGCGCAAAAATCGTGAAACTTAAAACTACATAAATGAAAGATTGTGTTACCTAGGGAATGTTATGATCGAGTTGGCACTAAGAGAGGGGGGTGAATTAGTGCAGCGATAAAAATCACGTCGAGTCAAAAATCTTATTCGATAAAATCATTTCGGAAAGATGTTAAACTTGAAAGCGTACTGAAGCGTAGTGAAGGTAAAGCAGTTTGCAATGAAAGTAAGAGTAAAATAGAAATGCAAACCAGATTTTTATAGTGGTTCGGTCTTCGTGACCTATATCCACTCACGATTTCTATTCACTCGAGGCCACTGACTTCTACTACCGATCTTCTTTCAACGGACGAAGATCGACTACCATTTTACACCCCTCTTCTCATTTTCACAAGTTTAGGAGATAACCTTTTACAAGAACTCACTCCTCCCTAAACAAAATTCTATACTTTAGAACTAGAGGAGGGGATTTCTCAAGTGATTGCTATAGCGTTTTTCCACTTTTAAGTTCTCTGTGCTTGTATATTTTAACTAGGGATGAGAGGGGTATTTATAGGCTCCAAATAGATTCAAACTTGGAGTCAAAACTAGTCTTATCCTGGGTCTTCTGGGTACTAGCGGTACCACTGCCTGCAGCACTTGTAATATCCCTCACTTTTGAAAATTATTAATAAGGATTTATATGTAAATTGGAGGACCTATATGTAAATATAGAAATTTCAAGGACTAAACTGTTAAGTTACAAAAAGAAAAAAATAAAGAAAACCGAAAATTTCGGTTTTATCCCACCGCCTCCCACGCACTCTATTTCTCGAGAGTTTTCTCGAGAAACAGAGAGAGGAGCGGTGGGGCGTGGGGCGAAGAAGAGAGGGAGAAGAGAAGAAGAAGAAGAAGAAGAAGAAGAGAGGAGGATAGCTGCGGCAAGGCTGCAGCGAGGAGGTGTGTGGCGTTGGGGAGGAAAAGGGAAGAGGAGAAGAAGAGAAGGAGAAGAAGAGGGAAAAGAGAGGGAAGAGGGAGAGGAGCGAGAGGTGGCAGCAGCTAGAGCTGCAGCACTCCTGTTTCCTGCAGGTGGAAACAGAGGAGAGGTGTGGGGCGTTCGAAGAGGAGAAGAAGAAGAAGAGGAAGAGAAGAGGAAGAGAAAGCAGGAGAAGAGGTTGTGATACCTCTGTTTCTTGCAGAGGAAACAGAGGAGAGGGTGTGTGTGACGCCGGGGAGGAAGAGGGAAGAAGAAGAGGAGAAGAAGAAGAGAAGGGAAAGGAGGAGCTGCGACTGCGGCGGTGGAAGCTGCAGCTGGAAGAGAAGGAGAGGAAGAGATGGTGAGGAGGAAACAGAGGAAAGGATGGTGAGAAGTGGGTGAAGAGGCGGCACCTCTGTTTCCTGCAGGAGGAAACAGAGGAAAGGAGGTGCTGTTCATCCGGGAGAAGAAGGGGAGGAAGGAGAAGAAGAGAAGAAGAAGAAAGGAAGGAGAAGGAAGAGGAGAAGGGAAAGAAGTAGCTGCGGCTGCGGCTGTGGCAGCTGCAGCTGTGGCAGGGAAAGAGGAAGAGGAAGGAAGAAGGGAAGGAGAGGAAGAAGAGAAGGGGAAGAAGGGGCTGCGGCTGCGGCGATGGCAGCTGCAGTTGGAAGAGAAGAAGGAGAGGAAGATGAGCAGGGGAGGAAGAAGAGGCTGTGGCCGTGGCTGAAGCTGCGACTGCAGCAGTGCAACTGGGAAAGAAGAGAAGGAAAGGAGGAAGAAGAGAAAGGAAAAAGGGAAGGAGAGGAAGAAGAGAAGGGGAAGAAGGGGCTGCGGCTGCGGCGATGGCAGCTGCAGTTGGAAGAGAAGAAGGAGAGGAAGATGAGCAGGGGAGGAAGAAGAGGCTGTGGCCGTGGCTGAGGCTGCGACTGCAGCAGTGCAGTTGGAAAAGAAGAGAAGGAAAGGAAGAAGAAGAGAAAGGAAAAGGGAAGAAGAGAGGAAGAGGAGAAGGGGAGGAAGCTGCGGCAGTGGCAGCTGCAGCTGGAAGAGAAGGAGAGGAAATAGAGCAGGGGAGGAAGAAGAGGCTGCGGTTGTGGTGGCTGCGGCCATGGCTGCGACTGCGACTGCGGCAGTTGTAGCTGGGAAAGAAAGGAAAGGAAAGGTGGAAAAAGGGGCTGCGGACAGGATTGCGACCACAGCGGCAGAGACTGCGTATGCAGTAGCTGTGTCTGCAAAAGAAGGGGAGGAAGAAGGTAGTGCGGTGGAAGGGGCAGCGATTGTGGCAGCGGCAGCGGCGGTGGTTGTGGTAGCTGCGTTTGGGAAAGAAAAAGAAGGAATGAGAGTAAGAGAGGGCAGGTGACTGTGCCTCAATATTCGGCACGTGGTGTAGTTGCGAAGAAAGAAAGAAAACGAGTGCACAAAACGAAACAGGGAGGGGATGGAGGAAAAGTAGAAAAAGGATTCGAGCGTACACTTTCTTCAAATCTTTGGACCAAAACCTTCAAAAGGCAAGTTTCCCAATCGTTTCCCCTGTAATTGTTCTAATTTTTCTTATTGCAAGTATTATGATCTTCCTCGTGCAAGTGTTTCGATCCTTTCTATTGTCCTTTTTATTGTAAGCTTTCTAATTTTTCCTATTGCAAGTGTCCTGATCTTTCCTTACTGCAATTTTATCTCTACATTTGATTTGAATATGAGGAACTTTGAATTGTTCTAGCCTTGCATTTGATATATCTCTTGTTTAGACATATCGATCCGAATCTGTGCAACTTTTGAGATTCTGGCCTTTCTACCTTATTATGATTATAACTTCATGTATTGACCTCTGATTTGGACAAAAATTATTTGATCAGAATATATACTCATAAACCTTTCTTTTGATAGCTTTGTTGAGTATATTGGAGCACGATTGATAGTTTGAATCATTTGTTCAATGTGCCTCTTGAATTCTACCAGAAATCGAGCTTTGGTCGATTTCGTATATTCTGGTTTCATTCCTTTGGAAATTGATATCCTTTAGCTTTCTTATTCAATTGAGCCTTATATTACTGCTTTGAATTCTTGTATGCTCTTGTCCTACATGTATTTGGATACCTAAATCTGTTAATGTAAACTTCATGTTTGTATCATAATGTTTCATATAGACACATGCATTCCGTTGTTCCGCATGTGTCTCCGATATATCCCAATTTATTGTTCACGATACCCTTTTGTACTCTGGTGTTTGTGAGATTATTTGGACCTTTGCCAGAAATGGTAAAGGGTATGTGCTTAGAGTCCGCGATGCTCTAGATTATGTTTGGTGGTCATTCAGAAATGGATGGACCATATTATGTTTGGAATCCCACTTCACCATCTATCTGTTTGATATGAAATTCAGAGTTGACCTAGCACTTGGGCAGGGTGAGAGGGCTCGAGTAGGAAAGGGCTACCCGTGGATGGAGTCGAGAACTCATCACGGCGTGGAGCCACCACTGAGTTAAACCTCACATGCACTATGCTAGGGTACGACGTTTGAGCTTCTGTTTCGTATTTTGTATTGATATGCTCCAAAATGTTTCCTATGCCATTGATATGTTTCGAAATGTCCCATTTGTTATTGATAAGCTCCGAAACATTTCATACACCTTTGATATGCTCCGAAATGTTTTATTTGCTATTGTTATGCTTCGAAATGTTCCATATGTTGTTGATATGCTCTGGAACATTTCATACGCTATTGATATGCTCCAATTACTCTATGCTCCATTTGTTATGAACCAAATATATTATGAATGAAATGACATTTGCGATTCTGTATCTAATGAGATGATATCCTTGAATCTCTTGGATTCTGTCTTGCATTATCATATCTTGTTTGTTTGAAACTGTCCCTTCTCATGTTATATCTGCTTTGTTACTTGCTGAGCTATTTTTAGCTCACTCCGTTGTTATATAAATCTTTCAGGTCAACTTGTCACTCTTTGAGATGTTTGAATTGGGCTGAGGCAGTGGAGAGCTATTCAGAATTATGGGCAAGTCTTGTTGGTTATTATGTTATTGTTGTATAAGTATATTTTGTATGTAATGAAATGTTGTCGATGAACCGAAATGACCTTGTAAAAGTGTTAGAAGATCTCTCTTATTTGGAATTTCGGAATATTAAGTCTTGTTTACGATGATATGAACTTGTGGTAAATGGTTGGAGTTATGATTGTATAAATTACATAGCTTATGGATTTATAAATGTTGTTCATGTTTGTTAAGTTGGCTTGGATTGCCATAAATATGAATTATCGAGTGATGTGATATATAATTATAAACTGCACAGGTTTTATAGATGTGAATTTGATAGAATGTTTTTTAGTGTCCTCAAATGTGTGTTTGGATCCTGGATGGATTTGTGATGAAATTGTTTTAAAATCATCGATATTATTTGAGGGGCGTGACAGAGGTGGTATCAGAGCCGACCTAGCATTTGGGCAGGGTGAGAGGGCTCGAGTAGGAAAGGGCTACCCGTGGATGGAGTCAGAGAACTCATCACGGCGTGGAGCCACCACTGAGTTAATCCTCACATGCACTATGCTAGGGTTCGATCTGGGTTATGTCGGGCCTTGACGAGGACGTCAAGCTAATTGAGTTGGGGATATTGTAATATCCCATTAGTTCCCACATCGGAAGTGGGCAATGTGTATGATTAGCTTATAAGGGCCTGATAAGTGTACTACGTTAACTCCTGCTTAAGCATTTTGGTCCGCCATTGAGGACCAAAATGGAGTTATTGGCTAGTTAACTCATCAGACTCGGGTCGTGACATATGGTAGAATGTAATTTGACAAATTTGGTACCATCATGTTGTAAAATAAATGATGATTAGGAATCATGCATTAATGATGATTGTATATTTTATGATTTGGCATGATGCATTCAATGATGAAATATTCATGAATTTGAAATGATGCATGCAATACTTATGACAATGAATGCTTTAAATGATGAATGTTTGGTATCATGATCAACATGTTGATAAATGCTTAAAATTTTAATGTTTGAGTATCATGTATGATATACCCATTAATGATGATTGATTTATTTTTCGGTATCATGCATGAAAAATAAGGTTTTTGAAATTATGTATGTTTTAATTTGAATATATAATGATGCACAAATAAAATTGATACTTACCTTTGTCATAATCTAAAAATAAAAAAAAAAGGGTCTTCCCTTCTTTTTGACAATGACAAAGGAGGAGCAAGAATTTCTAGCGTGGACATCATGAAAAGAGGCAAACTAGCTAGCTTACACAATTCAAGATGAAAGCAAAAATTACACTCCTCTAAAGAGAAGATGCAAATGTAACACTTGCCAAATTGTTTGCTTGCCTCATGTAAAACATTATCTCTTGCTAGTTTGGCATTTTGCTAGCTTGCACTTTGCAAAGAAAGCAAAAATGACACTTCTCAAAAGAGAAGAAAGAGCTTGTTATCTTGAACATCACAAGCTTGCCAAA
The DNA here is from genome assembly GCF_036884655.1 of Musa acuminata AAA Group. Lineage (NCBI taxonomy): Eukaryota > Viridiplantae > Streptophyta > Magnoliopsida > Zingiberales > Musaceae > Musa > Musa acuminata. The sequence goes on along the minus strand of NC_088342.1, from coordinate 25,310,624 downwards.
CAAAAATTGCAAAAGTGCTATCTTGCCTATCTCAAGAAGCAAAACTTATATTTCAAGAAGTAAGAGTTGCTTTCTTGAACATCTCAAAATTATTAGCTTGCGTGTCTTAAAATTGTAAACTTGCCATCGTACTACTATGATGATGAGTATGCCTTATCTTCATGATTGTATTTGAAAAACTATGGCAAAAATACGTCCGAATGATTGAATGTGGTAAAATTATTTTTTGAACTTTCTTGATTGCCATAATGATTTTACACAATTACCTGTTGGAAATTATGTGCTTGAATACAAAACTTCCATGATAACAAGCATGCTTTACCTTCATGATTGTAATTGAATATCTATAGCAAAACCTTGTCCGAATGCAAGAAAGAGTCAAATTTCATTTTCGGATTTTCTTGATCCTAACAATCAGATTTTCTCGATACATTACTCTCTTCCGAACTTAACAAGCATATGTCATCTCAAGTTTAGTTCATATCATTGATTTTTGACATATGTAATCAACTAGCAAATACATCTCTCATACACATATCATGTGAAAAATATTTTTTTTTTGAGAAATGGATTTGATGAATATGGATGAAAGTGTTTTTACTTGCAATGATTTGTTTCACATACATATCTTGATCCTTGTAAAAATGAAGCATGATTTAATCTCTCATCGATTTTAACTTCACTCGAAGTAAACTCACAAATAGCATGTATCACAAATAGTCTTCCTCCTTCATGCAAAAAGATAATAACAGATAAAAAGGAAGAAGTTTTCAAAGCTATCTCCATGTCATGTTTTCCTTGAGATGTTTGTACAATTGATATCCTATCACTCACTGTTGGAAAATGATATGAACCTAGTTATGACATGAATAATTACAAGCACTTATGCTTAAAATTTGCTTATATCGTTCTCCTTTTTGTTGATGATAAAGGGAGAGAAATATATGAATTGATGCTATGAACACTGATGCTATGATTATGCCATGCTTGCATCATCAAGAGATATATGAATTAATATGATTGTCATATTTGCAATGCTTGCATCATCAAGAGATATATGAATTGATGCTATGATTGCCAAATTTGCATTATGCCATGTTTGCATCATGCGTTAAGATATCAAGAACTTGTATCGTAATTTTACGCGTTGATATCTTACCATTTGATGAAATGCTACAATTGATAAACACTTAAAATGTTTGCGTTATGATATCAAAAGCTTACATCGCAATTTTACATGTTGATATTTGATAATAGCAAACTTGCATAATAATAAAACTTGATATTATGTTTTTCATGCAATGAGTTAAACCAATATCACAAACACTTGATTGTGGTACTTCTCTTTTTTGTTGATGACAAAGGGGGAGAAGTATGTTGATGACATGACATGTTATGCATAAGTTGATGCATAAGTTCATGATGACGTGTTGCAAGTATTCATGATGAATATTGCAATGACTTGAATTCAGTTTGAATTCAAGATTCTATCAATATGGCATATTGATACGGGGAGTTTGTTTAAACTCCGGGAGTTAAGGTTAACTCCGTCATCAAGTAGTTGTCATCATCAAAAAGGGGGAGATTGTTGAATCTCGTATTTTGATGATGAAACCACTTGACATATGTTTATGATTTAATCTGCGTTTTGAGTGACGCAGGATGCTTCGATCAGGATGAGACAATTAAAGCAGGAAAATCATGTTGTGCCGAAGGAACATGTCAGAAGATTGGATGTCGGGCCGGTGGATCGATCGACGTATCGACAGAAGGCTTCGGGCCGTGGACTCGGGCATCGGGCCAAAAAGAGCGGGTATTGTGCCAAGGATATCGGAGTTGCGGAGTCAACTAGCCGATTGGGCAATAGGCTGCAGGAGAGGACGATGCGCCGAAGAATCGGACGAAGCGTCGAGGGACCAATGACATGCCGGACAACTTAGTTAATTGCTTAGGATTAATTGTCTCAATCGAAGTTTTGTTTTAAGTGTGCAAGATTAACTACGATGGAAGAAAGACATGCAGCAGGAGTTGCGCCGGAGTCAAGACAATGATCACGTTAGGAGTTCGAGAGTTCGACGGAAGTTCGGACAGTCGTCGGAGGTTCTACGGGAACAAATCCGTGAAGTCCATGAGCTTGCCAGAGAAGCTCATCGGAACTTGCCAAGTGGATCGTCGCAAGTCCAGGAGTTTGCTGGAAGTCCGCAAGAGCATCACCGAGGGTTCATCGGATGATCGACGGAAGTTCGCCGGAAGCTCGACGGAAGTTCGCCGGAAGAAGCGATTGACGCACCGGAGCAAGTTGCAGTAAATGTCTTAGAAAATATCGTAGTTAGCACAATGATTAAGTTGGAAATGGGAGGTGATCCCATTAACTTAATCTTGGGGCAATTGGGCCCCTGAAAAACCCAAATTGGGCCGAATGGATCAACCCATTCGGACCCTAAATTCTGGCAAGAGGTGCAACCGCCCAAGCCAGGAGGTGGCACCACCTGGGCTAAGTCTCCGAGCGAGACTAGGCGGTGCAACCGCCCCAGCCAGGAGGTGGCACCACCTGGGCTCAGTCTCCGTGCGAGACTGGGCGGTGCAACCTCCCCTGATAAGAGGTGGCACCGCTTGGGCTCGGTCTCCGAGCACTGGCTGAGCGGTGCAACCGCCTCAGTCAGGAGGTTGCACCACCTGAGCTCGGTCTTCGAGCTCTGGCAGGAGGTGTATCCTCCCTTGACAGGAGGTGGCACCGCCCAAAGGCTCAGTCTTCGAGCTCTACCAAGCGGTGCAACCGCTAGATCCCGGAATTCCAGGAATTGACAGTTTTGAGCTCCAAATTTGAACTGGTTTGGGGCCTATAAATACCCCACCCATTCAGCACTAAAAAAGCACTAAACATACACCGAAATCTTGATCTTGTTCTGTGATTTTTAGAGCTCAAAATTGTTGTAAAGGCCAAAAGTTCTTCTCCCTCTTTTCTTCCAAGTTCTGAGCTTTAAAGAGATGAGAGAAAATTCTGTAAGGGTTGTCTCCTAAGCCCGTCAAAAGGAGTGAAACTGTAAAAGGGTGGTTGGCCTTCGCCTATTGAACGAAGGCCTCTAGCTGACGTCAGTGACCTCGTCGGTGGAGGAAGCCAAAAGTGGAGTAGGTCAAGATTGACCGAACCACTTTAAATCTCGGTTTGTATTTACTTTGAGCATCTTATCGTTACTGTAAACCTCCTCAATAGCTTACTACCTTCTGTGCTTTTACGAACGTGTTTTAAAGTTCAGTGCTTTCCGAATCGGCGTTTAGACGCAAATCGCTTTTATCGTACGAACGTCGTATTTTAGTTTGTGCTTATATTCTGATTTTCATCATAACTGCAAACTGCCTTCATAGATTGACTTTAATATCATCTCGCTTGATCTTAAGTTAAAGTAATCTTAGAATCGTCTTTCACACCGAAATCATTTTTATCGTTCGAATGCAGTTTTTTTTATCGTTGAAAGATTTCCGCTGCACTAATTCACCCCCCCCCCCCTCTTAGTGCTCTTGATCCTAACACATATCTCTTAGGAGGATGGGATACTCTATCAGACCTGGTAAAGTTGAAACTTGTATATTAGGTACTTGAACAGACTCGGGCTGTAGAGTGGTGCTTGAGCTTGGTTCTCCAACCTCGCTCAACTCTATCATTCTCCCGCTGTCTCCGCCAAGAATGTGTTCATTCTCAAGGAACACTGCTTTCTTAGCTACAAAGACCTTTTGGTCCTCGAGATGATAGAAATAATACCCACAAGTTTCCTTGGGGTATCCCACAAATTTGCATCGCTCTGTCCTTGATTCTAACTTATCGGGGTTGTGTCTTTTAACATGGGTAGGGCAGCCCCAAAGCTTAACAACCTTAAGATCAGGCTTCTTCCCTTTCCATATCTCATATGGTGTAGACACTACCCGACTTAGTTGGAACTCTGTTCAGAAGGTAAGCTGCGATCTCTAGGGCATATCCCTAGAATGAGATGGGTAGGTCAGCGAAACTCATCATGGACCGTACCATATCTAATAACGTACGATTTCTCCTTTCAGAGACATCATTGAGCTGAGGTGTATAAGGAGGTGTCCATTGGGATAATATCCCATGGTCCTTGAAGAACTGAGTAAACTTTGTACTTAAGTACTCACCTCCTCGATCTGATCGAAGAGTTTTGATACTCTTTCTAGTCTGGTTCTCCACCTTATTCTTATACTCTCTGAATTTCTCAAAGGCCTCGGACTTGTACTTCATTAAGTACACATATCCATACCTTAAGAAATCATCAGTAAATGTAATGAAGTAGGAGTAACCTCCAATGGCATGAGTTAACATGGGTCCTCATACATCACTATGTATGAGTTCCAATAACTCAGTGGCTCTCTCTCCAGTTCCACTAAATGGAGAGTTGGTCAGTTTTCCATGAATGCAAGGTCCACAAGTTGCATATGACACATAGTCGAATGGATCTAGATATCCATCATTTAGTAACTTTTGAATCATTCACTCATGGATATGACCTAGCCTACAATGCCACAGGTATGCACTGTTCACCTCATCTCGTTTCCTCTTAGACACTTACATTCATGATATGTGGAGTAGTGTCTTGCATAAACAAACCTTTATGCAATATTCCTCTCGTCAATCTCCCCTCGGCTTTGCTAGAATTTACAATAAATTATAGATGTAATAAGCAATACTAGTATCCAATACCAATGCACTATCACAAAACTCTGCTAATTGGAGATTGATCATGAATGTACCTGAAGCTTCTCCAAGCATCTATTTCGCCCTTTCTGCAAGGTACACTTTGTAGTTCCTCTTCCAGTGCCCATCTTTACCACAGTGGAAGCACTGGCCTTTGTCCTTTGCTGGGTCTTTCTTAGCAACCTTTGCTTTACCTGGTTTGCCCTTGCCCTTTCCCTTCTTAAGGGACCTTTCTGCTTTCCTTTTCTTTTTGGTCTCACCAGTGTAGAGAACTGGCTTCTCTTTCGTAATAGTACTCTCTGCCTCCCTCAACATATTGAGGAGCTTTGGGAGAGTCACCTCAAGCTTGTTCATATTAAAATTCATTATGAACTATGAAAAGGAATCTGGTAGGGACTAAAGCACAATGTCCACACACAAGTTATCCTCTAGGACCATTCCTAGACTTATGAGTTTCTCTATCCACTCAATCATCTTTTAGGACATGGTTATGAACCGGTGTCCCCTCAGTTATCCTAGCGCGGAAGAGACTCTTGGATATCTCATATCGCTGAGTCCTTCCCTGTTCCTCAAACAATTTACGGACATGTAGGAGAATGAATCTGGCATCCATCTTTTCATGTTGTCTCTGTAATTCAGAAGTCATAGAGCCCAAAATATAGCACTGAGCATGAGTGGATTCATCAATGTACTTCACGTAGCGAGCGATCTCATCCTCGTTTGCCGCTTCTTCAGGCGTAGGCATCACTACATCAAGGACGTACATGATTTTCTCCGTTGTGAAAACAATTCTCAAGTTACGGAGCCAATCCGTATAATTTGGACCAGTGAGGCGGTTGACATCAAGTATGCCACGTAAGGGATTTGAAAGCGACATTTTCTGAAAAAAAAGATGCAGCAGAAATGAATAACATGCAGATTTTGCAAGAAATAAACTATCAAGAAATGGACTTCTATCTTAATATGCTCCCACTATTTTACTAACGAGTCACGCGACACCCTCAACACGTGAAACGGAAGTCTCCGGCAGACTTCTAGTGGGGATCAGGATCCAATCAGCGTCTTAGTGTAACCTCGAGGGACTCGACAAATCACACTAAGCCTAAAAGGTAGGCAACTCTTGCCGATCACAACTCCTTGTGATTCCCGTCTTGTTCGGCCTCCGAATCACCATGGCCTCGAGGGACTTGACCAACCATGATGCTCGGTTAAGTCAACACCTTCGTTACAAGATGAGTCTGATTTGATGATATACCCTCGAGGGACTCGACCAAGCATACCATGCCCTTAGGTCACCGGTGACATCTCTATGTCGTAAGCAAGATAGCGAATCGCGATATAGGTGAGTCTCGAGGGACTCGACCAACTCAACCTACACCGGGAATCGGTTCCTACTTATAACGATGAAAGGCCACGTGGGTCAATCTAATTGCCTCACGTTTACCGACTTAATATTATCGAGAGATGTTTCTATGATTTGGTCTCCTAATATGACATGTCACACATATACATATTTAATATATATCTATATCGCATGCAAATATATATACATATCTAGTATGTGTATAAGCAATCACACTAGATGATCATGGACCACAACCTAATATGATTAGGCTTGAGCTAGTAGGCCTAATCACTCTCACCAAGATCTATGTGTGCAACGGTGCATCTTCATACCCTGTGATCGTCCATCTTGTCTTCGTCGGTTCCGTCGACATCTTGATGCATCTTTATGCATCACGATCGTCCGTCTTGTGGGTCCCGCTATCGCATCCACGCTCCCGCTGCGCCTCCTCATGTGATTACAACTTGATCATAGGCACGCAGGCCCGATAATAAACGAGAAATATAATGGAGGCTCGCAGACCTCAATAATAATAATCACAAGTACACACATCACACGGTCCATGATCATCCGTCCACACATCATACATCACATGTATAAATAATTATCATCATGTAGGACTACTAGATAATAATAAAAATAATAATCAACTAAACCATTTAATTAATTAATATTTTCTGAAGTCAGGAACATGTAGGTAATTTATCAATTCCTAAGGGTATTTTTATAATTTAGATAAAAGACAGAAACTAGAATTTCTCAAATTCATAGGGGCAAAACTATCTTTTTGCCCAAAACCCTAATTCCCTCTTACTGTTGCCGCCGCCGCCACCCTGCTGGCGGCGGCCTGTGCAGCGGGGCGAGGGCGCGGCCCTCGCCTGTAGGCGGAACGACCGCTGGCGGCGCTGCCGCTACAGGTTTCGCCCGCGGGAGCAGCGGCGGTAAGCGCCGCTGCCTTGAGGTGAGGCGCGCCGCTGCCCTGCGGCGCCTCACCCCGCGGGAGAAGCGGCCGCAGGCGCCTCTGCCCGCGGGCTGCCAGCCCCGCCGGACGCAAGCATGCTGCAAGCATGTCGCCGGCCGGCTATTGCAAACGCAGCCCCTGTGCTGCTCACCTTCGGCTGCGTTGCACGTACGCAGATCGAGGGCAGCAACTGTTGCTGCCCTTCCTTGTTTTTGCGTCAACAATTTTGACGTCAAAATTCTTCCTAAACACAACACACGCAGTTCAAAACCAATCATTCGCACGAACAACCTGGCTTTGATACCACTGTTGGGAAATCTTGGGGCGACATCACTTGCGCAGTGGAAGAACAAGAAAACAAAATCCCCGATTCCCAAAAAGATGTTCGTCGTCGTGCGATGATTGGTGCGCAAAATCCGCGAAACTCAAAACTGCGTATAGAGTAAATTGTGTTACCTAGGGAGATCGTATATCCCTGTTTCTTTGCAGATCCTTAGGAGAGGGTGAAGGAGGTCAAGCGTCCTCCTCTCTAGCGGTGATCCACACAGCAGGGTTGCGACGACACTCCTCAAAACTCCAGGCCTGCTCTGAGGTGGAGAGGATGAGGAGAATAGGAAAATAGAAGTAAAAGCTCTAGCCTATGAGGCTCTGAATCCCTCCTATTTATAGAGGTCCCCTATCATAACCTAATGGGTCCTCCCCTAGTGGGTATTGGATCTGCATCCAATAAGACAAGGGCTCCGTCAGATATCTCATATCCGAACCTCTACTCATAGCAATGCCTACCAAATGTGTGTGACCCTCTAGGCCTAATATCGAGCTGGTTGTGAGTCATACCCATCAGAACTCCTTCTAACTCAGTGAATTATTATCTCTGTAATAATTCTCTTGACTCATCGACTACAGACATACTAGGCAACTACGCCGTAGTCCCCAGACGATACAGGGGAATCCAATCCATTGGACCTGTCTGTCCTCAGTTACCGTGTACCTATAGTCCCTCATCCATCTAATATCCCAGAGACCGTATATCGAGCATGGTGTTGTCAGACCCATACGGTTTCTACTCGAGTCTCGCTCTAATCGGATTCTCCCGGAGAACTCTTTCTCTCTCAACCCGAATGACCCTGGCCCGGGATTTGTCTGAGCAAGAACACATGGGATATTCCTCTCATGACGCCGAGAGTGGATGATCCTCTATCAACACTCAATAGCCCTTGTAAGGTTGACTACCACTCCCAATAACCAGCTGTACTAGATCTGGGACAGCCAAACCTATAAGTCTGGTATCAAAGAGTGGAGCACTCATACAGGACATCCTTGGTGTCTCAAGTCTAAGGACCAGATATACCACTAGGACTACGGAATCGCTGTCTGACAATAAGGCATCATCAACCATCCAGCATTCCGTAAGCGGATCAATCAGTGAACTGATTCTCCAATGAGCACCTGTATTGTATCCCTAGTGTCCCTACATGAGCAGCTATGAGACCAGCTGCGTCCATCATATGGATGGGTATACAGCACACCAGTCTGTCCGGTTATCACGATGTCCCTTTCGAGTAACCTATGACCGGGATTATTTAGGACATGTGTTTAAAGGTGAATCGATCTCATTATCGTGATCTCATCACGATCCGATTCCCATTGCACAAATTCAAGGACATCACAATATATGTATGCATTTATGCAATAGTTATAAAGTGATATACGCCAAAATATAATAAGCAAAAAGATTCTGTATCAAGTCACACGTGCCATCACTCACGTGATTGGCTTGCTGGGCACCTATGACTAGCACAGAGCTCGAAGACTGAGCCTCTAGGCGATGCCACCGCCTGTCAGGGGCGATTTCATCTCCTGCTAAAGCTCGAAGACCGAGCTCAGGCGGTGCCACCGCCTGACTGAGGCGGTTGTGTCACGCCCCTCAAATAATATCGATGATTTTAAAATTTTCACCAATCACTAACCAATCCAGGATCCAAACACACATTTGAGGACACTAAAAAACATTCTATCAAATTCATATCTATAAAACCTGTGCAGTTTATAATCATATATCACATCACTCGATAATTCATATTTATGGCAATCCAAGCCAACTTAACAAACATGAACAATATTTATAAATCCAAAAGCTATGTAATTTATACAATCATAACTCCAACCATTTACCACAAGTTCATATCATCGTAAACTAGACTTAACATTCGAAATTCCAAATAAGAGAGATCTTCTAATACTTTTACAATGTATATCCATTTCAGTTCATCGACAACATTTCATTACATACAAAATACGCTTATACAACAATAACATAATAACCAACAAGACTTGCCCATAATTCAGAATAGCTCTCCACTGCCTCAGCCCAATTCAAACATCTCAAAGAGTGACAAGTTGACCTGAAAAATTTATATAACAACAGAGTGAGCTAAAAACAGCTCAGCAAGTAACAAAGCATATATAGCATGAGAAGGGACAGTTTCAAACAAACAAGATATCACAATGCAAGACAGAATCCAAGAGATTTAAGAATATCATCTCATTAGATACAGAATCGCAAATGTCATTTCATTCATAACATATTTGGTTCATAACAAATGGAGCATAGAGCAATTGGAGCATATCAATAGCGTATGAAATGTTCCGGAGCATATCAACAGCATATGGAACATTTCGAAGCATAACAATAACAAATGAAACATTTCGGAGCATATCAAAGGCGTATGAAATGTTTCGGAGCTTATCAATAACAAATGGGACATTTCGAAATATATCAATGGCATATAGACCATTTCGGAGCATATCAACAACGAAGACGAAACAGAAGCTCAAACGTCGAATTTGACGTTGCATTCATATCATTCGTATCCAAATCACGTATAGAAACACATAACCAAAGCTCTGGATACCATATCAAACATACAGAAGGTGAAGTGGGACCATAACATAATATGGTACATCTATTTCTGAATGACCACCAAACATAAGTCTCCCATGTCTGGGAGGTCTCCCACGTCTAGGAGCTCCATTCACCCACGTCTGAGTGAAGTCATAAGGCCGGTAGAGCATCTCAGGCTCTATGCATAACTCCCTTCACCATTTCTGGCAAAGGTTCACAATATCCCACAAACACCATAGTACAAAAGGATAGTATGAACAATGAATAGCACATATTGGAAGCATACGCGGAACAACAAAACGTACATGTGCCTTTACGAGTCAATACGAAGTAAGCAATAATATTTCATAATTGTATTCAGATTTAAAAGGAAATGAAAGCAAGAGCATTCAAGGATTCCAAGCAATCACATATAACTCAATTCAAATAAGAAGGTTAGATGAATTCAATGTTCAAAGGAATGAAACTGGAATAGGCATATATCAAATGCAAATGCGGAACAATGGGATATACATGTGCCTATATGAGTCAATACGATATAGCATAAACGTTACACAATAGTTTTCAAGAATGCAAATAACTTTAAGGACAAGAGCATACAAGAATTCAAAGCAGTAATATAAAGCTCAATTGAATAAGAAAGCTAAAGGATATCAATTTCCAAAGGAATGAAACCAAAATATGCGAAATCGACCAAAGCTCGATTTCTTGTAGAATTCAAGAGGCACATTGAACAAATGATTTAAACTATCAATCATGCTCCAATTTACTCAGAAATGTATCATTGAAAAGATATTTCAAGTTACTTTCAGATAGAATAAGTCTCGTATGAATCGAAGTTTCCAACAAAGAGTTACAATATATTTAGTAACCCAAGATCAAAGAACAAATTTCAATTTTACAGAATTCACAGGGTCAGATTCAACAGAAAACTGGGTAGGCATTTGGACTCTAAATCTTTCAATCCAGGTATCAAAGAAAGATCTACGAGTCTAATTTCCAATGAAATAAGCTTTGAACAAATCGGAGTTTCCAACATCGACTTATAGGCAGATCAGTGTCAAAAGGTTAGAAATTACGATCCCTGTTTTGCAGAATCTATAGGCTCAATTGAAACAGAAGTTTGGGTAGACAAACTTACTCTGAATTCTTAAAATAAGCTAGCAAAAGAAAGGTTTATGAGTCTATATTCTGATCAAATAAGTTTTGTCCAAATCAGAGGTCAATACGTGAAGTTATAACCATAACAAGGTAGAAAGGTCAGAATCTCAGGAGTTGCACAAATTCGAATCGTTACGTCTAAATATGAGATATATCAAATGCAAGGCTAGAACAATTCAATGTTCCCCATATTCAAAGCAAATATAGAGATAAAATTGCAGTAAGGAAAGATCAGGACACTTGCAATAGGAAAGATTAGAACAATAACAGGAGAAACGATCGGGAAACTTGCAATAGGTAAGATAAGAACAATAACAGGAGAAACGATCGGGAAACTTGCCTTTCAAATATTTTGATCCAAAGAACCAAAGAAGGTGTCAGCCCAAATCCTTCTACTTTTCCTCCGCGTCCTCTCCCTGTTTCGTTTTCTACGTGTCCTCTCTTTTTCTTCCATAACTGCAGCTCATGCAGAACATAGAGGCATAGTCACCTGCTCTCTCTTACTCTCATTCCTCCGTTTTCTTTTTCAAACACAGCTGTCGCAGCCATCGCCGCTGCCACTTCCACAGTCGTAGCCACAACCGCAGCTACGGTCACAACCGTAGCCCCTTCCACTGCACTATTTCTTTCTTCCTCCCCTTCTTTCGTAAATATAACTGCTGCATACACAATCGCTGCCGCTGCGGCCGCAATCCCATCCGCAGCCCCTTTTCCCCCCTTTCCTTTCTTCTTCCCTTTTCCTTTCTCTTCTTCTTCCTTTCCTTCTCTTCTTTCCCAGCTGCACTGCGGTAGTCGCAGCCTCAGCCACGGCCACAACCTCTTCTTCCTCCCCTGCTCATCTTCCTCTCCTTCTTCTCTTCCAACTGCAGCTGCCATCGCCGCAGCCACAGCCCCTTCTTCCCCTTCTCTTCTTCCTCTCCTTCCCTTCTTCCTTTCTCTTCTTCTTCCTTTCCTTCTCTTCTTTCCCAGCTGCACTGCTGCAGTCGCAGCCTCAGCCACGGCCACAGCCTCTTCTTCCTCCCCTGCTCATCTTCCTCTCCTTCTTCTCTTCCAACTGCAGCTGCCATCGCCGCAGCCGCAGCCCCTTCTTCCCCTTCTCTTCTTCCTCTCCTTCCCTTCTTCCTTCCTCTTCCTCTTTCCCTGCCACAGCTGCAGCTGCCACAGCCGTAGCCGCAGCTACTTCTTTCCCTTCTCCCCTTCCTTCTCCTTCCTTTCTTCTTCTTCTCTTCTTCTCCTTCCTCCCCTTCTTCTCCCCGACGAACAGCACCTCCTTTCCTCTGTTTCCTCCTGCAGGAAACAGAGGTGCCACCTCTTCACCCGCTTCTACTTCTTCTCTTCTTCCTCACCATCTATTCCTCTCCTTCTCTTCCAGCTGCAGCTTCCACTGCCGCAGCCGCAGCTCCTCCTTTCCCTTCTCTTCTTCTTCTCCTCTTCTTCTTCCCTCCTCCTCCTCGGCGTCACACACACCCTCTCCTCTGTTTCCTTTGCAGGAAATAGAGGTATCACAACCTCTTCTCCTACTTCCTCTTCCTCTTCTCTTCCTCTTCTTCTTCTTCTCCTCTTCGAACGCCCCACACCTCTCCTCTGTTTCCTGCAGAGGTGCTGCAGCCCTAGCTACTGCCACCTCTCGCTCCTCTCCCTCTTCCCTCTCTTTTCCCTCTTCTTCTCCTTCTCTTCTTCTCCTCTTCCCTTTTCCTCCCCAACGCCACACACCTCCTCGCTGCAGCCTTGCCACAGCTATCCTCCTCTCTTCTTCTTCTTCTTCTTCTTCTTCTTCTTCTTCTTCTTCTTCTTCCTCTTCCCTTCTCCTCCCCAACGCCCCACACATCCTCTCCTCTGTTTCCACTTGCGGGAAACAGAGGTGCTGCAGCCCTAGCTGCAGCTGCTGCCTCTCTCTCTCTCTCCTCTCCATCTTCCCTCTCTTCTTCTTCTTCTTCTTCTTTTCTTCTCTTCTCCCTCTTCTTCCTCCTCTCTTCTTTTCCCTCTTCTTCTTCTTTTCTTCTCTTCTCCCTCAACTTCTCTTCTTCTTCTCCCCCACGCCCCACTGCTCCTCACTCTGTTGCTCGAAGAAACAGAGAGAGCATGGGAGGCGATAGGATAAAACCGAAATTTTCAGTTTTTTTTTCTTTTTGTAACTTTACAGTTTAGTCCTTGAAATTTCTATATTTACATATAGGTCCTCCAATTTACATATAAATCTTTATTAATAATTTTCAAAAGTGAGGGATATTACAGGTTGCACCGCTCAGCCAGAGCTCGAAGATTGAGCCCAGGTGGTGCCACCTAATGTTAGGGGCGGTTGCACCGCCTAGTCTCGCTCGGAGACTGAGCCCAGGCGGTGCCACCGCCTAGCTTGGGCGGTTCAACCGCCTGGCAAAAATCAGGGTCCGAATGGGTTAATCCATTCGGCCCAATTTGGGTTTTTCAGGGGCCCAATTGCCCTAAGATTAAGTTAATGGGATCACCTCCCATTTCCAACTTAATCATTGTGCTAACTATGATATTTCCTAAGATATTTATTGCAACTTGCTATGGTGCGTCAATCGCTTCTTCCGGCGAGCTTCCGGCGAACTTCCGTCGATCATCCAATGAACCCTCGGTGATGCTCCTGTGGACTTCCGGCAAACTCCTGGACTTGCAACGATCCACTTGGCGAGTTCCGACAAGCTTCTTTGGCAAGCTCATGGACTTCTCGGATTTGTTCCCGCAGAACCTCCGATGACTGTCCGAACTTCCGTCGAACTCTCGAACTCCCAACGTGATCATTGTCTTGACTCTGACGCAACTCCTACTACATATCTTACTTTCATCATAGTTAATCCTACACACTTATCTCAACATATAGATTAGATAACAAATGACAATTGATTTCATCATCAAAATCTGAGATTCAACATGATGGGATCAGACACATAGGTGATTGACTTTAGGTCAAGTGGGAGATTGCTAGTCATAGGTGCACAGCAAGCCAATCACGTGAGTGATGCCACGTGTGACTTGATACAAAATCTTTATGCTTATTATATTTTGACGTATATCACTTTATAACTATTGCATAAATGCATATATATATTGTGATATCCTTGGATTTGTGCAATGGGAATCGAATCGTGATTAGATCACGATAATGAGATCGATTCACCTTTAAACGCATATCCTAAATAATCCCGGTCATAGGTTACTCGAGAGGGACATCGTGATAACCGGACAGAATGGTGTGCTGTATACCCGTCCATATGATGGATGCAACTGGTCTCATAGCTGCTCATGTAGCGAGACTAGGGATACAGTACAGGTGCTCATTGGAGAATGAGTTCACTGATTGATTCGCTTATGGAATGCTGGATGGTTGATGTGTTGAATCTCGGATTTTGATGATGAAACTAATTGATTGTGTTTAGATGTTTAAAAGCATTTTGAGTGATGCAGGTCTACTCAATCAGGATTAGACAGTTAACGCAGGAGGAATTGACGTTGCGCCAGAAGAGATCACGTTAGGATATTGGATGGCAGAAGGCTTCGGACGTCGGGCATCGGCCAAGAGCGGAATTGCGCCAAGGATATCAGGGTTGCGGAGGTCAAACGCCGATTGGGCAACAAGCCGCAAGAGAGGACGATGTGCCGAAGAATCGGACGAAGTGCCAACCAATGACGTGCCGGGCAACAAAATGTCAATTCGCTTTATAATAATTGTCTAAATCAGAGTAGGGTTTTGGCTTGTGTGTGCAGGATTAACTACGATAACGATGAAGACATAAAGCGAAATAAAGTATCAGAGTCAAGCGCGAAGGATTTGTTGCGAGTTCGAGAGTTCGATGGAAGTCCGAAGGTTCGTCGAGAATGCTGCCGGAACTAGCCGAGAATGAGTAGGGAGCTTGCCGAAGGGTTTTTCGGAAGCTCGCTAGAAGGTTCGTTGGAAGTTCGCAGAGCTCACCGAGAAAGATCGGAGCTTGCCGAAGAAGCTCGTTGGAACTCGCCAAGATCAAATCGTGAAGTCTAGGAGCTTGCTGGGAGTCCACAGAATGGTTTCCGACCGTCGGAAGTTCGTCGGAAGCTCGCCGGAAGAAGTCTTGACTTACGGACTTTGTAATAGCTTAGAAAATGTCTTTAAATTCATAGTTAGCACATTACTTAGGGTTAGGATTAGGTGTTAATCCTATAAACCAAGTAAGGGCCAATTGGGCTCAAGTTCGGACTGGTTTGGGCCAATTTTGGAGCCCAACCAGTGAGCTGAAATAGTGTAGGCGGTGGCACCGCCTAGCACCTGAGAGCCAGGCAGTGGCACCGCTTGGCTGGGTGGTGGCACCGCCAGTCCACTGTCAGTGTCAGACACTGACAGGCGGTGGCACCGCCACTGATAGGCGGTGGCACCGCTAGCATCGGGAACCAAAGAGAATTCAAATTTTGGAGCCCAAATTTGAATCCTCTTGAGGCCTATAAATACCCCTCAAATCTCAGCTGAGATTACAACCTTTTGAAAAGCAATAGTTTGAGTTAAGAGCCTTAGAATAGTCTTTGCAAGCCTTGTTTTTCATATTGCTTAAGTGTTCACCTCCTCCCATCTTGTTGAAAAGAATTGTAAGAGTGTGAACCACTTGTAAAGGTTGTAAGAGGGGTATTAGTCCTTCCCCTACAAGAAATTTGTTAGTGGAAGTTGGAAGCCTCTTCGAAGAAGGCTTCACAAGTGGATGTAGGGCATTTTGACCGAAACACTTTAAAAACTACTGCGTTATCTGGTTTGCATCCTACTCTTGCCATTTACATACTGCAAACTTCTTTACTTAGTTACTACGTTTCTATACGTTTCTAAGTTATTAAGCTTCTAAAATTGGTTTCCATTGATATTGCTTTTCATCGTACGAAAGATTTATCAAAACTGAAGTTTTAATCCGCTACACTAATTCCCCCCCCCCCCTCTTAGTGCCGCTCCGATCCTAACATGATGATGCCTTATTGTCAGACAGCGATTCCGTAGCCCTAGTGGTGTATTTGGTCCTTAGACTTGAGACACCAAGGATGTCCTATATGAGTGCTCCACTCTTTGATGCCAGACTTATAGGTTTGGCTATCCCAGATCTAGTACAGCTAGTCATTGGGAGTAGTAGTCGACCTTACGAGGGCTATTGAGTGTCGATAGAGGATCATCCACTCTCGGCGTCATGAGAGGAATATCCCATGTGTTCTTGCTCAGATAAATCCCTGGCTAGGGTCATTCGGGTTGAGAGAGAAAGAGTTCTCCGGGAGAATCCGATTAGAGCGAGACTCGAGTAGAAACCGTATGGGTCTGACAGCACCATGCTCGATATACGGTCTCTAGGATATTAGATGGATGAGGGACTATAGGTACACGGTAACTGAGGACAGACAGGTCCAATGGATTGGATTCCCTTGTATCGTCTAGGGACTACGGCGTAGTGGCCTAGTACGTCCATAGTCGATGAGTCGAGTGAATAATTCACTGAGTTAGAAGGAGTTCTGATAGGTATGACTCACGACCAGCTCGATATTGGGCCTAGAGGGTCACACACATATGGTAGGCATTGCGATGAGTAGAGGTTCGGATATGAGATATCCGACGGAGCCCTTGTCTTATTGGATGCAGATCCAATACCCACTAGGGGAGGACCCATTGGGGTTTAACAGGGGATGAGACCTCTATAAATAGGAGGGATTCAGAGCCTCATAGCCTAGAGCCTTTGCTTGCTTTTCCTATTCTCCTCTCCCTCTCCACCTCAGAGCCGGCCTAGAGTTTTGAGGAGCGTCGTCGCAACCCTACTGTATGGATCACCGCTAGAGAGGAGGACGCTTGACCTCCTTCACCCTATCCTAAGGATTTGTAAGGAAACAGGGATATACGATCTCCCTAGGTAACACAATCTACTCTATACGCAGTTTTAAGTTTTGCGGATTTTGCATACCAATCTTCGCACGACGACGAACATCTCTTTGGGATTCGGGGATTTTGTTTTCTTGTTCTTCTGCTGCGCATATGATGTCACCCAAGATTTCCCAACACTTCTCACCCGTAGCAATGCTAAAATCCATCAGAATTCTATTGGCTATTGCAGCACACTATGATTATGAAATCTAGCAGATGGATGTGAAAACTGCATTCCTCAATGGGAACCTCGAGGAGGAGGTGTATATGATGCAACCTGAGGGATTCGTGTCCAAGAACTGCCCAGATAAGGTGTGTAGGTTGCTTAGATCCATTTATGGACTAAAGCAAGCTTCCCAAAGTTGGAACATAAGATTTGATGAGGCAATCAGATCTTATGACTTCGTTAAGAACGAAGATGAGCCTTGTGTGTACAAGAAGGTAAGTGGGAGCGCTATCACCTTTTTGGTGTTATATGTGGATGACATCCTCATCATTAGGAATGACGTAGGAATGCTATCCACAGTAAAGACTTGGTTATCTAGACACTTCTCCATGAAGGACTTAGGGGAAGCATCCTATATCTTGGGAATTAGAATCTATAGAGATAGATCCAAGAGGATGCTTGGCTTGTCGCAGTCCAGGTACATAGAAACCATTATCAAAAGGTTTGGCATGGAAAATTCCAAGAGAGGTCTCATACCGATGAGACATGGGATATCGCTTTCTACAAGTATGTCCCCAAAGACTCTAGAAGAAAGGGCAAACATGAATATGATACCTTATGCCTCAGCAATAGGGTCTATCATGTATGCCATGCTATGTACTAGGCCTGATATAGCACATGCTCTGAGTGTCACGAGCAGGTATCAGGAGGATCCAGGATTGGAGCACTAGAAAGCAGTAAAATGTATCCTTAAGTACTTGAGAAGGACTAAGGATCTTTTACTAGTATATGGAGGTAATAGCCTTAAGGTTGAAGGCTACACAGACTCAAATTTTCAGTCTGATGTCGATGATAGCAAGTCGAATTTAGGATATGTGTACATCTTGAATGGAGGAGCAGTGTGCTGGAAGAGTTCCAAGCAAGATACCACTGTTGACTCGACCATAGAGGCGGAGTACATTGCTACATCAGAAGCAGCAAAGGAGGGAGTTTGGGTGAAGAAGTTCATCACAAATTTGGGAGTCGTGTCGAGTAGCGAGGAGCCAATCTCTCTATATTGCGATAACAACGGGGTGATTGCTCAAGCAAAGGAACCTAGGTCTCATCAGAAATCTAAGCACGTACTGAGGAGGTATCACCTTATCAAAGAGATCGTAACCCGAGGAGATGTAGCAGTGGAAAGAGTTCTATCCGAAGATAACATTGCAGATCCACTGACAAAGCCGTTATCTCAGATTGTCTTTGAGCATCATAGGGGTCTGATGGGGATCAGACACATAGGTGATTGGCTTTAGGTCAAGTGGGAGATTGCTAGTCATAGGTGCCCAGCAAGCCAATCACGTGAGTGATGGCATGTGTGACTTGATACAGAATCTTTTTGCTTATTATATTTTAGCGTATATCACTTTATAACTATTGCATAAATGCATATATATATTGTGATGTCCTTGGATTTGTGCAATGGAAATCGGATCATGATGAGATCACGATAATAAGATCGATTCACCTTTAAACACATATCGTAAATAATCCCCGTCATAGGTTACTCGAGAGGGACATCGTGATAACCGAATAGACTGGTGTGCTGTATACCCGTCCATATGATGGATGCAGCTGGTCTCATAGCTGCTCGTGTAGGGACACTAGGGATACAGTACAGGTGCTCATTGGAGAATGAGTTCACCGATTGATCCGCTTACGGAATGCTAGATGGTTGATGATGCCTTATTGTCAGACAGCGATTCCGTAGTCCTAGTGGTGTATCTGGTCCTTAGACTTGAGACACCAAGGATGTCCTGTATGAGTGCTCCACTCTTTGATACCAGACTTATAGGTTTGGTTGTCCCAGATCTAGTACAGCTGGTCATTGGGAGTGGTAGTCGACCTTATGAGGGCTATTGAGTGTTGATAGAGGATCATCCACTCTCGGCGTCATGAGAGGAATATCCCATGTGTTCTTGCTCAGATAAATCCCTGGCCAGGGTCATTCGGGTTGAGAGAGAAAGAGTTCTCCGGAAGAATCCGATTAGAGCGAGATTCGAGTAGAAACCGTATGGGTCTGACAGCACCATGCTCGATATACGGTCTCTAGGATATTAGAGGGATGAGGGACTATAGGTACACGATAACTGAGGACAGATAGGTCCAATGGATTGGATTCCCCTGTATCGTCTGGGGACTACGACGTAGTGGCCTAGTACGTCCGTAGTCGATGAGTCGAGTGAATTATTACAGAGATAATAATTCACTGAGTTAGAAGGAGTTCTAACAGGTATGACTCATGGCCAGCTCGATATTGGGCCTAGAGGGTCACACACATATGGTAGGAATTACGATGAGTAGAGGTTCGGATATGAGATATCCGATAGTGCCCTTGTCTTATTGGATGCAGATCCAATGCCCACTAGGGGAGGAACAATTACGGTTTGACAGGGGACCTCTATAAATAGGAGGGATTCAGAGCCTTATAGGCTAGAGCCTTTACTTGCCTTTCCTATTCTCCTCTCCCTCTCCACCTCAGAGCAGGCCTAGAATTTTGAGGAGCGTCGTCGCAACCCTACAGTGTGGATCACCGCTAGAGAGGAGGACGCTTGACCTCCTTCACCCTCTCCTAAGGATCTGCAAGGAAACAAGGATATACGATCTCCCTAGATAACACAATCTACTCTATATGCAGTTTTAAGTTTCGTGGATTTTGCGCACCAATCTTCGTACGACGACGAAAATCTCTTTGGGAATCGGGGATTTTGTTTTCTTGTTCTTTCGCTGCGCATATGATGTCGCCGCCAAGATTTCCCAACAGGACCTTCATTGAGGGCTTGAAGCCTGAGATCCAAGGAGAAGTTAAAGCGCGACAACCATATACGCTTATGGCAGCCATCTCTTTCGCGCGACATCAAGAGGAGCAATTGAACCATAAAGCTCAGAGGACTAGGGTCGCTCCTCAACCAGTAATATTGAAGCCCTCAGCCCCCCCTACTATCGACCAAGTCCCTACACCAAAGAGGTTAATAAGAGAAGAGCTTCGGGAGTGATATGCGAAGGAGTTATGTTGGCATTGTGACAAGCCGTGGAGCCGTGAGCATCACTGTAGTAAAGAGAGACTTCTTATTATTGAACCAATAGAAGAAGATGTCATTGAACATCCAGAAGAGAGCCTTGAATATGAAGAAGAAGATGCAGAAGAAGAGCCACAATTGCTAGTCATAGGTGCCCAGCAAGCCAATCACGTGAGTGATGGCACGTGTGACTTGATAGAGAATCTTTTTGCTTATTATATTTTGGCGTATATCACTTTATAACTATTGCATAAATGCATACATATATTGTGATGTCCTTGGATTTGTGCAATAGGAATCGGATCGTGATGAGATCACGATAATGAGATCGATTCACCTTTAAACACATATCCTAAATAATCCCGGTCATAGGTTACTCGAGAGGGACATCGTGATAACCGGATAGACTGGTGTGCTGTATACCCGTCCATATGATGGATGCAGCTGGTCTCATAGCTGCTCGTGTAGGGACACTAGGGATATAGTACAGGTGCTCATTGGAGAATGAGTTCACCGATTGATCCGCTTACGGAATGTTGGATGGTTGATGATGCCTTATTGTCAGACAGCGATTCCGTAGTCCTAGTGGTGTATCTGGTCCTTAGACTTGAGACACCAAGGATGTCCTGTATGAGTGCTCCACTCTTTGATGCCAGACTTATAGGTTTGGCTATCCCAGATCTAGTACAGTTGGTCATTGGGAATGGTAGTCGACCTTACGAGGGCTATTGAGTGTCGATAGAGGATCATCCACTCTCGGCGTCATGAGAGGAATATCCCATGTGTTCTTGCTCAGACAAATCCCTGGCCAAGGTTATTCGGGTTGAGAGAGAAAGAGTTCTCCGGGAGAATCCGATTAGAGCGAGACTCGAGTAGAAACCGTATGGGTCTGTCAACACCATGCTCGATATATGGTCTCTGGGATATTAGATGGATGAGGGATTATAGGTACACGGTAACTGAGGACAGACAGGTCCAATGGATTGGATTCCCTTGTATCGTCTGGGGACTACGGCGTAGTGGCCTAGTACTTCCGTAGTCGATGAGTCAAGTGAATTATTACAGAGATAATAATTCACTGAGTTAGAAGGAGTTCTGACGGGTATGACTCACGGCCAGCTCGATATTGGGCCTAGAGGGTCACACACATATGGTAGGTATTGCGATGAGTAGAGGTTCGGATATGAGATATCCGACGGAGCCCTTGTCTTATTGGATGCAGATCCAATACCCACTAGGGGAGGACCCATTAGGGTTTGTCAGGGGACCTCTATAAATAGGAGGGATTCAGAGCCTCATAGGCTAGAGTTTTTGCTTGCCTTTCCTATTCTCCTCTTCCTCTCCACCTCAGATCAGGCCTGGAGTTTTTTGAGGAGCGTCATCGCAACCCTGCTGTGTGGATCACTGCTAGAGAGGAGGACGCTTGACCTCCTTTACCCTCTCCTAAGGATCTGCAAGGAAACAGGGATATACGATATCCCTAGGTAACAAAATCTACTCTATACGCAGTTTCATGTTTCGCGGATTTTTGCGCACCAATCTTCGCACGACGACGAACATCTTTTTGGGAATCGGGGATTTTGTTTTCTTGTTCTTCCGCTGCGTATGTGATGTAGCCCCCATGATTTCCCAACAGTGGTATCAGAGGCAGGTTGTTCGTGCGAATGATTGGTTTTGAACTACGTGTGTTGTGTTTAGGAAGAATTTTGACGTCAAAATCGTTGACGCAAAAACAAGGAAGGGTAGCAACAGTTGTTGCCCTCGATCTGCATGCGTGAAGCGCAGCCGAAGGCGGGCAGCATAGGAGCTGCGTCTGCAGCAGCCGGCCGGCGGCCTGCTTGGAGCAGGCTTGCTGCCGGCGGGGCTGGTAGCCCACGGGCAGAGGCGCCGCAGGGCAGCGACGCCTCCCGCCGTATGGCAGCAGCGTCTACCGCCGTAGGGCAGCGACGTCTGCCGCCGCTACTCCCGCGGGCGAAACCCCCCCACAGGGGCGGCCGCCCGGCGGGACAGCACCGCCTGCGGAGGCAACGGCGCCCGAAAGGGGCGCCCACCCGCAGCGGCATCGCCGCAGCGGGCGGCACGCCTACAAGCGCGGGCAGTGCCCTCGCCCCGCCGCACAGGCCGCCACCAGCAGCAAAGGATAGTAGGGCATTAGGGTTTTCTGGGAAAAAGATAGTTTTACCCCTCGGAATTTGAGAAATTCCAGTTTCTGTCTTTTGTCCAAATTACGAAAATACCCCTATAAATTCAGAAATTCCCTACATGTCCCTGATTTCAGAAAATATTAATTAATTAAAAGGTTTAGTTGATTATTATTTTTATTATTATCTAGTTGTCCTACATGATGATGATTATTTATACATGTGATGTATGATGTGTGGACGGATGATCATGGATCGTGTGATGTATGTACTTGTGATTATTATTATTGAGGTCTGCGAGCCTCCATTATATTTCTCGTTTATTGTCGGGCCTGCATGCCTATGATTAAGTTGTAATCACATGAGGAGGCGCAGCGGGAGCGTGGATGCGATAGTGGGACCCACGAGACGGACGATCGTGATGCATAGAGATGCATCAAGATGTCGACGGAACCGACGAGGACGAGATGGACGATCACAGGGTATGGAGTTGCACACATAGATCTTGGTGTGAGTGATTAGGCCTACTAGCTCAGGCCTAATCATATTAGGTTGTGGTCCATGATCATCTAGTGTGATTGCTTATACACATACTAGATATGTATATATATTTGCATGCGATATAGATATATATTAAATATGTATATGTGTGACATGTCATATTAGGAGACCAAATCATAGAAACATCTCTCGATAATATTAAGTCGGTAAACGTGAGGCAATTAGATTGACCCACGTGGCCTTTCATCGTTATAAGTAGGAACCGATTCCCGGTGTAGGTTGAGTTGGTCGAGTCCCTCGAGACTCACCTATATCGTGATTCGCTATCTTGCTTACGACATAGAGATGTCACCGGTGACCTGAGGGCATGGTATGCTTGGTCGAGTCCCTCGAGGGTATATCATCAAATCAGACTCATCTTGTAACGAAGGTGTTGACTTAACCGAGCATCATGGTTGGTCGAGTCCCTCGAGGCCATGGTGATTCGGAGGCCTAACAGGACGGGAATCACAAGGAGTTGTGATCGGCAAGAGTTGCCTACCTTTTAGGCTTAGTGTGATTGGTCGAGTCCCTCGAGGTTACACTAAGACGCTGATTGGATCCTGATCCCCAGTAGAAGTCTGCCTGAGACTTCCATTTCACGTGCTGAGGGTGTCGCGTGACTTGTTAGTAAAATAGTGGGAGCATATTAAGATAGAAGTCCATATCTTGATAGTTTATTTCTTGCAAAATCTGCATGTTATTCATTTCTGCTGCATCTTTATTTTCAGAAAATATCGCTTTTAAATCCCTTACGTCGCATACTTGATGTCGACCGCCTCACTGGTCCAAATTATACGGATTGGCTCCGTAACTTGAGAATTGTTCTCACAGCGGAGAAAATCATGTACGTCCTTGATACAGTGATACCTACGCCCGAAGAAGGGGCAAACGAGGATGAGATCGCTCAGTACGTGAAGTACATTGATGACTCCACTCTTGCTCAGTGCTATATGTTGGGCTCTATGACTCCTGATTTACAGAGACAACATGAAAAGATGGATGCCAGATCCATTCTCCTCCATGTTCACAAATTGTTTGACGAACAGGGAAGGACTCAACGATATGAGATATCCAAGAGTCTCTTCCGCGCTAGGATGACTGAGGGGACACTGGTTCAGAACCATGTCCTAAAGATGATTGAGTGGATAGAGAAACTCACAGGTCTAGGAATGGTCCTAGAGGATAACTTGTGTGTGGACATTGTGCTTCAGTCCCTACCAGATTCCTTTTCACAGTTCATAATGAATTTTAATATGAACAAGCTTGAGGTGACTCTCCCAGAGCTCCTCAATATGTTGAGGGAGGCAGAGAGTACTATTAAGAAAGAGAAGCCAGTTCTCTACACTGGTGAGACCAGAAAGAAAAGGAAAGCAGAAAGGTCCCTTAAGAAGGGAAAGGGCAAGGGCAGACCAGGTAAAGCAAAGGTTGCTAAGAAAGACCTAGCAAAGGACAAAGGCCAGTGCTTCCACTGTGGTAAAGATGGGCACTGGAAGAGGAACTACAAAGAGTACCTTGCAGAAAGGGCGAAACAAGAAGCTTGGTAAAGCTTCAGGTACATTCATGATCAATCTCCAATTGTTAGATTTTTGTGATAGTGCATTGGTATTGGATACCAGTATTACTTATTACATCTACAATTTATTGTAAATTCTAGCAAAGCCGAGGGGAGATTGACGAGAGGAATATTGCATAAAGGTTCGTTTATATAAGACACTACTCCACATATCATGAATGTAAGTGTCTAAGAGGAAACGAGAGGAGGTGAACAGTGCATACCTGTGGCATTGTAGGCTAGGTCACATCCATGAAAGAAGGATTCAAAAGTTGCTAAATGATGGATATCTAGATCCATTCGACTACGTGTCATATGCAACTTGTGAACCTTGCATTCGTGAAAAATTGACCAACTCTCCATTTAGTGGAACTGGAGAGAGAGCCACTAAGTTATTGGAACTCATACATAGTGATGTATGTGGACCCATGTCAACTCATGCCATTGGAGGTTACTCCTACTTCATTACATTTACTGATGATTTCTCAAGGTATGGATATGTGTACTTAATGAAGTACAAGTCCGAGGCCTTTGAGAAATTCAGATAGTATAGGAATGAGGTGGAGAACCAAACTGGAAAGAGTATCAAAACTCTTCGATCAGATCGAGGAGGTGAGTACTTAAGTACAGAGTTTACTCAGTTCCTCAAGGACCATGGGATATTATCCCAATGGACACCTCCTTATACACCTCAGCTCAATGGTGTCTTTGAAAGGAGAAATTGTACGTTATTAGATATGGTACGGTCCATGATGAGTTTCGCTGACCTACCCATCTCATTCTGGGGATATGCCATAGAAATCGTAGCTTACCTTCTGAACAGAGTTCCAACTAAGTCGGTAGTGTCTACATCATATGAGATATGGAAAGAGAAGAAGCCTGATCTTAAGGTTGTTAAGATTTGGGGCTGCCTTGCCCATGTTAAAAGACACAACCCCGATAAGTTAGAATAAAGGACAGAGCGATGCAAATTTGTGGGATACCCCAAGGAAACTTGTGGGTATTATTTCTATCATCTCGAGGACCAAAAGGTCTTTGTAGCTAAGAGAGCAGTGTTCCTTGAGAAGGAACACATTCTTGGCGGAGACAGTGGGAGAATGATAGAGTTGAGCGAGGTTGGAGAACCAAGCTCAAGCACCACTCTACAGCCCGAGTCTGTTCAGGTACCTAATACACAATTTTCAACTTTACGCAGGTCTGATAGAGTATCTTATCCTCCTGAGAGATATGTGGGACATATTAGAGGAGAGGATGTTGAGGATATTGATCCTCAGACCTACAAGGAGGCTATTATGAGTATAGACTCTGGGAAGTGGCAAGAAGCCATGAATTCTGAGATGGATTCTATGTACTCCAACAAGGTTTGGAACCTAGTTGATGCGCCCGAAGGTATTGTACCCATCGGTTGCAAGTGGATCTTTAAGAAAAAGATCGGAGTAAATGGAAAGGTAGAGACTTATAAAGCAAGGCTAGTGGCTAAGGGGTATCGTCAAAGGTAAGGTGTTGATTACGACGAAACCTTCTCACCCGTAGCAATGCTAAAATCCATCAGAATTCTATTGGCTATTGTAGCACACTATGATTATAAGATCTGGCAGATGGATGTGAAAACCGCATTCCTCAATGGGAACCTCGAGGAGGTGTATATGATGCAACCTGAGGGATTCGTGTCCAAAAACAGCCTAGATAAGGTGTGTAGGTTGCTTAGATCCATTTATGGACTAAAGCAAGCTTTCCGAAGTTGGAACATAAGATTTGATGAGGCAATCAGATCTTATGACTTTGTTAAGAACGAAGATGAGCCTTGTGTGTATAGAAAGGTAAGTGGGAGCGCTATCACCTTTTTGGTGTTATATGTGGATGGCATCCTCATCATTGGGAATGACGTAGGAATGCTATCCACAGTAAAGACTTGGTTATCTAGACACTTCTCCATAAGGGACTTAGGGGAAGCATCCTATATCTTGGGGATTAGAATCTATAGAGATAGATCCAAGAGGATGCTTGGCTTGTCCCAGTCCAGGTACATAGAAACCATTGTCAAAATGTTTGGCATTGAAAATTCTAAGAAAGGGCGAACATGGATATGATACCTTATGCCTCAGCAATATGGTCTATCATGTATGCCATGCTATGTACTAGGCCTGATATAGCGCATGCTCTGAGTGTCACGAGCAAGTATCAGGCGGATCCAGGCTTGGAGCACTAGAAAGCAGTAAAGTGTATCCTTATGTACTTGAGAAGGACTAAGGATCTTTTGCTAGTATATGGAGGTAATAGCCTTAAGGTTGAAGGCTACACTGACTCAAGTTTTCAGTCTGATGTCGATGATAGCAAGTCGAATTCAGGGTATGTGTACACCTTGAATGGAGGAGCAGTGTGCTGGAAGAGTTCCAAGCAAGATACCACTGCTGACTCGACCACAGAGGCGGAGTACATTGCTGCATCAGATGTAGCAAAGGAGGGAGTCTGGGTGAAGAAGTTCATCACAGATTTGGGAGTCGTGCCGGGTAGCGAGGAGTCGATCTCCTTATATTGCGATAATAACGGGGTGATTACTCAAATAAGGGAACCCGGGTCTCATCAGAAGTGTTCTGAGGAGATTCCAACTTATCAGAGAGATCGTAACCCGAGGATATGTAGCAGTGGAAAGAGTTCCATCCGAAGATAACATTGCAGATCCACTGACAAAGCCATTGTCTCATTTTGTCTTTGAGCATCACAGGGGTCTGATGGGGATCAGACACATAGGTGATTGGCTTTAGGTCAAGTGGGAGATTGCTAGTCATAGGTGCCCAGCAAGCCAATCACGTGAGTGATGGCACTTGTGACTTGATACAGAATCTTTTTGCTTATTATATTTTGGCGTATATCACTTTATAACTATTGCATAAATGCATACATATATTATGATGTCCTTGGATTTGTGCAATGGGAATCGGATCGTAATGAGATCACGATAATGAGATCGATTCACCTTTAAACACATATCCTAAATAATCCCGGTCATAGGTTACTCGAGAGGGACATCGTGATAACCAGATAGACTGGTGTGCTATATACCCGTCCATATGATGGATGTAGCTGGTCTCATAGCTACTCGTGTAGGGACACTAGGGATACAGTATAGGTGCTCATTGGAGAATGAGTTCACTGATTGATCCGCTTACGGAATGCTGGATGGTTGATGATGCCTTATTGTCAGACAACGATTCCGTAGTCCTAGTGGTGTATCTGGTCCTTAGACTTGAGACACCAAGGATGTCCTGTATGAGTGCTCCACTCTTTGATACCAGACTTATAGGTTTGGCTGTTCCAGATCTAGTACAGCTGGTCATTGGGAGTGGTAGTCGACCTTACGAGGGCTATTGAGTGTCGATAGAGGATCATCCACTCTCGGCGTCATGAGAGGAATATCCCATGTGTTCTTGTCACGCCCCCCCTGAATTATCACATTCAGGAAGTGTGACCCTGTCTAAAAATCAATAATATTATAATTCATCAATCAATTCAATCCAGGATCCAATCTAACAATTTGAGGATACTAAGAATCATTCAAAAAAAATCTCTATTCACAATTCATAAACCTGTACATTACATAATCATAATCCACTTCACTCAGAGATTTACAAAATCCAAAGACAACTCAACTAAACATCAACCACACCACAAATCCATAATCATAGAAGTATATACAATCACAAAAAGATAATTGTTTACCATGAGTTCTTATCCTTACACATATTAAACTTATCATTCCATACACATGAGCGGTCCTTTGACATTTAACAACACATAAGTATCAATAGATCCTTAACATTACATCAGAAGTAAAGTTTACTATACAACAAAAACCATCATCTTACAAAGATTAGCTCAAAAATCTTCTAGCCTTTCATTGCTTTAACTCCATTTTTAGCTTTACAGTGCGTGACAAGCTACCCTGAAAAATTTATATAGCAACGGGGTGAGCATAAAGAGCTCAGCAAGCGTCTAACATATCCATGGCGATAGGAGAAGTTCAAGCAAGCTTAGTATCAAGATACAAAAGTAGAAATACAAGTCTTCATTTGAAGTCATCTCATTTGATATAAAATCACAAAGGTTTACCTCATTCAAAAACAGGCATTAGACATAACAATAGGAGAAAGGAAATTGGAGCATATCATTGGCATAAGGAGCATATCGATGACATATGGTAATTTCAAGGCATAACAAGGACGTAAAGAGCATTTTAGATATCAATGGCATATGAAAATATTCGGAACATATCAATGGTGAATGAAATGCTTCAGAACATATCAATGGCATATGGAAATATTTCGGAAGCATAAGAAGCATTTTAGAATATATCAAAGAACAAATACGAAATAGAAGCTCAGACGTCGTACTCTAGCATACTGCATGTGAGGATTAACTCAGTGGTGGCTCCACGCCGTGATGAGTTCTCGACTCCATCCACGGGTAGCCCTTTCCTACTCGAGCCCTCTCACCCTGCCCAAGTGCTAGGTCGGCTCTGAATTTTATATCAAACAGATAGAAGGTGAAGTGGGATCATAACATAATATGGTCCATCCATTTCTGGATGACCACGCATAAGTCTCCCACGTCTGGGAGCTCCATCCACCCACGTCTGAGTGAAGTCAATGGGGCCGGCAGAGCAATCGCGGGCTCTAAGCATAACTCCCTTTACCATTTCTGGCAAAGGTTCACAATATCCCACAAGACACCAGAGTACAAAAAGGTAGTACGAACAATAACATTGACATATATCAGAAGCACATGCGGAACAACGAAATGTACATATGCCTTTCGAGTCAATACGATACAAATAGAATCTTTCACAAATGTATTCAGATTTAAAAGGAAACAAAAGCAGGAGTGTACAAGGATTTCAAGAAATCACATATGGCTTAATTGAAAATAAGAAAGTTAGATGAATTCAATATCCAAAGAAATGAAACTGGAAGAGGCACATATCGAAAGCAAATGCGGAACAATGGGATGCATGTGCCGAATCATTACGCTGAAAACATGAACTTTAGATGATAGCTGCAGACAAATAAATAAAGGACAAAAGTATACAGGAATTTAAGGTAATAATGTAAAGCTTAACTGAAGAGTGTTTGCCGAAATCGATTTCCAAAGAGAAGAAACAAGGAGAGCCGAAATCGACCAAAGCTCGATTCTGGCAGAATTTGATAGGGACATTGTATGAACTATTTAGATAACCAATTATGCTCCAATTTATACAAAATAGGTGTCATTAGAAAGCTTTGTCAATCTAGTTTTATGCAAATCAAGCTTTACAAGATTTGGAATTTACAACCGGGAGTTACAGATAATTTCGTAGCGAAAGGTCAGAAAATATTAGCTATGTTTTACTGAATCCATAGGGTCGATGAAAGCAGATGTTTCAGTTAGCAATTCTAATCCAAAAATTTCAAATCAGGTATATACAGAAAGCATTTTGAGTCTATCTTCGAATAAATCATACTTTGTATGAATCTGAGTTCATAGCAGAAAGTTATAAGTAGTTAAGCAACAAGAGGTCAGAAATTTCAGTCCCTGTTTTGCAGAATCTGTAGGGTTAATTTAGACAGAAGTTTTAGTAGGCATTTAAACTCCAAATCATTCAATCTTAGTGTGAAAATAAAGATATTTGAGTCTACTTTCAAATGGAATAGGTTTTACCTAATTCAGAGTTTAGTGCTAAAAGTTAGATCGAAAACAATGTACAGAAGTCAGATTATCGAAAAATTTCAGATTCATGGCTTTGTATCAAAAGGAAAGAACGGTTTGGTACTAAGCTGAAATCTTTTGCATTATGAAGAATTAAAAGGAAAACAGAGATTAGGAATTCTGTAGGAAGAGGTTAGAACACTTGCCTTAAACAAATTTGATTCCCAAATGGGGGGAGTTGATGCAAAACCTCAATCAAATCTTCTTCTTCAATTCCTCTTCTTCTTCTTCTTCTTCCCTTCTCTTCTCAAACTCACGTTGGCTGCAACTCTTCAGGTTTGTTTTCTTTAACTTTTCATCTAATTATTTGGGTTTTGGCTAATGCAAAAGTTGCAAGGTGTCATGCATGCATGAAAGGGGCTAGGTGTCATCTTTAGAGCAAAGATAAGTGGCACCAACCTTAGGTTAGCTAGTGACACATGTCCACTATATTTTTTTTTTTTGTTTTATTTTGTTTTTTATTTACTCAATTCTGAATATTCTATAAATCATATCAAAATTTTAATATTTACTCTTAGGTCCTTAGCCATAAACTTTCATATAATATTATTTAATATAAAATAATTATTAAATAATCCTTATTTTTACAAACAAATATTTTACTAAATTTTCAAAAATGGGGGATGTTACACTCTCCCCTCCTTAGAATAAAATTTAGTCCTCTAAATTTGTCATATCTCTTTCGGCGAAAAGATGAGGATAAACCAGATTTGTTGTCAAGGAATCCCCAACAATAGTAGTTATGTGTAGCAAATAATCTAGTGGTTTAGGTTGAATGCCCAAGTGACAAGCAAAATATTGTGAAACAAAAGACAAGTTGGAGCCAGGATCAAACAAAACTTTTGCATTTCTATTAGAAACATGTAGAATACCTTCAACCACTGATTTAGAGGCTCTGGAATCTTGTTCTGTGATAGCATATACTCTAGCATGGGCTGTAGGCTTAGGGAGTAGTGGCTCTTTCTTCTTGTTTAGTGGGCAGTCTCTGACTTTATGATCTAACTTTCCACAGGCAAAACAGGCTCCAGTCACCCAAAAACACTCACTTGTTTCATGATTACGTCCACATTTTGTACACGATAGAGTTCTTTGCGATAGAGTTCCTTTCTCAAATCTAGGTACCTTTACCTTCTCGTTACTTCTTTCTGCTTCATTTCCTCTCTTACTTTTACCAACAAACTTATCCTTGCTATTCTTGTCCCTGATTTCTTGGATCTCCGCCAAGTCTTTTTCAAGTATGAAAGCTCTTTCTACTACATCAGTGTATACTTGGAGTTTCAAAGCTGATATCCGGCTTCTTATTGCCGGCCTTAATCCTCTTTCAAGTCTTCTTGCTTTCCTATATTCATCATCAATTATATGTGTGGCAAATCTAGAGAGCTCGGTGAATTTAGACTCATATTTGGCTACTGTCAAATTTCCCTGGATGAGATTCAGGAACTCCAATTCTTTCTGCTCTCTGATACAATCCGGAAAATATTTATCATTGAACTTTTCTATAAATACCTTCCAAGTGATTGGCTCTTGTCGAGCTTCAGAAATCCTCTTCATGGTTCGCCACCAGTGCTCAGCCTCTCCTTCTAGCATGAAGGTAGCAAGAGAAACCTTCTTATCATCTGGGCAATTTAAAACATCAAATATTTTCTCCATCCGCATCATCCATTGTTCTGCTACCATTGGATCAGGCTCACCACTAAAACTGGGAGGACTAAGCTTCTTAAACTGTTCAATTCCCAACCCAGTCTAGTTTGAATTCCCCAACTTCATCATTTCTTCCTTGTCGGACTTGTTGTTGCATTACTTGTGTCATCGACTCTAGAGTTTTCATAATTCCACTCAATTGATCAGAAGTAGATGCAACAGGAGTACCAGATGACCTCGTCATCCTTGCTTCCTAAAAATAACAAAAGAAAACTTTTGATCAATCTCTAAATAGAAATCACTAAACCTCAAAATTTATTACACATCTAGCATATCAAAATTCTTAGAAATCCTCAAATCATGCTCTGATACCACTCTGTCACGCCCCCCCTGAATTATCACATTCAGGAAGTGTGACCCTGTCTAAAAATCAATAATATTATAATTCATCAATCAATTCAATCCAGGATCCAATCTAACAATTTGAGGATACTAAGAATCATTCAAAAAAAATCTCTATTCACAATTCATAAACCTGTACATTACATAATCATAATCCACTTCACTCAGAGATTTACAAAATCCAAAGACAACTCAACTAAACATCAACCACACCACAAATCCATAATCATAGAAGTATATACAATCACAAAAAGATAATTGTTTACCATGAGTTCTTATCCTTACACATATTAAACTTATCATTCCATACACATGAGCGGTCCTTTGACATTTAACAACACATAAGTATCAATAGATCCTTAACATTACATCAGAAGTAAAGTTTACTATACAACAAAAACCATCATCTTACAAAGATTAGCTCAAAAATCTTCTAGCCTTTCATTGCTTTAACTCCATTTTTAGCTTTACAGTGCGTGACAAGCTACCCTGAAAAATTTATATAGCAACGGGGTGAGCATAAAGAGCTCAGCAAGCGTCTAACATATCCATGGCGATAGGAGAAGTTCAAGCAAGCTTAGTATCAAGATACAAAAGTAGAAATACAAGTCTTCATTTGAAGTCATCTCATTTGATATAAAATCACAAAGGTTTACCTTGTTCAAAAACAGGCATTAGACATAACAATAGGAGAAAGGAAATTGGAGCATATCATTGGCATAAGGAGCATATCGATGACATATGGTAATTTCAAGGCATAACAAGGACGTAAAGAGCATTTTAGATATCAATGGCATATGAAAATATTCGGAACATATCAATGGTGACTGAAATGCTTCAGAACATATCAATGGCATATGGAAATATTTCGGAAGCATAAGAAGCATTTTAGAATATATCAAAGAACAAATACGAAATAGAAGCTCAGACGTCGTACTCTAGCATACTGCATGTGAGGATTAACTCAGTGGTGGCTCCACGCCATGATGAGTTCTCGACTCCATCCACGGGTAGCCCTTTCCTACTCGAGCCCTCTCACCCTGCCCAAGTGCTAGGTCGGCTCTGAATTTTATATCAAACAGATAGAAGGTGAAGTGGGATCATAACATAATATGGTCCATCCATTTCTGGATGACCACGCATAAGTCTCCCACGTCTGGGAGCTCCATCCACCCACGTCTGAGTGAAGTCAATGGGGCCGGCAGAGCAATCGCGGGCTCTAAGCATAACTCCCTTTACCATTTCTGGCAAAGGTTCACAATATCCCACAAGACACCAGAGTACAAAAAGGTAGTACGAACAATAACATTGACATATATCAGAAGCACATGCGGAACAACGAAATGTACATATGCCTTTCGAGTCAATACGATACAAACAGAATCTTTCACAAATGTATTCAGATTTAAAAGGAAACAAAAGCAGGAGTGTACAAGGATTTCAAGAAATCACATATGGCTCAATTGAAAATAAGAAAGTTAGATGAATTCAATATCCAAAGAAATGAAACTGGAAGAGGCACATATCGAAAGCAAATGCGGAACAATGGGATGCATGTGCCGAATCATTACGCTGAAAACATGAACTTTAGATGATAGCTGCAGACAAATAAATAAAGGACAAAAGTATACAGGAATTTAAGGTAATAATGTAAAGCTTAACTGAAGAGTGTTTGCCGAAATCGATTTCCAAAGAGAAGAAACAAGGAGAGCCGAAATCGACCAAAGCTCGATTCTGGCAGAATTTGATAGGGACATTGTATGAACTATTTAGATAACCAATTATGCTCCAATTTATACAAAATAGGTGTCATTAGAAAGCTTTGTCAATCTAGTTTTATGCAAATCAAGCTTTACAAGATTTGGAATTTACAACCGGGAGTTACAGATAATTTCGTAGCGAAAGGTCAGAAAATATTAGCTCTGTTTTACTGAATCCATAGGGTCGATGAAAGCAGATGTTTCAGTTAGCAATTCTAATCCAAAAATTTCAAATCAGGTATATACAGAAAGCATTTTGAGTCTATCTTCGAATAAATCATACTTTGTATGAATCTGAGTTCATAGCAGAAAGTTATAAGTAGTTAAGCAACAAGAGGTCAGAAATTTCAGTCCCTGTTTTGCAGAATCTGTAGGGTTAATTTAGACAGAAGTTTTAGTAGGCATTTAAACTCCAAATCATTCAATCTTAGTGTCAAAATAAAGATATTTGAGTCTACTTTCAAATGGAATAGGTTTTACCTAATTCAGAGTTTAGTGCTAAAAGTTAGATCGAAAACAATGTACAGAAGTCAGATTACCGAAAAATTTCAGATTCATGGCTTTGTATCAAAAGGAAAGAACGGTTTGGTACTAAGCTGAAATCTTTTGCATTATGAAGAATTAAAAGGAAAACAGAGATTAGGAATTCTGTAGGAAGAGGTTAGAACACTTGCCTTAAACAAATTTGATTCCCAAATGGGGGGAGTTGATGCAAAACCTCAATCAAATCTTCTTCTTCAATTCCTCTTCTTCTTCTTCTTCTTCCCTTCTCTTCTCAAACTCACGTTGGCTGCAACTCTTCAGGTTTGTTTTCTTTAACTTTTCATCTAATTATTTGGGTTTTGGCTAATGCAAAAGTTGCAAGGTGTCATGCATGCATGAAAGGGGCTAGGTGTCATCTTTAGAGCAAAGATAAGTGGCACCAACCTTAGGTTAGCTAGTGACACATGTCCACTATATTTTTTTTTTTTGTTTTATTTTGTTTTTTATTTACTCAATTCTGAATATTCTATAAATCATATCAAAATTTTAATATTTACTCTTAGGTCCTTAGCCATAAACTTTCATATAATATTATTTAATATAAAATAATTATTAAATAATCCTTATTTTTACAAACAAATATTTTACTAAATTTTCAAAAATGGGGGATGTTACAGTTCTTGCTCAGACAAATCCCTGGCCATAGTCATTCGGGTTGAGAGAGAAAGAGTTCTCCGGGCGATTAGAGCGAGACTCGAGTAGAAACCATATGGGTCTGACAACACCATGCTCGATATACGGTCTCTAGGATATTAGATAGATGAGGGATTATAGGTACACGGTAACTGAGGACAGACAGGTCCAATGGATTGGATTCCCTTGTATCGTCTGGGGACTACGGCGTAGTGGCCTAGTACTTCCGTAGTCGATGAGTCAAGTGAATTATTACAGAGATAATAATTCACTGAGTTAGAAGGAGTTCTGACGGGTATGACTCACGGCCAGTTCGATATTGGGCCTAGAGGGTCACACACATATGGTAGGTATTGCGATGAGTAGAGGTTCAGATATGAGATATCCGACGGAGCCCTTGTCTTATTGGATGCAGATCCAATACGCACTAGGGGAGGACCCACTAGGGTTTGACAGGGGACCTCTATAAATAGGAGGGATTCAGAGCCTCATAGGCTAGAGTTTTTGCTTGCCTTTCCTATTCTCTTCTTCCTCTCCACCTTAGATCAGGCCTGGAGTTTTTTTAGGAGCGTCATCGCAACCCTGCTGTGTGGATCACCGCTAGAGAGGAGGACGCTTGACCTCCTTTACCCTCTCCTAAGGATCTGCAAGGAAACAGGGATATACGATCTCCCTAGGTAACACAATCTACTCTATACACAGTTTCATGTTTCGCAGATTTTTGCGCACCAATCTTCTCACGACGACGAACATCTTTTTGGGAATCGGGGATTTTGTTTTCTTGTTCTTCCGCTGCGCATGTGATGTCGCCCCCATTATTTCCCAACAACAATCGACCGAAGTTACGGTACATATACTAGCCGGCTACTCAAACCCGCAAATGATGAAAGTTGGAGGCCTTCTCAAACAACAACCGATCACTCTTCTCATCGACACGGGCATCATTAATAACTTTTTAAAGAGTAAGGTTACTATCTAGATGGCCTTACCTATCGAGAATTGCAACAGGTTTAACGTTAAGGTCACCGATGGATGGATTTTGAAGTATGATAGTAGGCGCCCGCAAGTGAAACTGTTGCTGATCATGAGGCCTTACCAAGAGATAATTGCATATTTCTTCCTTCTCCCTCTTGATGATCATGAGGCCATGCTCATAATTAAATGGTTGACGACATTAAGTGATATTTCTTGGAATTTTATGCAACTAATTATGAAATTTTACAGTAAGGAGAAACAGGTGATACTGAACAGGAAACGTGGGGGCGACGTAACGACGATTTGCATACAACAAATGGAGAAGGTTTTGCATAAAGCATGTAGCAGATTTTTGGTACAACTTGAGCAGCAAACTAAGGGAGAGCCAATAGAATTTGAAGATCCAAACCTACTTCCTTTGCTTGCTGAATTTTCAGATATATTTGACGAACCGTATAACCTACCTCTTACCCATCGGAATGATCATTATATAACGATTCTTTCAAGCAAACCTCCTGCAAATACTCGGCCATATCAATATCTACATCTCCAGAAGGATGAAATAGAAAGGATTGTAAAAGAGATGCTCAAAATAGGAGTCATTCGGCCAAGTTGCAGCCCCTACTCTTCATCGGTGCTCCTCATACGAAAGAAGGATGGAATATGGCGATTATGTGTTGATTACCGAGCTCTCAATGGCATAACCATCAAGGATAAATACCCTATTCCAATAGTAGATGAGTTGCTAGATGAAAGGGAGCATAAATCTTCACAAAGCTGGACCTTCGATCCGGGTATCATCAAATACGAGTATGCGAAGAAGACATACCGAAAACCACCTTTTGAACACACAACAACCACTATGAATTTTTGCTTTCTTCAAAAGAAGGTGGAATATCTTAGGCATATCATATCAGAGGAAGGTGTGGCAGTAGACCCCTTCAAAATTAGAGCAATGCAAAACTGGCTGACCTCGAGGAACATAAAATTGCTACATGGCTTTCTGGGTTTAACAGGCTACTACTGCAAGTTCGTGAAAAACTATGGAGAGATCAGTGCACCACTTACTTCCTTACTGAAAAAAGATGTCTTCCAATGATCGAACAGAGCCTCCGCTGCCTTCGACAAACTTAAGGCAGCCATGACGACGACGCCGGTGCTAGCACTACCAGATTTCAACCGACCCTTCATTATTGAGGCCGACGCATCTGGAGTCAGAATTGGAGTCATTCTCATGCAAAATGGTCGACCACTCACATACACTAGCAAGGCATTATCTCCCTCCCATCAAAATAAGTCAATATATGATAAGGAGATGCTCGCTATTGTGCGCGCAGCAACGAGGTGGAGACCCTACTTGATTGGCCGACGATTTCAAATTAAAATCGACCATAAAAGCCTCAAGTACTTTTTGGAGCGAAAGATATCATCCCCTAAGCAGCAAAAATGGGTAACAAAACTTCTTGGATTTGATTATGAAATAACTTACAAAAAGGAAAAAGAGAATGTTCTTGCAGATGCGCTTTCGCAGTTACCCGAGCAAGTTGAAGTTTCGGCCGTTTCACTTCCGACTAGCGACTTTCTTAAGGATATTAAGATGGAATGGTAGAAAGATTCAGAAACTAGTAAAATTATAAAAAAATTGGAGAAAGCACCAAGCCCCATGGCTCATTACAATTGGGACTCAAAAGAATTACACTATAAGGGACGCATTGTGCTTATGATAAATTCTACTTGCATCTTCACGAGCAGATTTTGGACAAAGTTATTCTATATGCAGGGTACTAAATTGAAAATAAGTATGGCATATCACCCACAAACCGACGGCCAGACGGAAGTTGTAAATAAGTGCTTGGAGACAGCCCAAGCCGCCCACCAAATATGACTACTCAAAGAGAACTTCAGACTAAGCCAAGTGTCATTATTGATCGACGGATCGTGACTCGACGACAACGATCCACTACTGAATTGCTAATACAGTGGGCAAACCTACTAACAGAAGATGCCACTTGGGAGAACTATGATGACTTGAAAATCAAATTCCCAAAATTCATGAATCGTCAGCCTCGAGGACAAGGCTGATATGAAGAGGGTGGGTTTGTTAGGACTCTAGCTAGGAGAGTCCTAATTGAGAGGGACATTCATGTAAAACCTACCTAAGTCGACCCTATTAAAGTGGTGAAGTGGCCGACTAGGGTTACGAGGTTATTTCTTAGAGAAGAATAAGGATTTGTAAAGGAATATGAGTCTTGAATAGGAGTCATATTAGGAGTTGGTTAGAAGTATGAGTCTTGATTAGGAGTCCTATTAGGAGTTAGTTAGAACTATGAGTCTTAAGTAAAAGTCCTATTAGGAGTTAGGGTTTAGAAGCCCTATAAATAGTCATGTATTCCACCTCTTTTCATAAACAATAGATGAATCTTTTCTGCAGCCTTTGAGCAGCAACTTAGAGGGGGGAACCCCTATAGAGTTCTAAGGAGACCGATCCCCTAAAGAGATCAACCCTAAGTTTAGAATCTACGAGGGTTCTAATAGTTTCCGCTCTCTATCTTCCAAGTAACTTTGGAATGCTCTTTATCTAGTACGGCCCACTTGTTCAACATTAGAAATGTCAGATTAGTTGTGAATTTTTCAACGGCATTTACTTTTAAACACAGAACCAAAAGCAAGTGTGCAATATTCTATATCTTATTTTTCAAATATCGGCCTCAGTTTGGTAGTAGACTCGTGCTATTGACTTACACTGGATAAGAAATATACTAGTCTTGTGTACAGTTAGATTAAAGTCAAATAATTGTCAAATTGTTGTTGCACAATCATTTATGCAGGTCATATATAGCGAAAGAATTCTATGCAAAAACGTCAATCATCACAATGTAAAACATGGGCCCATGTAAATTGTTCCAAAGGAAAAGCCTGTGACATACAAGATCGTCTACTTCAGCAGTCAATGGAATTCCATCTTTAAAGCTTAAAACCATACGTGAAAGTAGAATAACCTGTAATGTTATTTATTTGATTGTATATAAAATTATTTGAAGTATCTTTGGTGAATATCGGTTAATGTTCATGAAGAAAAGATGCAGATAATAAGGTACGTTAGAAAATATGTGATGAAATTATAACAATGATTGATATTGTTTTTTCAACTAAAAGACATGCCAATTGCCAGATGCACTCTAAATATAAGACTAGACTTTTGTGAGCATTTGTAGAGTGAATATTTTAGGGCCATGACTTTCCCCTTTTTCTCTTACTACCTGTTTTTAATTTTTGATGTGTAGAAAAAATAATTCGGAGCAATTTACTATTTATGGTTTCTTAATCCAATAAATTGCCCAAGCAAGCACTCACAACTGAAATATCCTGTGAATTACAATGCAGAAAATATTATTTCCAATTAAAAGTCCTTTTTGCATCAACTGCTGGAGGATATCATACCTAGCTAGCATTTTGTTGGCTATCAAGTGTATGTTTAGCTACCTCCACATCAGATCTTTGATATATTCTTTTGATCTAACACTACCGATATCTAAAGCATCTGGATATGATAAGGTGGATAATTATGACGTGGAATTCACAAGAATAGTTATTTTAGCATCTGGATTGATTCTATCTTCTGTAATGGGTGATCTAACTATCGTCTTTGATCTTTTAGGGAAATTGAAATATCAGCAGCTTTATTCGTAATAGCAATTGGTTTCACAGGAAAATCCAAAAAACAATACCTATTGGGATGCGAAATGCCATGATGGAGTGGGGGTTCGATTTGTAAAATAAGAAGAACAAATATTAAATGAGACAAAAGTATCATGATTCTGTGAGATTCTTGTGACTTGATTCGAACAGTGGCCATGCTTACAGTCAAAAGTTGGTAAGCATAAGATGTCAGATGAGAGAGCGTCTCATCATCATTTCGTGGGATTCTTCCGAATCAATCCGATGTGGTCATTCTTGATAAGGTTGGATTGGTTTGAGTCTTGATAAGGTTGGTTGGTCCTTTGCGTCAATTGCATGGTATTTAGGTTGCGAGAGAGATCACATTGACGCAGGGAGTGGTTGGGATGATCGGGTCCGCCCAAGTAATATCAGTGTGATGTGGGCTCCTGTTTGTTGATCAGAGGCCCGCCTTGCTCAGGGGCGAGGGCGACGACTTCCCACCAACGGAAGCGGACTTTGTTAAAAGACACGATGATGAATTGGCAGACAGCTGGCATCGTCGCTCCAGAAACAAGATGCCTGCTGGCCCAAAAGAATACGCACATTCTCGTCTGCCCCGATTTCTACCTGTGCTATGACTGGACATAGACTAGTTGGTCCCATTGTCTCCATTAATTGAAGGCTAGGTGGGTAGGGCGGGTGGCGAAAGCGTAGCTCGGAGAATGGCAAGGCGGGGAATCTAATGCCAACCCATCCTAGCTGACGCGGCTCCGTCACCCAACCCACTTCCCCAATCATTGGCGCGGGACCTACGTCTACACTCCTCGCTACCAAATAAAAACCCCGTTCCGACGCCACCCAGCAGCACCCAACCCCCACCATCGCACGGAAGCAATCGTCGGAGAACCAAAGAAGAAGAAGAAGAAGAGTAAGGGAGGACGGAGAGAGAGAGAGAGAGAGAGAGCGACGCCTTGATTTGGGTCTTTGATTGAGATGGAGGTCACCCTACCTCGCGAGGAGGATAACAACGCACCACAGGCGGCCGCTGCAGGAGGAGACCGAGGAGAGAAGGACTTGCGCATCGATGTTGCTTCTGTTGAGACGGAGCGGTAGCCACCCACCTCCATCTCTTTTCCATCGCCCCACCTCCCCCTCCAATCGGTACTAGTTGGTTTACTCTTCTAACAGATCTAGATCGAGCAGTCGATACCTCGCTTCTCTGTTTGAACCTGGAATTTCTCTCTTGCTTTTAGATCTAGGCGAAGCCTGCTTCTAGATTCGTTGTTCGTCATGTCCGCGACGGTGATTAGCGGGGGAGAAGCTGTAGCCGCGGCGGCGGCGGTGGAGGTAGAGTTCGCGGCATGCGATTGCTGCGGGCTCACGGAGGAGTGCACGCCGGCGTACATCGCGGGTGTCCGGGAGCAGTACGGGGGGCGGTGGATCTGCGGCCTCTGCGCCGAGGCCGTCCAGGACGAGATCCGCCGCTCCGAGCTGCTGATCTCGCCGGAGGAGGCCATGGTCCGCCATGCCAGCTTCTGCCGTAGCTTCCGCTCGGCCGAGGCCGCAGCGGTGGATCCAGCGGAGCAGCTGATTGCCGCCGTCAGGCAGCTCCTCCGTCGGACCCTCGACTCGCCGCGGGCGGCTCGGTCAACCCCGAGCAGCCCCCGAACCGCGGTGACCCGGACCCGGAGCGGCTTCCCTGCGCTGCTAGGGTGAGAACTATAAGAATCCGATCACGCCCAATTTCCAGTTTCCATGGAACAAATCGATGCTTCAGTCACCAAGATTGTAAGAATCGTTCAACGTTAGGCTATAAAATTTGCGGAATTTTGGAAAGACTACATGTCATTGGAGTGAAAAACAATAATAGAAAATGGAAGAATTCCATTTGTCGAAATTCTCAAAACAGAGGTTTAGGAGCAATTTTCTAGTAATTTGGCAACAATGAAATGGAAGGATATATGAAGGGTTTGTTGTGGT
Organism: Musa acuminata AAA Group; assembly: GCF_036884655.1. Classification (NCBI taxonomy): domain Eukaryota; kingdom Viridiplantae; phylum Streptophyta; class Magnoliopsida; order Zingiberales; family Musaceae; genus Musa; species Musa acuminata. The sequence goes on along the minus strand of NC_088342.1, from coordinate 25,268,872 downwards.
CATTACTAGTTAGTAGTTGCATGCATTAATAAGATACACTCTTGAGCCATAAGAGGAATAATCATATTCACATCCATATTAATGCTTTTCAGGTGTTCATTTTGGTGGATATTTAGTCTAAGAGAACTACGTCTTCCAACTTATTCAGTACTGACTTTTAATATGAGTGTTTTAGGTGAAATTTTCTTGTAGTTTTATATGTATTATATACCTACAATTTATATACATTGGTATTAGGAAATTTACAGCTTGAAAATTTCCAACATTGGTTACTAATACATGCTGAATTATCAAGAAACTGAAAGTGCAGGTGACTTTTGTCAATATATTATCTAGAAAGAATCAACAGAAGGCCAACTCACAAAGCTCCTCAGGTACTGACAAGCCTTTTCTTTTTTCCTATGTTTGCCTAACATGGCCATGTTATACCAATATGTTTCTTCCTTCGTGCTCTAGTATATTCCCAGAATCATTATAGATAATATAATGACAACGAGCTAGTAATTATTGAGTCACTAATCAATCAACATCCTTTAAAAAAAAAAGATCCATCATTCTCGAAGTCATGAGTCAATATCCACTAACCACCGCCATGTTCCTTATAAAAAGTCGTCGAGGATAATAGTTTCTAATTTGTTATTTGTGGAAATTGATGGTGGCATCTTCACCCTGTGGAAGCTTCTCTGGGATGATGTTATTTTATGGTCAACTTGACGGAAAAGTGAAACACTTAATGCATTCACTTCTTTGACATTTATCTGTCGACATTTTCATTCAATGGAATCACTGAAACCACCTGAGAAATATGTTTTATGCCGCTGAAAGACTTGCCCTTGTGTGATGCTCAATATTGCTTCTCTGACATGTTTTGATTTATCATTAATATCTGCTTGGATTTTCTCAGACGCAACATTTACGGGTTTCTTCATTGATCAAAATGGAATATTCACTGTCTTAAAACCCCTGAATCCATACGATATAGGATGACCATGGAGCTGAAACTTGAATCAGAATAAGCAGGTCAAGATATAGGAAAATTTATCCATGTGGGAGCTAGCGACTGAGTTATACGGTAGAGACTGGGTAAATACAACAAAAGAGCAATTAGCGTTTTGGAGAATGCGTGTTGTTATCAATAAAAAAAATATTTTTTTTATAATTTCTCTTCAGATATACGTATTTATTTAAGAGGTACGCCCCATCTTTTTATAATCCTTGAAAGACTCCTTATATGACACAATAACTATTTCCATTTGTGGTGGACCGATCCATTGAGTGAACTGGTCGACCAATTTTAGATTGGTCCAATTTTTCAGTTACAGTTTTCTTTAAATAGATTTATAATATTTTTAAGATATTATAAATCTATTCAAAAACACAGTAAAAGTCTCAATATTTATTTATTCTTGATCTTAATCCAATAAAGATACAAAATCGAAACCCTATTTCTTTTATAACGAGCTGATTTTTATTGGATCTTAGGTACATTTGCTTTTTGTTATAACGTTTTAGAATAGACTTACAGTATTTTTATGGAGGAACCAAAAACATTATTAGCCAATTCAAAATTATTATAATTAATTAAAAACCTATCTATTTAGTTATTTTATTCCTAAATCAATAAGAATAATTATTCGACATCATATTTTTGTATATATGTTAGTTTTTATTGGGTTTTGAGTCAATTTATCTAAGTTACGATATTCTTGAATTCTCGAATGGACTTTTGGTGGAAGTGAAAATTTAAAAATATGGAAAGCTTATTAAAATAACTCTAACTAATAATGTGAGCCTTATGCATGCGGATTAGATCGTTCACACTATGGATTGATCCATAGGGTGTTTGGATGAGAAACTTTAGAATTATAAAAAGGTTGTGAGCCTATTGGAAATTTGAAAAGGGACAAAATACTCAAAAATATAATTTTTTTTAAAAATACACATAAAAATTATTTATATATAGACACATAAATAACCTCAAAAATACTAGAAATAGAAAAAAAAAAAATAGATATTACGTTTGAATTATCTATATATTTTAGCTCATATTTAGATGGGTTAAGGTATATTTTAGCCTCTTGTGATTTTGACTATTGATCTCTTAATCCCTTATGATTTACTCGTATTTAAAATAATCTATTATATTTTAAAAAACGTAGCATATAGGCTCCTCCCATCAAGTTTGAGTTAATATAATGACACGTATAATTTAAGATTAAGGTCCATTTTAGTCTTGTGGTTTTGGCCATGAATCTCTTAGGCCCTTATGGTTTACTCGTATCTAAAATAAATCTTTTATTTTAAAAAATATAGCATATAAACTCCTCTCATCAAATCTGAGTTAACAAACGTTAATGTCTATTTACGTGAAATACTTGATAGGATCAAGTCGGTACTAAGAGAGCAGGGGGTGAATCAATGCTTACGAAAAATTATGTCAATTTAAAAATATTATTCGATAAAGCTTGTATCGGAAGATAAGTTTAATTTGAAAGTGCATTTGTAAGTATAGTAAAAATAGTAAGCAAGTAAATTAGTTTGTAATATGAGAATGAAAAACAGAATAGAAATGCAAACTGAGTACACCAGATTTATAGTGGTTCAGTCGTCATGACCTACATCCACTCTCGATTCCTCTTCACTCGAGACCATTGGCTTCCACTATCAATCTTTTCTCTAATGGATGAAGATCAACTACCCTAACACTCTCTCCTTTTCATATATTCAAGAGTGAACCTTTACACACCTCTTTTATAAGTGTTCTCTCACACGCATCGATTATCACTAAGCTCTTGGAGGAGGGACTCTATACTTAAAAGAGTTTACAACCTTGGAATCATATAGTTTTTGCTATTTTTATGTATATTCTAAGTAAGAATTTGTGGGGTATTTATAGACCCCAAATGGCTTCAAAACTTTGAGCCAAAATTTAAATCCCCATGCTTTCGGGTTACTAGCGGTACCACCGCCAGTATTGGGTAGTGCCACCACTTGTTAGTCTGATACTAGGCGGTACCACTGCCTAATCTAGGTGGTACCATCGCTTGATAAAGCCTTGAAAACTAGGCTTTAGCAGTACTATCGCTTGACAGGGCGGTACCATCGCTTGACAGCATTAACTACAATGATACCATCACCCAATCTAGGCGGTACCACTACCTAGACCACTTGGGATGCTGAGCCTCAAGTGGTGCCACCGCTTGGGCCGATTGAGGGTCACTAAATGGGCCTTCCACTTGGCCCAAAATAGTCTTAAGTCAGACCTAGTTGGCCCCTAATTGAGTTGGCCTAATTATATTATAAACAAACCTAATTATAATTAAAACTACTTCGATCTAGATAATTATTACAAAGCATCAATTATATATTATCCAACATGTCATTTGTTTATCTAGCGCTTCGTCCGACCCTTTGGTATATTGTCCTCTCCTTCGGCATATTGCCCAATCGATATATTGTCTTCCTACAACATCCAATCTTCTTGGCATAATGTTCGATCTTTATAGCTCGATGCCCGAACTCTTAGCACGAAGCCTTCTGCCAACACATCTGTCACGCCCCCTCAAAAATATCCATAATATTTAAAATTTCAAGAAAACAAATCAATCCAGGATCCAATCACACCTTTGAGATCACCAAGAAAACATACAGATCAAAGTTTCACCTCGATAGTCTAAAATTTATAAACCCTGTGCAGTTCATAAACATACCACACATCACTCGAAATTTCATACAATTTGAACTCAACTCATCAAAATAATAATCACAATATAAATTCACAAGTGGGGAAAACTATGCAGTCACCAAACCAACGTTTACCATAAGTTCACATCATTGCACGATTTTAACTTAACATTCCAAAATCCTAAACATGAGAGATCCTTTAACTTACACAAAATCCACAAGTTTAGATTTAACGTCAACATTTCATTAGATACAGAGAGGCTCATACAACAAATACACATATGCTAATAAAGATCGGCCCAAAATCTTCTAACTTTCCACTACCTCAGCCTAATCTTAACATTTAAGCAAGCGATATGCTATCCTGAAAAATTTATCAACAAACGGGGTGAGCATATAGAGCTCAGCAAGTGACTAACATATCTATATCAAAAGAGGACAATTTTCGAAGAGATAAAGTTTCACAATACAAGGCAGAATATACGAATTCGTAGACATAATATAATTAGGTGCAGAATCACAATTGTCCTTTCAATCATACATATTTGGTTCATAACAGATGGGGCATAGAGTAATTGGAGCATATCAGTAACGAATGAAACATTTCAGAGTTTATCAATGGCGTATGAAATGTTCCGGAGCATATCAACAGTGAATGAACCATTTCAGAGCATATCAATAACAAATACCGTACAGAAGCTCAAACGTCGTCCTTGACGTTGCAATCATATCATTCTTATCCAAAGCATATATAGAAAAACATAACCAAAGCTCTAGATATCATATCAAACATACAGAAGGTGTAGTGGGACCTCGAACAAAACGTGATACATCCATTTCTGAATGACTACCAGACAGAAGTCTCCCACGTCTGGGAGCTCCATCCACCCACGTCTAGGTGAAGCCAGAGGGGGCCGGTAGAGCATCGCAGGCTCAAAGCACGTACCCTTTACCATTTCTGGCAAAGGTCCACATAATACCCTTTACCATTTCTGGCAAAGGTCCAGACAGTCCCACAAACACTAGAGTACAAGAGGGCAGTTTAACAATAAGTAGCATATATCGAAAGCACACGCGGAACAACAAAATGTACATGTGCCTTTTCGAGACAATACGATGCAAGGAACAAATCTCTCACAAATGTATTCAGATTTGGAATGAAATGAAAGCCAGAGTATATAGGGATTCCAAACAATCATATTTAGCTCAATTCAAATAAGAAGGTTAAATGAATTCAATATCCAAAGGAATGAAACAGAATACACGAAATCGACCAAAGCTCGATTTCTGACAGAATTCCAATGGCACATAGAACAAATACTTCAGATTATCAATTATGCTCCAATACCCTTAAGAAAGCTATCGCTGAAAGATATATCAACCTATTTTCTATTGAAATAAGTTTCGTATGAATCATGGTTTCCAACAAGGAGTTACCTTTGATTTGGTAACTCAAGGTCAAAACACAATCACTGTTTTGTAGAATACATAGGGTCGAATTCAACAGATAATAGGGTAGGCATTTGAATTCCAAAATTTTCAAACTATATGTTAAAAGAAATATTTTCAAGTCTAGTTTCAAATAAAATCAGTTTGGTACAAATCAGAATTTCCAACAGAGATTTATAGGCATTTTAGTATCGAAAGGTCATAAATCTTAACCCCTGTTTTACAACATCCATAGGCTCATTTGAAACAGACGTTTGGGAAAGTATTCGGTGTTCAAAATCTTCAAAATTTATGTCAAAAGAAAGATATAAGAGTCTAATTTCAAACAAACAAGGTCCTGCTTAAATCTGCATTTCGTACTAAAAATTATAGCTGGAACCGTATATTGGGGTCAGTTTACCGAAAAAATTCCAGAATCCATGGTTCTATGTCCAAGGAGAGACATATCAGTTTCTAAATAGAAATCCTTCAGTTTATTTTGAATCAACATAAAAACAGAGTCTAATATTCTATAGGATGGGGTTAGAATACTTGCCTTTGAAAATTTTGACCCCCAATTGAGAAGATTGGGTAAGAAACCTCAAAGCCCCAATTCTTCTTCTTCTTCTTTCTTTCTTTCTCTGTTCTTCCACACAGCAGCTGCCTTCTCTGGTTCCTTAAGAATGAAGGCAGAGAGGCTTAAGCGGTGGGATTTGTTATTTTGTGTGTTTTGTAGTTTAGTCCTTATTTTTATTATATTCACGATTTGGTCCTCAGGGTTTACATATAGGTCCTCAGATTCTTTTTTGAACAAATCCCCCAAATCTTAAGAATAAGTTATCTCTAATTCATACTCTAACTCTTTTGTCAAATTTAAAATAGATACTTACATTATCACTAGAAACTTATACGAAAATTCAGAAAATGAGGGATGTTACACTCTCCACCCCTTAAAAGAAAAATTTAGTCCTCTAAATTTATCGTACCTCTATCGATGAAAAGACGGGGGTACACCTTTTTCATTTCCTCCTCTAGCTCCCAAGTTGTTTCCTCTCCAGAATGATGTCTCCAAATTACTTGAACAAGTAGGATGACCCGATTCCTTAGGACTTTTTCTTTCTTATCAACAATCTGAAGAGGCACTTCCACATAAGATAAATCTTTATTGATCTCCACCAGCTCATACTTAATGATGTGAGAAGGGTCATATATATACTTCCTAATCATCGAGACATGAAATATATCATGGACATGGCACAATGCTAGTGGCAAGGCAATCCTGTAAGCGACAGAACCAACCCTCTCAAGAACCTCAAAAGGTCCAATAAATCTTGGGCTTAACTTTCCTTTCTTCCCAAACCTTATAAAGCCTTTGTAAGGGGAGACTTTTAAGAATACAAAATCTCCGATTTCAAACTCAATATCTCATCTTCTATTGTCGGCATAACTCTTTTGACGACTCTGAGCAGTTTTTAACCTTTTCCTTATTTCTTGAATTTTCTCGGTAGTTTCTTGTACCTTGTCCAATGCTAACAGCTTTCTGTCACCAACTTCCTCCCAACATATAGGTGTTATGCACTTTCGCCCATATAAAGCTTCATAAGGAGCCATCTGAATTGAATGATAACTATTATTATAAGTGAACTCAACAAGGGAAATATCCTTGTCCCATTCACCCTTCCAATCCATAACATAGGCTCTAAGCAGATCCTCAAGTGTTTGAATTGTTCTTTCTGACTGACCATCAGTCTGAGGATGATATGCAGTACTAAACTTAACTTTAGTGCCCATTGACTCCTGCAATCTTCTCCGGAATCTAGAGAGAAATCTGGAGTCTCTATCAGAGATGATCTCCTTTGGAATACCATGAAGTCTTACTATTTCATTAACATATAAATCTGCAAGTCTATCAAGCGAATAAGTCATATTAATCGGTAGAAAATGCGTAGATTTTGTTAACCTATCAATGATAACCCAAATAGCATCATGCTTCCTTGAGGTTCTGGGTAGTCCCGAAACAAAATCCATGGTAATACATTCCCATTTCCATTCAGGAATATCTAAAGGTTGCAACAACCCTCCAAGTCTTTGGTGTTCTACTTTGATTTGCTGACAAGTCAAACATTTTGAAACATACATTGCAATTTCCTTCTTCATGCCTTCCCACCAATAATGACTTTGAAGATCTCTATACATCTTAGTGCTCCCAGGATGTAGGGTGTACTTTGAAGTATGACTTTCCTTTAGGATTTGATTCTTGATATCTGGTTCATTTGGTACACATACTCTCTCCCCAAATCTCAATAGGCCATCCTTTGAAACTTGAAATCGTGTCTTCAATTCCTTTTCTACTTCACTCCTCAAGTAGATTAAATGTGGATCTCGTAATTGTCCTTCCTTAATTTGTTGAATAAGATGGGATTGCACTTGAATGGAGGCCATCAATATCATCGAGTCTTGTTCTTTCCTCAAAGCTTTCAAATCAAAATTTTCTTCTAATAACTTCCATTGCTTCACGACCAGACTAGCCATAAAACTTGTAGATTTCCTACTAAGTGCATCAGCTACAATATTGGCTTTGCCCGGGTGATAACGGATGGCACAATCATAATCCTTCAGAAGTTCTATCCATCTTCACTGCCTCATGTTTAACTCTTTTTGAGTGAAAATATATTTTAAACTCTTATGATCAGTAAAGATTTCAAACTGTCGACCATACAAATAATGTCTCCAAATCTTTAGAGCAAAAATAATTGCTGCCAATTCCAAATCATGAGTTGGATAATTCAATTCATAACCTTTAAGTTGCCTAGAAGCATAAGCAATTACTCTCCCTTCCTGCATCAAAACACATCCTAGGCCCTTTCTTGAAGCATCAGTATATACTACAAATCCCTCACTACCACTTGGAATAGTGAGAATAGGGGCACTAGTCAATCTTCTTTTTAACTCTTGAAAACTTTGCTCACAATCATCACCCCATACAAATTTCATATTCTTCTTAGTGAGTTTGGTGAGAGGTTGAGCGATTCGAGAAAATCCCTCCACATATCTCCTGTAATAACCTGCCATGCCCAAAAAGCTTCTAACCTCTGTTACATTTGTTGGTACTTCCCATTCAACTATAGCTTCTATTTTCCTTGGATCAACAGATATACCCTTCCCTAAAATCACATGGCCTAAGAAAGCAACTTCATCCAACCAAAATTCACATTTGCTGAACTTTGCATACAACTTCTTTTCTCTTAGTATGGACAATATATTTCTCAAGTGTTCCTCATGCTCCTGATTACTCCTTGAATACACCAATATGTCATCAATAAATACAATTACACAGATATCCAAGAGTGGTTGGAATATCCTATTCATTAGTTCCATAAAAGCTGCAGGGGCATTTGTCAAACCAAAAGGCATCACCAAGAATTCATAGTGACCATATCGAGTTCTAAAAGCTGTTTTTGGAATATCCTCCTCCTTGATCTTCAACTGATAATAACCTAACCTCAGGTCAATCTTAGAGAATACTTGTGCACCTTGCAGTTGATCAAACAAATCATCAATTCTAGGTATGGGATACTTATTTTTGTTGGTCACCTGATTCAACTGTCTATAATCGATACAAAGCCTCAATGTTCCATCCTTCTTCTTCACTAATAGTACCGGAGCACCCCATGGAGATACACTGGGTCGTATGAAACCCTTATCTAATAATTCTTGTAGTTGTTTCTTTAATTCCTCTAGCTCGAGTGGTGCCATTATGTAGGGAGGCTTAGATATTGGGGTTGTACTAGGGGCTAGATCAATAGCAAATTCACCCTCTCTATCTAGAGGTAAACCAGGCAAGTCATCTGGAAATACATCAGGAAATTCTTTGACCACTGAAATTTCATCTAGGTGGGTTTCCTGATTTGAATGCTCCTTTACACACACCATATAACAAAAACAACCTTTCTGCCTAAGACGATAAACTTGAAGTGCTGATATCAAGCAAGGAGGCAAATCATGCCTAATGCCCTCAAAGACAAATATAGGCTGATCTGGTATGCAGAAAGTAATTACTTTTTTGTAACAATTAATACTAGCGTGATGAGAAGATAATCAATCCATGCCAAGTATAATATCAAAACCCTGGATCTCTAGGAGAATCAAATCAGCAAAGAGTTCGTGTTCTCCAATAGAAATCAAACAAGATGGGTAAACCAAGTTTGTTGCCAATGAATCTCCAACAGCAGTTGTTACATATAACATATAATCTAGGGGTCTAGGTAGAATATCCAAGTGACAAGCAAAGTATTGTGAAACAAAAGATAAGTTGGAGTCGGGATCAAACAAAACTTTTGCATTTCTTTTAGAAACATGAAGAATACCTTCTACCACTGATTTAGAAGCTTTAGAATCTTGTTCAGTGATAGCGTACACTCTAGCATGGGCTGAGGGTCTAGGAGACAGTGGCTCTTTCTTCTTCCTCACAGGGCAATCTTTTATTTGATGATCCAACTTTCCACAAACAAAACATGCTCCAATCACCCGAAAACACTGACTTGTTTTATGATTTAATCCACATCTTGCACATGACTGAGTCCTCCGCAGTGGTTTCCCTTTTTCAAATCTAGATGTCTTAAACCTCTTGTTACAAGCTTCATATTCATTTTCTCTCGTGCTTTTGCTAATAAATTTGTCCCTTTTGTTCTTGCCAATGATTTCTTGAATTTCCTCCATGTCTCTTTCAATTTTCAAAGCTCTTTCTACCGTTTCCGCATATGTTTGTAGTTTTAAAGCTGACATTAGGCTTCTTATTGCTGGCCGTAATCCCCTTTCAAACCTTCTTGCTTTTCTAGATTCATCATCAGTTATATGTGTGGCAAACCTGGAGAGCTCAGTGAATTTAGATTCATACTTTGCAACCATCATACTTCCCTGGATAAGATTCATGAACTCCAATTCTTTTTGCTCTCTCATACAATCTGGAAAATATTTATCGTTAAACTTTTCTTGAAATAACTTCCATGTCATTGGCTCATGTTTGATTTCAGAAATCCTCTTAATCATTCTCCACCAGTGTTCAGCTTCTCCTTCCAGCATAAAGGTAGCAAGAGAAACTTTCTGATCATCAGGGTAATTTAAGACATCAAATATTTTCTCTATCTGCAGCATCCACCGTTCTGCTGCCATTGGATCAGACTCACCACTAAAGCTAGGTGGACTAAGCTTCTTGAACTATTCCACTCCTAGCCCCAATTGGTTTGATGTCCCTGTTTCATCATTTCTTCCAGATTGGACATGTTGTTGTTGTTGTTGCATCACTTGTGCCATAGTCTCCAAAGTCCACATGATACCACTCAATTGATCAGCAGTAGATGCAATAGGGGAACTAGATGATCTCGTCATCCTTGCTTCCTAAAACATCAAAAGAAATTTTCTTTGATCAATCTCTAAATGAATAGTCAATAAACATCAAAATATTTTTTATTTTTTTTAATTTTTATTTTCATCAAGTACATAAAAAAAATATTCTTAGTGATTCTCAAATCATGCTCTGATACCACCTCTGTCACGCCCCCTCAAAAATATCCATAATATTTAAATTTTCAAGAAAACAAATCAATCCAGGAACCAATCACACCTTTGAGATCACCAAGAAAACATACAGATCAAAGTTTCACCTCGATAGTCTACAAATTTATAAACCCTGTGCAGTTCATAAACATACCACACATCACTCGAAATTTCATACAATCTGAACTCAACTCATCAAAATAATAACCACAATATAAATTCACAAGTGGGGAAAACTATACAGTCACCAAACCAACGTTTACCATAAGTTCACATCATTGCACGATTTTAACTTAACATATTCCAAAATCCTAAACATGAGAGATCCTTTAACTAACACAAAATCCACAAGTTTAGATTTAACGTCAACATTTCATTAGATACAGAGAGGCTCATACAACAAATACACATATGCTAATAAAGATCTACCCAAAATCTTCTAACTTTCCACTACCTCAGCCCAAACTTAACATTTAAGCAAGCGATACGCTATCCTGAAAAATTTATCAACAAATGGGGTGAGCATATAGAGCTCAGCAAGTGACTAACATATCCATATCAAAAGAGGACAATTTCCAAAGAGATAAAGTTTCACAAAACAAGGCAGAATATACGAATTCGTAGACATAATATCATTAGATGCAGAATCACAATTGTCCTTTCAATCATACATATATGGTTCATAACAGATGGGGCATAGAGTAATTGGAGCATATCAGTAACGAATGAAACATTTCGGAGTTTATCAATGGCGTATGAAATGTTCCGGAGCATATCAATAGTGAATGAACCATTTCAGAGCATATCAATAACAAATACTGTACAGAAGCTCAAACGTCATCCTTGACGTTGCAATCATATCATTCTTATCCAAAGCATGTACAGAAATACATAACCAAAGCTCTGGATATCATATCAAACATACAGAAGGTATAGTGGGACCTCGAACAAAACATGATACATCCATTTCTGAATGACCACCAGACAGAAGTCTCCCACATCTGGGAGCTCCATCCACCCACGTCTAGGTGAAGCCAAAGGGGGCCGGCAGAGCATCGCAGGCTCTAAGCATATACCCTTTACCATTTCTGGCAAAGGTCCACATAATACCCTTTACCATTTCTGGCAAAGGTCCAGACAGTCCCACAAACACCAGAGTACAAGAGGGCAGTTTAACAATAAGTAGCATATATCGGAAGCACACGCGGAACAACAAAACGTACATGTGCCTTTTCGAGACAATACGATGCAAGGAACAAATCTCTCACAAATGTATTCAGATTTGGAATGAAATGAAAGCCAGAGTATATAGGGATTCCAAACAATCATATTTAGCTCAATTCAAATAAGAAGGTTAGATGAATTCAATATCCAAAGGAATGAAACATAATACGCGAAATCGACCAAAGCTCGATTTCTGACAGAATTCCAATGGCACATAGAACAAATACTTCAGATTATCAATTATGCTCCAATACCCTTAAGAAACTATCGCTGAAAGATATATCAACTTATTTTCTGTTGAAACAAGTTTCGTACGAATCATGGTTTCCAACAAGGAGTTACCTTTGATTTGGTAACTCAAGGTCAAAACACAATCACTGTTTTGCAGAATACATAGGGTCGGATTCAACAGATAATAGGGTAGGCATTTGAATTCTAAAATTTTCAAACTATATGTCAAAAGAAAGATTTTCAAGTCTAGTTTCAAATAAAATCAGTTTGGTATAAATCAGAATTTCCAACAGAGAGTTATAGGCATTTTAGTATCTAAAGGTCATAAATCTTTACCCCTGTTTTGCAGCATCCATAGTCTCATTTGAAACAGACGTTTGGGAAAGTATTCGGTGTTCAAAATCTTCAAAATTTATGTAAAAAGAAAGATATAAGAGTCTAATTTCAAACAAACTAGGTTCTGCTCAAATCTGCATTTCGTACTAAAAATTATAGCTGGAACCGTATATTGGGGTCAGTTTACCGAAAAAATTCCAGAATCCATGGTTCTATGTCCAAGGAGAGACATATCAGTTTCTAAACAGAAATCCTTCAGTTTATTTTGAATCAACATAAAAATAGAGTCTAATATTCTGTAGGATAGGGTTAGAATACTTGCCTTTGAAAATTTTGACCCCCAATTGAGAAGATTGGGTAAGAAACCTCAAAGCCCCAATTCTTCTTCTTCTTCTTCTCCCTTTCTTTTCTCTTCTTCTTTCTTTCTTTCTCTGTTCTTCCACATAGCAGCTGCCTTCTTTGGTTCCTTAAGAACGAAGGCAGAGAGGCTTAAGTGGTGGGATTTGTTATTTTGTGTATTTTGCAGTTTAGTCCTTGTTTTTATTATATTCACGATTTGGTCCTCAGGGTTTACATATAGGTCCTCAGATTCTTTTTTGAACAAATCCCCCAAATCTTAAGAATAAGTTATCTCTGATTCATACTCTAGCTCTTTTGTCAAATTTAAAATAGATACTTACATTATCACTAGAAACTTATACGAAAATTCAGAAAATGAGGGATGTTACAACATCGACCGATCCTTCGGCTCGACATCCAATCTTCTTACATGTTCGACTTCAGCCCAATATTGATTCTTTCTACTTTAATTAAATTGTGTCTCCATAATTGAAACTAGTCTTGCGTTACTCAAAACGTATATTAGATCATAAACTTATCAATTGATTTCATCATCAAAACCCGAGATTCAATAATCTCTCACTTTTTTATGATGATAACCAATTGATAACGGAGTTTAAACTAAACTCCCATTATCAATATGTCATATTGATAGAAACTTTAAATTTAGAGTATCATGAGTATTTTCATCATTGCATGCATCGTAAATATTGAAAGAACCAATTAATCACTTCATTGCATGCATAATTCTAAATCATAAATATTTTTAATCATCATGGTATCAAAATATCAAAGTACATTACATCCTACCATGTAGGATCATCATAAATTTTTATTGTATACATCATCATAATATCATAAGTATTTCATGCATAATTTCATATTATCATCGTAACTTCTCTCCCTTTGTCATCAACAAAAGGAGAAGTAAAACTAGCAAGTTTTTGAAATAGAATACAAGTTAGTAAATTAGCAAGTTTTATATTATTTTAGAACATGCAAGCTAGCAAGTTTTTAAGATGTGCAAATTAATAATTCTTTGCTTCTTAAGATAGGCAAGATAACACTTGTGCTTCTCTTGAGATTGCAAGCTAGCAATTCTTTCTTCTCTTTTGAGATAAGTTTGTAAGTGTTTTTTCTTAAGATATATAAGCTAGCACTTTTCTCTTTTCTTTGAGATGTGCAAGCTAGCAAGACTTTTCTCCCCTTTAGTTATCGCCAAAAAGAAAGAAAGAATACATTGTTGTAATTTTTTCCCTTTATATCAATTTTCAAATCATGATAAAATGATAAATATGTTGGGATCAAAAGCACTAAGAGGTGGGCGGGCGGGCGGGGGGGGGGGGGGTGAATTAGTGCAACGAAAAACTTTCGTCGATTAAAATGACGTTCATACGATGAAATCATTTTCGATGAAAATTGTTTCGGAAAGTTCTTCAACTGAAGAGTAAATGGAAGTATAGTTGACGTAAAGCAATGGAGGCAGTTTGCAGTTAAGATAAGGAGTAGAATGTAAATGCAAACCGAGATTTAGAGTGGTTCGGTCAATCTTGACCTACATCTACTTTTGGCTTCCTTCTCCGATGAGGTCACCGATGTCCACTAGAGGTCTTCCTTCAATAGGCGAAGGCCAACCACCATTTTACAACTTTACTCCTTTTGACGAGCTTAGGAGATAACCCTTACAGATTTCCACTCCTCTTGAATGATCAAAACTTAGAAGAAAAGAGGAAGAAGAACTTCTAGCCTTTTACAACACTTTTAAGCTCTCAAATTCTCAAAATAAATGCAAGCTTTCTGTGCCCTTTCATGCAGGAAAGGGTGGGGTTTATATAGGCCCAAACTGGTTTGAATTTGGAGCTCAAAAATGTCATCTCCCGGATTTTCGGGTTCCTGGCGGTACCACTGCCAGAACTAGGCTGTACTACCGCTTGACACTGCTCGGAGACCGAGCTCAGGCGGTACCACCGCTTGACAACGATGGTACCACCACCTAACTTTGCTCGGAGACCGAGCTCAAGTGGTTCCGCCGTCTGACAGGGGCGGTACCACCGCTTGAATTCGCTCGGAGACCGAGCTTATGGGCGGTGCCACCGCTGGCTAGGAAATCTGGGTCCGAATGGGCTGATCCATTCAGCCTAATTTAGGTCTATTAAGGGCCCAATTGGCCACAGATTAAGTTAATGGGATCACCTCCCATTCCTAACATAATATTTATGTTAACTACAACATTTAAGACATTAATACTGCAACTCATGTTCTGGTGCGTCAATCGCTTCTTCCGGCGAGCTTCCAACGAACTTCCGGCGAACATCCGACGAACCCATAGTGATGCTTCGGTGGACTTCCGGCAAACTCCTGGACTCGCAACGATCCTCTTGGTGAGTTATGATGAGCTTCTTTGGCAAGCTCCTGGACTTCTCGGATTTGTTCCCGTAGAACCTTCAACAACCATCCGGACTTTCGTCGAACTCTCGAACCCCCAACGTGATCTTGGTCTTGACTTCGGCGCAACACCTGCTGCAGGTCTTACTGCCATCGTAGTTAATCCTACACACTTATCTCAACATATGGATTAGATAACCAAATGACAATTGACTTCATCATCAAAATCCAAGATTCAATAATCTCCCCCTTTTTGATGATGACAACCAATTGATAACGGAGTTAATATTAACTCCCCCTATCTATATGCCATACTTGATATAAGTCATTCTTGAATTCAAAGCCTTTGAATTCAAGAGACATATTGATAAGTTAAGTTTATTTAACCTTATCAATACTCCCATCATGATTCCTATCATGATGTATCTCTCTGAAAATGATGTCAAGACTTGACATCCATTTTCACGTCTTATATTTTAAATATGAAAGATAGCAATTGTAGCAATTCATCATATAGTAAGATATCAACATATAAAATTATGATGTAAGCTCTTGATATTTTAACATAATGCAAACATTTCAAGTGTAAAGCAATCATAGCATTTCATGGCAAGATATCAACATTGTAAAATTGCGATGTAAGCTCTTGATATCTTAACACAATGCAAACATTTCAAGTATATAGCAAACATAGCATTTCATCACATAGCAAGATATCAACATTGTAAAATTACAATGTAAGCTCTAGATATCTTTTCATTAATGAAAACATTTCACGTGTATAGCAATTTTATCATTATTTACCATATATTTTAAGATATCAATTACGATGCAAGCTTTTGATATCTTAACATAATGCAAATATGGTAATTATAGCAATTCTATCATCAATTTACCACATATTTCTCCCCCTTTGTCATCAGCAAAAAGAATAATTTAAGCAAATTTTAAGCATAAGTATGGTAACGATTCATGTCATAAAAAGGTTCATGTTATTTTTCAACGATAAGTGATAGGATACCAATTATACAAATTCTTCAAGCAAATATGACATGAAGATAGCTTTCATTGCTTCTTCCCTTTTATTTGTCATTAACATTTTGTATGAAGGAGGAAAGCCATTGTGAACTTACTTGAATGAAGTTAAAATGATAAGAGATTAAATCATACTTCATTTTAAAAATCTTTCTTCATCAAGAAGGAATTCATAAGAAGGAATCATTTCATCAAATCCATTTCTCAAAAAAATATTTTTCACAAGGTAAATCTATGAGAGATGCATTTGTTAATTGATTTCATATATCAAAAATCAATGATATGAAATAAACTTGATATGACATAGGCTTTGAAAGCTACATTAAGTCCGGAAGAGAAATACTAAATCATGTATTGTTAGGATCAAGAAAGTTCGAAAGTGAAATTTAACATATTCATTCATTCGAACAAGGTTTTGCTATGGATTTTCAAACACAATCATGAAGGTAAAACATGCTCATCATCTTGGAAGTTTTGCATCCAAAACACATAATTTCCAACATGTTATTAAGGCATGTAATCGTGTAAAATTCTCATCATAGTAATTAAGTGATTGATCATTGAATCAAGAAAGTTCGAAAAATAAATTTAATAAGTTCATGCATTCGGACACATCAACATTCCTAATTCTCTTCTAATGAAATCAAATTATTCTTCACTTAAAGGCTTTGTAAAAATATCAGCTAGTTGATGTTTAGTATCAATAAACTCTATAATTACATCATGATTAGTGACATTATCTCATATAACGTGATGTCTAATGTCTAATATCAATATGTTTTGTTCTTGAGTGTTAAATGAGATTCTTTGTTAAACATATTGTACTTGTGTTATCACATTTAATCGAAATATTTTTAAGATGAACTTTATAATCTTCTAAGGTGTTTTTCATCCACACAACTTCTGCACAGCATGCACTAGCTGCAATATACTCAGCTTCGGTTGTTGATAGTGCAACCGAGTTTTGTTTCTTAGATGACCAGGAAACAAGGGCATGTCCCAAGAATTGACATATTCCTGTTGTACTTTTTCTATCTAGTCTATACCTAACAAAATCCGAATCAGCATAAGCAATTAACTCAAAATTCTATATTTTTGGATACCATAATCCTAGATTTGTGGTACATTTAAGATATCTAAGTATTCTTTTAACTGCTTTGAGATGAGATATCTTAGGGTTCGATTGAAACCTAGCACAAAGTCCTACACGAAACATGATATCTGGTCTAGTTGCAGTAAAGTAAAGTAAACTTTCTATCATACCCCTATAAGTTTTTGATTGAAGCTTTCTCCACTTTCATCAATTTCTAACTTAGTGGAGGTGCTCATAGGAGTGTTGATAGCTTTTGAGCTATCTATATTAAATCTTTTTCGTAAATCTAAAGCATATTTAGTTTGACTAATAAAGATGTCATTGCTTAGTTATTTAATTTGTAAGCCTCAGAAGAAGGTTAATTCTCCCATCAAACTCATTTCAAATTCAAGGCTCATAGTTTTAGCAAAAGATTCACAAAGAGATTCGTTCGTAGAACCGAAGATAATATCATCAACATAAATCTGAACAATGAGAAAATTATTTTCAAAATTTTTGATAAACGATGTAGTATCGACCTTGCCTTTTGAGAAATTATTTTCAATAAGAAAAGAACTAAGTCTTTCATACCAAGCCCTTGGGGCTTGTTTTAAATCATAGAGAGCTTTAGTTATTTTAAACACATGATTAGGGAGGCTATTATTTTCAAATCTGGGAGGTTGTTCAACATAAACTTCTTCGGAAATAAAACCATTAAGAAAAGCACTTTTAACATCCATTTGAAACAACTTAAAATTATTATTACTAGTATAGGCAAAGAGCATCCTTATGGCTTCTAATCGAGCCATAGGAGCGAAGTTTTCTTTATAATCGATACCTTCTTCTTAGTTGAAACCTTTGGCCACTAATCTAGCCTTATTTCTAACTACGATACCATATTCATCTTGCTTGTTTCTAAAGATTCATTTAGTACCAATAACTAAATGGTCATTTGGCCTAGGAATAAGCTTCCATATCTCATTTCTCTTAAATTGATTTAACTTATCTTGCACTGCGATAATCCATGAATCATCTTTCATGGCTTCGTCAATATATTTTAGTTCAATTTGGGAGAGAAAAGCAGGGTTGGCACAAAATTTTTTAAGAGAAGAACGTGTTTGAACCCCCTTAGATGTGTCTCCTAAGATTAGCTACTTAGGATGAGCATTTACATGTTAGCATCGGAGCGGCACTAAGAAGGGGGGGGGGGGGGGGGGGGGGGGGAATCTCTTGAAGGGGAAGGGCAAATACCCCTCTTACAACTCTTTACAAGCGGTTCACACTCACAAATTTTTAGTAAGAAATAAGGAGGTGAACACTCTAGCAAATTGAAAACAAGACTTGCTACGACTTTTCTAAGACATTTCTCTCAATCAATTGCTTCTCAAAAAGTTGTAATCTCAGTTGAGATTTGAGGGGTATTTATAGGCCTCAAGAGGATTCAAATTTGGGCTCCAAAATTTGAATTCTCTTTGATTCCCGATGCTGGTGGTGCCACCGCCTGCCAGTGTCTGACACTGATAGTGGACTAGCGGTGCCACCGCCCAGCCAAGCAGTGCCACCGCCTGGCACTCGGGTACTGGGCGGTGCCACCGCCTGGCTCTCGGGTGCTGGGCGGTGCCACCGCCAGACCCTTCGGTTCATAGGTTGGGCTTTAATTTCAGCCCAAACCAAGTCTAATTTTGGGCCAAGTTGGCCCCTAACCAGGATATATGATTACCTTTTAATCCTAATCCTAATTACATGTGAACTACATAACTAAAAACATCCTAAGCAAGTTTTCAACGTCGAGTCGTGTTCCGGCGACCTTTCCGACGAACTTCCGACGGACTTCCGATATGCTCTCGGGTTTCTTCCGACGGACTCCCAACAGCTCCCGATCTTGTGATGACTTTAACGAGTAGCCGAGCCTTCTCGGTGATCTTCGCGAACCTCCGATGATCTCTTCGGCGAACTTCCAAAAATTCCGATAGGTTCCCGATTTCTTCTCGGTTGGTTCCGGCAGCATCTCCGACGATTCTTTGGTCTCTTAAACGTCCATCGAACTTGACTCCGGTATTCTTGCTTTATGTTTTCTGGTTATCGTAGTTAATCCTGCACACTTAACTCAATAATATGGATTAGATCAATTAACCCATCAATTGATTTTATCATCAAAATCTGGGATTCAACACTACATACTTCTAATTCTTGGATAAAGATATTTCGGAAGTGGATGCATCCAAGTTGCTGATTGGAGAAGGGGTTTCATATAAATTCAAAGAATCAAAATTAACATCATCATAAAAATCGTTTTTCTTGATTTCGGAAATCTCAATGAAAACAACATTAATGGATTCTTCTATAATTAAAGTTCTTTTATTGAAGATACGAAAAACTTTAGAAATCGAAGAATAACCAAGAAAAATTCCTTCATCGGATTTAGCATCAAATTTTCCTAAGGCATCTTTTTCATTCAAGATAAAACACTTACACCCAAAAACTTTAAAATATGAAACATTGAGTTTTTTGTTGTTTCACAACTCATAGGGAGTTTTGGTGAGTAAGGGTCTTACTAGAACTCTATTCAAAATATAGCATACAGTATTTACGGCTTCGGCCCAAAAATATTTGGGTAGGCTATGTTCATTCAATATGGTTTTTGCCATTTCTTATAAATTTCTATTCTTTCTTTCTACTACTCCATTTTTTTTTAGGATTTCTTGGAGTAGAAAAGTTGTGGTTGTATCCATTAGATTCACAAAATTCTTAGAAATCACGGTTTTGAAATTTACCACCGTGATCACTTCGAATTGATGAAATTATAAAACCCTTTTCATTTTGAACAAGTTTACAAAACTTGGTGAAATATCTAAAGCATTCACTTTTATGTTTCAAGAAATAAGTCCATTTGTATCTACTATAATCATCTATAATAATAAAGTATATTTGCTACCACTTAGGCTTGATGTAGAGATTGGTCCGAATAAGTCCATATGGATATATGCTGCAGCGGATCAGGGTGGAATAGTTCGTGGCAATGCGATACATATGACCTAGTCCTGTGAGGGACTAGATCATACGGAGGTATGATTGGGAGCTACTGGAAGCTCCACTTCGGTGAACAACATGACGTCAAGAAGGGCTATGGATTTAAGGAGTGAAGGCCATGGTACCGCAGAGGCGGGTCTTCCGTGCATGCATCGAATTTTGCATCGGATAAAAGCCTTGGTCATCGGTATATGGGAGTTGTGTTCCATCAAGGGAAAAAGTTCGAATGCAAGTACCAATGAGTCCCATGGGAGGGACTTGGTTATGTAGAGGTATGATCGAAGTAGTTGGAGAGTTGGACTGCCCTAGAGCCCATATTCGCTTAAGGGAGCCCGACAAGTCAGAGGACAAGGTCGAGTAAGCGAACATTGCGACCAAGGAAGCTAAGGAGAATAGAATCGGTGCAAACCCTACAACATGATGGCAGAGGCCATGCATGAGAGTTACAGTCTGTCTTTCCATCGACCAAAGGGATCTGCTTGGAGAACATGTTTGAACCCCCTGAGATGTGTCTCCTAAGATTAGCTCCTTAGGATGAGCATCTACATACTTCCAATCCTTGGGTAAGGATGTTTTGGAAGTGGATACATTCATGTTGCTAGTTGGAGAAGGGGTTTCATTTAAATTCAAAGAATCGAAATTAACATCATCATCAAAATCGTTTTTCTTGATTTCAAAAATCTCATTGAAAACAACATGAATGGATTCTTCTATAATTAAAGTTTTTTTATTGAAGATATGAAAAGCTTTAGAAATCGAAGAATAACCAAGATAAGTAAATCATCTGCAAATGTTATATGTGATATATGAATAGAGCCAGCATTGGGTACCTTAATGCTGCCATTTAAGACTGCATGTTCCAACATACAACTAAGTCCTTCCATCGCAATAGTAAAGAGATACGGAGAGAGTGGATCACCTTGTCGGATGCCATTCGGGCTCCCAAAAAACCAATAGGTGAGCCATTAAAGAGTATCGAAAACTTTGGAGTTTCCAGGCAAGATTGAATCCAATTAACCCATTGCTGTGGGAAGTTTATATCGAGGAGCATCTTATAGATAAATTTCCTATTAACTGAATCAAAGGCTTTCCGTAAATCAGCTTTAAAACATATTTTTGTCCCTCTTGCTTTTGAATGCAAATCTTTGACCAAGTCATTAGCAAGCAAAATGTTATGATGTATACTTCTCCCTTTGATGAAAGCAGCTTGATTTGGGCTAATGATCTTGTGTATTACCTTTTGCATTCTATTTGCCAATACTTTGGAGATGATCTTGTAAATAAAGTTGCATAATAATATGGGTCGATAGTTCTCTAGTGAATCAGCCCCTGCATTCTTCGGAATTAAAGAAATAAAAGTACAATTCATCTCTCTAAGAATTTGACCTGAAGAGAAAAAATGTTGGCAAGCCTTGATCACATCATTTCCAATAATAGACCAAGCAGTTTGGTAAAATTCAGCTGGAAATCCATCTGGACCTGGGCTTTTGTGCTTTGGTGACTTAAAGATAACACATACAATTTCGTCGTCTGTAATTGGGGCATTGAGGATTGAAATAGCTTCCGAATCAAGTTTTCTAGTCGGCTCCACATGAATATTATTAGTTTTCCCAGCTTGATTGAGTAAGGAATAAAAAAATTGCTCTGTGTGTGCTTTTACCTCATCTAAATTCTCAATAAGATTATCATCTTTGTCTCTGCATTTGCTGATACGGTTAACAGCCCTTCGAGTAGCAATTGAAGCATAGAAAAATTTAGTATTGGAATCTCCTAGTGTAAGCCAATGATGTCGAGACTTCTGCTTTGCAAAACTTTCCTCCTGTTTTAAGGCTTGCATGAAGTTATTTCTAGCTTCTGTCTCTTTGTAGATAATATTCTCATCATTTGGCTGAAGTTGCAGCTCATGTTGCAATGACATTAGTTCCTTCCTGCAAAATTGAACTGTTGTGGTAATATTGCCAAAGGTATTTGTATTCCACTCCTTTAGTGCTGCTTTACATGCTTTGAGCTTTTGACATAAGATGTAAGGGGGGGATCCATGCACGTTAACATTCCAAGCAGATCTGATAACATCAAGAAATTGAGGATGAGTACTCCACATGTTAAAGAATCTAAACGGTTTCTTGCCTCTTGGTGTCGCTTTGTTTGCGTGTATATACATTAAAGAATGGTCAGAAAATAAAGGAGCACCAAACTCAAGAAGTGAATCTGGGTAAACTGTTAACCATTCATGATTAATCAAACACCTATCAAGTCGAGCCATTATTTTTCTGTTAGCTGCACCTTGATTACTCCAGGAGAGCCAATTACCCACAGATTTCATATCAAACAAAGCTGCAGTGTCAATGTAATCATTAAAACTTTGAAGCTGGCTTTCTGAAAGTTGTCTACCCCCCTCTTTTTCATTTGTGTACCGAACAGTATTAAAGTCTCTAAGAACAATCCAAGGTACATTGAGACAGCCATTTGCAATATTAGTCAGGTCAAACCAAAGAGTATTTCTTTCTTGCATACTATTTGAAGCATATATACCAGTGAAATTGAATTGACAGCCATTCTTTTTGTCCTCTACCTTAAGATGAATGAATTGATCAGTAGCAGAAATAAACCAAGCATTAATAGAGTTAGGATGCCATAAGACCCATATTCTACCAAAAGTTTCATTGGAGTCATTGGTAAACAGTTCTGCGTCCGGCCATATTAAATTCTTTTGAGCTTGAATGCGCGATTGTTTAATTTTCGTTTCTACTAGAATAACAATATCACATGCGGCAGACTTGATTATTCTGTTGAGCTCCCGACATTTCTCCGGCTTATTAAGTCCGCGAACATTCCAACATGTTATCTTCATCAGTAATAAAGAAATGAAAAGGTGGTAAGGTATTCATCTTATGACTTTGGATGGACTATACCATCCTTTTTCTTATCCTTCGGTTTTGTATTTTCCTCCCGCACAATATCCTTACCTTTTATGGCTTTATTCTTATATTTATCCACTTCATCTATAGCTTACATATTTTTAAACTTTAAAATATCTTGAATCATGTGGTCTTGATTGGCAGGGTTTGTTGAAGCACGATAAGATTGTTGCAGCACAATATCCTAGATAGTACTTGTTGGAGTAGCCTGGCTAGAGAGGTTTGTTGGGGTATGAGTTTGTTGAGACAGAATATCCTTGTTGACGATGTTTGTTGTGGCCTGAGTTTTTTGAGGAAGAATATCCTTGCTGGCTAGATTTGTTTGGGCCTGAGTTTGTTGAGTTATTGTGGATGGATCCAATGATATTGGAAGAGATGAAGTTCCTGACTTATGTTTCTCCTGTCCACTAGTACTAAGGGAAACCTCTGTTGTGGAAGGCTCCGACATTATAGGAAGAGATATAGTTTTGGATTTGTCCTTCTGTTCGCGGTGCTGTCCTTGCGAGTCGGAATGCTCAATAGTCTTCGCCACCATCGGTGCTACTGCCATTAGAGAAGACTCGCTTTGTTGCTGAGGTGCTTGACGTGGTCGATAGACCTTTGTGATTTGTTTTGGAGTTTGCTGACAAGCTCCATTTGCATGACCAAAAGATAAGCAATGCTGACATCGTTGTGGCTTCCAGGAATATGAGACATGTACCTTCCGAGTGTTCCTGTCAAGATCACGATAGAAAACCTCATTTGGAAGATCTTCGTCGGAAGAAACCAGTACACAGGCTCGTGCAAATGCTAATCTCGTATGAGTAGCTGTTGCTTTGTCGATGTAGAGTGGCTGTCCCAGAGTGCTGCATAACTTTGCAATAAAACGTCGACTCCAAAGATGTAGAGGAAGACCTTGAAAGGATACCCATAATGGAATAGACTGTAGGCTATCTAACTCCAAACGGACATCAGGAGACCAGCGTCGTAGAATCATTGGATGGCCGCGATAGTCCAGAATCCTTCGAGGATCCGTTGTAAATCTTCTTCAGAGTATAGCTTGCAAACAAAGAATCCATTCTCCAGCATATGAAGATCAAATGACGATATTCCCCATCGAGTTTTGATAAATGATGATAGTGGGAAATAAGATGTTTCGAGACCTACCACATAGCAACAATCGCCAAAGACCATGTCTCAATAAGCTCTGCTGAATCAGCAGTCTCGTATACAACAATCTTCTTATCAGCCTGAACTTCTGGAGTAAAGAATTCCAAGCTTAGATCCGGACTTCCAACCGGAGCCTTGAAGAGGCTAGTCCAAGACCTAGGGTCACTGGAAATGAGGGCAGGCTGCCGCGATCTAGAGCGCGACCTACTTCGATGCTGTTTCGTCGAAGGAGTTTCTCTCTGGAGAGGATATGGAGGAGGAGCCAATTGAGGGGTAACGGTAGGGAGTCTTACCATTGTATCAACCCTCCCGCCACCGTCGCCAGCCCTAGGGGCCGTCGCTGCCATGTTTGATCCCTCTTCTGGTCGCGGCTATAGAATCGTCTCCATAGGGAAAAGCCACCGTCGTAGTATATCAGATCGCCAATACAGTACTATCGCCCTAGGGAGATCTGGTCGCCGCTATAGTATCGTCGCCCTTGGGGAGAAGCCGACGCTGCAGGAGATCCGATCACCACTACAGTAAGGGAGATCAGATCGTTGCCATAGTATAGTCGCCCGTGGGAGAAAGCCAACGCTGCAGGAGTCAGATCGCCCTAGGGAGATCTCGTCGCCGCTACAGTGTCGTCGTCGCTGCTACAGCGTCGTCGTCGCTGCTATAGTACCGTCGCTCTTGGGAAACTGCCGACACTGCAGGAAATCAGATCGCCGCTACAGTGTCGTCGCCCGTCGCCCATGGGAGAAAGCCGACGCTGTAGGAGTCAGATCGCCCTAGGGAGATCTGGCCGCCGCTATAGTGGTCGCCCTAGATCCAGTAGTCGCCCTAGATCTGGCCGCCGCTACAGTGTCGCCGTTGCAGTGGTCGCCCTAGATCTGGCCGCCGCTACAGTGTCGTCGCCGCTACAGTGGTCGCCCTAGATCTGGCCGCCGCTATAGTGTCGTCGCCGCTACAGTGCCACGCAGCTGCATGGTGGGCACCAGATTACTTTAACTTGAGATTAAGCGAGATGACGTTAAAGTAGATCTATTAAGGCTGTTTGCAGTTTATGATGGAAACCATAATACAAGCGCAAACTGAAATGCGACGTTCGTACGATAAAAGCCGATTTACGTCTAAACGCAGATTTAGAAAGTTCTGAACTTAGAAACTTATTCGTAAGATCGCAGAAGGCAGTAAACAGTTATGATTGAAATCAAAACGTAAACGTAAACTGAAATATGTTGATTGTACGAAAAAAGCCGATTTACGTCTAAACGCAGATTCAGAAAGTTCTGAACTTAGAAACTCGTTCGTAAAATCACAGAAGGCAGTAAGCTATTGAGAAGTTTGCAGTGAAGGTAAAATGCTCAATGGAAATGCAAACCGAGATTTAGAGTGGTTCGGTCAATCTTGACCTACTCCACTTTTGGCTTCCTCCACCGACGAGGTGACCGACGTCAACTAGAGGCCTTCCTTCAATAGGCGAAGGCCAACCACCCTTTTACAGATTCACTCATTTTGATGGGCTTAAGAGACAACCCTTACAGAAGTTTTCTCTCCTCTCTTTACAACTCAAACTTTGAAGAACAGAAGGAGGAGAACTTTTGGTCTCTACAACAGTTTTGAGCTCTAAGAATCACAGAAAGATATCAAGATTTCGAGTGTAAGTTCTACCTTTCAGTGCTGAATGGGTGGGGTATTTATAGGCCCCAACCCAGTTCAAATTTGGAGCTCAAAACTATCAATTCCCAGAATTCCGGGATCAGGCGGTTGCACCTCCAGACTAGGGCGGTTGCACCGCCTGGCAGAGCTCGAAGACTGAGCCTCTGGGCGGTGCCACCTCTGTCAGGGGTGGTTGCACCTCTCTGCCAGAGCTCAAAGACCGAGCTCAGGCGGTTGCAGCTCCTGACTGGGGCGGTTGCACCGCCTGGCAGAGCTTGAAACTTGAGCTCAAGCGGTGCCACCTCTTGTTAGGAGAGGTTGCACCGCCCAGTCTCGCTCGGAGACTGAGCCTAGTCGGTTGCACCTCCTAGCTGGGTCGGTTGCACCGCCTAGTCTCCCTGGGAGACTTAGCCCAAGCGGTTGCACCTCCTGGCTTGGGCGGTTGCACCTCCCACAACAACCAGGGTCCGAATGGGTTGATCCATTCGACCCAATTTGGGTTTTTCAGGGGCCCAATTACCCCAAGATCAAGCTAATGGGATTACCTTCCACTTTCAACTTAATCATTCGTGCTAACTACGATAAATCCTAAGACAATTTCTGCAGCTTGCTCCGGTGCGTCAATCGCTTCTTCCGGCGAACTTCCGTCGATCATCCGATGAACCCCCGGTGATGCTCCTGCGGAATTCCGGCAAACTCCTGGACTTGCGACGATCCACTTGGCAAGTTCCGACGAGCTTCTTTGTCAAGCTTCTGGACTTCTCGGATTTGTTCCCGCAGAACCTCCGACGACTATCCGAACTTCCGTCGAGCTCTCGAACTCCCAACGTGATCATTGTCATGACTCCGGTGTAACTCCTACTGCATGTCTTACTTTCATCGTAGTTTTTTTTTTTTTTTGGTAAGTAAAAGTAAATTGATTATCTGTAAAGTTTCTACAAATAGCTTTATCTATACAAGTCATAGACAAAGCCAAGTAACTCATAGAGTGCAAATGCGATAGTTATGACTACACATGCTGTAGACTATAACTACCTGTGGGTACATTATTTGGCATCATTCCCAAGATCTTTAGCTAATAGCAAAATTAAATTTGATAAATATATCTTTTTCTCTTCGGGTGAAGTGCTCGGTTTTGAGATCATGCTCCATACAGGATCTTGAGTCTCTAATAATCTCTTTCTAGAGCTGAGCATTGTTTGTGTGTTGACATTCAAAGATTCTATTACATCTCTCCTTCCACATCCACCAAATAGCGCATCTGAAAGTAACTTTTGCCAG
This sequence comes from Musa acuminata AAA Group, assembly GCF_036884655.1. Lineage (NCBI taxonomy): Eukaryota > Viridiplantae > Streptophyta > Magnoliopsida > Zingiberales > Musaceae > Musa > Musa acuminata. The sequence goes on along the minus strand of NC_088342.1, from coordinate 25,241,563 downwards.
TTGTGTAAGAGGCCCTTTTCTTGAGAAACATTGCATAAGGTCACCTAGTTCTTGGTGCAAGTTTGGTTGCGGTAGTCTATTGAGTTCAAATCGCTGGAGAATCTCCTTCCATATCCATTTTATATAATCACAAGCAAAATAGAGGTGGTCAACAGTTTCTTCTTGTTGCAAACAAAGGGAGCATCGGTTAACATGATAGATACCTCTTCTTTTCATATTGTCTATTGTAGGTAGTTTATTGAGAAGGGCCTGCCATGTACATAAGGAGTGTCTTTGTGATCCCGGTCGATCCCATGTCCAACTGCTTGGGACCCACTTGTTATTTCTTTGCCTAATTTGATTCCATGCGGATGTGGCACTAAATTTGCCATTGTCATGAGGCCAAATAAGTGTATCTGAAGAGTTGTTCCTGATTGGAATAGCTATGATAGTCGGCCAAAGTGATAACATTTCGGGAGAAATAGGATTAGGGAGACACCAAGTACCGTTAGCAAATAAGTGATAACATTTTGGGCCTGAGTTTGTTGAGTTATTGTGGACGGATCCAATGATATTGGAAGAGATGAAGTTCTTGACTTATGTTTCTCCTGTCCACTAGTACCAAGGGAAACCTCTGTTGTGGAAGGCTCCGACATTATAGGAAGAGATATAGTTTTGGATTTGTCCTTCTGTCCGCGGTGATGTCCTTGCGAGTCGGAATACTCAATAGTCTTCGCCACCATCGGTGCTACTGCCATTAGAGAAGACTCGCTTTGTTGTTGAGGTGCTTGACGTGGTCGATAGACCTTTGTGATTTGTTTTGGAGTTTGCTGACAAGCTCCATTTGCATGACCAAAAGATAAGCAATGCTGACATCGTTGTGGCTTCCAGGAATATGAGACATGTACCTTCCGAGTGTTCCCGTCAAGATCACGATAGAAAATCTCATTTGGAAGATCTTCGTCGGAAGAAACCAGTACACATGCTCGTGCAAATGCTAATCTCGTCTGAGCAGCTGTTGCTTTGTCGATGTAGAGTGGCTGTCCCAGAGTGCTGCATAACTTTGCAATAAAACGTCGACTCCAAAGATGTAGAGGAAGACCTTGAAAGGATACCCATAATGGAATAGACTGTAGGCTATCTAACTCCAAACGGACATCAGGAGACCAACGTCGTAGAATCATTGGATGGCCGCGAATAGTCCAGAATCCTTCGAGGACCCGTTGTAAATCTTCTTCAAAGTATAGCTTGCAAACAAAGAATCCGTTCTCCAGCATATGAAGATCAAATGACGATATTCCCCATCGAGTTTTGATAAATGATGATAGTGGGAAATAAGATGTTTTGAGACCTACCACATAGCCAACAATCGCCATAGACCATGTCTCAATAAGCTCTGCTGAATCAGCAGTCTCGTATACAGCAATCTTCTTATCAGCCTGAACTTCTGGAGTAAAGAATTCCAAGCTTAGATCCGGACTTCCAACCGGAGCCTTGAAGAGGCTAGTCCAAGGCCTAGGGTCACTGGAAATGAGGGCAGGCTGCCGCGATCTAGAGCGCGACCTACTTCGATGCTGTTTCGTCGAAGGAGTTTCTCTCTGGAGAGGATATGGAGGAGGAGCCAATTGAGGGGTAACGGTAGGGAGTCTTACCATCGTATCAACCCTCCCGCCACCGTCGCCAGCCCTTGGGGCCGTCGCTGTCATGTTTGATCCCTCTTCTGGTCGCGGCTATAGAATCGTCTCCATAGGGAAAAGCCACTGTCGCAGTATATCAGATCGCCAATACAGTACTGTCGCCCTAGGGAGATCTGGTCGCCGCTATAGTATCGTCGCCCTTGGGGAGAAGCCGACGCTGCAGGAGATCCGATCACCACTACAGTAAGGGAGATCAGATCGTTGCTATAGTATAGTCGCCCGTGGGAGAAAGCCAACGCTGCAGGAGTTAGATCGCCCTAGGGAGATCTCGTCGACGCTACAGTGTCGTCGTCGCTACAGTACCGTCGCTGCTACAGTGTCGTCGCCGCCGCTACAGTACCGTCGGCCTTGGGAAACAACCGACGCTGCAGGAAATCAGATCGTCGCTACAGTGTCGTCGCCCGTCGCCCGTGGGAGAAAGCCGATGCTGCAGGAGTCAGATCGCCCTAGGGAGATCTGGCCGCCGCTACAGTGGTCGCCCTAGATCTTGTCACCGTTATAGTGTCGTCGCCGCTACAGTGGTCGCCCTAGATCTGGCCGCCGCTACAGTGTCGTCGCCGTTGCAGTGGTCGCCCTAGATCTGGCCGCCGCTACAGTGTCGTCGCCGTTGCAGTGGTCGCCCTAGATCTGGCCGCCGCTACAGTGGTCGCCCTAGATCTGGCCGCCGCTACAGTGTCGTCGCCGCTACAGTGTCGTCACCTTCGTCTATGCTAGTGAGCTTAGAGAATTGAGATGGATCTCCACTTTCATCGTAGTTAATCCTGCACATGTAAACAAAACTTCGATTGAGACAATTAATCCTAAGCAATTAACCAAGTTGTCCGGCATATCATTGGTCCCTCGACGCTTCGTCCAATTCTTCGGCGCATCATCCTTTCCTGCGGCCTATTGCCCAATCGGCCAGTTGGCTCCGCAACTCCGATATCCTTGGCACAATACCCGCTCTTCTTGGCCCGATGCCCGAGTCCATGGCCCGAAGCCTTCTGTCGATACGTCGACCGATCTACCGGCCCGACGTCCAATCTTCTGACATGTTCCTCCGGCACAACATGATTTTCCTGCTTTAATTGTCTCATCCTGATCGAGGCATCCTGCGTCACTCAAAACGTAGATTAAATCATAAACATATATCAAGTAGTTTCATCATCAAAATACGAGATTCAACAATCTCCCCCTTTTTGATGATGACAACCACTTGATGATGGAGTTAAACTTAACTCCCAGAGTTTAAACAAACTCCCCCTATCAATATGCCATATTGATAGAATTTTGAATTCAAACTGAATTCAAGTCATTGCAATATTCATCATGAATACTTGCAACACGTCATAATGAACTTATGCATAAACTTATGCATAACATGTCATGTAATCAACATACTTCTCCCCCTTTGTCATCAACAAAAAGGAGAAGTACCACAATCAAGTGTTTGTGATTTTGGTTCAACTCATTGCATGAAAAACATAATATCAAGTTTTATCATCATGCAGTTTTGAAGCCAGAAAATTTAGCAAATGTTACATTATGCTTAGAACATTCAAGCTATCAAGTTTTAGATATTCAAGTTTTACAACATACAAGATAGCACTTTTATAACATGCAAGCTAGCAATGTTGCAACATTTTAGAACTTGCAAGCTAGCAATTTAGAGATGTTCAAGAAGGCAACTCTTGCTTCTTGAAATATGCAAGTTACAAGCTAGCAAATTTTTACGATATGCAAGTTTTGCTTCTTGAGATAGGCAAGATAGCACTTTTGCAATTTTTGTTTGGCAAGCTTGTGATGTTCAAGATAACAAACTCTTTCTTCTCTTTTGAGAAGTGTCATTTTTGCTTTCTTTGCAAAGTGCAAGCTAGCAAAATGCCAAACTAGCAAGAGATAATGTTTTACATGAGGCAAGCAAACAATTTGGCAAGTGTTACATTTGCATCATCTCTTTAGAGGAGTGTAATTTTTGCTTTCATCTTGAATTGTGTAAGCTAGCTAGTTTGCCTCTTTTCATGATGTCCACACTAGAAATTCTTGCTCCCCCTTTGTCATTGTCAAAAAGAAGGGAAGACCCTTTTTTTCAATTTTCAGATTATGACAAAGGGTAAGTATCAATTTTATTTGTGCATCATTATATAGTTAAATTAAAACATACACAATTTCAAAAGCCTTATTTTTCATGCACGATACCGAAAAATAAATCAATCATCATTAATGGGTATATCATACATGATACTCAAACATTTATGATATATCATTCTGGCAACATGATCATAGATATTCAAACGATGGTATCTAAATGTCAGAATTCATTACATCCTATTATGCATGATCATTAACTCCTCATTTGTATTTCATGCATTATTTCATTTCATCTCATAAGGAATATCAAGAAGAGTTATTGGATGATGAGATAAATATTTTATGAATACACGGAATTGTATAAAAATCATATCATAAGTGTTTCATGTATTCATATTATCACATGAAGCATATTATCATTTTTAAGATTCATAACATGAATAACGTTATTACTATTTCATCAAAATCAATTTCGAGATTCACACAATATCATGAAATCATTAATCTCGATAAGATGGGAAAAGCATTTTCTTTTTAAGTGATTCTTTTAACACATCATAAAAAACTCATTCATAATTCAAGTGATTTACAAGATATCATAAATGAATTTATCACTTGTATTTCATCAAAATCGAGAACTCTAGAGATAGAAAATGATTGAAGCATTTAACATGATTGAAGCATGATTCATATTTAAAGTGTATCTTATGTCGTAAATACGAATCAAGCATTTGTCAAATCTGAAATCATCCTCAAAATTACATTCAATAAATTCATATATGACAAGCATAGATTTATTGAAAAATCAATAAGATTGAGGATTACATTTCAAGTGTTCATCAATTGTAGCATTTCATCACATGGTAAGATATCAATGCGTAAAATTACGATACAAGTTCTTGATATCTTAATGCATGATGCAAAACATGGCATAATGCAAATTTGGCAATCATAACATCAATTCATATAAGCATTGCAAATATGGCAATCATATCAATTCATATATTTCTCCCCTTTTTTTAAGTGTTTCATTTTAAGTGATCGATTTCATGTTAGCATGCCTTTTCATTTATGAAAACATGCATCAATTTTTTTTTTAAAGCCACTGTTATTATCATGAAAATCGATAATCCATAAATATCAAGAATCATCATAATTTCAAAAATATATACTCATTAATCATAACTTCAAATTAAACATGATTTCATATACTCAAAATCGAGAAATAACAATGGAAATCAACATGATACACATTATTACTTCTCAACCACTTATAGCATGATTTCATAAGGTATTTTTAATCAAAATCATTTTGTTTATCATAAACATGTAATTTTCATGATTATTTTCAAAATTACTAGAATGATAAGCATGATTCCTAATTTTTTGTATTTTCATTATAAAATTATTAAACATGCAATTTTCAAGAAAATTAAATAAAAAAGAAAAATACATTATGAAAAGCATTATGTAATTTCAAAGTAAATTAAAGGCATTTTGATTACCTTAGCGTTAAAAGGCGTAAAGGCGTAGTTTGCCACCTCGCCTTTGTTGATTTTCTCCTCGTCTTCGGAGGAGCTCGATTCATCCCAATTTTTGTTCTTCTTCTTGCGTTCAAAGCAAGTAGTTCCGTTCTTTTTACTTTTTAATTTTTGTTTCATTTGTTGTTTAAGTTCACCATTACTTGAGCTTATGCTCGAGTGGTCTTCATATGTTCTATGTCCCAAATCCTTCCTGTTCTTTGGAAGGTGGTTCTTAAGTTCTTCACGTGCATTGCACGTCATTTCATATGTGATCAATGAACCAATTAGTTCTTCAAGTGGAAAAATATTTAAATCTTTTGTTTCTTGTAAAGCCGTTATTTTTGAATATTCACATGCATTGCACGTCATTTCATTTGTTGTTTAAGTTCACCATCACTTGTTGTTTAATTTTTGTTCTTCTTCTTGCGTTTAAATTAGACACGGGAGTGTCTAATTTGCTACAATCTGCTCATATGGATCATACTGATAATATGATATTTTTTTCAGCCAACAATATTGCTACATAATCTTCAACTCAGCCTACTCAGATAAGACAGCTCATCAGCATATTCCCAGCATAAAGGAACATTAATGGAGTTGGTTGGCAGTTGTAAAGCTGTATCATGATGCTTTTCTTCATGGCTAAGGAATTCATTAATGGAGTTGGTTGGCAGCTGTAAAGCACTTAATTTCGAAATTTCCTATGCATGAAGGGTTGTTTCATGCACTAGTATTTATTTTGGGGTTTAGGGCTTAGAAAGGACTTTAGAAACTGATGATGTCTGGGCAGAAGCTCTCTTAGAGAACCCCCTTAAACTCTGTATCTCTTGGATGCGTCCTTGAGTGGTGAGTCTTTTATTTTCTAGTTCTATATCCTCGTTTAATATCCGTTGGGTGGTGAACTTTCTGTATCCCATTGCGATTTTAAAATTGGTGGTGAGCTACTTTTCGTTTTTATCTAAGTTGCTTCGTTAGTGCTTCTGGTATCAGTTCTTCGTTATCTACTGTGACATTTTTCTATTTGAATAAATATTCCATCGGTGTTATTTGGAAATCCATTCTGCATATTTACCCTCCCCGGTATCAGTTTGGTATCAGAGCTAAAGGCTAGAGGTCATGGCAAGGCGGAATGGAAAAGATGTAGTTGGTGAAGGTAGCGACCATGGAGATGACGCTGAGTCGTTGAGGCTGCAGCTACAAAAATTGCTGCGTAGCCTACAAGAAAAAAATGAAATAATCGACGAACTTCAAAGTAGACACAACCAGCATGAAAATGACGCTCGACAGTTTACTTCTGATGATGAAACACCTCATCTTCCAAGGGAGTCAAGAAGATGTCGGAGAATAAATGAAGTCCAAGACGAGTGGCAGAATAAATATAATCCCAGATTTGATATTCCAGAATTTGAAGGGAAAATAAATGTTGATGACTTTATCGATTGGCTTAATACAGTAGAAAGAATCTTCGATTTTCATGAACCACCAGAACAAAAGAAGGTCAAACTTGTGGCACTCAAACTCAGGCGGAATGCATCTTTTTGGTGGGAAAATATGAAGAAACAAAGAGAACGTGAGGGGAAGAGTAAGATCGTTACATGGGAGAAAATGAAAAGGGAGCTAAAGAGAAAATATTTACCTGATAATTATAGACAAGAGATCTTTCTCAAAATACATGATTTCAAGCAAAAAGATCTTAGTGTGGAGGAGTACACTGTAGAATTTGATAATTTGATGTTAAAAGGAGAGCTTGTGGAACCGGAAGAGCAAACAATTGCAAGATACTTAGGAGGTCTAAAGTATGAGATTGCTAAAGTTGTTCAGCTACAGCCATATTGGTCTTTAAATGATGTGAGCAAGCTGGCATTAAAAGTTGAAAAGTAACAGAAGTTTGAAAAGAGTTTTCGGTATGGCTCAAAAGAAGGCTACACGAAAGGAGGAAGTTCCAAGCCTACTATCCAAACAAGGTGATATCGAAGGTGCAAGAAAAGGGTGAAGAGTCTACTGGCAATAAAAAAACACCTAATTCTTCTACCCCAAGTGGCCGAAAATGCTTCAAATGTCATGGTTTTGGGCATATTGTTTCGGATTGTCCAAATAGGAGGATTGTAACTTTGGTTGAAGATCATAGTGATGGAGGCGAAGATGAAGCTGACGACGAACCAAAATACGATGATGATGAGGAAGAGATTACTTATGCTGATCATTTTTTTGGTAAGTACTTATGCTGATCATGGTTTGTCTATTGTATTGCAACGTAGTTTACAAGTGTCATATGTGGCCGGCGATGAAAGTTGGGTGAGAAAAAATGTGTTTCACACTAAATGCACTTCTCTTGGCAAGGTGTGCTTGGTGATCATCGACAGTGGCAGTTTTGAGAACGTGGTTTCTTTGGAGATGGTGCAGAAGCTGAAGTTGGATACGATCCCTCATCCACATCCATACCAATTATGTTGGTTGCAAAAAGGAAATGACATCAACGTAACTAAAAGATGTTTAGTTTCATTTTCTATTGGCAAGTATTATAAAGATAAAGTGTGGTGTGATGTTGCCCCTATGGATGCTTGTCATTTACTATTGGGAAGACCTTGGCATTATGATAGAAGAGTGTTGTATGATGGTTATAAACATACTTATTCTTTTAAAGTGAATGAAAAGAAGATTATCTTAGCTCCATTACAACCTTCCGAAATCAGTGCGCCAAAGAAGGAAGTTAGTGCTTTTATTTCTTATAGAGAATGCAGATATGAATTGGACAAGGGCGGTCATGTTTTGGCCCTAATGGTAGTAGAGGAGAATGAACAACATAAGGAGACACCGAAAATCATGCAACAAATTCTAGAAGAATTTCAAGATGTTATACCGGAAGAGATTCCACATGGCCTTCCACCTTTGAGAGACATTCAACATCACATTGATCTTATTCCGGGGGCTATTCTACCTAATAAGGCTGCGTACAGAATGAGTCCTAAAGAACATGAAGAACTTCAAAGGCAAGTTGATGAATTGGTTAAAAAAGGGTTAATCCGGGAGAGCATGAGTCCTTGTGCGGTTCCTGCTTTGTTAGTGCCTAAGAAGGATGGTTCTTGGAGAATGTACGTGGATAGTCGCACCATCAACAAAATCACAGTGGACTATCGCTTTCCTATTCCAAGGTTAGATGACTTACTTGATCAATTGTGTGGTGCTTGTATTTTCTCAAAAATTGATTTGAGGAGTGGCTATCATCAAATAAGAATGAGGCCCGGAGATGAGTGGAAAACAACATTTAAAACTAGAGAAGGCTTATATGAATGGTTGGTTATGCCATTTGGGCTATCTAATGCTCCTAGCACCTTCATGAGATTTATGAATCACATACTCAAGCCATGCATTGGAATATTTGTTGTAGTTTATTTTGACGATATATTGGTGTACAGCAAGAGCGAAGAGGAGCATATGAATTATCTGAAAGAGATCTTTCTTATTTTGAGGCATCAAAAGCTTTATGCTAATCTAAAGAAGTGTGATTTCTTTACTTCTAGTGTGGTGTTTCTTGGTTATGTTGTTTCAAAAAATGGAATCATGATGGATCAAAGTAAGGTAGAGGCTATTCTCAATTGGCCAACACCTGCTTCGTTGCATGATGTGAGGAGTTTCCATGGCTTAACTTCGTTTTACAGAAGATTTATCAAGGGTTTCAGCTCTATGGTCGCTCCAATCACCGAATGTCTGAAATGTGACAAATTCAAATGGACTAGTGAGGCTAACGATGCTTTTGAGCTTTTGAAAAGAAAGGTTACTGAGGCTCCTATCTTAGTTCTACCAAATTTTGATAATGTGTTTGAAGTTGAATGTGATGCATCTAATGTGGGAATTGGTGCTGTTTTGAGTCAAGACGGAAGGCCCATTGCATTTTTTAGTGAAAAGCTGAATGATACAAGAAAGAAATACTCTACTTATGATAAGGAGTTTTATGCGATTTATCGAGTTTTGACTCATTGGAGTCAATATCTTCTCGCCAAGCCATTTGTTCTATATTCTGATCACGAGGCATTAAAATTCATTAATCATCAGCACAAGCTAAACAAGAGGCATGCAGCTTGGGTGGAGTTCTTACAATCTTACAACTTTACAATCAAGCACAAATCTGGTATTCAAAATGTAATTGCTGACGCATTGAGCAGAAAGCATTCTTTATTATCAACAATGGAAGTCAAAGTGGTTGGATTTGAAACATTCAAAGATCTATATGAGAATGATGTGGATTTTGGCTCGATATGACAGAATTGTAAATCAGGTTCCTTTCAACAATTTTTTATCTTTGATGGTTTTCTTTTTCGAGCTAATGCGTTGTGTGTTCCATCTTGTTCTTTGAGACAAGTAATTCTAGCTGAAGCTCATGGTGGTGTTTTGGGAGGACATTTCGGTAGGGACAAGACTCTAGCTCTTGTTCAATCAAATTTCTACTGGCCTAAAATGTTCAGAGATGTGGATAGACATGTGAAGCAATGCCGATTATGTCATTTGGCAAAAACAAGAAGTCAAAATTCTGGTTTGTACACTCCATTGCCAGTGCCAAATGCTCCATGGGAGGATGTGAGTCTTGATTTCGTTTTGGGACTACCAAGAACTCAAAGGAACAAGGATTCTATCATGGTTGTTATTGACAGATTTTCAAAAATGTCTCACTTTGTTCCATGCAATAAATCAAATGATGCATCTCATATTGCTGATTTATATTTTAAGGAGATTGTTAAATTGCATGGTATTCCAAGAACTATGGTGTCTGATCAAGATTCAAAATTTGTTAGTCATTTTTGGAGAACTCTTTGGAGGAAGCTGGGTACTTCTTTGAATTTCAGTAGCTCGCATCATCCACAAACCGATGGGCAAACTGAGGTAACAAACCGAAGCTTGGGAAATTTACTTAGAAACTATGTTGGCAAGAATATTAAGCAATGGGATGTCATTCTTCCACAAATTGAGTTTGCTTACAATCGTTCTATGCATCATAGTATTGGTAAGAGTCCTTTTGAGGTAGTTTATGGTGCTAATCCTGCTGGTTCTTTGGACTTAATCCCTCACTCTATAACAAAGCAATTTAGTGGAGATGCTGATGAAAGAGCTAAGCAGATAAAGAAGCTACACGAGGGTGTGAAAGCAACCATTGAGAAACAAAATGAGAGGTACATGCAAGCTGCTAACAAACACATAAAACTTGTGGAGTTTAATGCAGGTGATTTGGTCTGGATTCATCTAAGGAACGAGAGGTTTCCGTCGGGAAAATTTGGAAAACTAAAACCTAAGGCTGATGGTCCATTCAAGGTGCTTAAGAGAATTGACAAAAATACTTATGAGATTGAGCTACCTAAAGATTACGGAGTATCCCCAACATTTAATGTGGCTGACTTAAGTCCTTTTTATAATCATGATGACAAAACAAACAAGAACTTGAGGACAAGTCTTTTTCAACCAGGGGAGATTGACACGTGAGTGTCTAATTTGCTACAATCTGCTCATATGGATCATACTGATAATATGATATTTTTTTCAGCCAACAATATTGCCACATAATCTTCAACTCAGCCTACTCAGATAAGACCGCTCATCAGCATATTCCCAGCACAAAGGAATACATTAATGGAGTTGGTTGACAGTTGTAAAGCTGTATCATGATGCTTTTCTTCATGGCTAAGGAATTCATTAATGGAGTTGGTTGGCAGCTGTAAAGCACTTAATTTCGAAATTTCCTATGCATGAAGGGTTGTTTCATGCACTAGTATTTATTTTGGGGTTTAGGGCTTAGAAAGGACTTTAGAAACTGATGATGTCTGGGCAGAAGCTCTCTTAGAGAACCTCCTTAAACTCTGTATCTCTTGGATGCGTCCTTGAGTGGTGAGTCTTTTATTTTCTAATTCTGTATCCTCGTTTAATCTCCGTTGGGTGGTGAACTTTCTGAATCCCATTACGATTTTAAACTTGGTGGTGAGCTACTTTTCGTTTTTATCTAAGTTGCTTCGTTAGTGCTTCTGGTATCAGTTCTTTCTTATCTACTGTGACATTTTTCTATTTGAATAAATATTCCATCGGCGTTATTTAGAAATTCATTCTGCATATTTACCCTCCCCGGTATCAGTAAAGGCGTAGTTTGCCATCTCGCCTTTGTTGATTTTCTCCTCGTCTTCGGAGGAGCTCGATTCATCCCAATTTTTGTTCTTCTTCTTGCGTTCAAAGCAAGTAGTTCCGTTCTTTTTACTTTTTAATTTTTGTTTCATTTGTTGTTTAAGTTCACCATCACTTAAGCTTATACTCGAGTGGTCTTCATATGTTCTATGTCCCAAATCCTTCCTGTTCTTTGGAAGGTGGTTCTCAAGTTCTTCACGTGCATTGCACGCCATTTCATATGTGATCAATGAACCAATTAGTTCTTCAAGTGGAAAAATATTTAAATCTTTTATTTCTTGTAAAGTTGTTACTTTTGAATCCCACTTCTTAGAAAGAGAACGCAAAATCTTGTTCACAAGTTCAGAATTCGAAAAACATTTGCTAAGAGCTCTTAAACCATTGACGACATCCGTAAAACGGGTGTATATGTCACCAATGGTTTCGCTTGACTTCATTTGAAAAAGCTCGGAATCATGCAGTAAAATATTAACTTTCGAATCTTTGACTCTACTAGTTCCCTCGTGCGTGATTTCAAGAGTGCGCCAAATATCGAAAGTCGTTTCGCACAAAGAAACCCGATTGAACTCATTTTTGTCCAAAGCGCAAAATAAGGCATTCATAGCCTTTGCATTTAAAGAAAAATGCTTCTTCTCTAAATCCGACCATTCGTTCATCGGTTTAGAGTGAAGATGAAAGCCGTTTTCAACGATATTTTATAAATCCAAATTCATAGAAATCAAGAAAACTCTCATTCGAGTTTTCCAATAAGTGTAGTCCAATCCGTTAAACAATGGTGGACGAAAAATCGAAAAGCCCTCTTGAAAGCCATGAAGAGCCATTTCTCTCGGGTGTAAATCCGAAATGAGAAAAACCGAGCTCTGATACCAATTGTTAGGATCAAGAGCACTAAGAGGGGGGGGGGGGTGAATTAGTGCAGCGGAAATTTTTTAGCGTTTAAAACGAAAGCTGCGTTCGTTCGATAAAAACGATTCCGATGTGAAAGCCGATTCTAAGATTACTTTAACTTGAGATTAAGCGAGATGACGTTAAAGTAGATCTATGAAGGCAGTTTGCAGTTTATGATGGAAAGCAGAATACAAGCACAAACTGAAATGCGACGTTCGTACGATAAAAGCCGATTTACGTCTAAACGCAGATTATCAAATTTAATTTTGCTATTAGCTAAAGATCTTGGGAATGATGCCAAATAATGTACCCATAGGTAGTTATAGTCTACAGCATGTGTAGTCATAACTATCGCATTCGCACTCTATGAGTTACTTGGCTTTGTCTATGACTTGTATAGATAAAGCTATTTGTAGAAACTTTACACATAATCAATTTACTTTTACTTACCAAAAAAAAAAAAGATCGCAGAAGGCAGTAAACAGTTATGATTGAAATTAAAACGTAAACATAAACTTAAATATGATGATTGTACAAAAAAAACCGATTTACGTCTAAACGTAGATTCGGAAAGTTCTGAACTTAGAAACTCGTTCGTAAAATCGCAGAAGGCAGTGAAGGTAAGCTATTGAGAAGTTTGTAGTGAAGGTAAAATGCTCAAAGGAAATGCAAACTGAGATTTAGAGTGGTTCGGTCAATCTTGACCTACTCCACTTTTGGCTTCCTCCACCGACGAGGTCACCGACGTCAACTAGAGGCCTTCCTTCAATAGGCGAAGGCCAACCACCCTTTTACATATTCACTCCTTTTGACGGGCTTAGGAGACAACCCTTACAGAAGTTTTCTCTCCTCTCTTTACAACTCAAACTTTGAAGAAAAGAAGGAGGAGAACTTTTTGTCTCTACAACAGTTTTGAGCTCTAAGAATCACAGAAAGATATCAAGATTTCGAGTGTAAGTTCTACCTTTTAGTGCTGAATGGGTGGGGTATTTATAGGCCCCAAACCAGTTCAAATTTGGAGCTCAAAACTGTCAATTCCCGAAATTCCGGGATCAGGCGGTTGCACCTCCTGACTGGGGCGGTTGCACCGCCTGGCAGAGCTCGAAGACTGAGCCTCTAGGCGGTGCCACCTCTGTTATGGGCGGTCGCACCTCTCTGCCAGAGCTCGAAGACCGAGCTTAGGCGGTTGCACCTCCTGACTGGGGCGGTTGCATCGCCTGGCAGAGCTCGAAACTTGAGCTCAGGCGGTGCCACCTCTTGTCAGGAGAGGTTGCACCGCCCAGTCTCGCTCGAAGACTGAGCCCAAGCGGTTGTACCTCCTGGCTGGGGCGGTTGCACCGTCCAGTCTCCCTGGGAGACTTAGCCCAGGCGGTTGCACCTCCTGGCTTGGGCGGTTGCACCTCCCACAACAACCAGGGTCCGAATGGGTTGATCCATTCGGCCCAATTTGGGTTTTTCAGGGGGCCAATTGCCCCAAGATTAAGCTAATGGGATCACCTCCCACATTCAACTTAATCATTCGTGCTAACTACGATAAATCCTAAGACAATTTCTGCAGCTTGCTCCGGTGCGTCAATCGCTTCTTCCGGCGAGTTTTCGGCGAACTTCCGTTGATCATCCGATGAACCCTCGATGATTCTCTTGTGGACTTCCGGCAAACTCCTGGACTTGCGACGATCCACTTGGCAAGTTCCGACGACCTTCTTTGGCAAGCTTCTGGACTTCTCGGATTTGTTCCCGCAGAACCTCCGACGATTGTCCGAACTTCCGTCGAGCTCTCGAACTCCCAACGTGATCATTGTCATGACTCCGGCGCAACTCCTACTACATGTCTTACTTTCATCGTAGTTAATCCTGCACATGTAAACAAAACTTCGATCGAGACAATTAATCCTAAGCAATTAACCAAGTTGTTCGGCATGTCATTGGTCCCTCGACGCTTCGTCCAATTCTTCGACGCATCATCCTTTCCTGCGGCCTATTGCCCAATCGGCCAGTTGGCTCTGCAAATCCGATATCCTTGGCACAATACCTGCTCTTCTTGTCCCGATGCCTGAGTCCATGGCCCGAAGCCTTCTATCGATACGTCGACCGATCCACCGGCCCGACGTCCAATCTTCTGACATATTCCTCCGGCACAACATGATTTTCCTGCTTTAATTGCCTCATCCTGATCGAGGCATTCTGCGTCACTCAAAACGCATATTAAATCAAAAACATATATCAAGTAGTTTCATCATCAAAATACGAGATTCAACACCAGGGTGCTGAGATGGCTGACGTTTTGCTCCTTTCACGGCGGTCGCCGCGGCACATAAGAACAGCCCAAAAACCGGCCAAAACGGCCCAAAAATGGGCCAAAACTATTCATTTTTGGCTGCACGAGTGAGCGGCGAGCAACGGACAGAGAGCGAAGCGAGAGGCAACACTGTCCCTGCTATACGAAAGCCCCATCTAGCCCTATGCCACCCGGGGGGTTCTTTAATATCCATCACTTTTAAAATTTTATTAATAAGGATTTATATGTAAATTGAAGGACCTATATGTAAATATAGAAATTTTAAGGACTAAACTGTTAAATTACAAAAAGAAAAAAAATAAAGAAAACCAAAAATTTCTGTTTTATCCCACCACCTCCCACGCTCTCTCTACAGAGAGAGGAGCTTGGGGCGTGGGGAGAAGAAGAAGAGAAGTAGAGGGAGAAGAGAAGAAAAGAAGAAGAAGAAGAAGAGAGGGAAGAGGGAGAGGAAAGAGAGATAGCTGTAGCAGCTAGGGCTGCAGCACCTCTGTTTCGTGTAGGAGGAAACAGAGGAGTTCATGTGTGGGGCGTCGGGGAGAAGGGAAGAAGAGGAGAGGAAGAGAAGCAGAAGAAGAAGTAGAAGAAGAAGAAGAAAAGAGGAGGTGGCTGCCTGCGGCAAGGGCTGCAGCGAGGAGCTGTGGGGCATTGGGGAGGAGAGAGGATGAAGAGGAGAAGAAGAAAAGAAGAAGAAGAGGGAAAAGAAGAGAGGAGGAAGAAGAGGGAGAAGAGAAGAATAGAAGAAGAAAAAGAAGAGAGGGAAGTGGGAGAGGAGCGAGAGGTGGCAGCAGCTAGAGCTGCAGCACCTCTGTTTCCTATAGGTGGAAACAAAGGAGAGGTGTGGGGCGTTCGAAGAGGAGAAGAAGAAGAAAAGGAAGAGAAGAAGAAGAGGAAGCAGGAAGAGGTTGTGATACCTTTGTTTCCTACAGAGGAAACAGAGGAGAAGGTGTGGGGTGTCGGGTAGGAGAAGGGAAGAAGAGGAGAAGAAGAAGGAGAAGAAGAAGAAGAGGAAGAGAAGAAGTAGAAGCGGGTGAAGAGGCGGCACCTCTGTTTCTGCAGGAAACAGAGGAGAGGAGGTGCTGTTCGTCGGGGAGAAGAAGGGGAGGAAGGAGAAGAAGAGAAGAAGAAGAAAGGAAGGAGAAAGAAGAAGGGGCTGCGGCTGCAGCGATGGCAGCTGCAGTTGGAAGAGAAGAAGGAGAGGAAGATGAGCAGGGGAGGAAGAAGAGGTTGCGGCCGTGGCTGAGGCTGCGACTGCAGCAGTGCAGCTGAGAAAGTAGAGAAGGAAAGGAAGAAGAAGAGAAAGGAAAAGGGAAGAAGAGAGGAAGAGGAGAAGGGGAGGCAGCTGCGGCAGTGGCAGCCGCAGTTGGAAGAGAAGGAGAGGAAACAGAGCAGGAGACAAAGAAGAGGCTGCGGTTGTGGTGGCTGCGGCCGTGGCTGCGACTGCGGCTGCGGCTGCGACATTGGCTGCGGTAGCTGCGGCAGCGGTGGTGGCTGCAGCAGCTGCTTTTGGGAAATAGAAAAAAAGGAAAGGGGAAAAGCGGTGGTGGTTGTGATACCTCTATTTCTTGCAGATGAAACAGAGGAGAGGGTGTGTGTGATGCTGGGGAGGAGGAGGGAAGAAGAAGAGGAGAAGAGGAGAAGGGAAAGAAGTAGCTATCGTTGCGGGTGTGGCAGCTGCAGCTGTGGCAGGGAAAGCGGAAGAGGAAGGAAGAAGGGAAGGAGAGGAAGAAGAGATAGGGAAGAAGGGGCTGCGGCTGTGGCGATGGCAGCTACAGTTGGAAGAGAAGAAGGAGAGGAAGATAAGCAGGGGAGGAAGAAGAGGCTGCGGCCGTGGCTGAGGCTGCGACTGCAGCATTGCAGCTGGGAAAGAAGAGAAGGAAAGGAAGAAGAAGAGAAAGGAAAAGGGAAGAAGAGAGGAAGAGGAGATGGGGAGGCAGCTACGGCAGTGGCAACCGCAGCTGGAAGAGAAGGAGAGGAAACAGAGCAGGAGAGGAAGAAGAGGCAATGGTTGTGGTGGCCGCGGCCATGGCTGCGACTGCGACTGCAGCAGTTGCAGCTGGGAAAGAAAAGAAAGTAAAGGGGGAAAAAGGGGCTGCAAATGGGGTTGCGGTCGCGGCGGCAACGACTACGTATGCAGTAGCTGTGTCTGCAAAAGAAGGGGAGGAAGAAGGCAGTGCGGTGGAAGGGGCTGCGACTGTGGCAACGGCAGCGGCGGTGGCTGTAGCAGCTGCGTTTGGGAAAGAAAACAAAGGAATGAGAGTAAGAGAGAGCAGGTGACTATCCTCTATGTTCTGTATGAGCTGTAGTTGTGGAGGAAAAAGAGAAGACACGTAGAAAACGAAACAGGGAGAGGACACAGAGGAAAAGTAGAAGGATTTGGGCTGATACCTTCTTTAGATCTTCGGATCAAAATCTTTAAAAGGCAAGTGTTTCGATCCTTCCTATTGCAAGTGTCCTGATCTTTCGTTACTACAATTTTATCTTTATATTTGCTATGAATATGAGGAACTTTGAAATGTTCTAGCCTTGCATTTGATATATCTCCTATTTAGACGTAATGATTCGAATCTGTGCAAATTCCGAGATTCTAACCTTTCTACATTGTTATGGTTATAACTTCATGTATTGACCTCTGATTCAAACAAAACTTATTTGATCAGAATATAGACTCATAAACCTTTCTTTTGATAACTTATTTTAAGAATTCGGAGTAAGTTTGCCTACCCAAACTTCTGTTTCAAATGAGCCTACAGATTATGCAAAATAGTAATTTTGTTTTTGACCTTTGGTTACTAAATCAATGGTAACTCCTTGTTAGAAACCTTGATTTGTACAAAACTTATTTCATTAGAAACTAGATTGAAATATCTTTCCAATGATATATTTTCTGAGTAAAATTAGAGCACGATTGATAGTTTGAATCATTTATTCAATGTGCCTCTGGTTTCATTCCTTTGGAAATTGATTTCATCTAACCTTCTTATTTAAATTGAGCTATATGTGATTGCTTGGAATCTTTGTATGCTCTTGCTTTCATTTACTTTCAAATCTGAATACATTTGTAAAGGACTATGTTTGTATCGTATTGACTCATAAAGGCACATGTACATGTTGTTGTTCCGCATGTGCTTCCGATATGTCCCAATTTATTATTCACAATACCCTTTTGTACTCTGGTGTTTATGGGATTATTTGGACCTTTGCCAGAAATGGTAAAGGGTATGTGCTTAGAGCCCGCGATGCTCTAGATTATGTTTGGTGGTTATTCAGAAATGGATGAACCATATTATGTTTGGAATCCCACTTCACCATCTATCTGTTTGATATGAAATTCAGAGCCGACCTAGCACTTGGGCAGGGTGAGAGGGCTCGAGTAGGAAAGGCCTACCCATGGAAGGAGTCGAGAACTCATCACGGCGTGGAGCCACCACTGAGTTAAACCTCACATGCACAATGCTAGGGTACGACGTCTGAGCTTCTGTATCGTATTTTGTATTGATATGCTCCAATTATTTTGTGCTCAATTTGCTATGATCTAATATATTCTGAAATGTCCTATTTGTCATTGATATGTTTCGGAACATCTCGTACGCTATTGATATGCTCCAATTACTCTATGCTCCATTTGTTATGAACCAAATATGTTTTGAATGACATGACACATATGATTTTGTATCAAATGAAATGGTATCCGTGAGAATTCTTGTATTCTGCCTTGCATTATGATACCTTACTTGTTTGAAATCATTCCTTTTGTTCTGAATATGCTTTGTCACTTGCTGAGTTGTTTTTAGCTTACTCCGTTGTTATATAAATCTTTCAGGTCAGCTTGTCGCTCTTTGAGATGTTTGAATTGGGCTGAGGCAGTGGAGAGCTTGTCAGAATTATGGGCAAGTCTTGTTGGTTATTATGTTATTGTTGTATAAACATATTTTGTATGAAATAAAATGTTGACGATGAATCGAAATGGATATACTGTGTAAAAGTGTTAGAAGATCTCTCTTATTTGGAATTTCAAAATGTTAAGTCTAATTTATGATGATATGAACTTGTGGTGAATAGTTGGAGTTCTGATTGTATAATTTATTTAGCTTGTGGATTTATAAATGTTGTTTATGTTTGTCAAGTTGGCTTGGGTTGCCATAAATGTGAATTATCGAGTGATGTGATATATGATTATAAACTGCATAGGTTTTATATATGTGAATTTGATAGAATATTTTTCAGTGTCCTCAAATGTTAGTTTGGATTTGGGATTAGTTTGTGATGAAAATTTTAATATCTTTGGATATTTTTGAGGGGCATGACAGAGGTGGTATCAGAGCATGGTTTGAGGATTACTGAAATATTTGATATGTTGACATGCGAAATATATTGAGGTCTAGTGAACTATAATGATCAGTGAAAATTTTCTTTGATGCATTTTAGGAATCTAGGATGATGAGGATATTTGGTCCTCCCATTTCATTTATTTCTGATTAATTAAGGGGATGAAAGGGTTGATCGAATATACTAAATCAGAGTAGCGCAATGAAAGCATGGTAGACCTAATTTCATTGGTGGTAGAAAAATGGATGATGCAAACAGAGAAGATATAGGATGTACAAAATTGTTCTAATGATCAAAAGATTTATTTTGCCACCTTATATTGGAAGTAGAGGCTGATCATTAATGGCAACAATGAAACGAATTTTTGGAGATCAGTGACAAGAATGATAAAGACAAGTTTACCAATAAAAATATGATTGGAAATGAATCAGAAAGTAATAACAAGAGGGTCAAGACATTTGGATTTGAAATGAGAAGTCACCACAAAAGACTCAATCACGTGTGAATTACAAATTAAATTATGAAACAAGTTTGTGTTTTCGGGTGACTGGAGTCTATTTTGCTTGTGGAAAGTTGGATCATAAAATAAAAGACTGCCCTTTGAACAAGAAGAAAGAGTCATTGCCTCCTAAATCATCAGCTCATGTTAGAGTGTATGCTATCACTGAATATGATTCTAAAACTTCTAAATTAGTAGTCGAAGGTATTATGCATGTTTATGAAAGAATGCAAATATTTGTTTGACCATGGGTCCTATCTACGATTTGATTCGTAATATTTTGCTTATCACTTGGGCATTCAACCTAGACCACTGCATTATGTGATATATGTAAATACAATAATTGGAGATACTTTGATAACGAACTTGAACCTAGGTCCTCTTGTCTGATTTTATTGGAGAACTTAAACTTTTTGCTAATTTAGTTCTCCTAGAGATTTGGAGTTTCGATATTATACTTGGTATAGATTGGTTATCTTCCTATCATACCAGTATGGATTGATATATATAACAAATGATCACTTTTTGCATATTTGATCAGTCGATCTTTTATTTTGAGAGTATTGGACATGATTTATCTCCTTGCTTAATGTATCCCAGGATGACTTGCTTGGATTACCTCCAAATGTGACTTTGCTTTTGATTTGGTCCTTGGGACAATCCCAATATCTAAGCCTCTCTACAGAATGATATCATTTGAGTAAATGGAATTGAAAAAGCAACTATAAGGAATATTAAATAAGAAATTAATTTGGCTTAATATTTAATCATGGGGTGCTCCGGTGTTAGTTAAAAAGATAGATGGAACATTGAGGCTTTATATTTATTATAAACAGTTGAATCCGGTGACCATAAAAAACGAGTATTTCCTGAAGTAACGACTTGCTTGATTAACTACAGGGTGCACAAGTATTTTCAAAGATTGATTGAAGGTCGGGTTACCATCTATTGAGGATCAAGGAGGAGAATATTTCGGTCACTCTTGGATAATTGTGTAATTGTATTGTATTGATGAAACTATTTGAGAGCAGGAGAAGGAAATAAAGAAATCATAATCCTTATCTTTTCATCGATTGAGTTATAACAAATTTAGAGGACTAAATTTTCATTTAACGGGGGGAGAGTGTAATATCCATTATTTTTGAAAATTTATTAATAAGGATTTATATGTAAATTTGAGGACCTATATGTAAATATCGAAATTTCAAGGATTAAACTGTTAAATTGCAAAAAAAATAATAAAGAAAACCAAAAATTTCGGTTTTATCCCATCGCCTCCCACGGTCTCTGTTCCCGAGAGAGGTGCTATGGGGCGTGGGGAGAAGAAGAAGAGAAGTAGAGGGAGAAGAGAAGAAAAGAAGAAGAAGAGGGAAAAGAAGAGAGGAAGAAGAGGGAGAAGAGAAGAAAAGAAGAAGAAGAAGAGAGGGAAAAGGGAGAGGAAAGAGAGATAGCTGCAACAGCTAGGGCTACAGCACCTTGTTAGAACCCTTGCAGATTCTAAACTTGGGGTTGATCCCTTTAGGGGATCGGCCTCCTTGGAACTCTATAGGGGTTCCTCCCTCCACGTTGTTGCTCAAAGGCTGCAGAAAAGATTCATCTATTGCTTAAGAAAAGAGAAGGAATACATGGCTATTTATAGGGCTTCTAAACCCTAACTCATAATAGGACTCCTACTTAAGACTCTTACTTCTAACCAACTCCTAATATGACTCATACTTATGACTCCTATTCCCTTACAACTCCTAATTCTTCTCCAAGAAAAAACCTCGTAACAGAATGTCCCTTTCAATTAGGACTCTCCTAGTTAGAATCCTAACAGAGTGTCCCTCTCAATTAGGACTCTCCTAGCTAGAGTCCTAACAGAATGTCCCTCTCAATTAGGACTCTCTAGCTAGAGTCCTAACAGACCCGCCCTCTTCAAATCAGCCTTGTCCTCAAGGCTGAGATTCCATGAACTTAGGGAACTGGGTCTTCAGCTCCTCAAATGGTTCCCATGTGGCGTCTTCAAGTGGTAGATTATTCCAATGCACTAGTACTTCAGTAGAGGGATGTCGGCGACGCATCACGATCCTGCGATCGAGGATGGCCTGTGGTTGGGCTTGAATAACTCCATCCTCAGTTGTGTTGGGCAGTTGGATCTGGGGTGACTCATGTTCTCCCAACTTGGGCTTTAGGCATGATACGTGGAAGACAGGATGAATTTTGGCATCTTCAGGTAATTTAAGTCTGTATGCCACGGCTCCAATACGCTTAGTGATCTGATAGGGCCCATAAAAACGTGGGGATAGCTTCATGGAGGCTCGAGTGTTGATAGAGAGTTGCTTGTATGGTTGTAGGTGAAGATAAACCCAATCTCCCACTAAAAATTCTCTTTCACTTCGTCGTGTGTCGGCTTGCTGCTTCATTCTGGCTTGAGCAGTAGAGAGATTATCTTTTAACAGTTGTAAGAGTTTATCCCTATCAATCAATTCTTAGTCAACCTTATCTACCTTGACCGAGCCAATTACATACTTTGGAATCACAAGTGCTGGTCGACCATACAATGCTTCATAAGGGGCACATTTTGTAGATAAATGATATGTAGTATTATACCACCATTCAGCCCAAGGAAGCCATTTTGCCCACTCTTTTGGTCGGTCGCTAGCGAAACACCGGAGGTACGTCTCTAAGCACCTATTTACCACCTCTGTTTAGCCGTCAGTTTGTGGATGATATGCTGTGCTCATCTTGAGTTTGGTGCCTTGTAACTGAAATAACTCGGTCCAAAATTTACTAGTGAAGATCCTGTCACGATCACTTACGATGGACCTTGGCATCCCATGCAGTTTAACAATATTTTCTATGAAAATCTGAGCAATACTAGCAGCAGTGTAGGGATTTCTCATAGCACAAAAATGAGCATATTTCGTAAGTCGATCAACCACCACGAGAATCGTGCTTTTACCTTTGGAAGATGGCAGCCCTTCAATGAAGTCCATGGAGATGTCAGTCTACACTGAGTCTGGTATGGGTAGTGGTTGTAGCTTCCCTGGATTTGCCACAGTTTCACCCTTGTGCTGTTGACATACATCACATTGTGCCATATATTCAGCAATAATTTTTT
This sequence comes from Musa acuminata AAA Group, assembly GCF_036884655.1. Lineage (NCBI taxonomy): Eukaryota > Viridiplantae > Streptophyta > Magnoliopsida > Zingiberales > Musaceae > Musa > Musa acuminata. The sequence goes on along the minus strand of NC_088342.1, from coordinate 25,219,017 downwards.
TCATCCCTCTCCAATAAAAATTTTGCTTCACTCTTTTGTAGGTTCTTAGGAATCCAGAGTGCCCTGCTGAAGGTATAGAGTGCATTTCATGCAAGATGATTGCGATGCAAGGGGAGTCAGGTATAAGCACAATGTGACCTTTGTAGCGTAAATCCCTTAAATCCCAAGTGTAGTGGGCTATTGCACTTGGATCCTCCTCCAATATTTTTATGATCTTGCTGATCTCTGGATCCTTCTTCCATTCTTCCCTAATGTCCTCGAGGAGATCGATGGTAGGAAGGGAGATGACTGAAACCTTAGCTTGTTCAGGTAGCCGTGAGAGTGCATCTGCAACAACGTTTTCTTTCCCCTTTTTGTAAATAATTTCATAATCAAATCTAAGAAGTTTGGTTACCCATTTTTGCTGCTCAGGGGATGATATCTTTTGCTCCAAAAAGTACTTGAGGCTTTTATGGTCAGTTTTAATTTGAAATCGCCGGCCGATCAGGTAGGGTCTCCACCTCGTTACTGCGTGTACAATGGCAAGCATCTCTTTATCATATACTAACATATTTTGATGGGAGGGAGATAATGCCTTGCTAGTGTATGCGAGTGGTCAACCATTTTGCATGAGAACAGCTCCAATTCAGACTCCAGATGCATCGGCCTCAATGATGAAGGGTCTATTGAAATCTGGTAGCGCAAGCACCGGCGTCGTTGTCATGGCTGCTTTAAGTTTGTCGAAGGCAGCAGAGGCTTTGTCCGACCATTGGAAAGCATCTTTTTTCAGTAAAGAAGTGAGTGGTGCACTGATCTTCCCATAGTCCTTAACAAATTTTCGTTAGTAGCCCGTTAGTCCAAGGAACCCCCGCAGTAATTTCACGTTTGTAGGTTGCGGCCAGCCTTGCATTGCCTCAATTTTTGTTGGGTCTACCACCATTCCTTCTTCTGATATTATATGCCCAAGGTACTCTACTTTTTGCTGGAGAAAGCTGCACTTTGGTTGCTTAACAAAAAGAGTATTCTCCCGAAGGATCGTCAATACAATCCGTAAATGCTGAAAGTGAGTCTCAAGAGAAGGGCTGTAAACGAGAATATCATCGAAAAATACCAGCACAAATTTACGAAGAAAGCTCCGAAATATATCATTCATAAGACTTTGAAAGGTTGAAGGAGCATTAGTGAGTCCAAAAGGCATTACCAAGAATTCATAATGGCCATCATGTGTGCGAAATGTAGTTTTTGGAATGTCATCGTTACATACCCGAATTTGGTGGTAACCGGATCGGAGGTCCAACTTCGTGAAGACTCGAGCTCCTTTTAATTCATCAAGAAGTTCATCCACCACTGGTATTGGGTATTTGTCCTTGACGGTGATGTCATTTAAAGCTCGGTAGTCGATGCACATCCGCCAAGTTCTGTCCTTCTTGCGTACAAGTAGCACCGGTGAGGAATAGGGGCTGCAACTTGGTCGAATCACCCCTGTTTCAAGCATCTCCTTTACAATCTTTTCAATTTCATCTTTCTAGAGGTGAGGATATCGGTATGGTCGAGTGTTCGCTGGTGGCTTGCCCGGAAGGATTGGAATTCGATGGTCATGTTGCCGAGAAGGAGGAAGACCGCGCGGTTCAGCAAATATGTCGGCAAATTCAGTAAGCAATTGGGCAAGATTTTGATCTTCAAACTCTATTTTCTTCCCCTCTGGTTGCTGCTGGAGGTGCATCAAAAAGGCACCATTTACCTTGTGTAAAACTTTTTCCATTCGTTGGGTCGAAACAGTGGTAACGTTGCTTCCGCGCTTCCCGCGTAGGATGATCTGTTTGCCCTTACAGTAGAATTTCATAATTAATTTAGAAAAGTTCCAAGAGACATCACCTAGTGTAGTCAGCCATTCTATACCAAGCACTGCCTCATAGTCATCGATTGGTAGGAGGAAGAAATCGGTGATAATTTCTTGGTCTTGCAGTAATAGTTTCACCTGCGGGCATCTTTGGTCGCACTTTAGGATTCTACCGTCAGCAACCTTTACATCGAACTTGCTGCAACCTTCAATATGCAGTGCCATCCGAGCAGCAACCTTACTATTCAGGAAGTTATTAGTGCTACCCGTGTCGATGAGAACAGTGATCGGTTGTTGTTTAAGAAGGCCTCCAACTTTCATCGTTTGCGGATTTGAATAGCCGGCTAGTGCGTGTACCGTAATGTCGGTCGGCTGTGGCTCTTCTTCCATATCTTCTTCTTTATGTTCAAGGCTCTCTTCTAGATGTTCAATGACCTCTTCTTCTAATGGTTCAATCATAAGAAGTCTACCTTTTTTACAGCGATGCTCGCGGCTCCACGGCTCGTCGCAATGCCAACATAACCCCTTCGCAGATCGCTCCCGAAGTTCTTCTCTTGTTAATCTTTTCGGTGCAGGGACTCGGTTGATAGTAGGGGGGGCTGAGGGCTTTAGTATTGTAGGTCGTGGAGTGATCCTTGTCCTCTGGGCTTCATGGTTCAATCGCTCCTCTTGAAGTCGTGCGAAAGAGATGGCTGCCATAAGCGTGTATGGTTGTCGCGCCTTAACTTCTCCCCGGATCTCCGGCTTTAAGCCCTCAATAAAAGTCCCCAATAACTATTTTTCAGACCAATCACGAGTTTGATTAGATAACCTTTCAAACCTGGTTTGGTACTCCTGAATGGTGGAGGTTTGTCGGATCTTTGCTAGTTGTCCGTCAATGTTCTCGTAATAAGTTGGTCCGAAACGAATCAGTAGTCCTTCTTTGAATTGTCGCCATGAAAGGGCTCCATAAGTGTGTTCAAACCAGTCAAACCATTGTATGGCATCCCCTTCAAGATGTATAGCTGCAATTTCAACCATGGATGCATCCGCAGTTTTATGGTACCGAAAATATCGCTCAGCGCGCGAGATCCAACCAATTGGGTCTCCTTCTTCCCATCTAGGGAAGTCCACTCTCATGCGCGAATAGTTGGGGTCGGTCATAGAGCCTCCCTTCTCTTGGAAGTCATCTCTTTGGGCATGATGTGATTGGTTAGAGCTCTCTCCTTGATGTGATTTCTTCGGGCTTGGTGGTCAGCCCAAACTGAATTCGGTAAGGAGAGTCCGAATATTATCCTCCATTCGTGCCTCAAAGGCTTCAAATTTAGCATTGATTGCCTCCTCAGATGCCATAGTATATGACTCCAAATCTGTGATGTTAAGATCTCTCTTTTGTTGATGAGTTAAAGGCATGTATAGGTTTGATAGAAATCAGTGAAAGTTTGCTACAGAATTGTGTTGTCTTGTAAGAGTAGAATTATCGTCGAAGAAACAGCGGTTTCTCGACGAAATCTCCACAAAAAATTTGAGAGATTTGAGGAGAGAGTTGACAGCAATATCTCAGTTTATATGATAGCAAGGATGTCCATCAAAAAAATTTCGACAGTAACAGCAAGAAAATTGGTGTAAGTTGCGATAGCAGAATTCTCGTCGAAAAATTTCAGCAACTTACGAGGAAAATTTGCAGCAATATAGGAACGAATTTTTTTTTTTTTTTGGATTTTCGGATAGGGATAAATAAATTGCAGCAGCAGTAAGGTAGGAAACCAGAACCTGTTGCAATTCACAGGGAGATCAAAGGTTGATCTGCGGTGGTGGAGATGATGGTGGAATTCGGCGACGATCTTTTAAGCAATTGTGGGAATTGCTTTGGATGGTTGTGGAGGGTTGATGGATGGCTGTGGAAGGGCAGTGAGACGCCAAGAACGCTGCTCTGATACCAGGTGTTAGAACCTTTACAGATTCTAAACTTGGGGTTGATATCTTTAGGGGATCGGCCTCCTTGGAACTCTATAGGGGTTCTTCCCTCCAAGTTGTTGCTCAAAGGCTGCAGAAAAGATTCATCTATTGCTTAAGAAAAGAGAAGGAATACATGACTATTTATAGGGCTTCTAAACCCTAACTCCTAATAGGACTCCTACTTAAGACTCTTACTTCTAACTAACTCCTAATATGACTCATACTTAAGACTCCTATTCCCTTACAACTCCTAATTCTTCTCCAAGAAAAAACCTCCTAACAGAATGTCCTTTTCAATTAGGACTCTCCTAGTTAGAATCCTAACAGAGTATCCCTCTCAATTAGGACTCTCCTAGCTAGAGTCCTCCTAGCTAGAGTCCTAACAGAATGTCCCTCTCAATTAGGACTCTCTATCTAGAGTCCTAACACACCTCTGTTTCGTGTAGGAGGAAACAGAGGAGTTCATGTGTGGGGCGTCGGGGAGGAGAAGGGAAGAAGAGGAGAGGAAGAGAAGCAGAAGAAGAAGAAGAAGAAGAAGAAGAAGAAGAAGAAGAAAAGAGGAGGTGGCTACGGCAAGGGCTGCAGCGAGGAGCTGCGGGGCGTTGGGGAGGAGAAAGGAAGAAGAGGAGAAGAAGAAAAGAAGAAGACGAGGGAAAAGAAGAGAGGAGGAAGAAGAGGGAGAAGAGAAGACTAGAAGAAGAAAAAGAAGAGAGGGAAGTGGGAGAGGAGCGAGAGGTGGTAGCTGCTAGGGCTGCAGCACCTCTGTTTCCTGCAGGTGGAAACAGAGGAGAGGTGTGGGGCGTTCGAAGAGGAGAAGAAGAAGAAGCGGAAGCAGGAAGAGGTTGTGATACCTCTGTTTCCTCTGCAGGAAACAGAGGAGAAGGTGTGGGGTGTCGGGTAGGAGAAGGGAAGAAGAGGAGAAGAAGAAGGAGAAGAAGGGGAAGAAGAAGAAGAGGAAGAGAAGAAGTAGAAGCGGGTGAAGAGGCGGCACCTCTGTTTCCTGCAGGAGGAAATAGAGGAGAGGAGGTGCTATTCGTCGGGGAGAAGAAGGGGAGGAAGGAGAAGAAGAGAAGAAGAAGAAAGGAAGGAGAAAGAAGAGGAGAAGGGAAAGAAGTAGCTGCGGCTGCGACTGTGGCAGCTGTAGCTGTGGCAGGGAAAGAGGAAAAGGAAGGAAGAAGGGAAGGAGAGGAAGAAGAGAGGGGAAGAAGGGGCTGCGGCCGTGGCGATGGCAGCTGCAGTTGGAAGAGAAGAAGGAGAGGAAGATGAGCAAGGGAGGAAAAAGAGGCTGCGGCCATGGCTGAGGCTGCGACTGCAGTAGTGCAGCTGGGAAAGAAGAGAAGGAAAGGAAGAAGAAGAGAAAGGAAAAGGGAAGAAGAGAGGAATTGGAGAAGGGGAGGCAGCTGCGGCAGTGGCAGCCGCAGCTGGAAGAGAATGAGAGGAAACAGAGCAGGAGAGGAAGAAGAGGCTGCAGTTGTGGTGGCCACAGCCATGGCTGCGATTGCGACTGCAGCAGTTGCAGCTGGGAAAGAAAAGAAAGTAAAGGGGGAAAAAGGGGCTGCGGAAGGGTTTGCGGCCGCGGCGGCAACGACTACATATCCAGTAGCTGTGTCTGCGAAAGAAGGGGAGGAAGAAGGCAGTGCGGTGGAAGGGGCTGCGACTATGGCAGCGACAGCGGCGGTGGCTATGGCAGCTGCGTTTGGGAAAGAAAATGAAGGAATGAGAGTAAGAGAGAGCAGGTGACTATGCCTCTATGTTCTGCATGAGTTGCAGTAGTGGAGGAAAAAGAGAAGACACGTAAAAAAACGAAACAGGGAGAGGACACGGAGGAAAAGTAGAAGGATTTGGGCTGACACCTTCTTTGGATCTTCGGATCAAAATCTTTAAAAGGCAAGTGTTTCAATCCTTCCTTTTGCAAGTGTTCTGATCCTTTCTATTGCAAGGTTTCTAATCTTTTCTCTTGCAAGTATTTCGATCCTTCCTATTGCAAGCTTTCTAATCTTTCCTATTGCAAGTGTCCTGATCTTTCCTTACTACATTTTTATCTTTACATTTGCTTTGAATATGAGAAACTTTGAATTGTTCTAGCCTTGCATTTGATATATCTCCTGTTTAGACGTAACGATTCGAATCTGTGTAACTTCCGAGATTCTGACCTTTCTACATTGTTATGGTTATAACTTCATGTATTGACCTCTGATTTGGACAAAATTATTTGATCAGAATATAGACTCATAAATCTTTCTTTTGATAGTTTATTTTAAGAATTCGGAGTAAGTTTGACTGCCCAAACTTCTGTTTCAAATGAGCCTACAGATTTTACAAAATAGTAATTTTGTTTTTGATCTTTGGTTACTAAATCAATGGAAACTCCTTGTTGGAAACCTTGATTCATACGAAACTTATTTCATCAGAAACTAGATTGAAATATCTTTCCAATGATATATTTTCTGAGTAAAATTGGAGCACGATTGGTAGCTTGAATTATTTATTCAATGTGCCTCTTAAATTCTACCAGAAATCGAGCTTTGGTCGATTTCGTATATTCTGGTTTCATTCCTTTGGAAATTGATTTCATCTAACCTTCTTATTTAAATTGATTATATGTGATTGCTTGGAATCCTTGTATGCTCTTGCTTTCATTTCCTTTCAAATCTGAATACATTTGTAAAGGATTATGTTTGCATCGTATTGACTAATAAAGACACATGTACGTTTTGTTATTCCGCATGTGCTTCCGATATATCCCAATTTATTGTTCACAATACCCTTTTGTACTCTGGTGTTTGTGGGATTATTTGGACCTTTGCAAGTAATGGTAAAGGGTATGTGCTTAGAGCCTGCGATGCTTTAGATTATGTTTGGTGGTTATTCAGAAATGGATGGATCATATAATGTTTGGAATCCCACTTCATCATCTATCTGTTTGATATGAAATTCAAAGCCGACCTAGCACTTGGGCAAGGTGAGAGGGCTCGAGTAGGAAAGGGCTACCCGTGGATGGAGTCGAGAACTCATCACGGCGTGGAGCCACCACTGAGTTAAACCTCACATGCACTATGTTAGGGTACGACGTCTGAGCTTCTGTATTGTATTTTGTATTGATATGCTCCAATTATTCCGTACTCCATTTGCTATGATCTGATATGTTCTGAAATGTCCTATTTGCCATTGTTATGCTTCGAAACATCTCGTACGCTATTGATATGCTCCAATTACTCTACGCTTCATTTGTTATGAACCAAATATGTTTTGAATGATATGACACATATGATTTTGTATCAAATGAGAAGGTATCCTTGAGAATTCTTATATTCTGCCTTGCATTATGATATCTTACTTGTTTGAAACCGTTCCTTTTGTTCTGAATATGCTTTGTCACTTGCTGAGCTGTTTTTAGCTCACTCCGTTGTTATATAAAATCTTTCAGGCCAGCTTGTCACTCTTTGAGATGTTTGAATTGGGCTGAGGCAGTGGAGAGCTATTCAGAATTATGGGCAAGTCTTGTGATAGAACCCTTGTAGATTCTAAACTTGGGGTTGATCTCTTTAGGGGATCGGCCTCCTTGGAACTCTATAGGGGTTCCTCCCTCCAGGTTGCTGCTCAATGGCTGCAAAAAAGATTCATCTATTGCTTTAGAAAAGAGAAAGAATACATGGCTATTTATAGGGCTTCTAAACCCTAACTCCTAATAGGACTCCTACTTAAGACTCTTACTTCTAACCAACTCCAAATAGGACTCCTACTCAAAACACCTAGTCCCTTACAACTCCTAATTCTTCTCTAAGAAAAAATCTCCTACATGAATGTCCCTCTCAATTAGGACTCTCCTAGCTAGAGTCCTAATAGATCTGTCCTCTTCAAATCAGCCTTGTCCTCAAGGCTGAGATTCCATAAACTCAGGGAACCGGGTCTTCAGCTCCTCATATGGTTCCCATGTGGCGTCTTCAAGTGTTAAATTATTCCAATGCACTAGTACTTCAGTAGTGGGACGTCGGCGACGCATCATGATCCTGCGATCGAGGATGACTTGTGGCAGAGCTTGAATAACTCCATCCTTAGTGGTGTTGGGTAGTTTGATTTCGGGTGACTCGTGTTCTCTCAACTTGGGCTTCAGGCATGACACGTGGAAGACAGGGTGAATTTTGGCATCCTCAAATAACGCCACTGCTCCAATATGCTCTGTGATCTGATAGGGCCCAAAAAATCGTGGAGATAGCTTCATGAAGGCTCGAGTGTTGATGGAGAGTTGCTTGTATGTTTGTAGGCGAAAATAAACCCAATCTCCTACTGAAAATTCTCTGTCGCTTCGTCGTGTGTCGACTTGCTGCTTCATTCTGGCTTGAGCTGTAGAGAGATTATCTTTTAACACTCTCTAGCCAAACTGCTCCAACAAGTACTATCCAGGATATTGTGCTGCAACAATCTTATCGAGCTTCAACAAACCCTGCCAATCAAGACCACATGATTCAAGGTACTTTAAAGTTTAAAAATCTGCAAGCTGTAGATGAAGTGGATGAATATAGGAATAAAGCCATAAAAAGGTAAGGATATTGTGCGGGAGGAAAATACAAAACCGAAGGATAGGAAAAAGGATTGTACAATCCATCCAAAGTCGTAGGATGAATATCTTACCACCTTTTCATTTGTTTATTACTAATGAAGATAACATGCTGGAATGTTCGCGGACTTAAGAAGCCGGAGAAATGTCGGGAGCTCAACAGAATAATCAAGTCTGCCGCATGTGATATTGTTATTCTAGAGGAAACGAAAATTAAACAATCGCGCGTTCAAGCTCAAAAGAATTTAATATGGCTGGACGCAGAACTGTTTACCAATGACTCAAATGAAACTTTTGGTAGAATATGGGTCTTATGCCATCCTAACTCTATTAATGCTTGGTTTATTTTTGCTACTGATCAATTCATTCATCTTAAGGCAGAGGACAAAAAGAATGGCTATCAATTCAATTTCATTAGTATATATGCTTCAAACAGTATGCAAGAAAGAAATACTCTTTGGTCTCACCTGACTAATATTATAAATGGCTGTCTCAATGTACCTTGGATTGTTCTTAGAGACTTTAATACTATTCGGTACACAAATGAAAAAGAGGGGGGTAGACAACTTTTAGAAAGCCAGCTTCAAAGTTTTAATGATTACATTGACACTGCAGCATTGTTTGATATGAAATCTGTGGGTAATTGGCTCTCCTGGAGTAATCAAGGTGCTGCTAAAAGAAAAATAATGGCTCGACTTTATAGGTGTTTGATTAATCATGAATGGTTAACAGTTTACCCAGATTCACTTCTTGAGTATGGTGCTCCTTTGTTTTCTGACCATTCTTTAATGTATATACACGCAGACAAAGCGACACCAAGAGGCAAGAAACCGTTTAGATTCTTTAATATGTGGAGTACTCATCCTCAATTTCTTGATGTTATTAGATCTGCTTGGAATGTTAATGTGCATGGATCCCCCCCTTACATCTTATGTCAAAAGCTCAAAGCTTGTAAAGCAGCACTAAAGGAGTGTAATACAAATACCTTTGGCAATATTACCACCAGAGTTCAATTTTGCAGAAAGGAACTAATGTCATTGCAACATGAGCTGCAACTTCGGCCAAAGGATGAAAATATTATCTACAAAGAGACAGAAACCCGAAGAGAAAAAGATATTTTTATCAAATTTAATTTTGCTATTAGCTAAAGATCTTGGGAATAATGCTAAATAATGTACCCACAAGTAGTTATAGTCTACAGCATGTATAGTCATAACTATCGCATTCGCACTCTATGAGTTACTTGGCTTTGTCTATGACTTGTATAGATAAAGCTATTTGTAGAAACTTTATACATAATCAATTTACTTTTACTTACCAAAAAAAAGAAGCCAGAAATAACTTCATGCAAGCCTTAAAACAGGAGGAAAGTTTTGCAAAGCAGAAGTCTCGACAGCATTGGCTTACACTAGGGGATTCCAATACTAAATTTTTCTATGCTTCAATTGCTACTCGAAGGACTGTTAACCGTATCAGCAAATGCAGAGATAAAGATGATAATCTTATTGAGAATTTAGATGAGGTTAAAGCACACACAGAGCAATTTTTTTATTCCTTACTCAATCAAGCTGGGAAACCTAATAACATTCATGTGGAGCCGACTAGAAAACTTGATTCGGAAGCTATTTCAATCCTCAATGCCCCAATTACAGATGACGAAATTGTATGTGTTGTCTTTAAGTCACCAAAGCACAAAAGCCCAGGTCCAGATGGATTTCCAGCTGAATTTTACCAAACTGCTTGATCTATTATTGGAAATGATGTGATCAAGGCTTGCCAACATTTTTTCTCTTCAGGTCATATTCTTAGAGAGATGAATTGCACTTTTATTTCTTTAATTTCGAAGAATGCAGGGGCTGATTCACTAGAGAACTATCGACCCATATCATTATGCAACTTTATTTACAAGATCATCTCCAAAGTATTGGCAAATAGAATGCAAATGGTAATACACAAGATCATTAGCCCAAATCAAGCTGCTTTCATCAAAGGGAGAAGTATACATCATAACATTTTGCTTGCTAATGACTTGGTCAAAGATTTGCATTCAAAAGCAAGAGGGACAAAAATCTATTTTAAAGCTGATTTACGGAAAGCCTTTGATTCAGTTAATAGGAAATTTATCTATAAGATGCTCCTCGATATGAACTTCCCACAGCAATGGGTTAATTGGACCAACTTTCTCCAAAATGAACCAACTTCAGTAAAGAACCTGGCTACTATTATTAATGACTTTGGTATGGTTTCTGGACTTCAGTTAAATCATGTGAAAAGTAAAGTATATATGAGCCCTTACGTTGAGGATAAGGTCTTTTATTGCACAAACTTTGGGGGTTAGTAAGGGAAGCTTGCCAGTTTCTTATTTGGGTCTCCCGCTCATATCCACAGGCATTCACAAAACCCACTGTCAGCCTATCTTGCAAAAAATAAAGAATAGAATTTCTTATTCGAAAAATAGGTTTCTATCAAAAGCAGGACGACTCGAACTCATCCGTTCGGTATTGCACTCCTACTCTATATATTGGTGTAATGCAAGTTTTCTACCTGCTGGACTTCTCCAAGATATTGAACGGTTATTAATGAACTTCTTCTGGAATGGCACAAATGATAAGGCAATACATATGGTAAATTAGGATAGCATTTGCAAACCGAAAGATGAAGGGGGGCTAAACTTGAGAAATACTAGAGATTGGAATCAAGCATGTCTGGTACAGCAATTGTGGGATCTTTTGCAAAACAAATGTTCCTTATGGTCACATTGGGTTTCTGCTAGGTATCTTTCAAAGGAATCAATGTAGGAAATTTCAACAAGAACATACCACTCTACAGCTTGGAAAGGAATTTTAAAGGCAATGAATTGGCTAATCAAACACATTTCTTATGCAATATCTTTTGGAACTAGTACTAATATGTGGTATGATCCTTGGGTGAATGGGAAGAGTATTTTTCAATTATATGACGACAGAATACGAAAAGATCTTGGGGCTCCCAAAGATTGGAAGGTTTCCGAGTTCATTGCTAACGGTACCTGGTATCTCCCTAATCCTATTTCTCTCAAAATGTTATCACTTTGGTCGACTATTATAGCTATTCCAATCAGGAACAACTCTTCAGATATATACTTATTTGGCCTCATGACAATGGTAAATTTAGTGCCACATCCGCATGGAATCAAATTAGGCAAAGAAATAATAAGTGGGTCCCAAGTAGTTGGACATGGGATCAACCGGGATCACAAAGACATTCCTTATGTACATGGCAGGCCCTTCTCAATAAACTACATATAATAGACAATATGAAAAGAAGAGGTATCTATCATGTTAACCGATGCTCCATTTGTATGCAACAAGAAGAAACTGTTTTGCTTGTGATTATAAACTACCACCTCTATTTTGCTTGTGATTATACAAAATGGATATGGAAGGAGATTCTCCAGCGATTTGAACTCAATAGACTGCCGCAACCAAGCTTGCACCAAGAACTAGGCGACCTCATGTAATGTTTCTTAAGAAAAGGGTCTCTCACACAACTGGCAAAGGTTACTTTCAGATGCGCAATTTGGTGGATGTGGAAGGAGAGATGTAACAGAATCTTTGAATGTCAACGTACAAACAATGCTCAGCTCTTGAAAGAGATTATTAGAGACTCAAGATCCTGTATGGAGCAAGATCTCAAAACGGAGCACTTTACCCAAAGAGAAAAAGATATTTTTTTTAAATTTAATTTTGCTATTAGCTAAAGATCTTGGGAATGATGCCAAATTAAGTACCCACAGGTAGTTTTGATATATCTGGATAAACATTTTCTATGTTGACTATAATTATGAGTTATAGTCTACAACATGTGTAGTCATAACTATCGCATTCGTACTCTATGAGTTACTTGGCTCTGTCTATGACTTGTATAGATAAAGCTATTTGTAGAAACTTTACACATAATCAATTTATTTTTACTTAAAAAAAAAAAAGAGATTGTCTTTTAACAGTTGTAGGAGTTTGTCCCTATCAATCAATTCTTGTTTAACCTGATCTACCTTGGCCGAGCCAATTACATACTTTGGAATCACAAGGGCTGGTCGACCATACAATGCTTCATAAGTGGCACATTTTGTAGATAAATGATATGTAGTATTATACCACCATTCGGCCCAGGGAACCCATTTTGCCCACTCTTTTGGTCGGTCACTAGCGAAACACCGAAGGTATGTCTCTAAACACCTGTTTACCACCTCTATTTGGCTGTCAGTTTGTGGATGAAACGCTGTGCTCATCTTGAGTTTGGTGCCTTGTAACTGGAATAACTCGGTCCAAAATTTACTAGTGAAGATCCTATCACGATCACTTACAATGGACCTTCGCATCCCGTGTAGTTAACAATATTTTCTATTAAATTTTTTTTTTTTGGTAAGTAAAAGTAAATTGATTATGTGTAAAGTTTCTACAAATAACTTTATCTATACAAGTCATAGACAAAGCCAAGTAACTCATAGAGTGCGAATGCGATAGTTATGACTACACATGCTGTAGACTATAACTACCTGTGGGTACATTATTTGGCATCATTCCCAAGATCTTTAGCTAATAGCAAAAATAAATTTGATAAAAATATCTTTTTCTCTTCGGGTGAAGTGCTCGGTTTTGAGATCATGCTCCATACAGGATCTTGAGTCTCTAATAATCTCTTTCAAGAGCTGAGCATTGTTTGTGTGTTGACATTCAAAGATTCTATTACATCTCTCCTTCCACATCCACCAAATAGCGCATCTGAAAGTAACCATTGCCAGTTGTGTAAGAGGCCCTTTTCTTGAGAAACATTGCATAAGGTCGCATAATTCTTGGTGTAAGTTTGGTTGCGGCAGTCTATTGAGTTCAAATCGCTGGAGAATCTCCTTCCATATCCATTTTGTATAATCACAAGCAAAATAGAGGTGGTCAACAGTTTCTTCTTGTTGCAAACAAAGAAAGCATCGATTAACATGATAGATACCTCTTCTTTTCATATTGTCTATTGTAGGTAGTTTATTGAGAAGGGCCTGCCATGTACATAAGGAGTGTCTTTGTGATCCCGGTCGATCCCATGTCCAACTGCTTGGGCAATACTAGCAGTAGTGTAGGGACTTCTCACAGCATAAAAATGAGCATATTTCGTAAGTTGATCAATTACCACAAGAATTGTGCTTTTACCTTTGGCAGGTGGCAGCCTTTCATTGAAGTCCATGGAGATGTCAGTCCACACCGAGTCCGGTATAGGTAGTGGTTGTAGTTTCCATGGATTTGCCACAGTTTCACCCTTGTGCTGTTGACATACATCACATTGTGCCACATATTCAGCAATAATTTTTTTCATCCCTCTCAAATAAAAATTTTGCTTCACTCTTTTGTAGGTTCTTAGGAATCCAGAGTGCTCTGCTGAAGGTATGGAGTGCATTTCTTGCAGGATGATTGTGATACAAGGGGAGTGTTAGAACCCTTGCAGATTCTAAACTTGGGGTTGATCTCTTTAGGGGATCATCCTCCTTGGTACTCTATAGGGGTTCCTCCCTCCAAGTTGCTTCTCAAAGGCTGCAGAAAAGATTCATCTATTGCTTATGAAAAGAGAAGGAATACATGGCTATTTATAGGGCTTCTAAACCCTAACTCCTAATAGGACTCCTACTTAAGACTCTTACTTCTAACCAACTCCTAATAGGACTCCTACTCAAGACTCCAATTCCCTTACAACTCCTAATTCTTCTCTAAGAAAAAACTCCTACATGAATATCCCTCTCAATTAGGACTCTCCTAGCTAGAGTCCTAACAGATTCCTAACATAATGTCCCTCTCAATTAGGACTCTCCTAGCTAGAGTCCTAACAGACCCGCCCTCTTCAAATCAGCCTTGTCCTCAAGGCTGAGATTCCATGAACTCAAGGAACTGGTCTTCAACTCCTCATATGGTTCCCATGTGATGTCTTAAAGTGGTAGATTATTTCAATGCACTAGTACTTCAGTAGAGGGATGTCGACGACGCATCACGATCCTGCGATCGAGGATGGCTTGTGGTTGGGCTTGAATAACTCCATCCTCAGTTGTGTTGGGCAGTTGGATCTGGGGTGACTCGTGTTCTCCCAACATGGGCTTTAGGCATGATACGTGGAAGACAGGATGAATTTTGGCATCCTCAGGTAATTTAAGTATGTACGCCACGGCTCCAATATGCTCTGTGATCTGATAGGGCCCATAAAAATGTAGGGATAGCTTCATGGAGGCTCGAGTGTTGATAGAGAGTTGCTTGTATGGTTGTAGGCGAAGATAAACCCAATCTCCCACTGAAAATTCTCTTTCACTTCGTCGTGTGTCGGCTTGTTGCTTCATTCTGGATTGAGCGGTAGAGAGATTATCTTTTAACAGTTGTAAGAGTTTGTCCCTATCAATCAATTCTTGGTCAACCTAATCTACCTTGGCCGAGCCAATTAATACTTTGGAATCACAGGGGTTGGTCGACCATATAATGCTTTATAAGGGGCACATTTTGTAGATGAATGATATGTAGTATTATACCACCATTCAGCCCAGGGAAGCCATTTCACCCACTCTTTTGGTCGGTCGCTAGCGAAACACCGGAGGTATGTCTCTAAGCACCTATTTACCACCTCTGTTTGGCCGTCAGTTTGTAGATGATACGCTGTGCTCATCTTGAGTTTGGTGCCTTGGAACTGAAATAACTCGGTCCAAAATTTACTAGTGAAGATCTTGTCACGATCACTTACGATGTACCTTGGCATCCATGTAGTTTAACAATATTTTCTATGAAAATCTGGGCAATACTAGCAGCAGTGTAGGGATTTCTCATAGCACAAAAATGAGCATATTTCGTAAGGCGATCAACCACCACGAGAATCGTGCTTTTACCTTTGGAAGATGGCAGCCCTTCAATGAAGTCCATGGAGATGTCAGTCCACACTGAGTCTAGTATGGGTAGTGGTTGTAGCTTCCCTGGATTTGCCATAGTTTCACCCTTGTGCTGTTGACATACATCACATTGTGCCACATATTCAACAATAATTTTTTTCATCCCTCTCCAATAAAAATTTTGCTTCACTCTTTTGTAGGTTCTTAGGAATCCAGAGTGCCCTGCTAAAGGTATGGAGTGCATTTCATGCAAGATGATTGCGATGTAAGGGGAGTCAGGTATAAGCACAATGCGACCTTTGTAGCGTAGATCCTTCGAATCCCAAGTGTAGTGGGCTATTGCACTTGGATCCTCCAATTTTTTTATGATATTGCTGATCTCTGGATCCTTCTTCCATTCTTCCCTAATGTCCTCGAGGAGACCGGTGGTAGGAAGGGAGATGGCCGAAACCTTAGCTTGTTTAGGTAGCCGTGAGAGTGCATCTGCAACAACGTTTTCTTTCCCCTTTTTGTAAATAATTTCATAATCAAATCAAAGAAGTTTGGTTACCATTTTTGCTGCTCAGGGGATGATATCTTTTGCTCCAAAAAGTACTTGAGGTTTTTATGGTTAGTTTTAAATTGAAATCGTCAACCGATCAGGTAGGGTCTCCTTATCATATACTGACATGTTTTGATGGGAGGGAGATAATGCCTTGCTAGTGTATGCGAGTGGTCGACCATTTTGCATGAGAACGGCTCCAATTCCGTGTTTGGACTCTAGCTTGGAGAGTCCTAATTGAGAGGGGCATTCATGTATGAGGTGTTTTCTTAGAGAAGACTTAGGAGTTGTAAGAGAATAGGAGTCTTGACTAGGAGTCCTATTAGGAGTTGGTTAGAAGTAAGAGTCTTAAGTAGGAGTCCTATTAGGAGTTAGGGTTTATAAGCCCTATAAATAGCCATGTATTCCTTCTCTTTTCTTAAGCAATAGATGAATCTTTTCTGCAGCCTTTGAGCAGCAACTTGGAGGGAGGAACCCCTATAGAGTTCCAAGAAGGCCGATCCCCTAAAGAGATCAACCCCAAGTTTAGAATCTGCAAGGGTTCTAACACCTGGTATCAGAGCAGCGTTCTTGGCGTCTCGCTACCCTTCCACAGCCATCCATCAACCCTCTACAACCATCCAAAGCAATTCCCACAATTGCTTAAAAGATCGTCACCGAATTCCGTCATCATCTCCACCACCACGGATCATCCTTTGATCTCCCCGTGAATTGCAACAGGTTCTGGTTTCCTACCATACTGCTGCTGCAATTTAGTTATCCTTATTCGAAAATCCAAAAAAAAAAAAAAAAATCGTTCCTATATTTCTGCATAAACTTTTCGTCACAAAGTTTTCATCTCTACGACGAAAGATACATTGCAGAATTCCAGCCGCATAGCACCATCTGTTTGATCTTGCTACTGTGCTTTTTCTATCCAAATTTCTACGAAATTTTTATGACATCTTTGACACTTCTTAACAGTGGATTTCCCTTTGGTTTCATCAAGAAATTCTCAATATAAACTACTGATCTTTTATGTCCAATCTGCTGCACTTGAATTGCAGAATTCAAGCCGCATAGCACCATCTGTTTGATCTTGCTACTATGCTTTTTCTATCCAAATTTCTACGAAATTTTTATGACATCTTTGACACTTCCTAACAGTAGATTTCCCTTTGGTTTCATCGAAAAATTCTCAATATAAACTACTGATCTTTTATGTTCAATCTGCTGCACTTGAAAATCTATGCTGCAGAAAATTTCAGCTGCATATCGTTGCCTTAACCCATCTATTTGCAATCTTTTTTGAATGAAATTTCTTATACACTTCATAGATCATCTTGGCTTCCATCTAAGATTGATCTATTAAGAAATTCATCTCTAAAAACGATTTTATGTTGCTGCAAATTTTCATCGTAACCCGCTGAAATTTTTCGACGATAATTCTGCAATTGCAACTTGTACCAATTTCCTTGCTGTTATACTGCCGAAATTTTCTTAATTAAATTAGATACCCTTGCTGTCATATAAACTGTGATTTTGCTATCAATTCCCTCCTCAATTCTCCCAAGTTTTTGGTGGAAATTACGTCGAGAAACCGTTGTTTCTTCGACGACAATTCTACTCTTACAAGACAGCACATACTTGCTGCAACTTCCACGGATTTCTATCAAACCTTTGCTACCATCTACCACAGATCCAAAACTTTCAAACACAGCCCTAAAACTCTACTAAACCACACCCTCAAATTGCACCCAAAACTGCCACAAAACAAGCCTAAATCGTAGCCTACATCCACCAATCCACCAACCCTTTTGACCATCACTTCTCTCAACCTATACATGCCATTAACCTAACAACAAAAGAGAGATCTTAACATCATAGATTTGGAGGCATATATTATGGCATCTAAGGAAGTAATCAATGCTAAATTCGAAGCCTTGGAGGCGCGAATGGAGGATAAGATTCAGATGCTCTTTACCGAACTCAGATTGGGCCGACCACTAAGACCGAAGAAATCATATCAAGGAGAGAGCTTTGCCCAATCACACCAAGCCCGAAGAGATGACTTCCAAGGGAGGGTAGGCTCTATGACCAACCCCAACTATCCAAGCATGAGAGTGGACTTCCCTAGATGGGAAGAAGGAGACCCGATTGGTTGGATCTCGCGCGCGGAGCGATATTTTCGGTACCACAAAACCGCGGATGTATCTATGGTGAAAATTACAGCTATACATCTTGAAGGGGATGCTATACAGTGGTTTGACTGGTTTGAACATACTTATGGAGTCCTTTCATGGCGACAATTCAAAGAAGGACTGCTGATTCGCTTCAGACCAACCGATTACGAGAATATTGACGAACAACTAGCAAAGATCCAAAAACCTCCACCATTAAGGAGTACCAAACCAGGTTTGAAAGGTTATCTAATCAAACTCATGATTGGTCTCAAAAACAACTATTGTGGACCTTCATTGAGGGCTTGAAGCCAGAGATCCGAGGAGAAGTTAAAGTGCGACAACCGTATACGCTTATGGCAGCCATCTCTTTCGCACGACATCAAGAGGAGCAATTGAACCAT
Source organism: Musa acuminata AAA Group (assembly GCF_036884655.1). Lineage (NCBI taxonomy): Eukaryota > Viridiplantae > Streptophyta > Magnoliopsida > Zingiberales > Musaceae > Musa > Musa acuminata. The sequence goes on along the minus strand of NC_088342.1, from coordinate 25,200,709 downwards.
GAAGCTCGGAGGACTAGGGTCTCTCCTCAACCAGTAATATTGAAGGGGTTAACAAGAGAAGAGCTTCGGGAGCGATATGCGAAGGGGTTATGTTGGCATTGTGACGAGTCGTGGAGCCGTGAGCATCGCTGTAGTAAAGGAGGACTTCTTATGATTGAACCGATAGAAGAAGAGGTCATTGAACATTCAGAAGAGAGCCTTGAACATGAAAAAAAAGATGCAGAAGAAGAGCCACAACCGACCGAAGTTACGGTACATACACTAGCTGGCTACTCAAACCCGCAAACGATGAAAGTTGGAGGCCTTCCCAAACAACAACCGATCACTGTTCTCATTGACACGGGCAGCACTAATAACTTCCTAAACCGTAAGGTTGCTGTCCATATGAACTTACCTATTGAGAATTGTAGCAGGTTTGTCGTTAAGGTCGTCGACAGACGGATTTTGAATTGTGATCGTAGGCGCCCGCAGGAGAAACTATTGCTGCAGGACCAAGAGATAATTGCATATTTCTTCCTTCTCCCTCTTGATGATCATGAGGCCATGCTCATAATTAAATGGTTACCGACATTAGGTGATATTTCTTGGAATTTTATGCAACTAATTATGAAATTTTACAGTAAGGAGAAACAGGTGATACTGAACGGGAAACGTGAGAGCGACATAACGACGATTTGCAAACAACAAATGAAGAAGGTTTTGAATAAAGCATGCAACGGCCTTTTGGTACAACTTGAGCAGCAAACTAAGGGAGAGCCAATAGAATTTGAAGATTCAAACCTACTTCCTTTGCTTGCTGAATTTTCAGATATATTTGATGAACCGCACAACCTATCTCTTACCAGTCGGCATGATCATTATATAACGATTCTTTCAGGCAAACCTCCAGCAAATACTCAGCCATATCAATATCTTTTTTTTGGTAAGTAAAAGTAAATTGATTATGTGTAAAGTTTCTACAAATAGCTTTATCTATACAAGTCATAGACAAAGCCAAGTAACTCATAGAGTGCGAATGCGATAGTTATGACTACACATGCTGTAGACTATAACTACCTGTGGGTACATTATTTGGCATCATTCCCAAGATCTTTAGCTAATAGCAAAAATAAATTTGATAAAAATATCTTTTTCTCTTCGGGTGAAGTGCTCGGTTTTGAGATCATGCTCCATACAGGATCTTGAGTCTCTAATAATCTCTTTCAAGAGCTGAGCATTGTTTGTGTGTTGACATTCAAAGATTCTATTACATCTCTCCTTCCACATCCACCAAATAGCGCATCTGAAAGTAACCTTTGCCAGTTGTGTAAGAGGCCCTTTTCTTGAGAAACATTGCATAAGGTCGCCTAATTCTTGGTGCAAGTTTGGTTGCGGCAGTCTATTGAGTTTAAATCGCTAGAGAATCTCCTTCCATATCCATTTTGTATAATCACAAGCAAAATAGAGGTGGTCAACAGTTTCTTCTTGTTGCAAACAAAGGGAGCATCGGTTAACATGATAGATACCTTTCTTTTCATATTGTCTATTGTAGGTAGTTTATTGAGAAGGGCCTGCCATGTACATAAGGAGTGTCTTTGTGATCCCGGTCGATCCCATGTCCAACTGCTTAGGATCCACTTGTTATTTCTTTGCCTAATTTGATTCCATGCAGATGTGGCACTAAATTTGCCATTGTCATGAGGCCAAATAAGTGTATCTGAAGAGTTGTTCCTGATTGGAATAGCTATGATAGTCGGCCAAAGTGATAACATTTCGGGAGAAATAGGATTAGGGAGACACCAGGTACCGTTAGCAATGAACTCAGAAACCTTCCAATCTTTGGGAGCCCCAAGATCTTTTCGTATTCTGTCGCCATATAATTGAAATATACTTTTCCCATTCACCCAAGGATCGTACCACATATTAGTACTAGTTCCAGAAGAGATTGCATACGAAATGTGTTTGATTAGCCAATTCCTTGCCTTTAAAATTCCTTTCCAAGCTGCAGAGTGGTATGTTCTTGTTGAAATTTCCTAGATTGATTCCTTTGAAAGATACCTAGCAGAAACCAATTATGACCATAAGGAACATTTGTTTTGCAAAAGATCCCACAATTGTTGTACCAGGCATGCTTGATTCCAATCTCTAGTATTTCTCAAGTTTAGCCCCCCTTCATCTTTCGGTTTACAAATGCTATCCCAATTTACCATATGCATTGCCTTATCATTTGTGCCATTCCAGAAGAAGTTCATTAATAACCGTTCAATATCTTGGAGAAGTCCAGCAAGCAAAAGAAATGCATTACACCAATATATAGAGTAGGAGTGCAATACAGAACGGATGAGTTCGAGTCGTCCTGCTTTTGATAGAAGCCTATTTTTCCAAGAAGAAATTCTATTCTTTATTTTTTGCAGGATAGGCTGATAGTGGGTTTTGTGAATGCCTATGGATATGAGCGGGAGACCCAAATAAGGAACTGGCAGGCTTCCCTCACTAATCCCCAAAGTTTGTGCAATAAAGACCTTATCCTCAACGTAAGGCCTCATATATACTTTACTTTTCGCATGATTTAACTGAAGTCCAGAAACTATACCAAAGTCATTCATAATAGTAGTCAGGTTCTTTACTGAAGTTGGATCATTTAGGAGAAAGATAAGTAAATCATCTGCAAATGTTATATATGATATATGAATAGAGCCAGCATTGGGTACCTTAATGCTGCCATTTAAAACTGCATGTTCCAACATACAGCTAATTCCTTCCATCGCAATAGTAAAGAGATACGGAGAGAGTGGATCACCTTGTCGGATGCCATTCGTGCTCCCAAAAAAACTAATAGGTGAGTCATTAAAGAGTATCGAAAACTTTGGAGTTTCCAGGCAATATTGAATCCAATTAACCCATTGCTGTGGGAAGTTCATATCGAGGAGCATCTTATAGATAAATTTCCTATTAACTGAATCAAAGGCTTTCCGCAAATCAGCTTTAAAACATATTTTTGTCCCTCTTGCTTTTGAATGCAAATCTTTGACCAAGTTATTAGCAAGCAAAATGTTATGTTGTATACTTCTCCCTTTGATGAAAGCAGCTTGATTTGGGCTAATGATCTTGTGTATTACCTTTTGCATTCTATTTGCCAATACTTTGGAGATGATCTTGTAAATAAAGTTGCATAATGATATGGGTCGATAGTTCTCTAGTGAATCAGCCCCTGCATTCTTCGGGATTAAAGAAATAAAAGTACAATTCATCTCTCTAAGAATTTGACCTGAAGAGAAAAAATGTTGGCAAGCCTTGATCACATCATTTCCAATAATAGACCATGCAGTTTGGTAAAATTCAGCTGGAAGGACCTGGGCTTTTGTGCTTTGGTGACTGAAAGACAACACATACAATTTCGTCGTTTGTAATTAGGGCATTGAGGATTGAAATAGCTTCCGAATCAAGTTTTTAGTCGGCTCCACATGAATGTTATTAGTTTTCCCAGCTTGATTGAGTAAGGAATAAAAAAATTGCTCTGTGTGTACTTTAACCTCATGTAAATTCTCAATAAGATTATCATCTTTGTCTCTGCATTTGCTGATACGGTTAACAGCCCTTCAAGTAGCAATTGAAGCATAGAAAAATTTAGTATTGGAATCTCCTAGTGTAAGCCAAAGCTGTCGAGACTTCTGCTTTGCAAAACTTTCCTCCTGTTTTAAGGCTTGCATGAAGTTATTTCTAGCTTCTGTCTCTTTGTAGTTAATATTCTCATCATTTGGCTGAAGATGCAGCTCATGTTGCAATGACATTAGTTCCTTCCTGCAAAATTGAACTGTGGTGGTAATATTGCCAAAGGTATTTGTATTCCACTCCTTTAGTGCTGCTTTACAGGCTTTGAGCTTTTGACATAAAATGTAAGGGGGGGATCCATGCACGTTAACATTCCAAACAGATCTGATAACATCAAGGAATTGAGGATGAGTACTCCACATGTTAAAGAATCTAAACGGTTTCTTGCCTCTTGGTGTCGCTTTGTCTGCGTGTATATACATTAAAGAATGGTCAGAAAAAAAAGGAGCACCATACTCAAGAAGTGAATCTGGGTAAACTGTTAACCATTCATGATTAATCAAACACCTATCAAGTCGAGCCATTATTTTTCTATTAGACATACCAAAAAAAAATTATTTTTCTATTAGCTGCACCTTGATTACTCTAGGAGAGCCAATTACCCACAGATTTCATATCAAACAAAGCTGCAGTGTCAATGTAATCATTAAAACTTTGAAGCTGGCTTTCTGAAAGTTGTCTACCCCCCTCTTTTTCATTTGTGTACCGAACAGTATTAAAGTCTCCAAGAACAATCCAAGGTACATTGAGACAGCCATTTGCAATATTAGTCAGGTCAAACCAAAGAGTATTTCTTTCTTGCATACTATTTGAAGCATATATACCAGTGAAATTGAATTGACAGCCATTCTTTTTGTCCTCTACCTTAAGATGAATGAATTGATTAGTAGCAGAAATAAACCAAGCATTAATAGAGTTAGGATGCCATAAGACCTATATTCTACCAAAAGTTTCATTTGAGTCATTGGTAAACAGTTCTGCGTCCGACCATATTAAATTCTTTTGAGCTTGAACGCGCGATTGTTTAATTTTCATTTCTACTAGAATAACAATATCACATGCGGCATACTTGATTATTCTGTTGAGCTCCCGACATTTCTCCGACTTATTAAGTCCGCGAACATTCCAACATGTTATCTTCATCAGTAATAAAGAAATGAAAAGGTGGTAAGGTATTCATCTTACAACTTTGGATGGGCTGTACCATCCTTTTTCTTATCCTTCGGTTTTGTATTTTCCTCCCGCACAATATCCTTACCTTTTATGGCTTTATTCCTATATTTATCCACTTCATCTACAGCTTGCAGATTTTTAAACTTTAAAATACCTTGAATCATGTGGTCTTGATTGGCAGGGTTTATTGAAGCACGATAAGATTGTTGCAGCACAATATTCTCGTATACAGCAATCTTCTTATCAGCCTGAACTTCTGGAGTAAAGAATTCCAAGCTTAGATCCGGACTTCCAACCGGAGCCTTGAAGAGGCTAGTCCAAGGCCTAGGGTCACTGGAAATGAGGGCAGGCTGCCGCGATCTAGAGTGTGACCTACTTCGATGTTGTTTCGTCGAAGAAGTTTCTCTCTGGAGAGGATATGGAGGAGGAGCCAATTGAGGGGTAATGGTAGGGAGTCTTACCATCGTATCAACCCTCCCGCCACCGTCGCCAGCCCTAGGGGCCGTCGTTGCCATGTTTGATCCCTCTTCTGGTCGCGGCTATAGAATCGTCTCCATAGGGAAAAGCCACCGTCGTAGTATATCAGATCGCCGATACAGTACTATCGCCCTAGGGAGATCTGGTCGCCGCTATAGTATCGTCGCCCTTGGGGAGAAGCCGACGCTGCAGGAGATCCGATCACCACTAGAGTAAGGGAGATCAGATCGTTGCTATAGTATAGTCGCCCGTGAGAGAAAGCCAACGCTGTAGGAGTCAGATCGCCCTAGGGAGATCTCGTCGCCGCTACAGTGTATCGTCGCTACAGTACCGTCGCTGCTACAGTGTCGTCACCGTCGCTACAGTACCGTCGCCCTTGGGAAACAGCCGATGCTGCAGGAAATCAGATCGCCGCTACAGTGTCGTCGCCCGTCGCCCGTGGGAGAAAGCCGATGCTATAGGAGTCAGATCGCCCTAGGGAGATCTGGCTGCCGCTACAGAAGTCGCCCTAGATCTGGTCAACGCTACAGTGTCGTCACCGCTACAGTGGTCACCCTAGATCTGGCCGCTGCTATAGTGTCGTCGCCGTTGCAGTGGTCGCCCTAGATCTGGCCGTCGCTACAATGTCGTCGCCGCTACAGTGGTCGCCCTAGATCTGGCCGCCGCTACAGTGGTCACCGCTACAGTGGTCGCCATATCAATATCTACATCTCCAGAAGGATAAAATAGAAAAGATTGTAAAAGAGATGCTTGAAACAGGAGTTATTCGGCCAAGTTGCAACCTCTACTCTTCACCGGTGCTACTTGTACGCAAGAAGGACGGAACATGGCGAATATGCATTGATTATCGAGCTCTCAATGGCATAACTATAAAAAACAAATACCTTATTCCAATAGCAGATGAATTGCTAGATGAAAGGGAGCACAAATTTTCGCAAAACCAGACCTTCGATCCGGGTATTATCAAATACGAGTGTATGAAGAAGTCATACCGAAAATCGCCTTTCGAACACGCAACGGCCACTACGAATTTTTACTTTCTTCAACAAAAGGTGAAATTCTTAGGCATATCATCTCAGAGGAAGGTGTGACGGTGGACCCCTTCAAAATTGAAGCAATGCAAAACTGGCCAACCCCGAGAAACATAAAATTGCTACATGGCTTTTTGGGTTTAACAAGCTACTACCATAAGTTCGTGAAAAACTATGGAAAGATCAGTGCACCACTTACTTCCTTACTGGAAAAAGATGTCTTCCAATGGTCGGATAGAGCCTCCACTACCTTCGACAAACTTAAGGCAACCATAACGACGACGCCGGCGCTAACACTACCAGATTTCAACCAACACTTCGTTATTGAGGCCGACGCATCTGGAGTCAGAATTGGAGTCATTCTCATGCAAGATGGTCGACCACTCGTATACACTAGCAAGGCATTATCTCCCTCCCATCAAAATAAGTCAACATATGATAAGGAGATGCTCGCCATTGTGCGCGCAGCAACAAGGTGGAAACCCTACTTGATTGGTCGACGATTTCAAAATAAAACCAACCATAAAAGCCTCAAGTACTTTTTGGAGCGAAAGATATTATCCCTTGAGCAGCAAAAATGGGTAACAAAACTTCTTGGATTTGATTATGAAATAACTTACAAAAGATGGAAAGAGAATGTTGTTGCAGATACGCTTTTACAACTACCTGAGCAAGCTGAATTTTCGGTCGTTTTACTTCCAACCAACTACTTCCTTGAGGATATTAAGATAGAATGGCAGGAAGATTCAGAGACCAGTAAGATAAAAAAAAAAAAAAATTAGAGGAAGCACCAAGCTCCGTGGCTCATTACAATCGGGACTCAAAAGAATTATGCTATAAGGGACGCATTGTGCTTGTGACAAATTCTACTTGCATCTTCAAGAGCATATTTTGGACAAAATTATTCCATATGCAGGGTACTAAATTGAAAAAGAGTACAACATATCACCCACAAACCAACAGCCAGATGGAAGTTTTAAATAGGTGCTTGGAGACAGCCCAAAGCCAACCACCAAATATGACTACCCAAAGAGAACTCTAGACCCAGCCAAGTGCCATTATTGATCGACGGATCGTGACTCGACGACGACGACCCACTAATGAAGTGCTAATACAGTGGGCGAACCTACCAATAGAAGATGCCATTTGGGAGAACTATGACGACTTGAAGATCAAATTCCCAGAATTCACGAATCATCAGCCTCGAGGACAAGGCTGATTTAAAGAGGGCGGGTCTGTTAGGACTCTAGCTTGGAGAGTCCTAATTGAGAGCGACATTCATGCAAAAGTGTTAGGACTCTAGCTAGGAGAGTCCTAATTGAGAGGGGCATTCATGTATGAGGTGTTTTCTTAGAGAAGACTTAGAAGTTGTAAGGGAATAAGGGTCTTGACTAGGAGTCCTATTAGGAGTTGGTTAGAAGTAAGAGTCTTAAGTAGGAGTCCTATTAGGAGTTAGGGTTTAAAAGCCTTATAAATAGCCATGTATTCCTTCTCTTTTCTTAAGCAATAGATGAATCTTTTCTGCGGCCTTTGAGCAGCAACTTGGAGGGAGGAACCCCTATAGAGTTCCAAGGAGGCCGATCCCCAAAAGAGATCAACCCCAAGTTTAGAATCTGCAAGGGTTCTAACATTCCGACTCCAGATGCGTCGGCCTCAATGATGAAGGTGTTAGAACCCTTGCAGATTCTAAACTTGGGGTTGATCTCTTTAGGGGATCGACCTCCTTGGAACTCTATAGGGGTTCCTCCCTCCAAGTTGCTGCTCAAAGGCTACAGAAAAGATTCACCTATTGCTTATGAAAAGAGGAGGAATACATGACTCTTTATAGGGCTTCTAAACCCTAACTCCTAATAGGACTCCTAATTCTAACCAACTCCTAATAGGACTCCTACTTAAGACTCATATTCCTTTACAACTCCTAATTCTTAAGACTCCTATTCCTTTACAACTCCTAATTCTTTTCTAAAAAACAACCTCCTAACCCTAGCCGGCCTCTTTACCTCTTAAATAGGGGTCGGCTTAGGTAGCTTTTACATAAATATCCCTCTCAATTAGGACTCTCCTAGCTAGAGTCCTAACATAAGGGTCTATTGAAATCTGGTAGCGCAAGCAACGGCGTCGTTGTCATGGCTGCTTTAAGTTTGTCGAAGGCAGCAGAGGCTTTGTCCGACCATTGGAAAGCATCTTTTTTCAGTAAATTAGTGAGTGGTGCACTGATCTTCCCATAGTCCTTAACAAATTTTCGGTAGTAGCCTATTAGTCCAAGGAATCCCCGCAGTAATTTCACGTTTGTAGGTTTCGGCCAGCCTTGCATTGCTTCAATTTTTGTTGGGTCTACGGCCACTCCTTCTTCTGATATTATATGCCCAAGGTACTCTACTTTTTGTTGGAGAAAGCTGCACTTTGGTTACTTAACAAAAAGAGTATTCTCCCGAAGGATTGTCAAAACAATCCGTAAATGCTGAAAGTGAGTCTCAAGAGAAGGGCTGTAAACGAGAATATCATCGAAAAATACCAGCACAAATTTACGAAGAAAGCTCTGAAATATATCATTCATGAGATTTTGAAAGGTTGAAGGAGCATTGGTGAGTCCAAAAGGCATTACCAAGAATTCATAATGGCCATCATGTGTGCGAAATGCTGTTTTTGGAATGTCATCGTCACATACCCAAATTTGGTGGTAACCGGATCGGAGGTCCAACTTCGTGAAGACTCGAGCTCCTTTCAATTCATCAAAAAGTTCATCCACCACTGGTATTGGGTATTTCTCCTTGACGGTGATGCCATTTAAAGCTCGGTAGTCGATGCACATCTGCCAAGTTCCGTCCTTCTTGCGTACAAGTAGCACCGGTGAGGAATAGGGGTTGCAACTTGGCCGAATCACCCCTGTTTCAAGCATCTCATTTACGATCTTTTCAATTTCCTCTTTCTGGAGGTGAGGATATCGGTACGGTCGAGTGTTCGCTGGTGGCTAGCCCGGAAGGATTGGAATTCGTTGGTCATGTTGCCGAGAAGGAGGAATACCGCGCGGTTCAGCAAATATGTCGGCAAATTCAGTAAGTAATTGGGCAAGATTTTGATCTTCAATTTCTATTTTCTTCTCTTCTGGTTGTGGCTGGAGATGCATCAAATGTTAGGATCGAGAGCACTAAGAGGGGGGGGGGTGAATTAGTGCAGTGGAAATCTTTCTGCGATTAAAAACGAAAGCTGCGTTTGTTCGATACGAATTGTTTCGATGCAAAAGCCGATTCTAAGATTACTTATGATTAAGTGCAGTTTACGTCTAAACACAGTTTGCGTCTAAGCGCAGTTTACGCAGTTTACGCAGTTTGCGTCTAAATGCAGTTTGCGTCTAAATGCAGATTGCGTCTAAGCGCAGTTTGCATCTAAGTGCAGTTTGCGTCTAAGCTCAGATTGCGTCTAAGCGCAGTTTGCGTCTAAACTCAGATTCGGAAAGATCTGAACTTAGACACTCGTTCGTAAAAGCGCAGAAGGCAGTTTGCAGTTATAAATGGAATCAAAACGTAAACGTAAACTGCAAAGAAACTCGTTCGTAAAAGCACAAAAGATAGTTTGCAGTTATAAATAGAATCAAAACGTAAATGTAAACTGCAATGTAAAGATCGTACGAAACACCGATTTACGTCTGAATGCAGATTCGGAAAGATCAGAACTTAGAAACTTGTTCGTAAAAGCACAGAGAGCAGTAGCTATGTAGGAGGTTTGCAGTAATGATAAAGTGCTCAAAATAAAAGCAAACCAGAGATTTAGAGTGGTTCGGTCAGTCTTGACCTACTCCACTTTTAGCTTCCTCCACCGACGAGGTCACCGACGTCAACTAGAGGCCTTCCTTCAATAGACGAAGGCCAACTGCCCTTTTACAGTTTCACTCCTTTTGACGGGCTTAGGAGACAACCCTTACATAACCTTTCTCTCCTCTCTTTACAACTCAAGACTTGAAGAACAGAAAGAGGAGAACTTTTAGACTTTACACAAATTTGAGCTCTTAGAATCACAGAAAAGATCAAGAATTCGGTGTAGGTCTATATCTTTTCAGTGCTGAATGGGTGGGGTATTTATAGGCCCCAACCCAGTTCAAATTTGGAGCTCAAAACGATCAAATCCTGGAATTCCGGGATCAGGCGGTTGCACCTCCTGACTGGAGAGGTTGCACCGCCTGGCAGAGCTCGAAGACTGAGCCTCTAGGCGGTGCTACCTCTGTCAGGGGCGGTTGCACCTCTCTGCCAGAGCTCGAAGACCGAGCTCAGGCGGTTGCACCGCCTGACTGGAGAGGTTGCACCGCTTGGCAGAGCTCGAAACTTGAGCTCTGGCGGTGCTACCTCCTGATAGAGGAGGTTGCACCGCCCAGTCTCTCTCGGAGACTGAGCCCTGGGCGGTTGCACCTCTTGGCTGGGGCGGTTGCACCGCCTAGTCTCGCTGGGAGACATAGCCTGGGCGGTGCTACCTCCCTGCCTGGGCGGTTGCACCTCCCACAACAACCTGGGTCCGAATGGGCTGAACCATTCGACCCAATTTGAGTTCTTCAAGGGCCCAATTGCCTCAAGATTAAGCTAATGGGATCACCTCCCATTTCTAACTTAATCAAAGTGCTAACTACAATTATTTCCTAAGACATATTCTGCAGCTTTCTTCGGTGCGTCACTCGCTTCTTCCGGCGAGTTTCCAGCGAACTTCCGTCGATCATCCGATGAACCCTCGGTGATGCTCCTGCGGACTTCCGGCAAACTCCTGGACTGCGACGATCCACTTGGCATGTTCTGACGAGCTCCTTTGGCAAGCTTCTAGACTTCTCGGATTTGTTCCCGCAAAACCTCCGACGACTGTCCGAACTTCCGTCGAGCTCTCGAACTCCCAACGTGATCATTGTCATGACTCCGGCGCAACTCCTGCTGCATGTCTTACTTTCATCGTAGTTAATCCTACACACTTATCTCAACACATACATTAGACAACAAATGACAATTGACTTCATCATCAAAATCCGAGATTCAACAATCTCCCCCTTTTTGATGATGACAATCAATTGATAATAGAGTTAACCTTAACTCCCCCTGTCTATATGCCATACTTCTTGAATTTAAAAACTTTATAAATTCAAGAGACATATTCCCATCATGATTCCTATCATGATGTATCTCTTTGAAGATGATGTCAAGGCTTGACATTCATTTTCAAATATAACAAGTTTGAATGATGGTAATTGTAGCAATTCATCATATTGTAAGATATCGACATGTAAAGCTGTGAAGCAAGATTTTGATATCATTACATGATGTACACTTTTCGAATATTTTAGCAAGTGTAGCATTGCATCACATGGTAAGATATCAGTTCGTACGATGCAAATTTTTGTTTGATATCTTGATCCAGGGCATATGGCAATCATATATTTCTGGGTGATGCAAGTATGGCCTAATCATAGCATCAGTGATAGCAACCATATCAACATCAGTAATAGCAACCATATCATTATCAGTGATAGCAGGTATGGCCTAATCATAGCATCAGTGATAGCAACTGGCCTAATCATAGCATCAGTAATAGCAATCATATCAATTCATATTTTTCTCCCCCTTTGTCATCAACAAAAAGCATGGTAGCATTATCAAAAAGCATGGTAGATGTGATTCCAGCAAGTTATCAAGCACATAAAGGAAGGCATGACACATATAATACTTTGAATATCTCTTCTCCTTGTTATGCTATAGTTCGTTGCTTGAAGGAGGAAACTCATTTTTCAAAAAGTTTTCATAAGAGTGTACAGGAAAATCCTATTTTTAGCATTCAAACCGAAAATAAGATGATCTTCTTACATGCATTCGGATATGAGTAAGCTACTGATTTTCAAAAACATTTGTCACATAATTTCCAACATGTTATTTGATCAAGTGATACCAAGGCATGTAATAGTAATCAATAACGTCCGAAAAATAATTTTAACTAGTTTAAGTATTCGGACACATCAACATTGGTATGTCACTTTATGTTTATCAAGGCATAAGGTTTTCAAAACATTTAGTTTCAATGTAAAATCCGAGATAAACAACAAGAGATGTTTGTAACTTTGCATATGCTTACATATGGAGTTTACAACATATCAGGTAACCATATCAAAGACAAAGTCCTTCATGATGAGTAACATAAGGAGTTTACAACATGCCATATCAAAGACAAAGTCCATGAGAAGTTTATAACAACAACGGATGATTGTGTTCATACAAGCTCATTCATGAGGTGGATGGTTAAAGTGCCTAAATAAAGAGTCAAATTGTCGATGAATTTGCTGTACCTCAGTTAGGATTTGATCTTGTCGATGTTCAAGCCGTTCTTGTCTTTGTTCGAATCGGTCCATCCGAATCCCAATATCTTCGACAGATGATGTGTGAGTTTGCTCAAACGGATGTGTTTCCTCAAAGGGACAGATCGGAGGAGATTGGGTACCCCTAAAGACTGGTGTTTCCGGTTCTGGTTCAGGTTGAGGGGGATCAGTTCTTCTTGGCATTCTAACCCAGTTGCCGTTTCTATAAAAACATCTTAGTCGGTGAAGTAGATTTTTATTAATTATGCTGAATCTATCTACTTTCATTACTTCTTCTTCCGGTGGTATTAGAATATCATAGGCTTTCATTATTCTAGTTATTATACCACCATATGGGAGCATCATGTCTTTCTTAGATAGTTCCAACATGTTTTGTTGGATAAGATAACCAAGACAGATGTCATTTCTTTTCATGATCATATACATAGTTCCTAATTCTAATTGGCTTACTTCATCATGATGATATTGTTTAGGAAGAATGATGCTAGTTAGGATGTGATGAAGTACCTTAGTGTTTAGAGGCAGTAAATGTTCACAACTTTTAGGAACAAATTCTAAGTTCGGATTGGCAAAAATTGTTTGTAGGGCTTCAACGTATGTTGTTCTAACATTTTCATCATCCCATGATCCTCTAAAGTAAAGTCCTCTACTTTTCATGGGAATGCCTATCATGTCGCAAATGAATCTATCCGTAATTGAAATATGTTGTCCTAAGAGATAGGTGGACATCCTTTCTTCTTCATCTACTAGTATGTTGTTGTAAAACATTCTTACTAGTCTTGGATAGATGGGTTCATTAATTTGTAAGATAGGGAGTAGATCTAAGTTTGCAAACCACTGGATTGTTTCTAAGTCTCTTAGCTCACTTAAATCTACGTATTTTCCCTTGTTGACATTCCTAAGTTCAAAAGAGGAAAATTTTTCAGCATGGTATTTTGAATCGAAAAGGGTGGAATCAAAGTCTTCTACTAATCTCCTCTTTCCTTTGTCCCTTGAGGATCTTCTAGATCCCATAACTACTGCTGTTTAGAATAATAGTGATGAGCAAAAGTAAATGAATCAAGAAACAGAGTTTAAGGGCTTCTTAGAGAGTACCTTAATGAGATCTTCAAGAGAGGGAAGGAATGTTGATGCTTTGCTTCGAAATGAAGAGTATTTGGGATGCTAAGATGGGGGAAATGGGGATGGAGGAGGCTTAGGAGAGTAGAGGAGGGAAGGAAATGAGTTGGGGTCGGTTTCACCGTCGGCCCTAGCTTGAGTTATAAAGGGGCAGAGTTGCGGGCGGTTGCACCTCTGGCTGGAGCGGTGCAACCGCTTGCAACACGTGACAGCTGGAGGTGCTACCTCCAGCTGGGGCGGTGCCACCGCCTGGTGAACACTTGTTCTGATCTGAGAATTTTTCTGTCTTGAGGAGAGTTTTCATTCCCAGTAATCAACTTTACTTATGTAATTACGTAAGAATTTTCATTTTAAGACAGGGACTTTGGCACGATCAAGGTAGATTTTTAATGTGCACATTCTCAATGTCGTACACATGTTTGTGATAGTTTCTTCAAGTTGATAAGTCTTGCAGGTTCATGACAGAGTTAGTCATTTCATGATACGAGTTAAATTAGAAGGTTATGAAAGGATGAATTTGATGGGTTCGAAAATCCAGGGATATGTGAATTTGGGAATCATACGTTTCTAATTCTTGAAAAGTTAAACAGGATTGTATCTAGGTCGCATTTGTGATTTTACCCTTGTTGTTGTTTCCGAAGGTGATATAGCCTTCGTCTATTTTTTTTTTTTGGTAAGTAAAAGTAAATTGATTATGTGTAAAGTTTCTACAAATAGCTTTATCTATACAAGTCATAGACAAAGCCAAGTAACTCATAGAGTGCGAATGCGATAGTTATGACTACACATGCTGTAGACTATAACTACCTGTGGGTACAATTATTTGGCATCATTCCCAAGATCTTTAGCTAATAGCAAAATTAAATTTGATAAAAATATCTTTTTCTCTTCGGGTGAAGTGCTCGGTTTTGAGATCATGCTCCATACAGGATCTTGAGTCTCTAATAATCTCTTTCAAGAGCTGAGCATTGTTTGTGTGTTGACATTCAAAGATTCTATTACATCTCTCCTTCCACATCCACCAAATAGCGCATCTGAAAGTAACCTTTGCCAGTTGTGTAAGAGGCCCTTTTCTTGAGAAACATTGCATAAGGTCGCCTAGTTCTTGGTGCAAGTTTGGTTGCGGCAGTCTATTGAGTTCAAATCGCTGGAGAATCTCCTTCCATATCCATTTTGTATAATCACAAGCAAAATAGAGGTGGTCAACAGTTTCTTCTTGTTGCAAACAAAGGGAGCATCGGTTAACATGATAGATACCTCTTCTTTTCATATTGTCTATTGTAGGTAGTTTATTGAGAAGGGCCTGCCATGTACATAAGGAGTGTCTTTGTGATCCCGGTCGATCCCATGTCCAACTGCTTGGGACCCACTTGTTATTTCTTTGCCTAATTTGATTCCATGCGGATGTGGCACTAAATTTGCCATTGTCATGAGGCCAAATAAGTGTATCTGAAGAGTTGTTCCTGATTGGAATAGTTATGATAGTCGGCCAAAGTGATAACATTTCGGGAGAAATAGGATTAGGGAGACACCAAGTACCGTTAGCAATGAACTCGGAAACCTTCCAATCTTTAGGAGCCCCAAGATCTTTTCGTAATCTGTCGCCATATAATTGAAATATACTCTTCTCATTCACCCAAGGATCGTACCACATATTAGTACTAGTTCCATAAGAGATTGCATAAGAAATATGTTTGATTAGCCAATTCCTTTCCAAGCTGTAGAGTGGTATGTTCTTGTTGAAATTTCCCAGATTGATTCCTTTGAAAGATACCTAGCAGAAACCCATTGTGACCATAAGGAACATTTGTTTTGCAAAAGATCCCACAATTGTTGTACCAGGCATGCTTGATTCCAATCTCTAGTATTTCTCAAGTTTAGCCCCCCTTCATCTTTCGGTTTGCAAATGCTATCCCAATTTACCATATGCATTGCCTTATCATTTGTGTCATTCCAGAAGAATTTCATTAATAACCGTTCAATATCTTGGAGAAGTCCAGCAGGCAAAAGAAATGCATTACACCAATATATAGAGTAGGAGTGCAATACAGAACGGATGAGTTCGAGTCGTCCTGCTTTTGATAGAAGCCTATTTTTCCAAGAAGAAATTCTATTCTTTATTTTTTCCAGGATAGTGTTAGAACCCTTGCAGATTCTAAACTTGGGGTTGATCTCTTTAGGGGATCGGCCTCCTTGGAACTCTATAGGGGTTCCTCCCTCCAAGTTGCTGCTCAAAGGCTGCAGAAAAGATTCATCTATTGCTTATGAAAAGAGAAGGAATACATGGCTATTTATAGGGCTTCTAAACCCTAACTCCTAATAGGACTCCTACTTAAGACTCTTACTTCTAACCAACTCCTAATATGACTCATACTCAAGACTCCTATTCCCTTACAACTCCTAATTCTTCTCTAAGAAAAAACCTCCTAACAGAATGTCCCTTTCAATTAGGACTCTCCTAGTTAGTCCTAACAGAGTGTCCCTTTCAATTAGGACTCTCCTAGCTAGAGTCCTAACAGAATGTCCCTCTCAATTAGGACTCTCCTAGCTAGAGTCCTAACAGACCCGCCCTCTTCAAATCAGCCTTGTCCTCAAGGCTGAGATTCCATGAACTCAGGGAACCGGGTCTTCAGCTCCTCATATGGTTCCCATGTGGCGTCTTCAAGTGGTAGATTATTCCAATGCACTAGTACTTCAGTAGAGGGATGTCGGCGACGCATCACGATCCTGCGATCGAGGATGGCCTGTGGTTGGGCTTGAATAACTCCATCCTCAGTTGTGTTGGGCAGTTGGATCTAGGGTGACTCGTGTTCTCCCAACTTGGGCTTTAGGCATGATACGTGGAAGACAGGGTGAATTTTGGCATCTTCAGGTAATTTAAGTCTGTATGCCACGGCTCCAATACGCTCTGTGATCTGATAGGGCCCATAAAAACGTGGGGATAGCTTCATGCAGGCTCGAGTGTTGATAAAGAGTTGCTTGTATGGTTGTAGGCGAAGATAAACCCAATCTCCCACTGAAAATTCTCTTTCACTTCGTTGTGTGTCGGCTTGCTGCTTCATTCTGGCTTGAGCGGTAGAGAGATTATCTTTTAACAGTTGTAAGAGTTTGTCCCTATCAATCAATTCTTGGTCAACCTGATCTACCTTGGCCGAGCCAATTATATACTTTGGAATCACAGGTGCTGGTCGACCATATAATGCTTCATAAGGGGCACATTTTGTAGATGAATGATATGTAGTATTATACCACCATTCGGCCCATGGAAGCCATTTTGCCCACTCTTTCGGTCGGTCGCTAGCGAAACACCGGAGGTACGTCTCTAAGCACCTATTTACCACCTCTGTTTGGCCGTCAGTTTGTGAATGATATGCTGTGCTCATCTTGAGTTTGGTGCCTTGTAACTGAAATAACTCGGTCCAAAATTTACTAGTGAAGATCCTGTCACGATCACTTACGATGGACCTTGGCATCCCATGCAGTTTAACAATATTTTCTATGAAAATCTGAGCAATACTAGCAGCAGTGTAGAGATTTCTCACAGCACAAAAATGAGCATATTTCGTAAGTCGATCAACCACCACGAGAATCGTGCTTTTACCTTTGGAAGATGGCAGCCCTTCAATGAAGTCCATGGAGATGTCAGTCCACACTGAGTCTGGTATGGGTAGTGGTTGTAGCTTCCCTGGATTTGCCACAGTTTCACCCTTGTGCTGTTGACATACATCACATTGTGCCACATATTCAGCAATAATTTTTTTCATCCCTCTCCAATAAAAATTTTGCTTCACTCTTTTGTAGGTTCTTAGGAATCCAGAGTGCCCTGCTGAAGGTATAGAGTGCATTTCATGCAAGATGATTGCGATGCAAGGGGAGTCAGGTATAAGCACAATGCGACCTTTGTAGCGTAAATCCCTCAAATCCCAAGTGTAGTGGGCTATTGCACTTGGATCCTCCTCCAATTTTTTTATGATCTTGCTGATCTCTGGATCCTTCTTCCATTCTTCCCTAATGTCCTCGAGGAGACAGGTGGTAGGAAGGGAGATGGCCGAAACCTTAGCTTGTTCAGGTAGCCGTGAGAGTGCATCTGCAAAAACGTTTTCTTTCCCCTTTTTGTAAATAATTTCATAATCAAATCCAAGAAGTTTGGTTACCCATTTTTGCTGCTCAGGGGATGATATCTTTTGCTCCAAAAAGTACTTGAGGCTTTTATGGTCAGTTTTAATTTGAAATTGCCGGCCGATCAGGTAGGGTCTCCACCTCGTTACTGCGTGTACAATGGCAAGCATCTCCTTATCATATACTGACATATTTTGATGGGAGGGAGATAATGCCTTGCTAGTGTATGTGAGTGGTCGACCATTTTGCATGAGAACGGCTCCAATTCTGACTCTAGATGCGTCGGCCTCAATGATGAAGGGTTTATTGAAATCCGGTAGCGCAAGCACCGGCGTTGTTGTCATGGCTGCTTTAAGTTTGTCGAAGGCAGCAGAGGCTTTGTCCGACCATTGGAAAGCATCTTTTTTCAGTAAAGAAGTGAGTGGTGCACTGATCTTCCCATAGTCCTTAACAAATTTTCGGTAGTAGCCCGTTAGTCCAAGGAACCCCCGCAGTAATTTCACGTTTGTAGGTTTCGGCCAGCATTGCATTGCCTCAATTTTTGTTGGGTCTACCGCCACTCCTTCTTCTGATATTATATGCCCAAGGTACTCTACTGTTTGCTGGAGAAAGCTGCACTTTGGTTGCTTAACAAAGGGAGTATTCTCCCGAAGGATCGTCAAAACAATCCGTAAATGCTGAAAGTGAGTCTCAAGAGAAGGGCTGTAAACGAGAATATCATCGAAAAATACCAGCACAAATTTATGAAGAAAGCTCCAAAATATATCATTCATGAGACTTTGAAAGGTTGAAGGAGCATTAGTGAGTCCAAAAGGCATTACCAAGAATTCATAATGGCCATCATGCGTGCGAAATGCAGTTTTTGGAATGTCATCGTTACATCCCCGAATTTGGTGGTAACCGGATCGGAGGTCCAACTTCGTGAAGACTCGAGCTCCTTTCAATTCATCAAGAAGTTCATCCACCACTGGTATTGGGTATTTGTCCTTGACGGTGATGCCATTTAAAGCTCGGTAGTCGATGCACATTTGCCAAGTTCCGTCCTTCTTGCGTACAAGTAGCACCGGTGAGGAATAGGGGTTGCAACTTGGCCGAATCACCCCTGTTTCAACCATCTCCTTTACGATCTTTTCAATCTCCTCTTTCTAGAGGTGAGGATATCGGTATGGTCGAGTGTTCGCTGGTGGCTTGCCCGGAAGGATTGGAATTCGATGGTCATGTTGCCGAGAAGGAGGAA
Source organism: Musa acuminata AAA Group (assembly GCF_036884655.1). Taxonomy (NCBI): domain Eukaryota; kingdom Viridiplantae; phylum Streptophyta; class Magnoliopsida; order Zingiberales; family Musaceae; genus Musa; species Musa acuminata. Next base: position 25,181,622 of record NC_088342.1, on the reverse strand, counting down.
GACCGCGCGGTTCAGCAAATATGTCGGCAAATTCAGTAAGCAATTGGGCAAGATTTTGATCTTCAAATTCTATTTTATTCCCCTTTGGTTGCTGCTGGAGGTGAATCAAAAAAGCACCATTTACCTTGTGTAAAACTTTCTCCATTCGTTGGGTCGAAACAGTGGTAACGTTGCTTCCGCGCTTCCCGCGTAGGATGATCTGTTTGCCCTTACAGTAGAATTTCATAATTAATTTAGAAAAGTTCCAAGAGACATCACCTAGTGTAGTCAGCCATTCTATACCAAGCACTGCCTCATAGTCATCGATTGGTAGGAGGAAGAAATCGGTGATAATTTCTTGGTCTTGCGGTAATAGTTTCACCTGCGGGCATCTTTGGTCGCACTTTAGGATTCTACCGTCGGCAACCTTTACATCGAACTTGCTGCAACCTTCAATATGCAGTGCCATCCGAGCAGCAACCTTACTATTCAGGAAGTTATTAGTGCTACCTGTGTCGATGAGAACAGTGATCGGCTGTTGTTTGAGAAGGCCTCCAACTTTCATCGTTTGCGGATTTGAATAGCCGGCTAGTGCGTGTACCGTAATGTCGGCCGGCTGTGGCTCTTCTTCCATATCTTCTTCTTCATGTTCAAGGCTCTCTTCTAGATGTTCAATGACCTCTTCTTCTACTGGTTCAATCATAAGAAGTCTACCTTTTTTACAGCGATGCTCGCGGCTCCACGGCTCGTCGCAATGCCAACATAACCCCTTCGCAGATCGCTCCCGAAGTTCTTCTCTTGTTAACCTTTTCGGTGCAGGGACTCGGTTGATAGTAGGGGGGGCTGAGGGCTTTAGTATTGTAGGTCATGGAGTGATCCTTGTCCTCCGGGCTTCATGGTTCAATCGCTCCTCTTGAAGTCGTGCGAAAGAGATGGCTGCCATAAGCGTGTATGATTATCGCGCCTTAACTTCTCCCCAGATCTCCAGCTTTAAGCCCTCAATAAAAGTCCCCAATAACTATTTTTCAGACCAATCACGAGTTTGATTAGATAACATTTCAAACCTGGTTTGGTACTCCTGAATGGTGGAGGTTTGTCGGATCTTTGCTAGTTGTCCGTCAATGTTCTCGTAATAAGTTGGTCCGAAGCGGATCAGTAGTCCTTCTTTGAATTGTCGCCATGAAAGGGCTCCATAAGTGTGTTCAAACCAGTCAAACCATTGTATGGCATCCCCTTCAAGATGTATAGCTGCAATTTCCACCATGGAAGCATCCGCAGTTTTATGGTACCGAAAATATCGCTCAGCACGCAAGATCCAACCAATTGGGTCTCCTTCTTCCCATCTAGGGAAGTCCACTCTCATGCGCGAATAGTTGGGGTCGGTCATAGAGCCTCCCCTCTCTTGGAAGTCATCTCTTTGGGCATGATGTGATTGGTTAGAGCTCTCTCCTTGATGTGATTTCTTCGGGCTTGGTGGTCGGCCCAAACTGAATTCGGTAAGGAGAGTCCGAATCTTATCCTCCATTCGTGCCTCAAAGGCTTCAAATTTAGCATTGATTGCGTCCTCAGATGCCATAGTATATGACTCCAAATCTGTGATGTTAAGGTCTCTCTTTTGTTGACGAGTTAAAGGCATGTATAGGTTTGACAAAAATCAGTGAAAGTTTGCTACAGAATTGTGTTGTCTTGTAAGAGCAGAATTATCGTCGAAGAAACAGCAGTTTCTCGACGAAATCTCCACAAAAATTTGAGAGATTTGAGGAGAGAGTTGACAGCAATATCTCAGTTTATATGATGACAAGGATGTCTATCAAGAAAATTTCGACAGTAACAGCAAGAAAATTGGTGTAAGTTGCGATAGCAGAATTCTCGTCGAAAAATTTCAGCAACTTACGATGAAAATTTGCCGCAATATAGGAACGAAATTTTTTTTTTTTTTTGGATTTTCGGATAGGGATAAATAAATTGCAGCAGCAGTAAGGTAGGAAACCAGAACCTGTTGCAATTCACGTGGAGATCAAAGATTGATCTGCGGTGGTGGAGATGATGGTGGAATTCGGCGACGATCTTTTAAGCAATTATGGGAATTGCTTTGGATGGTTGTGGAGGGTTGATGGATGGCAATGGAAGGGCAGCGAGATGCCAAGAACGCTGCTCTGATACCAGGTGTTAGAACCCTTGCAGATTCTAAACTTGGGTTTGATCTCTTTAGGGGATCGGCCTCTTTGGAACTCTATAGGGGTTCCTCCCTCCAAGTTGCTGCTCAAAGGCTGCAGAAAAGATTCATCTATTGCTTATGAAAAGAGAAGGAATACATGGCTATTTATAGGGCTTCTAAACCCTAACTCCTAATAGGACTCCTACTTAAGACTCTTACTTCTAACCAACTCCTAATATGACTCATACTCAAGACTCCTATTCCCTTACAACTCCTAATTCTTCTCTAAGAAAAAACTTCCTAACAGAATGTCCCTTTCAATTAGGACTCTCCTAGTTAGTCCTAACAGAGTGTCCCTTTCAATTAGGACTCTCCTAGCTAGAGTCCTAACAGAATGTCCCTCTCAATTAGGACTCTCCTAGCTAGAGTCCTAACAGATAGGCTGACAGTGGGTTTTGTGAATGCTTGTGGATATGAGCGGGAGACCCAAATAAGGAACCAGCAGGCTTCCCTCACTAACCCCCAAAGTTTATGCAATAAAGACCTTATCCTCAACGTAAGGGCTTATATATACTTTACTTTTCGTATGATTTAACTGAAGTCCAGAAACCATACCAAAGTCATTCATAATAGTAGCCAGGTTCTTTACTGAAGTTGGATCATTTAGGAGAAAGATAAGTAAATCATCTGCAAATGTTATATGTGATATATGAATAGAGCCAGCATTGGGTACCTTAATACTGCCATTTAAGACTACATGTTCCAACATACAGTTAAGTCCTTCCATCGCAATAGTAAAGAGAGACGGAGAGAGTGGATCACCTTGTCGGATGCCATTCGTGCTCCCAAAAAAACCAATAGGTGAGCCATTAAAGAGTATCGAAAACTTTGGAGTTTCCAGGCAAGATTGAATCCAATTAACCCATTGCTGTGGGAAGTTCATATCGAGGAGCATCTTATAGATAAATTCCTATTAACTGAATCAAAGGCTTTCCGTAAATCAGCTTTAAAACATATTTTTGTCCCTCTTGCTTTTGAATGCAAATCTTTGACCAAGTCATTAGCAAGCAAAATGTTATAATGTATACTTCTCCCTTTGATGAAAGCAGCTTGATTTGGGCTAATGATCTTGTGTATTACCTTTTGCATTCTATTTACCAATACTTTGGATATGATCTTGTAAATAAAGTTGCATAATGATATGAGTCGATAGTTCTCTAGTGAATCTGCCCCTGCATTCTTCGGGATTAAAGAAATAAAAGTACAATTCATCTCTCTAAGAATTTGACCTGAAGAGAAAAAATGTTGGCAAGCCTTGATCACATCATTTCCAATAATAAACCAAGCAGTTTGGTAAAATTCAGTTGGAAATCCATCTGGACCTGGGCTTTTGTGCTTTGGTGACCTAAAGACAACACATACAATTTCGTCGTCTGTAATTGGGGCATTGAGGATTGAAATAGCTTCCGAATCAAGTTTTCTAGTCGGCTCCACATAAATGTTATTAGTTTTCCTAGTTTGATTGAGTAAGGAATAAAAAAATTGCTCTATGTGTGCTTTAACCTCATCTAAATTCTCAATAAGATTATCATCTTTGTCTCTGCATTTGCTGATACGGTTAACAGCCCTTCGAGTAGCAATTGAAGCATAGAAAAATTTAGTATTGGAATCTCCTAGTGTAAGCCAATGCTGTCGAGACTTCTGCTTTGCAAAACTTTCCTCCTGTTTTAAGGCTTGCATGAAGTTATTTCTAGCTTCTGTCTCTTTGTAGATAATATTCTCATCATTTGGCTGAAGTTGCAACTCATGTTGCAATGATGTTAGTTCCTTCCTGCAAAATTGAACTGTGGTGGTAATATTGCCAAAGGTATTTGTATTTCACTCATTTAGTGCTGCTTTACAGGCTTTGAGCTTTTGACATAAGATGTAAGGGGGGGATCCATGCACGTTAACATTCCAAGCAGATCTGATAACATCAAGAAATTGAGGATGAGTACTCCACATGTTAAAGAATCTAAACGGTTTCTTGCCTCTTGGTGTCGCTTTGTCTGCGTGTATATACATTAAAGAATGGTCAGAAAACTAAGGAGCACCATACTCAAGAAGTGAATCTGGGTAAACTGTTAACCATTCATGATTAATCAAACACCTATCAAGTCGAGCCATTATTTTTCTGTTAGCTGCACCTTGATTACTCCAGGAGAGCCAATTACCCACAGATTTCATATCAAACAAAGCTGCAGTGTCAATGTAATCATTAAAACTTTGAAGCTGGCTTTCTGAAAGTTGTCTACCCCCCTCTTTTTCATTTGTGTACTGAACAGTATTAAAGTCTCCAAGAACAATCGAAGGTACATTGAGACAGCCATTTGCAATATTAGTCAGGTCAAACCAAAGAGTATTTCTTTCTTGCATACTATTTGAAGCATATATACCGGTGAAATTGAATTGACAGCCATTCTTTTTGTCCTCTACCTTAAGATGAATGAATTGATCAGTAGCAGAAATAAACCAAGCATTAATAGAGTTAGGATGCCATAAGACCCATATTCTACCAAAAGTTTCATTTGAGTCATTGGTAAACAGTTCTGCGTCCGGCCATATTAAATTCTTTTGAGCTTGAATGCGCGATTGTTTAATTTTCGTTTCTACTAGAATAACAATATCACATGCGGCAGACTTGATTATTCTGTTGAGCTCCCGACATTTCTCCGGCTTATTAAGTCCGCGAACATTCCAACATGTTATCTTCATCAGTAATAAAAAAATGAAAAGGTGGTAAGGTATTCATCTTACGACTTTGGATGGGCTGTACTATAATATCCCCCACTTTTAAAAATGTATTAATAAGGATTTATATGTAAATTGGGGGACTTATATGTAAATATAGAAATTTCAAAGACTAAACTGTTAAGTTGTAAAAAGAAGTAAATAAAGAAAAACCGAAAATTTCGGTTTTATCCCACCGCCTCCCACGCACTCTCTGTTTCTTCGAGAAACAGAGAGGAGCGGTGGGGCATGAGGAGTGAAGAAAAGAAGAAGAAGAGGGAGAAGAAGAAGAAGAGGAGGTGGCTGCAGCGAGGGCTGCAGCGAGGAGCTGTGGGGCGTGGGGAGAAGAAGAGAGGAAGAAGAAGGAGAAGAGAAGAAGAAGAAGAAGAAGAAGAAGAAGAAGAAGAGAGGAGGATAGCTGCGGCAAGGCTGCAGCGAGGAGGTGTGTGGCTTTGGGGAGGAAAAGGGAAGAGGAGAAGAAGAGAAGGAGAAGAAGAGGGAAAAGAGAGGCAGCTGCAGCAGCCAGGGCTGCAGCACCTCTGTTTCCCGCAGGTGGAAACAGAGGAGAGGATGTGTGGGGCGTTGAGGATGAAAAGGGAAGAAGAAGAAGAAGAAGATAGCTGCGGCAAGGCTGCAGCGAGGAGATGTGTGGCCTTGGGGAGGAAAAGGGAAGAGGGGAAGAGGAGAAGAAGAAGAAGAGGAAGAGAAAGAGGTGTGATACCTCTATTTTCCTGCAGAGGAAACAGAGGAGAGGGTGTGTGTGACGCCGGGGAAGAAGGGGCTGCAGCTGCGGCGATGGCAGCTGCAGCTGGAAGAGAAGAAGAAGAGGAAGATGAGCAGGGGAGGAGGGAGAGGTTGCGGCCGTGGCTGCGGCCGCGACTGCAGCAGTTGCAGCGGGGAGAGAAGAAGAAGAAAGGAAGGAGAAGGAAGAGGAGAAGGGAAAGAAGTAGCTGCGGCTGCGGTTGTGGCAGCTGCAGCTATGGCAGGGAAAGAGGAAGAGAAAAAGGAACGGAAGAAGAAGAGAAAGGGAAGGAGAGGAAGAAGAGAGGAAGAGGAGAAGGGGCTGCGGCTGCGGTGATGGCAGCTGCAGCTGTGGCTGGGAAAGAAGAGAAGGAAAGGAAGAAGAAGAGAAAGGGAAGGAGAGGAAGAAGAGAGGAAGAGGAGAAGGGGTGGCAGCTGCGGTAGTGGCAACTGCAGTTGGAAGAGAAGTAGGAGAGGAAATAGAGTAGCAGAGGAAGAAGAGGCTGCGAGTGTGGTGGCTGCGGCCGTGGCTGCGACGTTGGCTGCGGTAGCTGCGGTAGCGGTGGTGGATACAGTAGCTGCAGTAGCTGCTTTTGGGAAAGAGAAAGAGTAGGAATGAGAGAAGGGAAGAAGGAAGGTAGTGCGGTGGAAGGGGCTGCGATTGTAGCAGCGGCAACGGCGGCGGCTGTGGCAGCTGCGTTTGGGAAAGAAAAAGAAGGAATGAGAGTAAGAGAGAGCAGGTGACTGTGGCTCGATGTTCGACACGTGGTGTAGTTGCGAAGAAAGGAAGAAAACGGGAGCACAAAACGAAACAGAGAGAGGACACGGAGGAAAAGTAGAAGGATTTGGGCTGGCACCTTCTTTGGATCTTCGGATCGAAATCTTTGAAAGGCAAGTTTCCCACTTGTTTCGATCCTTTCTATTGCAAGTTCCCTGATCGTTTCTCCTATAATTGCTCTGATATGTCTTATTGCAAGTATCCTGATCTTCCTCACTGCCATTTTTATCTCTACATTTGCTTTGAATATGAGGAACTTTGAATTGTTCTAGCCTTGCATTTGTTATATCTCCTGTTTAAACGTAACGATTCGAATCTGTGCAACTTTTGAGATTCTGACCTTTTGATACCGAGCTACCTATAAGTCTTTGTTGGAAACTCTGATTTGTTCAAAACTGATTTCATTGGAAACTAGACTCGTAGACTTTTCTTTGATATATGGATTGAAAGATTTGGAATCCAAACACCTGCCCAGTTATCTGTTGAATCTGACATTATGAATTCTGCCAACAGAGATTTTGTTCTACGACACTTGCTTACCAAATTATTTGTAACTCTCTCTGTTGGACAGTTCAATTCCTATGAAGCCTGTCTTATCTGAAAGTATTATCCAATGATTATTTCTGAGTAAATTGGAGCACGATTGATAGTTTGAATCATTTGTTCAATGTGCCTCTTGTATTCTGCCAGAAATCGAGCTTTGGTCGATTTCTCATATTCTGGTTTCATTCCTTTAGAAGTTGATATCCTTTAGCTTTCTTATTCAATTGAGCTTTATATTACTGCTTTGAGTTCTTGTATACTCTTGTCCTTAAAATTATTGCATTCTTGAAAACCATTGTGGAACGTTTATGCTATATCGTATTGACCCATATAGGCACATGTATATTCCATTGTTCCGCATTTGCTCCCGATATGTGCCTATTCCAGTTCATTCATTTGACATTGAATTTATCTAACCTTCTTATTTGAATTGAGCTATATATGATTGTTTGGAATCCTTGAATGCTCTTGCTTTCATTTCGTTTCCAAATCTGAATACATTTGTGAGAGATTTGTTCCTTGCATCATATTTGACTCGTAAAGGCACATGTACGTTTGTTGTTCCGCGTATGCTTCCGATATATGCTATTTATTGTTCGTACTGACCTTTTGTACTCTGGTGTTTGTGGGATTGTCTGGACCTTTGCCAGAAATGGTAAAGGGTATGCGCTGATTTGCCCGCTTTGTGGGGTCCCGCTTTGTGGGATATTCTGGTATGCGCTTATTTGCCCGCTTTGTGGGGTCCCGCTTTGTGGGATATTCTGGTATGCGCTTATTTGCCCGCTTTGTGGGGTCCCGCTTTGTGGGATATTGCTTAGAGCCTGCGATGCTCTGCCGGCCCCCTTTGACTTCACCTAGACGTGGGTGGATGGAGCTCCCAGACGTGGGAGACTTTTGTCAGGTGGTCATTCAGAAATGGATGAATCACATTCTGACTGAGATCCCACTACACCCTCTATGTGTTTGATATGACATCCAGAGTTCTGGTGAGTTTGTTTCTGTTCATACTCTGGATAAGATTGATATGATTGCAACGTCAAGGACGACGTTTGAGCTCTTGTACGATATGTGTACCGATATGCTCTGAAAAGCTTCATTCCCTGATGATTTTGTTTCGAAATGTTCCATATGCTGTTGATATGCTTCGGAACATTTTATATGCCATTGATAAGCTTGATATGTTTCCTTTGCTTCTGATATGCTCCAATTACGCTGTGCTCCATTTGCTATGAACTGATATGTTCTTATATGTCCTACTTGCCATTGATATGCTCCAATTACTCTGTGCTCCATTTGCTATGAACTGATATGTTCCGAAATGTCCTATCTGCCATTGATATACTCCAATTACTCTGTGCTCCATTTGCTATGAACTGATATGTTCCGAAATGTCCTATCTGCCATTGATATGCTCCAATTACTCTGTGCTCCATTTGCTATGAACTGATATGTTCTGAAATGTCCTATCTGCCATCGATATGCTTCAATTACTCTATGCTCCATTCGTTATGGATCAAATATGTTATGAATGACATGATACGTATGATTTGGTATCTATTGAGATGGTATCCTTGAGAATTCTTGTATTCTGCCTTACATTATGATACCTTACTCGTTTGAATCCGTTCCTTTTGTTCTGAATATGCTTTGTCACTTGCTGAGCCGTTTTTGGCTCACTCCGTTGTTATATAAATCTTTCAGGTCAGCTTGTTACTCTTCGAGATGTTTGATTTGGGCTGAGGCAGTGGATAGCTATTCAGAATGATGGGCAAGTCTGGTTGGTTATTACGATATTGTTGTATAAGTATGTTTTGTATGTAATGAAATGTTGTCGATGAACCGAAATGGATATACCGTGTCAAAGTGTTAGGAGATCTCTCTTATTTGGAATTTCTGAATGTTAAGCCTAATTTATAATGATATGAACTTGTGGTGAATAGTTGGAGTTCTGATTGTATAAATTATTTAGCTTGTTGATTTATAAATATTGTTCATGTTTGTCAAGTTGGCTTGGGTTGCCATAAATGTGAATTATTGAGTGATGTGATATATGATTATAAACTGCACAGGTTTTATGGATGTGAATATGAATAGAATGTTTTCAGTGTCCTCAAACGTTAGTTTGGATCCTGGATTGGATGTTCTGAAATGTCCTATCTGCCATCGATATGCTTCAATTACTCTATGCTCCATTCGTTATGGATCAAATATGTTATGAATGACATGATACGTATGATTTGGTATCTATTGAGATGGTATCCTTGAGAATTCTTGTATTCTGCCTTACATTATGATACCTTACTCGTTTGAATCCGTTCCTTTTGTTCTGAATATGCTTTGTCACTTGCTGAGCCGTTTTTGGCTCACTCCGTTGTTATATAAATCTTTCAGGTCAGCTTGTTACTCTTCGAGATGTTTGATTTGGGCTGAGGTAGTGGATAGCTATTCAGAATGATGGGCAAGTCTGGTTGGTTATTACGATATTGTTGTATAAGTATGTTTTGTATGTAATGAAATGTTGTCGATGAACCGAAATGGATATACTGTGTCAAAGTGTTAGGAGATCTCTCTTATTTGAAATTTCTGAATGTTAAGCCTAATTTATAATGATATGAACTTGTGGTGAATAGTTGGAGTTCTGATTGTATAAATTATTTAGCTTGTGGATTTATAAATATTGTTCATGTTTGTCAAGTTGGCTTGGGTTGCCATAAATGTGAATTATTGAGTGATGTGATATATGATTATAAACTGCACAGGTTTTATGGATGTGAATATGAATAGAATGTTTTTCAGTATCCTCAAACATTAGTTTGGATCCTGGATTGGTCTGTGATGAAAAATTTTAAAAATCATGGATATTTTGAGGGGCGTGACACAGGTGGTATCAGAGCATTGTTTGAGGATTACTGAAATATTTGATATGTTGACGTGCAAAATATATTGAGGTCTAATGAACTATAGTGATTGGTGGAAATTTTCTTTGCTGCATTTTAGGAATCTGGGATGATGAGGACATTTGGTCCTCCTATATCATTTGTTTCTGATTAATTAAGGGGAATGAAAGGATTGATTGGGGATATTGAATCAGAGTGGCGCAGCAGAAGCATGATGAACCTAATTTCATTGGTGGTAGAAAAATGGATGATGCAAATGGAGAAGATATTTGATATACAAAATTGTTCTAATGATCAAAAGATTTCTTTTGCTACGTTATATTGGAAGTAAAGACTTATTATTGACGGCAACAATGAAAAGAATTTTTGAAGATCAATGGCAAGAATAACAAGAACAAGTTTACCAATAAAAATATGATTGGAAATGAATCAGTAAGTAACAACAAGAGGATCAAGACATTTGGATTTGAAATTGGAGGTCATCATAAAAGACTCAATCATGTGTGAATTATAAGTTAAATTATGAAACAAATTTGTGTTTTCGGATGATTGGAGTATATTTTGTTTGTAGAAAGTTGGATCATAAAATAAAAGACTGCCCTTTGAACAAAAAGAAAGAGTCACTGCCTCATAAATAATCTGCCCATATCAGAGTGTATGCTATCACTGAATATGATTCTAAAACTTCTGAATTAGTGATCGAAGGTATTATGCATGATTATGAAAGAATGTAAATATTTGTTTGACCATGGGTCCTATCTACGATTTTATTTGTAATATTTTGCTTATCACTTGGGTATGCAACCTAGACCATTGCAATATGTGCTATATGTAAATACAACCATTGGAGATTTTTTTGATAACGAACATGAATCTGGTCCTCTTGTCTGATTTTTATTGGAGAACTTGAACTTTTGCTGATTTAGTTCTCCTAAAGATTTGGAGTTTTGATATCATACTTGTTATGGATTGACTATCTTCCTATCATACCAGTATGGATTGGTATATAACAAAGGATCACTTTTTGCATATTTGATCAGCCCATCTTTTATTTGAAAGTATTGGATATGATTTTATCTCCTTGCCTAATGTATCCCAAGATGACTTGCCTGGATTACCTCCAAATGTGATTTTGCTTTTGATTTGGTCCTTGGGACAATCCCTATATCTAAGCCTCTCTGCAGAATGATATCATTTGAGTAAGTGGAATTAGAAAAACAACTATAAGGATTAAATGAGGATTTTATTTGGCTTAATATTTTATCATGGGGTGCTCTGGTGTTAGTTAAAAAGATGGATGGAACATGGAGGCTTTGTATTGATTATGGATAGTTGAATCAGGTGATCATAAAAAACGAGTACTTTCTGAAGTAACGATTTGCTTGATTAATTACAGGGTGCGCAAGTATTTTTGAAAGATTGATTGAAGGTCGGGTTTACCATCTATTGAGAATCAAGAAGGAGAATATTTCGGTCACTCTTGGAAAATTGTGTAATTGTATTGAATTGATGAAATTATTTAAGAGTAGGAGGAGGAAATAAAGAAATCATAATCCTCATCTTTTCATCGATTGAGCTATGACCAATTTAGAGGACTAAATTTTCTTTTAAGGGGGGGAGAGTGTAATATCCCCCACTTTTAAAAATGTATTAATAAGGATTTATATGTAAATTGGGGGACCTATATGTAAATATAGAAATTTCAAAGACTAAACTGTTAAGTTGTAAAAAGAAGTAAATAAAGAAAAACCAAAAATTTCGGTTTTATCCCACCGCCTCCCACGCACTCTCTGTTTCTTCGAGAAACAGAGAGGAGCGGTGGGGCATGAGGAGTGAAGAAAAGAAGAAGAAGAGGGAGAAGAAGAAGAAGAGGAGGTGGCTGCAGCGAGGGCTGCAGCGAGGAGCTGTGGGGCGTGGGGAGAAGAAGAGAGGAAGAAGAGGGAGAAGAGAAGAAGAAGAAGAAGAAGAAGAAGAAGAAGAAGAAGAGAGGAGGATAGCTGCGGCAAGGCTGCAGCGAGGAGGTGTGTGGCTTTGGGGAGGAAAAGGGAAGAGGAGAAGAAGAGAAGGAGAAGAAGAGGGAAAAGAGAGGCAGCTGCAGCAGCCAGGGCTGCAGCACCTCTGTTTCCCGCAGGTGGAAACAGAGGAGAGGATGTGTGGGGCGTTGAGGATGAAAAGGGAAGAAGAAGAAGAAGAAGAAGAAGAAGAAGAAGAAGAAGATAGCTGCGGCAAGGCTGCAGCGAGGAGATGTGTGGCCTTGGGGAGGAAAGGGAAGAGGGGAAGAGGAGAAGAAGAAGAAGAGGAAGAGAAAGAGGTGTGATACCTCTGTTTTCCTGCAGAGGAAACAGAGGAGAGGGTGTGTGTGACGCCGGGGAAGAAGGGGCTGCAGCTGCGGCGATGGCAGCTGCAGCTGGAAGAGAAGAAGAAGAGGAAGATGAGCAGGGGAGGAGGGAGAGGTTGCAGCCGTGGCTGCGGCCGCGACTGCAGCAGTTGCAGCGGGGAGAGAAGAAGAAGAAAGGAAGGAGAAGGAAGAGGAGAAGGGAAAGAAGTAGCTGCGGCTGCGGTTGTGGCAGCTGCAGCTATGGCAGGGAAAGAGGAAGAGAAAAAGGAAAGGAAGAAGAAGAGAAAGGGAAGGAGAGGAAGAAGAGAGGAAGAGGAGAAGGGGCTGCGGCTGCGGTGATGGCAGCTGCAGCTGTGGCTGGGAAAGAAGAGAAGGAAAGGAAGAAGAAGAGAAAGGGAAGGAGAGGAAGAGGAGAAGGGGTGGCAGCTGCGGCAGTGGCAGCTGCAGTTGGAAGAGAAGTAGGAGAGGAAATGGAGTAGCAGAGGAAGAAGAGGCTGCGAGTGTGGTGGCTGCGGCCGTGGCTGCGACGTTGGCTGCGGTAGCTGCGGCAGCGGTGGTGGCTACAGTAGGTGCAGTAGCTGCTTTTGGGAAAGAGAAAGAGTAGGAACGAGAGAAGGGAAGAAGGAAGGTAGTGCGGTGGAAGGGGCTGCGATTGTAGCAGCGGCAACGGTGGCGGCTGTGGCAGCTGCGTTTGGGAAAGAAAAAGAAGGAATGAGAGTAAGAGAGAGCAGGTGACTGTGGCTCGATGTTCGACACGTGGTGTAGTTGCGAAGAAAGGAAGAAAACGGGAGCACAAAACGAAACAGAGAGAGGACATGGAGGAAAAGTAGAAGGATTTGGGCTGGCACCTTCTTTGGATCTTCGGATCGAAATCTTTGAAAGGCAAGTTTCCCACTTGTTTCGATCCTTTCTATTGCAAGTTCCCTGATCGTTTCTCCTATAATTGCTCTGATATGTCTTATTGCAAGTATCCTGATCTTCCTCACTACCATTTTTATCTCTACATTTGCTTTGAATATGAGGAACTTTGAATTGTTCTAGCCTTGCATTTGTTATATCTCCTGTTTAAACTTAACGATTCGAATCTGTGCAACTTTTGAGATTCTGACCTTTTGATACCGAGCTACCTATAAGTCTTTGTTGGAAACTCTGATTTGTTCAAAACTGATTTCATTGGAAACTAGACTCGTAGACCTTTCTTTGATATATGGATTGAAAGATTTGGAATCCAAACACCTGCCCAGTTATCTGTTGAATCTGACATTATGAATTCTGCCAACAGAGATTTTGTTCTACGACACTTGCTTACCAAATTATTTGTAACTCTCTCTGTTGGACAGTTCAATTCCTATGAAGCCTGTCTTATCTGAAAGTATTATCCAATGATTATTTCTGAGTAAATTGGAGCACGATTGATAGTTTGAATCATTTGTTCAATGTGCCTCTTGTATTCTGCCAGAAATCGAGCTTTGGTCGATTTCTCATATTCTGGTTTCATTCCTTTGGAAGTTGATATCCTTTAGCTTTCTTATTCAATTGAGCTTTATATTACTGCTTTGAGTTCTTGTATACTCTTGTCCTTAAAATTATTGCATTCTTGAAAACCATTGTGGAACGTTTATGCTATATCGTATTGACCCATATAGGCACATGTATATTCCATTGTTCCGCATTTGCTCCCGATATGTGCCTATTCCAGTTCATTCATTTGACATTGAATTTATCTAACCTTCTTATTTGAATTGAGCTATATATGATTGTTTGGAATCCTTGAATGCTCTTGCTTTCATTTCGTTTCCAAATCTGAATACATTTGTGAGAGATTTGTTCCTTGCATCATATTTGACTCGTAAAGGCACATGTACGTTTGTTGTTCCGCGTGTGCTTCCGATATATGCTATTTATTGTTCGTACTGCCCTTTTGTACTCTGGTGTTTGTGGGATTGTCTGGACCTTTGCCAGAAATGGTAAAGGGTATGCGCTGATTTGCCCGCTTTGTGGGGTCCCGCTTTGTGGGATATTCTGGTATGCGCTTATTTGCCCGCTTTGTGGGGTCCCGCTTTGTGGGATATTGCTTAGAGCCTGCGATGCTCTGCCGGCCCCCTTTGACTTCACCTAGACGTGGGTGGATGGAGCTCCCAGACGTGGGAGACTTTTGTCAGGTGGTCATTCAGAAATGGATGAATCACATTCTGACTGAGATCCCACTACACCCTCTATGTGTTTGATATGACATCCAGAGTTCTGGTGAGTTTGTTTCTATTCATACTCTGGATAAGATTGATATGATTGCAACGTCAAGGACGACGTTTGAGCTCTTGTACGATATGTGTACCGATATGCTCTGAAAAGCTTCATTCCCTGATGATTTTGTTTCGAAATGTTCCATATGCCGTTGATATGCTTCGGAACATTTTATATGCCATTGATAAGCTTGATATGTTTCCTTTGCTTCTGATATGCTCCAATTACGCTGTGCTCCATTTGCTATGAACTGATATGTTCTTATATGTCCTACTTGCCATTGATATGCTCCAATTACTCTGTGCTCCATTTGCTATGAACTGATATGTTCCGAAATGTCCTATCTGCCATTGATATACTCCAATTACTCTGTGCTCCATTTGCTATGAACTGATATGTTCCGAAATGTCCTATCTGCCATTGATATGCTCCAATTACTCTGTGCTCCATTTGCTATGAACTGATATGTTCTGAAATGTCCTATCTGCCATCGATATGCTTCAATTACTCTATGCTCCATTCGTTATGGATCAAATATGTTATGAATGACATGATACGTATGATTTGGTATCTATTGAGATGGTATCCTTGAGAATTCTTGTATTCTGCCTTGCATTATGATACCTTACTCGTTTGAATCCGTTCCTTTTGTTCTGAATATGCTTTGTCACTTGCTGAGCCGTTTTTGGCTCACTCCGTTGTTATATAAATCTTTCAGGTCAGCTTGTTACTCTTCGAGATGTTTGATTTGGGCTGAGGCAGTGGATAGCTATTCAGAATGATGGGCAAGTCTGGTTGGTTATTACGATATTGTTGTATAAGTATGTTTTGTATGTAATGAAATGTTGTCGATGAACCGAAATGGATATACCGTGTCAAAGTGTTAGGAGATCTCTCTTATTTGGAATTTCTGAATGTTAAGCCTAATTTATAATGATATGAACTTGTGGTGAATAGTTGGAGTTCTGATTGTATAAATTATTTAGCTTGTGGATTTATAAATATTGTTCATGTTTGTCAAGTTGGCTTGGGTTGCCATAAATGTGAATTATTGAGTGATGTGATATATAATTATAAACTGCATAGATTTTATGGATGTGAATATGAATAGAATGTTTTTCAGTGTCCTCAAACGTTAGTTTGGATCCTGGATTGGTCTGTGATGAAAAATTTTAAAAATCATGGATATTTTGAGGGGCGTGACATGTACCATCCTTTTTCTTATCTTTCGGTTTTGTATTTTCCTCCCGCACAATATCCTTACCTTTTATGACTTTATTCCTATATTTATCCACTTCATCTATAGCTTGCAGATTTTTAAACTTTAAAATACCTTGAATCATGTGGTCTTGATTGGCAGGGTTTGTTGAAGCACGATAAGATTGTTGCAGCACAATATCCTGGATAGTACTTGTTGGAGTAGCCTAGCTAGAGAGGTTTGTTGGGGCATGAGTTTGCTGAGACAGAATATCCTTGTTGCCGATGTTTGTTGTGGCCTGAGTTTGTTGACGAAGAATATCCTTGCTGGCGAGATTTGTTTGGGCCTGAGTTTGTTGAGTTATTATGGACGGATCCAATGATATTGGAAGTGATGAAGTTCCTGACTTATGTTTCTCCTGTCCACTAGTACCAAGGAAAACCTTTGTTGTGGAAGGCTCCAACATTATAGGAAGAGATATAGTTTTGGATTTGTCCTTCTGTCCGCGGTGCTGTCCTTGCGAGTCGGAATGCTCAATAGTCTTCGCCACCATCGGTGCTACTGCCATTAGAGAAGACTCGCTTTGTTGCTGAGGTGCTTGACGTGGTCGATAGACCTTTGTGATTTGTTTTGGAGTTTGCTGACAAGCTCCATTTGCATGACCAAAAGATAAGCAATGCTGACATCGTTGTGGCTTCCAGGAATATGAGACATGTACCTTCCGAGTGTTCCCGTCAAGATCACGATAGAAAACCTCATTTGGAAGATCTTCGTCGGAAGAAACCAGTACACATGCTCGTGCAAATGCTAATCTCGTCTGAGTAGTTGTTGCTTTGTCGATGTAGAGTGGCTGTCCCAGAGTGCTGCATAACTTTGCAATAAAACGTCGACTCCAAAGATGTAGAGGAAGACCTTGAAAGGATACCCATAATGGAATAGACTGTAGGCTATCTAACTCCAAATGGACATCAGGAGACCAGCGTCGTAGAATCATTGGATGGCCGCGAATAGTCCAGAATCCTTCGAGGACCCGTTGTAAATCTTCTTCAGAGTATAGCTTGCAAACAAAGAATCCGTTCTCCAGCATATGAAGATCAAATGACGATATTCCCCATCGAGTTTTGATAAATGATGATAGTGGGAAATAAGATGTTTTGAAACCTACCACATAGCCAACAATCGCCATAGACCATGTCTCAATAAGCTCTGCTGAATCAGCAGTCTCGTATACAGCAATCTTCTTATCAGCCTGAACTTCTGGAGTAAAGAATTCCAAGCTTAGATCCGGACTTCCAACCGGAGCCTTGAAGAGGCTAGTCCAAGGCCTAGGGTCACTGGAAATGAGGGCAGGCTGCCGCGATCTGGAGCGCGACCTACTTCGATGCTGTTTCGTCGAAGGAGTTTCTCTCTGGAGAGGATATGGAGGAGGAGCCAATTGAGGGGAAACGGTAGGGAGTCTTACCATCGTATCAACCCTCCCGCCACCGTCGCCAGCCCTAGGGGCCGTCGCTGCCATGTTTGATCCCTCTTCTGGTCGCGGCTATAGAATCGTCTCCATAGGGAAAAGCCACCGTCGCAGTATATCAGATCGCCGATTAAGTACTGTCGCCCTAGGGAGATCTGGTCGCCGCTATAGTATCGTCGCCCTTGGGGAGAAGCCGACGCTGCAGGAGATCCGATCACCACTACAGTAAGGGAGATCAGATCGTTGCTATAGTATAGTCGCCCGTGGGAGAAAGCCAATGCTGTAGGAGTCAGATCGCCCTAGGGAGATCTCGTCGCCGCTATAGTGTCGTCGTCGCTACAGTACCGTCGCTGCTACAGTGTCGTCGCCGCCACTACAGTACCGTCGCCCTTGGGAAACAACCGACGCTGCAGGAAATCAGATCGCCGCTACAGTGTCGTTGCCCGTCGCCCGTGGGAGAAAGCCGATGCTGCAGGAGTCAGATCGCCCTAGGGAGATCTGGCCGTCGCTATAGTGGTAGCCCTAGATCTGGTCACCGCTACAGTGTCGTCACCGCTATAGTGGTCGCGCTAGATCTGGCCGCCGCTACAATGTCGTCGCCATTGCCGTGGTCGTCCTAGATCTGGCCGCCGCTACAGTGTCGTCGCCGCTACAGTGGTCGCCCTAGATCTGGCCGCCGCTACAGTGTCGTCGCCTTCGTCTATGCTAGTGAGCTTAGAGAATTGAAAAAAAATTCAGAGAATTGAGAATTGAGATGGATCTCCGGTCATATGCCTTGAGCATCCACTATCAAGGTACCATCTCTTGCTCCTAGCTTGCGATGGTGTGGGTTTCTACAAGAAAGGATGATTTTTAGGTACCCATTTGCTTTTGGGTGCCTCAAAGATAGATCTACATTGTTTATCATGTTGCATAGAGTTTATCATGGTTTCTTTAGGAACCCAAATCAATTTGTGTGGACTAATTTTCTTGAATGGACAATAATGCGTCTTGTGTCCAATTTTGCAACAAAAGTTACATTTTGCTTGGTGTTGAACATGTAAGATGGGGCCTTTTATAAAGGTGGTTGGATTTAGGTGAGGACTTCTCACAAATCTAATTCCACTTCTTTTTGGAACGTGACCCTTGTTTGCAAGGATCATGTTCAATGACTTGCTACCAACCTCGAATTTCTTCAAGGTGTCCTTAAGTAGCAGGTTTTCTTTTTGGAGAGTTTCTAGATCATGACATTTGATACATGAATTTAAACTATCATAATATTCAATTTTTAACTTATCAAAATCACAGGTAAGACTATCATGCTCCTTTTTCAGTAATTTGTATTTTCTATTGATAATCTTGCATTCATCAAATAAGTCATGGAAGGTATTTAATAATTCATCGAAAGATAAATCAGCATCTAATAAATTCGTTACCTCCTCTCCGATGGCCATTAAGGCGTAATGAGCAACTTGCTCGGTGTTGGACTCCTCTTCTTCAGACGCGCTCGAATCATCCCATGTTGCTTTGAGCGCCTTCTTTTTTGTTGTTCTCTTTTTGGCTTGGGGACAATCACTCTTGTAGTGTCCCGGCTTTTTGCACTCATAGCAAATAACTTAGTCTTTCTTGGGTTCAAGTTTACTTTTAGTGTCATTCTTAAACTTGTTTCTTTTAATGAATTTTTTAAATTTTCTTGTTAGAAGTGCCAAGTCATCATCACAGTCCTCATCACTTGAGTTTTCTTTCAAGTGATCTTCCAAAGTTCTAAGTGCCATATCCTTCCTGTTCTTTGGAAGGATGTCTTCTTGCTCTTCATGAGCTTTGCAAGTCATCTCGTAGGTCATTAATGACCCAATTAGTTCTTCAAGAGGGAAGTTGTTTAGATATTTTGCCTCTTGAATAGCAGTGACTTTAGGATCTCAACTCTTAGGAAGGGATCTTAGAATCTTATTTACGAGCTCAAAATCCGAAAAACTTTTTCCGAGTCCTTTTAGACCGTTGACAACATCCGTGAAACAGGTAAACATGTCGCCAATAGTCTCACTCGGTTTCATCCGAAAAAGTTCGAAAGAGTGTAACAAAAGATTGATTTTTGACTCTTTCACTCTACTTGTGCCTTCATTAGTCACTTCGAGTGTGTGCCAAATATCAAATGCAGTTTCACAAATCGAAACACGATTAAACTCGTTTTTATCAAGTGCGCAAAATAAGGCATTCATAGCCTTTGCATTAAGAGCGAAAGCCTTCTTTTCCGAATCGTTCCAATCGATCATTGGAAGAGAAGACTTTGAAAAACCATTATCGACAAGATTCCAAAGTTCAACGTCCATAGAGATAAGAAAGATCCTCATTCGGGTCTTCCAATAGGTGTAGTCCGTCCCATTAAACATGGGTGGACGTGTAATGGAATGGCCCTCTTGGTTTCCGGCGTAAGCCAACTCTCTTGGGTTTTAATCCATTTGAGAGTTAACCGTGCTCTGATACCAATTGTTAGGATCGAGAGCACTAAGAGGGGGGGGGGGGGGGGGTGAATTAGTGCAGCGGAAATCTTTCAGCGATTAAAAACGAAAGCTGCGTTTGTTCGATAAGAATTGTTTCGATGCAAAAGCCGATTCTAAGATTACTTATGATTAAGTGCAGTTTACGTCTAAACACAGTTTACGTCTAAGCGCAGTTTACGCAGTTTGCGTCTAAATGCAGTTTGCGTCTAAGCACAGTTTGCGTCTAAATGCAGTTTGCGTCTAAATGCAGTTTGCGTCTAAATGCAGATTGCGTCTAAGCGCAGTTTGCATCTAAGCGTAGTTTGCGTCTAAGCTCAGATTGCGACTAAGTGCAGTTTGCGAATAAGCGCAGATTGCGTCTAAGCGCAGTTTGCGTCTAAACTCAGATTCGGAAAGATCTGAACTTAGACACTCGTTTGTAAAAGCGCATAAGGCATATTTCAGTTATAAATGGAATCAAAACGTAAACGTACACTGCAAAGAAACTCGTTCGTAAAAGCGCAGAAGACAGTTTGCAGTTAGAATCAAAACGTAAATGTAAACTGCAATGTAAAGATCGTACGAAAACACCGATTTACGTCTGAATGCAGATTCGGAAAGATCAGAACTTAGAAACTTGTTCGTAAAAGCGCAGAGAGCAGTAGCTATGTAGGAGGTTTGCAGTAATGATAAAGTGCTCAAAATAAAAGCAAACCAGAGATTTAGAGTGGTTCGGTCAGTCTTGACCTACTCCACTTTTGGCTTCTTCCACCGACGAGGTCACCGACGTCAACTAGAGGCCT